>NC_134856.1:1200000-2400000 GCF_049852395.1 Peromyscus maniculatus bairdii | reverse complement strand
TAGCTAATTCCAAAGTTATGATTAATCTACACATTAATACATAATCATGTATTGAGTGCCTACTCTGTATGCTGGTATTTTTCTGAGCATTTAGAATAAATCCTTGAATAACACAAATGTGTCACATACGTCTAATTTCCTTTGTAGGGGGAGAAATACAGCATAAAAATAAAGGGAAAACAACTTTAGTAGGTGTGCCAGAATGTGTTAATTTTTTGAGTAGAAAGAGAAAGTTGAGCAAGATGAACAGGATGAAATTTAGAGCATAGTGCTCTGCAGAATTAAATAGAAAAGTGGCTTACTTTCCACTCACAAAATGGGCTGGTGTTACCACTTTTTTCCTGCACTTTCAGATGAATAGACCGGACTTAATAGTTACACAAGATCACCTATTAAGAAATGGAAATGCATCAGACCCAGGGAACCTGAAGAGGTCCAGAGTCTTGTATTTCTGGAATTCCTAGTAATATATCATAAGCCATTGGCAAATGATGCTGCAGCATTTAAGAAAATAGAGTAACCACAGCACTAGGTCAGCTGCTGTGGCTTTCCAAGAGATCCAGGGCAGGAGTAAGCAATTCCATTGACCATAATCCTAGGCTTAATTACCCAAAGGGCAGCGGGAGCCTTCAGTCACCCGCAGAGTCCGCGGTTGGAACAAGACTCATGATTCTAATAAAGAATCAATAACAGGGGGGCCACTGCATAGCTTTTTACTTGATGAAGTGAGGGAGGGGCTCACTGGGGATAGAGCATCAGGGCAAAAGGGAAAGTGAGCACAAAGAGGTTTATTTTTAGTTTCAATTAATAATTTTTGCTGAGGTATCAAGTTTGGGGATACTTTTAAAAACTTGCAACATAATTACTTTCTAATTGCTAGAAATGAGTAGACATCTGAGTATAATATTCCTATATTTTCTTAATTGTGAAATTACTGAACATCGTTTTGCATCCTCTAACACCTTTATTATTACTTGAGAGGAATAAAACGGCCTTAGGATCGTAGCTAGTCCACATGGAAGGAGGCCTTAGAGATTGCTTTGCCTGAATTTTGCACTTTGGAGATGATGGAATTTAGAAGCTGAGAGAAGGCAGCCACCACACCTGAGAGCCCTAACTGTGTCACTGAAGAGACAGACATGTTGTCTGGAAAACCAGGGGCTATTAGCATCGGAATCACCTATTCTTTGCTCTTATTCTCTAAATAGGAACATAATCCCAACACAAGCTAATTGGTTTCTTACTATAATCTTGCTTTCTCCATCACACACTTGCCATTGATTTTCTTAATGAAAATACATGCCTGCTCACTGAAAACACTTCAAAGACTCTCTGCTGTTACTCTGGTCGAGATAACGGCCCTCCTAAGGTCTGTGTAAGATTCCCGAGAGGTGGTAAAGTCTTTAAGAGTGGAGGACATAATAAAACTCAGAAAGCTTTGTGAAAAAAAAGAGTGGGTCTTACTAAAAGTAAACTAGGATGTAGTTGGCTTTTTTTCTTTTTTTACTCTTTGGGGGTCCACTACCCGGCTCCCAAATAAATACACTGAGTCTTATTCTTACTTGTGAATGACCAGCCTCAGCTTGTCTTGTTTCTAGCCAGTGTCTTGCTTAAATTATCCCATTTATCCTTAACTATGCTTTGCCTCTGACCTTTTTACCTTTTTTTAATTCTATATATCTTTCTTTCCTTCTTATTCCATGGCTGGCTATGTGGCTGGATGGTAGGCCCCTGATGGCCTCCTCTCCTTCTTTTCTCTCTCCTTGCTCTTCTTCCTCAAGCCTAGATTTCTCCTCCTATTTGTTCTGTCTGACTGGCAGCCCTGCCTATCCCTCTCTAATGCCTAGCTATTTGTTGTTCAGCTCATTACTAGACCAATCAGGCATTTTAGACAGGCAAAGTAACACAGCTTTACAGAGTTAAACAAATGCAACATACTAAATGCAATACATCTTTGCATCATTATACAAATATTCCACAGCATAAACAAATGTAATGCATCTTAAACTAATATTCCACAATACTTTGATATGGGAACTGCCCTTGCTATGATTATGTTGCCTTGTCACAGAACCGAAGCAATGAATCTAATAAACTCACCCCTCCTGCTATTGTGAACCCAAATGAACCTTCTGTCTCCATAAGTGAACCTGTCTCAGATGATTGCTACATGACTGAAGGCTGACCAAGGCAAACATCTTCATAGTAAAGTTGAATTTTGTTACTGTAGACAGAAATGGTTTCCACTGTTGTTCTCTCGGTAGATTTTCAGGGATACTCCTTATCTTCTCCCATTGCATTCCCCCCCCCCACACACACACACTCAGCTCTTTGCCATGCCTACCCTGCCTAGAACTTGGCTTTATTCTCCCTGAGTTTTCTACTTTCTCTGTTTTTCTAAGTCATTGTCCTTTTTTTGAGCATCACTCTATTTTGTGTATGATGATACTTCATGTTTTCTTTATATTTGTCTTTTCTATAACATAGAGCCAATGTATAACAGGAGCTATAAATTTTCTCACCTCTCTTTGTATCTCCATCCTTTAACAGAAGAAAATGAAACAAAAGTAAAAACAGAAGTTAAATTCTTCATTGATATCTTTTAAATAAAATGTGTTCCCATAGATTTCTATGGATGTGGAATTGTAAATGTGATTATAAACATATGATTAGAAACTCTTTTGTGCCTCCCTTCCTTCTCTCCCTCAATACCTCTCTCCCTCCAGAATTCCCTATAGCACAAGATGATCTCTAACTCACCACACACAGATGTAGATGACCTTGATTTTCTAATCCTCTACCTTCTACCTCCTGGGGGATGGAATTATAAGCATGTCTATTGCACATGGTTTATGAGATGCTGGGGATTGACTAGCACTCTGTGAACAGAGCTACATCTGTGAACAGAGCTACACCTCAAACTGTGGTATTTTCTCTTCAAACCTTAGTTTCTCATTTGTTAGTATTATTAATACTATCATATTATCTAATTGCAACAAATTTTACAAAATTGTGCAGAATGTAATTTAAATTCTCTGTTCATTTCTTGAACATGATAAAAAAAACCCTTGTGCTAAATTTGACAATATGTCTCCAAAGATGGTGAAGATATGCATAAAGTTAGAGGAGTTTATAGTCTAGGTTGATAGATAAGAAGCACAAAATGTTATGTCCAAATGTCTAAACAGACATGCAAAGAAACGGGGAAGTTTAGAAAAAGCAATGGGTGATTTCTGTTTTAAAGGACTGGTAAAACTTTGGAAAAAGATCAATCATGTGAGTGAAACCAGATAAAAGATACATTAAAGTAATTCATAAACAATACTAATAGGAAGAATTCTCAATGATACCCTGGGATTTCTTTGAAATACAGTAACAGCATGAGCTCTCTTGAAGCTGCTCTTATTATTATTGAAATATCTGTACTTCATGATCTCAAGAATACAAAGATAAAGATTATTTAAACTAGATTGTTAATCCCCTAACAGATTGGTTTAGAGTAATGCAGTTCACCCTAACCCAATATAGTATAACTAGAATTGAAAAATCTGAAGGTAACTTACTGTTAATTAAAGCCTTAACTAATGCCTTTCACCCAACTCTGTAAGTATTTATCAGAAACCTGTTGTGGTTTGTGATTATACTATTTGGTGAAGATAGAGATATGACAGTACTTAAACGTTTTCTCATAAAGCCTTGATAATGGGTCACCCACAGAAACAAAACAGTAGTAAGGTAATAGCATAGTTTTTTTAAAGTGTGCATGGCTGAATTTCATAGGATACTCTTCAGAGAAGGTGTTAGTTAAGGTGGTCTTTGAAGGTGAGCAGGCATTTGCCAGATATTCCAGAGTGGGAATAGTTGGAGAAGTTATATACTATTAGAAGAAATGAGGAGCATAATGTTGTTGGGTTGTGTGTCTATTTAGTGTGCAAATTACCTCATTTGTTTCCTTATTGGCAATATCATTTTGCACTTTCTTTTTGTGGTTGAATTTTTGTTTATAGTAGTTACCTTTTTTAAATGAATTTTTTGAAAATTTTATAGATGTGTACTGTAGTTAGTATCATTTCTGTCCCTACTTTTCTCCTTTCCAATTCCTCTTGTGTGTATCCTGTTCATTCACAAATTCATGACCTCTTCTTCAATTACTATTGCTTCACACACACACACACACACACACACACACACACACACACACACACACGCGCGCGTGCACATATTTATCCCCAACTGAGTCTGTTGTTCTTATGGACATGGGTTTAGGACTGACCACTGAGAATTGGATAGTCTATCAGTGGGCTAGTCATTGCAGAAAACTGATTCTCCCTCTCCTGTGAATTAACTGTAGCTCTTCACCTAGGGATGGAGTCTTATGAAATACCTCCCACATATGTTGGCTTGTTTACTGGTGTTGTCATTATGCAGGTCTTGTTTAGGCAACTATACTGTTCAAACTTCACAGGTGCAGCATCCTTGTCTTGTGTAGCAGGCACTATCTAACAGTAGGCATCCTTGTCCTCTGACTCGTACAGTTTTTCTGCTCCCCTCCTCCTTGATGTTTTCTGAGCCTTAGGTGGGATAAAGGGTTCATAGACCCTAAAGGAGAACCTGCCACTGCCGTTTTCCTAAACCAGTACAATCCCTAACTGCATTCTAAATGTTAATCCTTGTAAACACAGGGAAGTGCAGCTCTCACCATTCACCAAAGAAGCCTCCTTTTGCTGCACAGGGAGACTACTGAAGAGATCTGCAGCTGACCAGAATGCACGGGGATGCCCTTACCCAGTTGATATAGTAGCTACCTTTTCTCTTACAAAGTCCTTTTCCACCTTCTCTCTCTTGCATTGATGTTTTTGTCATGTATTTCATTTTTACAACTTTTCAAGCCACACAATTTTTACTTTAAAAATAAAGTGCCAGTTTCCTGGATTCTTTTACTCCTTAGTTTATTTCAATTCCTGTTTGCTATCATACTCTTTTCTGTTCAAAGGTATTTCTTTAAAATGCCATGTAGTGCAGATTTACCCTGGATGGATTATTTCAGACATATTTTTCTGCCAAAATTTCCCCCTCAATTTCAAAAGACACATTCATTGGCTATAACCTTATGGTTAACACTCCTCCTCAACCTGACAGTGCAGTATGTCTTGAAAGCCCTGCAGCCATCTGAACTCCTGATCATTCTAAAGCTAACCCTTGTTTGCTTTCTCTCCTAGACCATTCCTTTGAGGCACCTTTTGCCCAGTGTCTGATGACTAATGTTTCATATATTTTTGTCTTGTTTTTAAAATGCATAAAGTTAGCTGGAAGCAGAACTCACCTTTGGTGTGTGGTTGGAATTTGTATAGTGTAGTATGCTTTGGCTTTGGTTTATTTATTTTTTTTGTTTTGTTTTTGATTAAAATGAAATGAGTAAAAGAACAAGAGGTAAAATCTAGACACATGAATGGTAGGCATACAGCAAATAGCTTTTTAATAAGGGTGATAACTAAGACACTTACATGAGTTCTGAGCAGACTGACAAGGAAAGAAAAGGAATCATGTTATAGTGGAGCTTAGAGTAAGCATGACAGAGTAGATCAGAACTCAGGAAAGGAAGTCTCAGAATACATTTATCTATGCAGACATCATTGGGGGAACAAGGAAAGATTTTAAGAAAAAAATATCCTTAAACTCTAGAATAACCACCAGAAAAGTTTCAGGGACCCAAGGGAAAAGCAACCACAGAAGAGAGGACAAGTACTGAGAAGATGATCATGCAATGTGGGGCTTCTTTGACTGAAAGTGCCTGTGATCCTGCAAGATGGATGATCAGTACATAGGATTGTTAGGTACAGAAAGATGAAGTGACAGGCCATGACTGTTGTGAGGATTAAATTAATGACAAGTATTGCACAGATCCAATCAAGTTGGGGTCCCAGCGCCGAGAGGGTAAATGGACTCGAGCCTCCATCCCTAACTCAGGAGCTATCACCAATTGACAACTTTTTGAAAAGGAAAAATCAGGTTTATCCCATGAAGTCTCATTGGGAGACTTCATTAAATTAAACAACTTAAAGACTTAATTAAACAACAATTAAGGGCAGGCCTTATGCCCAGCAGAGGATGGCAAACAAAAATGAAGTCAATGGTACTTTTGGAGATCTCATAATGCTTTGTTTGGAAATGTTTTGCCTTACAGGTCTTTTGCTTCTATATTATGGTTTCTGATTATGGGTTTTCTGTGTGTACATATGTGTAAGTCTCTGCATATATACATACATACACATACACACACACACACACACACACACACACACACACATATATATATATATTTCTTGTGCTTTTTTCTCTGTGTTTATTTTGTTTTCTTCTACTTTTATTGTTATTTATTTGTCTGTTTGTTTTCTAAAGAAAGAAAGAAAGAAGGCATGGATTCCAACAGACACAAAGTTTAGGAGGATCTGGGAGGAGATAAGGGAGGGGAAAATGTGGTCAGAATATATTGGATAGAAAAAATTTATTCTCAATTAAAAAAAATGCTAAGCTATACCATACCCTCTCATCTTTTCACATGGATGAACTATTTTATTACTCATTTTTTGTGGCAGATACTATTGGATCTCTCTAGCCAATAACCATTCTTCTACCTCTAACCTTCCTCCATGAAAGAATGCCATTTTGTTTGGGAGTGCAAATTGTTAAGGAATGTACTCCAAAGGGCAGAAAATGTCTCTAAATTGGGCCATGTCATGTGTAAACATTCTATAGATGGGCTTAAGTAAAGTAGATGAACTCAAACAAAATTCAATGCAAATCCAGCTCTCATCTTCAAGATCATGTGACTTCTGATCAAATTAGTTAACCTCACTGAAAGGTGATTAATTCACACAAGGGAGTAATAATATTATAATTCACTAATAAATACAACATATAATGAGGACTCAGATATATATATATATATATATATATATGTATATATATATATATATATGCTGCTAGATGCTAAACAAAATTGTGATCTACACTCAGCCATCAACTTCACTAAATATTTTACTTTCCAATAAAGGCAACAACTCTAAAGTAAGTTAGATAATTAAATATCTGAGCACAAGTATCTACTAGAATTAGAATTTGCTCAAAAGAATAAAAAAAAATCTACCCAGATCAAATGTGGACATTTGCCCACTACAAAGAAATTGCCCAATAAATATCAAAAACCTTGCACTGGGAGGGAAGTAGTAAATGTCTACAAGCATCCTTGTGGAGGTAAAGTATATTAGTAAAATTACAAATATCAAATTTTTTGTGGCAATATAATGTAAGATATTTGGGAAGGACAGCAATTAACAAATGTGATTGAAGCATAGTCTGCGTATGTATTAGGAAGCAGTTCAGTAAATGTAACAGAATTTAGCACTTGGTCATGGAGATCTTCAAAAGACAAAGAATGCTTCAAAAAAGAAGTCGTAAGCCGGGCGGTGGTGGCGCACGCCTTTAATCCCAGCACTCGGGAGGCAGAGCCAGGCGGATCTCTGTGAGTTCGAGGCCAGCCTGGTCTCCAAAGTGAGTTCCAGGAAAGGCGCAAAGCTACACAGAGAAACCCTGTCTCGAAAAACCAAAAAAAAAAAAAAAGAAGTCGTGTGTGCGTGCGTGTGTGTATGCGTGTGTGTGTGTGTGTATGTGTGTGTGTATGTGTGTGTGTATGATGTGTGTATACATATATACACACATATAGAAAATATATAGAAAATATCTATTTACAAACACACACTTTTTCCTTGCTTGATAACTTTCATGGAGACACTTGGATCAATCTCTAACCAGAAGTGTCACTGGTGAAAAATGCCATGAGAGTTGTACTAAACATATCCTGCAACAGTATATCCGGAGCAAAGATAAAGTGCTGACAGGATGATTGAGTTTAGCCTGCAAAATTGATTATTTTACTTCCCAACTTGCTAGCCTTTAATTGAAATGGATAGATTTGACGGAGCACCCTTGGCCTTGGCCACAGTGTCTGGCAAAGCCTGAAAACTGACACCCTGACTTTTGAGGGCACAGAGCCAGAGATTTCCATAGGTCAATTCTGTCTCCCCATCCTGTCCTGTTGAAGAAGATGGAATCAATGGGAAAATGGCCAAGTTGCCACTTTGCTGCTTTTCCCTCATCCTCAGGGCAGAGAAGTGGAGTTTATGTTACCCCAACAGCAGTGAATAAAACTAGACCTCAGTGCTCACTGAATGGTGACCTCAGTTTGAGTTTAAAATTTTCTCTTCCTGAAAACAAATACCTGAGGTTATCCCTTTATGAAAATTAGTTGAGGCTCCAGCTAAACTGGAAAGCTAATGTTGGAGAAACACTTCTCAAAGTTTGTCTGTCTTTTGCCACATTTCCCACAATAGCATTGAACAGTTCCCTTTTGATGATGCCCCATAGTTCAAGCAACTGTATATAATGGATTTTCAGAATGCAGAGGATGAATGGAACATTGCCTCCATGATAAGACAGACTATGTTCAGAACAAAGGAGCTAATTGAACAAGCTTCACATGCCTGAAAAATGACCTTATCATCTACTTCAGTGAAGTTTTACCAAAGGAAACCTTCCTTGTGTGCTTCATTGGCATGCTGCTTTATTCTGTCAACTTGCTATGGTTTGATCCTTAAGACAAGCTTATACCACTATCAGGGTTAGCACAATTGATATGCTTGTGTAGTGGACAAAGAAAATACAATTCTGTCATTAAAAAAAGTCTTACCAGAGGTTTATTAAGGAAAAGTAAGATTTAGAAGTGTACAGGCCCCGCCTCTCAGAAAACCTGATAGGCTGGCCACAGACTTTCTCCTCCCTCTCTCTCTTCCTCCAGACCCAATCCCCCAATCTCATCTCTAGCTCTGTGGCAGAACACCCATGGCAGATTTCCCTATCCCCTGCTACTATCTTTGGTGGATCCCACAGATCTTCCTCTTCTAATCTTTCTAAACCCACTTGTTACTTTGTCTAAGACCTCAACTCCAGCAGGCACCCCCTACTAAATGAATAGCTACTCATCCCAGGGCAACAAGTAGACTGAAAGCAGACTCACTCCTCTCCTACTGCTACTGGGGTCCAATATTCCCAGTCTCATTCCCAGCTGTGTAGCTGGAAACCTGCTGTGGATTCCTTTCCTCTCTAACCCCATCCCCAATGGATCACAAAGACCTTCTCCTACAGCCTTCCTTCCCCCAACTCATCCCAGTGTCCCAGTTTCCAACATCAGCAGCATTCTCTGTGAACACACCAGCTGAACAGGCCAGGAAAACAGACAGATAACACACTCTCTGAAAACCTAGAGAGGAAATGGAAACCAAGGAACAAAGCATCCACCAAACAAAGACAAATCCTGAAATCAGCACCTAGACATATAATCATCCCAAACCCAGTGTAAAAACATAATCAATAACAGCTAGCACAATATGTCTCCACTGGAGCCCACCTATTCTACACAGCAGGCCCCGAATATTCCAACATTTCTGAAGTACAAGAAAAAGACCTTAAAACAGCTTTCATGAATGTAATAGAGACCCTTAAAAAGAAATGACTAAATCTCTTTTAAAATGCAAGAAAACACAAGCAGTGTAAGGAAATAAATAAAACTATTCAAGACTTGAAATTGAAAATATAATCAATAAAAAATCCAAACTGAGGGAATTCTGGACATGAAAAATTTCAGAATTTGAACAGGAACTACAGAGGCAATTGTCACCAACAGAATACAAGAGATAGAAGAGGGAATCTCAGGCATCGAAGAAACCATAGAAGAAATGGATACACCAGTCAAAGAAAATGTTTAAAAATTCCCAACACAAAACATCCAGGAAATATGGAACACTATGAAAAGGCCAAACCTTAGAATAATAGGTATAGAGGAATTAGGAGAAACTCAGCTCAACAGCCAAGATAATATTTTTAATCAAAATCATAGAAGAAAAATTTCTTAATTTAAAGAGGGAGATACCTGCCTATAAAGGGACCAACAAATATAGAAAACACCAAATAGACTGAACCAGAGAAGCAAGCCCCGCAACCATATAATAATCAAAACACTAAATATGCAGACCAAAGAAATATTAAAGGTTGCCAGGGAAAAAGACCAAGTAAAATATAAAGGCATACCTACTAAATAATTAAATCTGACTTCTCAATGGGCACTCTAAAAGCCAGAAGGCCCTGGACAGATGTGTGGCAAACTCTACAAGATACCAGCCTGACTTATTATGACCAGAAAAACTTTTAATCACCATAGATAGAGAAAAAAACATGTTTCATGATAAAATCTAATTTAAACAATATCTATATACAATTCCTACAGAAGGAGCTAGAAGGAAACCCCCAATATAAAGAGGTTAAATATGGCCATTAAGATACAAGAAATAATCTCACACTAGCAAAACCAAAAGGGAAGTGTATGCACACACACACACACCACCACCACTACCACCACCACTAGCACCATCATCAACAATAATAACCCAATAACAAGAATCAACAATCATTGTTCAATGATATCACTTAATATCAGTGATCTCAATTTCTTAATGAAAAGACACAGACTAACAGAACTGATGCAAAACCAGGATCCTTCCTTTTACTGCATCCAAGAAACACACCTCAACATCAAGGATAAACATTACATTAGGGTAAAAGGTGGGGAAAAGAAATTTTAAGCGATGGACCTAAGAAGCAAGCTGGTGTAGACATTTTACTATCTAACAAAATAGACTTAAACAAAAAATAATCAAAAGAAATGGGGGAAGACAACATATACTCATCAAAGAATAAATCTACCAAGATGACATTTCACTTCTTAACATTTATACTCCAAACAAAAGGGCACCCAAGTTTGTAAAAGAAACACTATTCGAGCTTAAAACACATATTGACCCTCACACACTGATAGTGGCAGACTTCAATACCCCACTCTCAGAATGGATTAAAACTAAACAAATACTGAAGCTGATAGACATTATAAACCAAATGGACCTAACAGACATTCACAGAACATTTCCCCCAAACACAAAAGAGTATACCTTCTTCTCAGCACCCCATGTAGCTTTCTCCAAAATTGACTACATACTTGGGCACAAAGCAAGTCTCCGCAAATTCAAGACAATTGAAATAACTCCCTGCAGACTATCAGACCACAAGGATCAAAATTGGGTATCATGAACAACAGAAAACTTATAAAATCATGGAAAATGAACAACTATCTACTGAATGAAAAAAAATGGATCAAAACAGGAATAAAGAAGTTAACGACTTTCTAGAATTTGATGAAAATGAATACACAGCATATTCAAACTTCTGGGACACAATGGAAGCAGTACTAAGAGGAATGTTCATAATGATAATACCTATGGAAAAATATTGGAGATATCTCCTATTAAAAACTTAACAGCACATATGAAAGCTCTAGAACAAATAGAGGTAAGCACACTCAAGAGGAGGAAATGGCAAGAAATAATTGAACCAAAGTCTGAAATAAATATAATAGAAGGAAAGAACAATACAAAGAATCAATGAAAAAAAATAGTTGTTTCTTTGAGAAAATCAACAAGATATACAAACCCGAGAGAGACACTGCCAGACGCCGCCATGACCAGCAGCATGTGAAGACTCCGGTAAGCCACCAGCCATGTGGCAAGATGAAAAGTTGTAAGATTATTTGAGAGTTGGCGCTGAATCTAACATTCAATAATGGCAACAGGTGACTTAAAAAGAAGCTTGCGGAAGCTAGAACAAGTGCTTCGTTTGCTAAATTACCCTAATGAGGTGGATTATGTTGGTTTGATGAAGGAGGACACAGCAGCATCTTTGCCTATCATCAGCTATTCTCTTACCTCATACTCCCCTTATATATCAGAACTTCTGATGGAGTCCAATATAGACCTCATATCAAAGAATGATGTGCGCTTCACAGATACCGTCTTTGTGATCAATTTGATTATAAACCAATTTTGACAAAAAAGCAATTTATACAGTCTGGATTTGCTGAATGGAAAATCCAAATTGTCTGTGAAATATTGAATTGTGTGATGAAAAAGCACAAGCAATTGACTGGGTCTGACAAGACTTCGTCATGCCAGAGAAAGAAAAGCATCCCGGAAAGGGCCCGAACCTTGTTCGAGCAGTGAGAACACACCTGGAGAGGCTGTGGGCATTGACATCACTGGCCGGTTTATGACTTCAGGAAAGAAGAAAGCTGTGGTGATCCGTCATCTGTACACAGAAGATAACATTGACCTTCCGAACGGACAGTGAGTTCAACAGAAGGGAGTAAAGGGTGTGATGAGTCAGAAGAGATGACTTCTCAAGTCATGATTCATGACGAGCAGGCCTCTGAAGACAAGGCTCAGCTGAAAGATCTTTGTGACAACCCTGAGCTCACTGCACTTCACATAGCTCTTGCTGAATGTCAGGACAAGCTTAAGAGGCTGACTTGTGTAGAGAAAAGACTCCAGTATTTGGAAGCTGCAACAAAAGGGAAGGTGATGGTCGATGAGGCCTGGAATAATCTCCTAAGTTGAGTCACTCTTCTTGAAACAGACATGCTTTTGTCTAAAAAGAATGAATGCGTAGAGCTTAATGCAGCAAGTGAAGACAATGACTCTGATAGTGTTGTGGATGCTGTGTCCATTGATAAAAAATAGAGTGTGGGGGCACCAGCCAGAATGTATCGGTCATCTGGCTACAGTACACTGTCACCAGAGTCAACGCCCAGAGCCTCCACTGTTAACTATTGTGGCTTGAAAGATTTTCCAGAGGAAACAACACTTCAGAAAATGGAAAGGATGAAAAAAATGTTTGAAGAGACTGAAGAGCTACTGAAATGCTCGAGTCACTAACTGTACAGTTTTTCTGCGTGAGCATCTCTAGGACTTTGCTACTTATAATGCTATATTTAAGAATTCCTTGTACACTTTTAATATACTGTAATATATTATTAAGAATTTGAATTCTATTTGGTGTGTGAGTGTTTTTCATTGCTAAATAAATATTTTTAATATTGTAAAAAAAAGATATACAAACCCTTATTCAAACTAACTAAATGTCTGAGAGAATATCCAAATTAACAAAATCAGAAACAAAAAGAAGGAAATAACAATAGACACCAAGGAAATGCAGAGAATCATAAGGAGTTAATATCAAAACCCATGTTCCACCAAATTGGAAAATCTAAAAGAAAAGAATAATTTCCTGGATAGGTACAACTTATCAAAGTTAAGTCAAAGTAGATAAACAATTTAAATAGACCTATAACAACTAAAGAATTAGAATCAGTCATTAAAATCCAGAACCCTAAAAAACCCAGAGTCAGATGGTTTTTGTACAAAATCCTGCCAGACTCACAAAGAAGAGTTACTGTCAATACTCCTTAAATTATTTTACAAATAGAAATAGAAGGAACACTTTCCAATTCATTTTCTGAGGCCACAATCACCCTGATACTCAAACCATACAAAGACTCAACAAAGAAAGAGAATTACAGACCAATTTTCCTTATGGACACAGATGCAAAAACATTCAATAAAATCCTTGAAACTGAAATAAAAAACACATCAGAAATACTATCTACCTTGATCAAGTAGACTTCATCCTAAAAATGTAGGCATGGGTCAATATACAAAAAACAGTTAATGTAATCAACCATATAAAGAAACTGAGAGAAAAAAATGATCATCTCAGATGCAAATAAAAAGGCCTTTGGCAAAATCCAACAACTTTTATAATAAAAATTCTGTAGAATTTAGGGATACATGGGACGCACCTAAATATAATAAAGGCAATTCACAGCAAGCCTATAACAAACATCAAATTAAATGGAAACAAACTCAAAGGAATTCTACTAAACTCAGGAACAAGACAAGGTTGTCCATACTCTCCATAACTATTCTTGAATTCCTGTCTAGAACAGTAAAACAACTAAAGGAGATCAGGGGGATACAAATTTGAAAAGAAGTCAATTATCATTATTTGCAGATAATATGATAGTATACATAAGTGACCCAGAAACTCCACCAAGGAACTCCTACAGCCAATAAAGATTTCAGCAAAGTGGCTATATACAAGATTATTAACAAAAAAAAAGTAGCCCTCCTATATACATATGACAAGCAGGCTGAAAAACAAATTAGGGAGATAAGACTATCACAATAGCTTCAATTGATATGAAATATCTTGACAGAACTCTTAACAAATAAGTGAAAGACTTGTATGATAAAAATAACTTCAATTCTTTGAATAAAGAAATTGAAGAGATACCCTATCCATTGCAGCCCCAGTTGCAGTCCAGCAGGCAGGACTCCTGCATGCAGGCCCAACTACCATCATGCCCGACTGGACCCTCTAACCTACAAGCCCCAGTCCATCCCCCAAATCCACCTATCCTCCAAGACTGCATCTGCTCTAATTGGACCAAGAGGTGAGTCTTTTTTCTCCTAGCTGACCACCCAGCCTCTAGGCCTTAGGTCCAGGGGCACAACCAGTGCCCCCAGATCCCAATTCATTACAGCCCCAGTTGCAGGCCAGCATGCAGGACTCCTGCAGGCAGTCCTGACCACCACCACCCCACCAGACCCTGTAATCTACAAGCCCTACTTCATCCCCCAAACCCATCTATCCTCTGAGACCACAACTGATACCAGAGACAGACTCCACCAACTCCGATTGGACCAAGAGCTCTGATTGGACTAAGAGTGGATCCCTGACACACTGATACCATTTGTACTAATTGGAGGAAGAGATGGGTAGATATCAGTGCAAGAATATATTCAACAACTTAAAGAGCAATATGGCACCACTAGAACCTAGCGGTTATATATCAGCAAGACCTGAACATTCCAACATAGAAGAAACAGAAGAAAATGACCTTAAAAATGACTTTAAGAAGATGATAGAGGCCTTTAAAGAGGAAATGAAAAATTCCCTCAAAGAAATTGAAGAAAAGACAAACAAAAAATTAGAAGAAATCAATAAATCCCTTAAAGAAAGCCAAGAAAACCAAGAAAAAGCAATTAAACAGGTGAAGGTAACAGTTCAAATCCTGAAAGCTGAAATAGAAACAATGAAGAAGACACAAACCGAGGGAATGCTGAAAATAGAAAACTGAGTCAACAAACAGGAATTACAGATGCAAACATAATCAACAGAACACAAGAGATGAAAGAGAGAATCTCTGGTGTGGAGGATACAATAGAGAAAATAGATTTGTCAGTCAAAGAAATTACTAAAGCCAAAAGAGTCATAACACAAAATGTCCAAGAAATCTGGGACACCATGAAAGAGCCAAACTTAAAAATAATAGGGATAGAAGAAGAAGAAGAAGAAGAAGAAGAAGAAGAAGAAGAAGAAGAAGAAGAAGAAGAAGAAGAAGAAGAAGAAGAAGAAGAAGAAGAAGAAGAAGAAGAAGAAGAAGAAGAAGAAGAAGAAGAAGAAGAAGAAGAAGAAGAAGAAGAAGAAGAAGAAGAAGAAGAAGAAGAAGAAGAAGGATACTAATTCATGACCTAATGATACCATTCTTGGGCATATACCCAAAAAATGTTCAAGCATACCACAAGCACACTTGCTCAATTATATTCATAGCAGCATTCATAATAGCCAGAACCTGGAAACAAACTAGATGCCCCCCAACCACAGAATGGATAAAAAGAAAATGTGGTATATATACACAATGGAGAATTACTAACCTGTAAAAAAATCAATGACATTATGAAATTTGCAGGCAAATGGATGGAAAGAGAAAAATATCATCCTGAGTGAGGTAAAACAGACTCAGAAAGAAAAACATGGTATATACTCACTCATAAGTGAATACTAGATATAAAGTAGAAGACAACCAGACTACAACCCACAGCTCCAAAGAATCTAGGAAACAAGGACACGAAGAGGGATGTATAAATCACCCTGGGAAAGGGAAACAGAAAAGATCCTGATGAGTAAACTGGGGGTTTGGAACGGCAATAGAGGGTAGGGGATTGGGGATGAGAACGTGGGGGAACGGGATGGTTGAGCTGGGGGAGGGATAGAGTGGGAGAGCAATGAAAGAGATAAATTGATAGAGGGAGACATTATGGGGTAACAGAGAAACCTGGTGCTAGGGAAATTGCCAGGAATCGACAACGATGTCCCTAGATTAGGCTACTTGTCACAGTGGAGAGTGTGCCTGAGCTGGATTACCCTGATAATCAGATTGGTGAATACCCTAACTGTCATCATAGAACTTTCATCGAGTAACTGATGGAAGCAGATGCAGAGATCCACAGCCAAGCACCAGGCCAAGCTCTGGGAATCCAGTCAAAGAGAGCAGAGAGGGCTTAAATGAGCAAGGAGGTGTCAAGATCATGATGGAGAAATCTACAGAGACAGCTGTACCAAGATCAAAGGAACTCATGAACTTTAGACCAACAGCTGTGGAGCCTGCATGGGCCCAGAAGACATCCTCTGCATATGGGAGAGTTGTGTAGCTGGGTCTGTTTGAGGGGCCCCTGGCAGTGGGATGAGGATCTATCCCTGGTGCACGAGCCAGCTTTCTTGATCCCATTCCCCGGGGTCAAACACCTTGCTCACCCTTGATACAGGGGGGAGGGGCTTGGTCCTGCTTCAACTGAATACACCAGGCTTAACTCTCCCACAGTGGGAAAACTTACCTGTTGAAGGAGGGGATCTGCAGGGGAGGGGGGAGGAGGGGGGAGCGGGAAGAGGAATAAGAGGGGGATCTGTGGTTGGTATGTAAAATGAATAAATAAATAAATAAATAAATAAATAAATAAATAAATAAATAAATAAATAATAAATTGAAGAACATATCAGAAGAAAAAAAAATCACCCATGCTCCTGGATTAGTAGGGTTAACAGTAAAAATGGTCATCTTACCAAAAGCAATCTATGGATTCAATGCAATCCCCATCAAATATCCACTACAGTTCTTTACAGCTCTTGAAAGGTCAATTCTCTCTTCTTTTATTTATTTATTTTTTTTTTTTTGATTTTTTGAGACAGGGTTTCTCTGTGTAGCTTTGTGCCTTTCCTGGGACTCACTTGGTAGCCCAGGCTGGCCTCGAACTCACAGAGATCCGCCTGCCTCTGCCTCCCGAGTGCTGGGATTAAAGGTATGCGCCACCACCACCTGGCTAAAGGTCAATTCTTAACTTCATATGGAAAAACAAAAACCCCAGGATAGCAAAAATAACCCTGAACAATGAATGAACTGCTGGAATCCCACCGTTCCCCACTTCAAGTTGTACTACAGAGCTATAATAATAAATTCCATGTGGTATTTAGCATAAAAATAGACAGGTTGATCAACGGAATTGAATTACAGACCCATATATAAGTTCACACATATATGGACACCTGATTTTTTATAAAGGAGTCAGAAATATACACTCAAAAAAATAAAGGAAGAAAGAAAGAAAAAAGAAAGAAAGAAAGAAAGCATCTTCAACAAATGGTGCTTGTCAAACTGGATGTCTGCATATAGAAGAATGTAAATGTAAGGAGGGGGGTCTAGGGGACCAGAGAGGACAGGTAAGTAAGGGATGTCTAGGGGGATGAATTTATTGCCTTTTGAGGGGGAAATAGAATAGATTTTGCAAGTAGCTGGGGATGGAGAAGGGAAATGGGGGATTACATATAGGGGGAGATGGAGTGGAGGGAGAGAGTGGAGGGAGAGATGTCTGGAATTGGGTGACATTTGGGGAATAGTATTGAAGCAGTGCATTGGAAACTTCCTGGGGTGTATGAAGGATTCATAGTAATGAGGGATACAGAGACTCAATTGTCCAACTCTTGGAGCCAGATGAGGCTCCCTGTGTCAGGACCAGGTAGCATTCAATTGACTTGTTGGCTAAGGGAGTCCCATGGAAATCCCCAAACAACACAGACTGCTGCTATGACAAAGATTGCTCTCTGGAAATTGACAGCAAGGCCCCATTGCTAAGGACAACACCCATACAATTCATTGAACATGGAGAAATTGAGCTGGTGCCCGCATGGAGCCTTCACCTCTACATTCTAGTCTCTCTGGTGTGGGAAAGTACTCTGCAGGCCACTAAGAGAGAAATATGGACAGCAACCCAACCACAAAGCCTTTCACCTACAATTTTTCCTGCATGCAAAATATACTTGAGCAGTGATGGTACAGAATTTGTGGGAGTAGCCAACAAATGTCTGGTGTTACTTAAGGCCCACTCCCTGATAAGGAACCCATACTGCTTGAGTAACCAAGAACTGAATACTACTGCTCTTAAAAAATGTATTAATACAATGACTCCTAATGGTATTCCTAGATCAGGGCCTTATCCAGTTATTATCAGAGAGGCCTCCTTCAGCAGCAGATGGGAGCAAATGCAGATGCCCACAGCCACACATTTTGTGCATAGAGTCTAAGTGGGAGGTTTCCATCAAATCCCTCCCCTCAGAGCTCAGGGAATCCTACAAAAGAGGAGGCAGAAAGACAGAAAGAGAGAGAGAGAGGATGTAAGAGACAGAAGGGATGGAGGACATCAGAGAGCAAGACCCTCTGAATCAATTAAGCAAGGTCCTTATGAGCTCAAAGAGACTAAAGAAGCAAACACAGGGCCTATGTGGGTCTTCATCAGGTCCTCTGTGCATATAGTATTGCTATAAGCTTAATACTTATATAGAGGTCCTGACTATCATAAGGAGTGCATCTCTGGCTCTTTTCCTTCTGTTATGTTTGTCCAACTTTGATTTGGTGTTTTTTTCACTTCATCTTATTATATTTTATTTTGTCATGTTTGGTTTTTATCTCTTAGAAATCTGTTATTTTATAATGAATGAGAGGCAGAAAGGGCATGCATTGGGAGGGGAGGGGAAGGGGAAAGTCACTGGGAGGAGTAGAGAGGGGAAATTATAATCAGGATACATTGTATGAGAAAAGAATCTATTTCCAATAAAGGAAAAAAAGATGTAGAAGTAACTATGTGTGTTCACATATACATAGGGTCACTGTGAGGAGTATCACAGAATTTCTATATACTATAGAATTATAAGTTATAATATTTTTAATATTGTGTATTGTGTAATCTTGAAGTTGTCCATATTAAGACCTTCTGATGGTATGGGAAATCATTTATAGTATGTGGTAATTAGGATTTGTGGGGTAGATGAGAGGGTAAGGGCACTTGTCACCAAATCTGATTGAGTTTGATCCTTGGAAATCTGTAAGCATGCTATGACTTGTGAATATGGAATGCCTGTGTGTGTGTGTGTGTGTGTGTGTGTATGTGTGTGTGTGTGTGTGTGTGTGTGTGTGTCTATGTCTGTGTATGTGTGTGTGGAAAAATAAATATCTTGCTAATTACTGAATCAACATATAGAACTATATGTTTATACGTCTGATACATAGAATGTATCCCTTTGTATTTTTACATAAACAAACACATGGGAAAGAACCACATAAAGTGAACTCTGTACTCAAAAGTTACCAGTTGTTCTTTACAGACTGAAGTAGTTTTATTGTTTTAACCATATTTTAAAATGTTTTAAATTGATATGCATTGTATTTCAAACTGAGTAAAACTAAAATCACTAAGGGGAAAAACTTGTCTGAAGGAAAAAAATGCTATGAGAGGTCCCTTAGTTGTCAAAAATCACTAACCTTTTCCACTGAAACCTCAGGAGTTTGTCACAATTATCCCAGCACCCAGGGAGAGGGAACCCAGAGCTCCTGGGGGTGAAATAAGTCACCAGACTGAGAGAATGCCTTGGTAATTAGGCCAGTTCTGGACTCTACCCATGAACACTGACAACTGCTGTGAATGGTTTGGGGTCTTCGGCTTCTGACTCTCAACCAACTGTGCTGTACTCTGAGACCTGTGCTTCCTCTGCAATTGTAAATATCTGTGCCCCTCTCCAGGAGAGGCTTTTATTGGAAGCATTAAGCTCCCTACTGGTACAGCTAACTTCATGACATTTTCCAAAGTCACAAGGAATACGACATGACATTTTACAGGGTTGTGATTTTGCAAATATTTCTATAAAACAAGCAAGTTTCTCATTAAAGTACACTAATTTGACTGGGACAACTTGCAGGTTGGAAGATTTCTTTCTGCATCTCAACCTGGTCCTCCTCCATTTGATTCTGTGTTTATCCTTTGTGTAGCCTATGCTAACCTTGAAGTGAGATGGCCACTCTCTCCTAGCAGCTAATTTCTTTCAACTTTTTATTACATTCTAAGAAATACACTTACTTGTTCTAAGACATATTTTCATTAAGAAGTAAGGACGTGATAAGCATCATGTTTAGAAAGTCCTTTTAAAAAGTAAGACTTTGTCCAAAAATCTAGATTTACTAATGCTGAGTATAAACTGAGCATTAATGAAATTATGAATCTACAGCCCAGTGTCAATGGGTGCTCTTTTACTGTTAAAGGTGTTACACACAAAAAGTGTGTGATCAGGTATAATGAGGAACTGTGAGAGTAAGTAAGGTCACACATCTATCTAGCACAGAATTCCATAAATTGAGTGGATACCAATACCACAAAGTGATTGGTATCCTATGAGTGACACATGGTAGAACTTTACATTGTCTGCCCATTTTTCCAACTTCAACAGTGGTGGGGTTGAACCTGATCCTCATGTATGCCAGGCAAGTGCTTTACCACTGAGCACTCCCAGTACTTTCTGCAAATTCTTCTTAAAGCTGATCTTGCCTCTTGATACCCAATGACCATTCCTACCCAATACAGAGTCTATAAAAATTCTTCAACAGCAGTTGGTCAAAATAAGAGCCACACAGGCAAACAAGAACCTTCCTGGGGATTCTATAGAAATGATGAGAAATGGTGACATTGCCTTAATCTTTTTCCATCATCTACAACATTTTTTTTGCTCTATTTTCCCCTTAGCATTTATCATCATACTGCATCATATGTATTTATTAACTTTTTTATGTTTGTCTCAATCTATTAACATTGAACCTACATGAAGACATTTATGTCTATTATGTTCTGTGTCATCTCACACATAACTTACTAAGTGCCTCTTGTATACCTGTGGTTGGATCTTGACCTTATTAAATAGTACAGGGTGCATCACAATTCTTAGTCTATTTTTTAAAACAGATCCTATTGTTTTCAAGCATTTGTTGATATTAGTTCTCTTTGGACAAATATTTTGCAAAGTGTTGCACTTATAAGTCTTCCACTTAAAACTAGTTCTTTAAAAAAAAACATGAAGGCAAGACCCAGAGAGATGAAATAACTGACCCAAGTGCCAGTACCTCTGCTGCAGTCCTCTATAGGTGGGCCTTCAGATCCTCCACATCTGTCCTTGCCTTTGAATTGAGAATGCCCACCACATTACAGGACAACGCTAAGTGTGTGAAGACTACCCACCACATGGCATGCCACTGAGTGAGTATGTGGAGAACACCCATCATATGCCAGGCCATGTGCTGAATGTTTTACTATGAGACATCTGCTCATTGCATCATCAGTCTGATCAGAGGCACATGAATGGAATCTTCACAAGCATGAAGATGTAACATCTCCAAGGCTGCACAGCCATATGGTCCAGTGGGAGGTAGACTTTTTACCAGTTTATATCTTAATGACAAAGGCATGTTGACTGTCACTTTCATGCTACCGTCTCACCATGAAAACATTGAAAATTCTTCCTCTAAATTATAGATCATGTATGTGCGGCAAAACCTAGCTTCAGTTGTACCAAACTATTTTCCCTTTACTGGTTGCACTTTTAGCATCTTTCAACCAATATTTATTGAGTGCCTGCTAGTTTCCCTGTTCTACATTAAGCCCAAAGGATGCAGAATAGATGTGGTATCTACTATGCAAAGTTCAAATTATCAGAAGATGCAGAGAACAATTAAACACGTAAAATAAATACAAAGTAGGCTTTTATGACTGTAATGAATGCTATAAAGAGAAAAAGACAAGAAGATTCCTCGGGGACTCAATATCACATGGGCCTTTGAGGAACTGTGCTCTTCAGAAAGAGGTTGCCCAGGGTATTATGCTCTGAAGTAAAAGAGAAACTCCAGGCATGCTACTCCTGTTCCTTTGGCCTTTTAGAAACAAATACTGAGATTGATCCCAGGGTTGAATTATTTCCTTTTTTCCATTGAATAATATGGAGGCATTGAAGAGCTCTTCAGAAAGATTTGGCCTTACCACCAAACAGATTTTATGCTGAACTGGACCTCAGATTAGATAGAAAGTGCTACCTTGGAGGTGAATGCCAAGTGCTTTATGCATGTAATGGCAGTGCTCTTTATTATCCATTATTTATCAGCTTGGAGAGGGAAGAGGAGGGAGCAAGACCCTTTAGTTTAATGCGAGGTCTTTCCCTTTCAGCTCTTTGAGCACAAGCATGCCAAAGGAAGCTGTTGAGCTGCTGTGTGTGAGCACACACATGGGTCCACCAGTTCACAGCCTGCAATGTCCAGGAATTCAGAAGTTAAACTACATGAAATTTCCACCAGCCCCTTTGTGTGTTGCAATTGGCAGAGAATTTCATTACAAATCAATAAGGAAAGAGTATGTTTGAAGAAGTGTGGCATAGGTTATAAGACATTTATATTTTCCCTCTAAATTGAACTGTTTTTTCTTAATAAAATATAATTTCTCAATCTTAGCTGTGCATGAGTTAAATGAAATAAGTTGATGCCTGAGACACACCCTTAAAGAGTTCAATTCACAGATCTGGAGGGAGGTTTGGGACTTTTCAAAGTTACAAGATGACCCTCATGTGCTGATGACATCCATTGCAGATGTGGATGTAAGTGAAGACCAACTTATGTGTGGGGATATCGGTCAACTGTTTTAGGACTGTTTCAATCTTGCCTGCCTTACCAACCTTTGTGAAAAACTGAATTCAGCCAATTCATAGACAGACTCTAGTTAATCTGGTTGTATGTTGTCACCTTATTATCGTTTATACAACAGTCCATTTGACAGTAGTTAAATCAAAGAAATGGTAAGGTTTCAAGTCAGTTACATCATAGGTATTTACTTACTGTTCTGAGAGGCAAGACAACTAAACTATTTCATGATGAAGATGATACAACGATCTAGTATATAACACAGGTGTCTCCAAAGAGCAGTATAGACAGAAGAGATGGGTATCCTTGGGGAAATGGAAGACGCAAAAGTGTATTGATGAGTGAAAAAGACAAGGAATCACAAATACTGTAGCTCATAGTCTCTGACCAGACTCTTTTAAAACTACCTTCCCTATACATGTGATGGCAGAAAACTTCTTTTACAACAAAAGCACAAATTTGAAAGGAAAAATAAAAAAAACTACTCATAAGATCTCCCATCTGCTAAGCACAGGTCCTCCTTAGTAGGATAAAATCTCTATCAGCCCAATCCCAAATAAAGAACCTCAACTTGGCAAAGTGGATCATCAATAGTTGTTTGTATAAGTATATACCTGAAGACAAGCTCTTTGAAAATTAGGAAGTTAAGGTCAGACCCAAGGATCTCTCCCAACTTCCCAGAGGATCTAGGCCCTCAGAAAGAGAAGAGAGTCAGCAAATATTAATCACCTGTAATGGACCAGGCACTTTGCTGAAAGATAGATATCACCATCTTCATTTCATAGATCAGAAAATTGGGGCTCTGAGACATCAAGTGATTGGCTCATAGTTCCCTAGCCAGCAAAAGGAGCTGGGATTCAAATTGAGTCCTCCATCTTCCTACACTGTTTCTGTTATCCATGCTAAGCCCTATGGGAACTTCTGAATTTAGACTTTCATCAGTGAGAGAGACTACTTCTTAGCCCCAAAGGAATTCACTTTTATTGGGTCTCTGAGATTTCCTCCATCTATCTTCTAGAATGATAGACTCAGCTAATGGCCCCAATTAGAAAGCTCTTCTGGCTCCCACCCGGGATGCATTAGAGTGTGTTGATCAGGGGAGGAGCGTTGGTCGAAATTATTCTAGAATTTCATATGGTTCCATCACTTGCCAGAAGTGTAACCTGAAGAAACTCTAAACTTTCTGTGCTATGGATGGTTTCACCATCTACCTATAAGGAGTGAATGGACTGTACCTATTACATAAGGCTTTTGTGAGTATTATGATAGTCACACTGTACATGTAGCATACAATATAGTAAGCAATCATTGTATGTTTATTATTATCATTTTCACAATCTCTGCCAACTGTGGACTCTGTCCACATTTTCCCTTCTCCTAGGATACCTAGAAACAAAGCATTGGCTTCTCTAATCTTCCGTTGATTCTAGGATTCAGCAATTCAGCCTGAAATGAATGCTTCATCAATCATTGCTTCAGCTCCTGCCTCCCTTCTAATTTCATGTTGATTTCATCTCCCTACATCCCCAGTCACCATTCATAGGGAGGAAATGCAACTGCTTATTTCTTAAGTAGAAATAAAGACACTGGATCCTCCTCTGTAAGAACATGTAGAAGTCTCCCAATTGTATATAGTGCTGATCAGGCCTGAAAAAAGTGACAGGAAACCAATAGCTAGGCTGAAAATCTGCTAGAAAAGAAACCTCTTGGAAAATTCATTGACTTCTCATGCATATGTGACAATATGAGATTCTAGTGAGGTTCATGAAATGCCTTTTTGGCTTGATCCATTCTTGTGCTGGAGATAGTAAAGTAGGGTTAGTGATCCCGGCTCTGACACCAATTGTCTCTGAGTGGTGATTCAAATAGACTGCTGGCTCTTAGACCAGGTAATAGAAGCCAATGCCATGTTCCTCAAAATGGCTTCCCTAGAGTCCACACCTACACACATCCATGGGCTTATGAATTGAATACCTTGAAATTACAAATAACAGACACCAAGATGTTAAATTCTGGTTAAGATAGTGAAAAGCCAAATGAAGGTGACAAGCATCTACTCTCTGAATTGAAGTTTCTGTGTAACAGAAATATCTTCCTTGTTTTTCCATTTGTAAAGCACATCCTTACATACTATTTCTTCAGAGAAACAGCAGTACTAAAAGGAAGAGTTCCTTCCTTTCATAACTGTCTTCTAGTTATTCTCATTTATTTTGATTCATAAAATTGTAATGAGAAACCCTATACAAGGGTCCATTGTAACGACTGAATGTAGACAGTCTTAAAATCCCTCCTGCCCCTTCCCCCCAGCGGCCCCCCCTTCCCACCTCCTCCAGGGCAAAGCCTCCCCTGAGGACTGAGATCAACCTGGTAGACTCAGTCCAGGCAGGTCCAGTCCCCTCTTCCCAGACTGAGCCAAGTGTCCCTGCATAAGCCCTAGGTTTCAAACAGCCAACTCATGCAATGAGCACAGGACCCGGTACCACTGCCTAGATGCCTCACAAACAGATCAAGCCAATCAACTGTCTCACCTATTCAGAGGGCCTGATCCAGTTGGGGGGCCCTCAGCCTTTGGTTCATAGTTCATGTGTTTCTATTCGTTTGGTTATTTGTCCCTGTGCTTTATCCAACCTTGGTTTCAACAATTCTCGCTCATATAAACCCTCCTCTTTCTCGCTAATTAGACTCCTGGAGCTCGACCCGGGGCCTAGCCATGGATCTCTTCATCCAGATTCCTCAGTCCTTAGATGGGGTTTCTGGCACAACAATTAGGGTGTTTGGCCATCCCATCACCAGAATAGGTCAGTTCCGCCTGTCTCTCGACCATTGCCAGCAGTCTATTGTGGGAGTATCTTTGTGGATTTCTGTGGGCCTCTCTAGCACTTTGTTTCTTCCTTTACTCATAGAGTATGTCACAGAAATATGTGCATTGCAGGATTTTTGTTCAAAGATTAAATATAAAGGTACACTTAGTACTACGAATAAGAAGGACAATGCTGTATCCAACTCAACATCTGGGAGAAATCATGGGAATTATAATATGTACTAGAAATGGAAAAGTACAGTTGTGGCCTGTCTTTGAACAGAGAAAACAGCTGACCTAATGTCACACAGCTCAGTAAAGCCAATTCTACATCTCATTCGTTGCATATATAAAGTCCCATTCTCAACTAGTTTTCAACAGAATATATTTTAGACACACAGCTGAAAGGCAAGTCAGGTAGTTTCTGTCCTCTATGAAAAACACTGAGGATTATATTCCAAATTTCTGTCTCACATTGTGCGAGGTAAGGACCAACTCCATACTTACTGTAAAAGTTGGATGTTACAGTGCATGTAGGATACACCACACTGTCTGCAGTTCCAGACCAACATGTTTCCAATCAGTGTATGGTTTGGATATGAAGTGTGCCTTGAAAGACTCATGTGTTGAAGTCTTGTTTCCTGGGGGTGGAGATTCAATGTTGTAAGGTTATTGGACCAATAAAGGTACACAGAATTAGATTGCATTATTAAGACGCAGTGGGAGTAAAGGCCTGGTTAGAGGACATAGAACAGTACAAGCAAGCTTTTGTGAAGTAACTTGTTCTCTGCTCCACCCCTACTCCCCACCCCTGCTTCCTGTATACCACAAAGTGAAGAACTTTGCTTTCATACTTGCACACATTCTTTTATGTTCATGATGTTCTGGCTCATCACATTCTTACAAGCATAGAGAAACCTCCTTCCCTTAAGTTGTTAACTCAAGTATTCTGTCAGAGCAATAAAAAGTCTAACTCAACATATTTTATATAAACATGGTAGGGTTTGTTCTTGATGGCAACATTTCTGTAGTAGACTTGGCCCGGTGTAAACACATCTGAAGTCCCATCTTTTTTTCTTTTTTTTTTTTTTTTGGCAGATGTTAAAGCCATGTAAAGGTCATGCATGTTCCCTTAAGTCTTAGATTTTTCATTTCTATAGTAGAATTAGCAACAATACACATATTGTGAGCACTACTGAGAGTCTTAGGAAACACACAATTTTTTTTGACAATTGGTACATAGCATCAATTGTAATACTAGTTGTGCCTAAAATAATGTCTCATCCCTAATATTTCAAATATGAGCATACTTAACATACTATAATTAAGAGTGAAGCTTCAGAAACACAATGGTTGATGGCTTCCTTTCTTGGCAAAGATTGAGTAAGGCTTTAGAGTACCCATCATTCACCAGACTGAGTTAGGCTTCATAGGACACACAGGGATTACAGTAACAGAAACTTAGAGACCGATGGGATCATTGAGGTATTTGAAAAGGGGGTAAAGACAGACATCAGAGAGAACAGAGTTAGGACCCCCAAGAGGTATGATGCTTAAACTTTCAGTATCAAGGGGTTATAACCAACTAGAGGATGAGAATCAAAGTAATCTTTTCAGTAATCATATTTGAATGTAGGTATTTAACACAAATTAGTAAAAAAAATACTCATTTCTCAAAAAGGGGTAAAAATTATTTTCTCAGAATTACAAGATCCATTTTAGCTACAATGTGTGGCACAAAATAAGCTCATCTGGGGGCTCAGAAATTTAAAAGTTCAAGGTTCTTCTGAGCTCACCTGGACAGTCTAGAAAAGTCTTTCCACTCATGGTCTCTGGGGTTAAAATTACTTAGTTGGCCCCTTTCATCCACAGAGATAAGTACTAGCCCTCCTGGTTCAGTTGTGGTTGAGAGTCAGTGAAAGTCTAGTCAATCACAATGTGTATAACCCTTGGCATATACAATATCTCATCTATTCCTGTTATGAAACTAGCATGGCAAATATCAGGCAGAGAGAAGTGAGACTTGGATACTGGAACATACTGAGACATGTCCCAGGTCTATGCCTCAGTTTCCACATCAGTACCATAGGCATTGGGTATCAGAGGTGATTTAACAGATATGGCCTCCTCTTACAAAAAGCTCAAAGTCTCCTGAGGGCAGAGGAGTCATAAATAAGTAAGCAAATGCATAAATATATAATTATAAATTGGCAAAGTGCTAAAGCGATAATAAACGGAATGCTGTGGTGGAGATTAAAGAGGGAAGCAATCTATTCTGTTAGGCTCTCTTGGCATGAGAGGCAATATTAAAACTGAGATTTGATGGAGGTAGCAGCACCTGTCAGGGAAGATGCTCTGTAATGTAAGCTGGAGTAAGATGGGCCTACAGAGTTACATAGGAGCATCTCTCCTCATGCCCAGAGGCTGATCAGGAAAAGGGCTGGAATCCAGATCCTATTTTAAAGCTAACCAAACTGACACTTAGAGTTCATCCAGAGAATTGTTCAGGCTTAATGACTTACAAAGAGAGTCAAAGGAAGGCTCTAGTCAATCTCCTGAGGCTCATGTCCTGACTTCTTTTGCCACCAATGAGGGCTGCCTGGCAGTGTGTCAGAGGGACTGATTAAGATAGAGTTGCACCTGGTCTCACGCAGGCTATCCTGGCTTCAGTCCGCATTTCTCCAGTTGCCAGGTGTTGCCATCTCAGGAGCAGCTCAGCTTTCTTTGTGCCACTTTGTATTGAAGTTCAGACTTCTTACTTTTCTTTAACTCCTTCATCCTGGCTTTACCCAGCCCTCCCTGTTCTGAAACCCCCTGAGCTGAGTTTCATTAAGAACCTGTGGAGCCGTATCTGGGACAGTAAATAGCTCCAGTACATAGAGGGTCCCTTCAGTGTGTTGGGCCTAGAAGTCGTGGGAATAGGTGGGGAAGTGGCAGGGCACAGCTGTGTGGCATTCATGAGAGTACCAAGTGTTATGTCAGCCAAACCAGAGGATTTTTGCTAGAATAAATTATGTATCTTTGATTTCACCAGGGTACCATAAGCCAAACAAAGCCCTCTAAATTTACAGGCTGTTCTGTGAAGAAGTGTTACAGGTCAGGAGGCAAGAAAGGAAAAGTTGTGTGTGCGTGTATTCAACTGCCTGTGTATGTCCATGTGTGTATGTGTGAATGCATGCATGCCTGTATGTGTGTGTAGTTGTGAGCATGCATGCATGCATGTGTGCATGCGTGTGTGTGTGTGTGTGTGTGTGTGTGTGTGTGTGTGTGTGTGTGTGTTCTGAATGGGAATCTACAGGGAGATGTAGCAATGCTTCTAAAAAAAAGAAAGAACCAGATATGTGTCAAATACATCAAGGAAATAAACTATATAATGAGCAAGAGAAAAGACATAAAAAGATTGGAAAGAGGGAAGAGTGTACCAAAAAGACAAAAATAAAAAGCAAGACAGAAAGAGAGAGGTGAAAAGAAGGAATGATACAGCAAATAGAGATAGAAAGGGGAAGATAATAGAATGAAATGGAACCTGAAAACACTGAGCAGGTGGAAAGGCCTAGAGAGAAGCACACAGAGAGAAAAGGACAGGCAGAGGAGAGTTGGAGGAAAGGAAAAGAGAAGTCAAAAGGATAGTAAAAACCATCGAATAGATAGACAGTGAAACCTTCAGTAACAGAGAAGAAAAGCTACAGTCAGAAATGCAGACTGTGTGTCAGAGACAAAATAAAATAAAATAAACCCTGGGAAGATGCAGAGATGCTCCAGATAGCTGTGTGGGAGGAAGAAGCAAATGAATAAAAGTAGAGAGAGAACAACAAAAAGGCACAGACGAGGAGAGAGAGAGAGATGCAGATGGGTGCAGACAGGTATAGGGAACAAGAGATGCACAAAGATTGGGGCCCAAGTCATCTCACATCAACCAGAGCAACAGTGCTGGTGCTCAACAGATTCTCTGGGCCAGCAACCCTGAGGCCTGAGCTGGGTCTGCTTGGGCAGGCAATGGCCTCTATGGGTCTGCAGTAACAGGATCTCCTTAATGAAAAATCTCCAGCTCGTAAATGATATCTGCTAACAGGGCCTCTTTTGCTTTCTTGGAAATGGAAGCGGGAGTTACTTGATATTGCTTTTTTGTAGAAACAGGTATATATGTCAAAAATGGCTCTTTCTGTTCTCCAACAGAAAACTACATTTTCTCCCTCAAATGGTATTTTTTTTTTATTATTATTATTATTATTATAACTCACTGCTTGCTGAGTGGACATGTTCTGAAAGTCTGTAGCAATTCTTTTCCTATTAGATTTTTGGATAACACTTTACCACAAGGGAAATACAATTTGTTTGGATCTGGATCTGTGAATTGTTTATGTGTTCATCAAATATATGTCTTTAATGATACCCTAGGAGTAGATTTTTTCAAATAATTTCCTGGTGTGTAGCCTTTTAAAAAATCCCCTCCTAAACTTGGTGATATCTATAGAGAAGGCTATGAGCATTGATTCTGGAGATTTATTTCAAGGCATTTTGTACTTCATTTAATACTTAGAAAAAGATTTACACTTTATTGAACTCTACTCTGTACAGCCCAGAGAATGATGTATGATAGTCATACTTTGAGTTTTGGATGAGTTTATTAAGTATAAATCAAGCCAAAGTAAAATAATAAGTAACTAATTATAGGTAGGTAAATGATAGATGATAGAGATAGGCATGTAGATAGACAGACAGGTAGGCAGGCAGACAGATAGAAAGATGAATAGTAGATAGATACATAGATGATAGGCAGGGAGACAGACAGATACTAATAAGTAGGCATAGACAGACAGTCAGACAAACATTGTCAACAGCTAGAAAACCATCTGGGGAAACCCCACTGAAGTAGATATCTGGTGTTTCTGATGGAGAGCATCCTTGACAGAGCACAACGCCCCTCAGGGCCTGGGGCTTTTAAGTAGAAGAGCAAATAGAAACAGCATCAAAACTGGTGCTCACAGTATCTGAAATAACTGACTGGAGAGGTTGAGGCAATCAGCTGAAGTTCCTGATTGAACTTCCTCTCCATGAATGAGTTTCCCATGGGAGAAGTTCCAGTTTCTCTTGCCCATCATAGGAATTTTTGTGTCATGGGATAAACTATGGTATGTCTGTTGGGAGTGGTTCACTTAGCCATTTCAAGAACACCATGTTTTTACTCTTGGGCTATTTTTACTGTTCTTTGGTCTCCTTGGTTAGAAAGCTATCACATGCCCAGATATAGGGTCTTAGAGGACACTTAACAAAAGCACTATTGAGTCTGAAAGGGGAGTCAACCTCACTTCCAGAGGCAGCTTCTCTGTGAGCTCAAACAGGGCATGGGGGTATAGCAATAAAATGTACACAGCAAGTTCTTATCCATGCCTCCAGCTTTAAAAAAAAGCACAAAGTTTAACCTTTCCTGCAGAGAATGTCATCTATCATTCCCATTTCCCACATGAGAACACATGAGGTCAGACTGTTCAAATATATTGCTTGAGGCTCCATCATTTTAATAATAATGGTACATTAATACATGTGATGTGTCATGTAGTACTTACAACATATTTGGTTATTATTATATTTTCAATCCTTATAACCATTTCTGATGAACAGTGCAATACCATTTCAATAGATGAGTGTTCTGAAATCCAAAGGATTAAGTTGAACTGCCCAGGACTGATTAGCAAACAAGTAGTAAATTAAAAAGGTAGACTATTGTGATACAATTCTAAAGCCTGTATGCTCACTCATGAAGTTTGATATTTGGTTGCTCTTACCAAACATTCCCAGCATTTCCCAAGCCCAGGGAGGCTGCGGTCTGCATTTTCAGGCAATGCTGTTTTCCCTCAAAGAATCTATGTTTCATGAGAGCAGGGACCTGTGCCCCAGTGCAAGTAACAGTGCCTGGCTTTTTGAAAGGTTCAATAAATACCACTGATAAAATGAACCTCTGAGCCTTGCACCAGTGTCTGCTTGGCAGGTGGTTGGGTAATGTCCATTTAGCCTCCTGCTTTGTCAGATCACACTACTTTGCAGCTCCGTGGACTACACTGTGCTTACTTTTGTAGAATTCTTTACTGATCAAGGACATTTCACAATGGAGCACATTTGACTCTAAAGATGCAAATCAAACACCTCACATGAACAACGGCTAAACAGATGTTCTTATTAAAAAACTCAATGGAGAAACTCAAAACTTGGAAACAAACAAACAAGCAAGCAAGTGCCCCTTGCTTCCTTGTGTATTCCTTTAGCCTGCTTGGACTTCAGCATTATTTTTTAAGTTTCTAATTGAAAATGGGCAATTGGATTCATGTTCACAACTATACAAAGAAGTCAGAGATACAAGTGCTGTTTCTGTTAAGGAGCTACTCTGATCAGATTATGATTTGGCCCCATTTACATGCTGGCCTTGTTCTGCCTTCAATTTGCAGGGCAAAGGCAATGTTAATTTAATGGCATGAGGGATTTTGTAGCCTGGTACCTCAGAACTTCATGGTGAATCCCATTTCCTGCCAAATAAGAATCCAGGGCCTATAGGTTGCATGAACAAAGAAAATGCAGTGAAGTAAGTTCTATGACTCATGGGTATTTTCTCCCTAGTGCTTAATTCTGAGAGCAATTTCTTCTGTGGATGGATGCCAGATTCTAATTGTTCTCTATTTATAACAAAATGTAAGTTCATTTAGGGATAGGATTATTGATTAACATTTCCACAAAATGATAGTCCTTGGATATATGCCCTTCTAGAAAAGTCTCTATGGACAGGGTGCTATTGTTCCTCCTTCCAACCATTTTAGAGTCTTGGTTAATGGAAAAACCAGCCAACAGCTTGATCCAACCAATAACTCCTCAGTTGTTCTAAAATCCACCACCAGTACACTTCCCAATGCAGTCCAGGATCTTTTCTGCTTTCTGCCTAAGCTCCCTTGTATGGCACCCTTTTATTTCATTTCTTACAACTTGGCTCTACTATGTCCCTCAATGAACTCTTACAGAGTCTCCCAACTAGCCACCTCCTGCATCAGACTTTCCAATATGAGATCCAGAGAGAATATTCTCTTAGCAGTGGAGATTCCAGTTATCTTGGCAGTGATGAAGTAATTTCTTTGTGTGAGGCCCCTGACTTAGTGTACTGTATATATTGCCATATTTAATAATCAAAAAACTCTGCAGGGTAGGTGTTTTCATTATCTCTATTTTATAGAAGAGAGAACTAAGCCATGGGAATGATGATATAAATTGCCCAACATTAATGAACTGGTATGTGGTATCAGCAAGAAGCTGCTGGGTTGGTCATTTAATGTCCTTATTCATACCCCTCTCTTCTGCCTCACCAAGAACTTGAGTTAAATCAGTTCGATCTGGAAACCCAGCTCCAAAGTGTGTTGTGCTTGTGAGCCAATGTGAGCAATCTCAGTTTCCAATCCTTGGTTTTCTCCTTTCTACAATGAATATAATATTTACTTTGAAGATTCTTCCTTGGAATTGAATGCACTAATTGCTAAAAAAAAAAAAAAAAAAAAAAAAAAAAAAAAAAAAAAAAAAATTCTCAGGACTGGGTCATGCATGTCAATTGGTTGACTGAAAACCCCACAACACTCCTAATGTTTTTCCTCTTCCCTATGAATGACATCTGAGACCAGCTTTCCACACACAGGAAAGATCATTTCTTGAGTATAGGTAAGGTGTTGAAAGAATTATAATTCAAAAACATATTTTTAAAAAGATTTGCTCTTTCCCCTGTAATATAAGGCCTTTGTAACCTTAAAAAGTAAAATTCAAACAAAAACAGCCTGTGAAAAATAACTCCTTCTCTTATCTCTCCAATGTATTCATACTCAGCCTTTACTCAGATTTCCATGCCCACAACCTGGATTGCAAAGCAACCAGCCTTTTTTTTCCAACAGCACATCTAGCTGTTGGGGATTCTTATGAGCAATTTGAAGATGGCAAATGATGATGGAACATTCACTCACAACTGAACTGCTCTCCTGAAGTGAAATACACCACACAACACTTAACTGTTTCCCTCCTGATGCCTGCAGGGGAAGTGTGGCCACTGGTACATGGCAGACAGCAGAAGGCAAGCTGAAAAGGATACAGTTTCCAGTTGCCTCCTGGAGTAATGAGATCAGTTTACCTTTTAATGGTTTGTTTTGTGCATCAATTATCAGGGTCACTGTAAACCCCTTCGACACAGAGTAATCAGCCAGCTGGTGCAGTGGAAAGGAAGGAGAAAACAATGCCAGCTTCCAGCTCATCTGGACATAATCCAGCGGTGCCTTCAGAGAACTGGAAATGAGTGCCGAAGGAAAAGAAGAGGGTAACTCGGACACGTGCCCTGCCATTTTTCAGGAGCTCTTCACCAGGGGAATAGCATTGCAAATACCCGAGACACGGCCAATAGCCAAGAGGATTTACCCTCTTTCTTCTGATCTTTTTTGGCCTTGCATCTGTTACCCCCAACTCTCCCATCTGTTCACTCATGAGACCTTCAATATGTTATTCCTCCCCAAAGTATGACCTTCAGGTGTACCCCTGAGACACCATTGAAGCTATGAGAGCTATTTTAGCATTTGAAATACTCGTGCAACCACTTGCAGCTCATTTATTCATTCATTATTTCAGTTTAATAGCAAAGTTCTAATTTTGCAATGTGTTGTTCTTGCTAGGGAAGGAAGGGACATTGTAAGGGGGAGTCTTCTCAATGGAGCTCCTAATCCCATTGTAGAGCACCTGTGAGTAGCTAGGTAATAAAACAGGAACAAATATTTATTTAACCAGCCCAAGACTTGAAAAATTATCTTATCAGGTCAGCTATTGGTCAGCTAATGTAACCTCTTCCCCCAAGAGATTGGTGGGATCAGGAAATAACGGGGACCCTTATGCATATTGGGCACTGTCTTAGTGCTGGGTATACAATGTTGAATACTTCAATGACCCTATCCTCAAGCAGGTCCCATTCCAGTACACGTCACTCTATTAACAATGTGCACACAGAGATGATAACAGGAATGAGGAAAAGACAAGATTCTCTAAGACATCCAACACCATCAATGTAATCTAGCTTTCCTCCTGAACAAGATAATACAATGGAAAAGAACACAAAGGAAATGGCCAGGGCACAGGCATAAATATAACTTTCCAGATCTGCTGCTTGTTCTCCCAACATAACAGTAAGGAGTCTACACTAGAGGATACCTGATGAGGGTTAGCATATTAAATGTGCCCAGAGGATTCATGACTTGAATGCTGGGTCCTCAGTGGGTTGTACTATTTTTGGAGGTTCTTGATGTTAGAGTGGGGACATGTCTTAGCTCAGGACATAGGTTATTATAGCATGGCTTTGAAGATTCTATCTTGTGTTCAGTCCCTTCTTTGCCCTTTTTTGTCTGTCTTCCATGAGTTGAACATTCTATTGTCTGTCAATAAATACTATGTCTTCATCCTCAATCTGAAAATCTGAGAGAAAGCAAGTAAATTGATCCATTGTTTCCTTTGTAGATGGATTCCTTGGAAGTAATAGAATGAAGGGTTAGCGTTGTTGTTCAAGTGATTTTATTATGGTGGCCTGAGGTATTGACTGTCAATGGACGGGACCCAGTGCAGGTCCTAGTGGTGTTTGTATAGAAAATAGCAAAGTAGTTGATAGAGTAATCATTTCAGAAAATTAGAAGCTGGATGGCAGGTATAAATTAGGTTTCATATGAGCAAGGATCAGACATCTAGTGTCAAAAAGGTCAAGACTTGAGATAGAATAGAATTTCTATTTAAAAAAAAAGAAATTGAGGCAAGAGGTTAGAGATGATTCCATCCATGAACATTACAAGGAATTACAAGAGAAGATTGATGACCAGAGTTTACCCTAAGCCTTGGAGATATGAGACTCATGTCACCAAAAATAACTGCTTATGCAGGCATGTTGATGACCTGAATAGGATTATCTCAGTGGAAGAGCAGTAAAAAGGCTATAGGTTAACAGGAGCAGGGGCAGTGGCCAAAGGAACAGAGAAAGAGTATAGACTGGAGAATACCATTAAAATGCAACACTGACTTCCATGATTGGAATACACAAATGTCTTGAGAGAGACAGCAGAGATAGTTTGGGGGGAAAAGAACAAATATTGGCTTTGAAGTGATCAAACTTGGATTTGTCTTTAATGTAAGATGAATGATGGTGGTGATAATGATGGTGGTGAATTTACCACTCGGAACTCTATTAGTTACTTATACTACCACTGTAACCAAATACTGGACAATAAGCAACTTAGGGGAGAAATTTTATGTTGGCTCACAGTTTGAAAGTATGATTAATACTGTCAAGTTAATCATTTGGTTTCCATTAGTATTAAGTAGCCCTACACTCTGACACTGTGGTCTTTATCATATTTGACTTCTTTCTTGGTACAGCTCCACTTGGTTACTAAGGCATTCCTCAGAAAGCAGACGTTCCACATGTGTGGCATCTCCAAGATCCAAGATCCAGGATTCTTTGCTGCAATGCATGCTTCATTTTCATAGCTTAATGTGCATCACCCCCACCCCGACTCAGGAGCTCCATTTAGGGAATCTGATCCCACTGCACATTCCCTGGCCTATATTATGGGAACCTTGACACAAGTTTCCATTATCTGTAACCCTTGCACTTTGTATGAATGGAAAACCAACACATGACAAATTCTGCTTCCAGCTCCAGTTGAGATATAGTCTGTATGCCTTAAACCACAGCTTCAGCAGCCTCTGTATGCCTTCATAGCTGAACCTGGGGAAGCAGTTACTTAGGGTGACATTTTCAGTAGGGTACCTCTAAGGTTCTGTCTTTCCAGGCATTTTCCTTTCAAATGAGAAGAGTGTTACCCTCAGTCACCTTTCTTATTGCTTGAGTAAAATGTGTGGGTTTTTTCATTAACGAAAGAAATCTCCATAGCCATTGTGGCCTCTTTATCTCCATTCATCCTTCCCTCAACTTTATCCAAATTCAAGCCCCTTCCCTTATCAAATGCACATTTCTGTCTACAAACTTTAACCAGATACCAGATCCTTCCTCATGAAACTGCACATTTTTTTTGTATCTTCTGTTCTTTCTCACTATAAATCTGGATAAAGTTAGTGAGTGATAATCATGCCAAATACTGAAAATAATACTGAATGTCTTGAAATTTCCTCTACCAGATAAATGAGACTGTTACTTATGAATTCAGCACCTCTCTAGATTTCAGGATATGAATGGAACACAGGCAATCTCTGCATAATGTAGCATGAATGACTTGAATTTCAATTCCTGATAAAGTCCCAGTGCTCTTCTGATACATCCTACCCTGGCTTTTGCTACATTAGTATCAGCATCCTGGCCTGCTGAGTTCCCACCAGAATGGACTGTTGGGCTCTGCTTATACTATTCTAGTCTCCCGCCTGCCACTCACAGGTCTTCTGCATCCTTTTCCTAAACCCATTGCACATACCCGAGCCCCACATGGTTAAAGATCTTAGGGAAATGGCGAAGACCCCACTCATTTCCAACCAAATTTTTTTTTTTACAATAATTAATTTTCTTGTCGTTATAACCAATACTTGTGGGAAGGAGGATTCATTTTGGCTCATGGACTGAGGAGATGTAACTCCATTACAGCATAGGAAGCACAATGGCAGCTGGATCCTGGTGACTGGAGCTGTTGGTATTTGTTTGTTTACATCTGGGTGGATGAGGAGGCAGAAGCAGGGCAAGACACCCAACAAGGCTATAGACAACCCCATCTCTCAAGGTCCTCTTCCTCCAACTAGGCATCCATCTTGAAAGGTTCAACCACGTCCCACACCACCACCACCACCACCAGCAAAAACACAACTGTTCAAACATAAGAGTCTGAGGTGCACATTTCAAAGCTACATCAGAACAGTTGGTATATGGGTAAGTAAAGTGAATGAAATTCCCTGACAGAAGCTGCACATTCGATAATCAGTCCACAAGGCTGTTAAACTGACTAGATGTTAGCTATTGTGAGATGGAGGGTAGAATTTTGTAGGCCCAAGTATAATTAAAGTCTCTCCTGGGATGTCTTCAGCATTCTTAATAGCCTATTCCTGAAGGCTGGTGATATTGCTTAGTAGTTTAGGACACATACTGCTCTTGCAGAAGATGGATGTTCAGTTCCCAGTACCCATGTCTGTAACTTTAGCTTCAAAGGATTCAGGACCTTCTTCTGGCTTCCATGGGCATCTGCAGATATGAGTACATGCAAATATGTACGAGAGAGAGAGAGAGAGAGAGAGAGAGAGAGAGAGAGAGAGAGACAGAGAGAGAGAGACAGAGAGAGAGACAGAGACAGAGAGAGAGACAGAGAGAGAGAGACAGAGAGACAGAGAGAGAGAGAGAGACAGAGAGACAGAGAGAGAGACAGAGAGACAGAGATAGAGAGAGAGACAGAGAGGGAGACAGAGAGAGACACAGAGAGACAGAGACAGAGAGACAGAGAGAAAGAAATGAAACTTTAAAAAAATAGGCATTTCTTGCCTCCCTCTGTGTGTGATCTAGATCTTTGTGACTAACTGATGAAACCCTTTGACATGTATTAACTCAGCAGACCAAGTGTTGTCAACCAAATGGAAGACATGTTCTCTGCTTTACTTCAACCTAACTTTAAGCCTGACTAACATTTCTACCAGTAAATTTGAAAAGTGCCTTAATTGATGATTTTCTTTATTCTTTTACTATAGAAAACTTCATAAAACTGCTATCAAGTTGTGCTATGGAATTTAGGATAATCTGAATCTATGGTCTTGGCCCAGGGTCATTTACAATTTGCTTCAGATAAACTACCTCTTATCTCTTTTGAGGTGAGAGTTATATTTTGAAGTTGACAGTTGCTTTTGTGAGACTTTCCATGGATTCTGGAAATTCTAACTCAGGTCTTCACACTTGTATGGCAAGTGTTTTCATACACCAAGCCATCTCCCTAGCATTTGCCTTGCTACATGACAGCTCTTTCCCAGTCCTTCAGGTTGACATTCCACCTTCCTCCAGAAAACCAACAAACATGGTCACCACAACCATAGCAACCTAAAAACAATAGCTGACAGTTGTAACTAGTCTATGTCAATCATTCTAACATTTTAGAATAGCTCATTAAATTTTCAAAATCAATCTTATGAGATAAAAATGTACTGTTATTGTTTCTGTTTTACAGGCTTAAGCATGGAAAGTACAGAGAAACACAGGGATGTGTCGAAAGCCACAAATCAAGCTTATCACAATTCCCAAGACTTCCTTTGAGAATTGTATTGGCTGGGCCATCTTGTGTTTATCCATGGAGTCTTCCACTCTGTGGTCCAGTGCACTGTGGCACCCAGCATGAGGGCACTGCCTTTGGGATGGTAGGAGGAACAGTGGTAGGTTATGAGACATAAATCTCAGCCTTATAACCCAGGAGCCTATACTCTAAAACCATAACTCCACATTCATCAGTCTGAGGCCTGGGAGTGTTATTAGTGAAAGCACTGGGGATAATTCCTTCCAGGAAGGAGCTCTTTTCTCTGTGATTCATTAAAGACGCCCCCCTCTCAGGCTGCCTCTTGCTGAGGTGCCAGAGGCTCATTTTCACAGCAGTGAGGGAACATTTCTTTGTCCTCCAACAACAGGGGTTCCAATGAAGACTTTTGATTTCCATTTTCCTCTCTAAGAGGAAGGCCCAGAAGCAAAATTCTCATTAAATATTTATTGCCTTCTCCTACCCTTCTCCCAGTGTGTTAGGCCCCAACAAACCTCCTTAATCACAGGGCAATCAAACCCTTAAGAGCTGGAAGTGCTGACTGAGAAGAGAGGGAATACCAGACATACAGGGGAGAAGGGTGGAAGGCAAGGCGATTTCTTCCGGAGTGGCAAAGAATCACACAATGGCCAAGTGGCCAGGAGCGTAACACCAAAACTGAATAAACTGAGAATGCAGAAACACATCCTGCAATAGCTGCAGCTGGCCAGTGAGTGTCCACAAGCATGCTGTCTTTCCAGCCCTCACAGATCAAACTCTTCAAGCCAACTGAAATGGATTTTTTCCTCTTCCTCTGATTGACCACTTATTTCAAGGAGTTTTTTGGATCCTTCTAACAGTCCTATCTATGCTGAGTCATTAAGAGCATTTCTACCTGTTAAGCTTTGGAAACTCAATGACCCAACAGTACTTGGAACATTAGGATGATGACAGAAACATGCCTGTTATCCATGTGGATTGTGCCCATCACAACGGGGCCTCAGTTTCTCCTTCTCTCAAACAGGTACACAGAACTTCCTCCACTCTTATGTGATTCAGAATTACTCAGAGTGTTTGTATCTGAAGAGATGTGGTGAATGAATCATGGCATGATGCTTAATCTTTGCTTTCAGCTAGACTGGATTTAGAATCCCTGAGGAGATGAAAGAGGTACAACTCTGGGTACCTCAGAGAAGTTATTTCTAGGAAAAATTAACTACGAAGAAAGATCTCACTCTGAAGATGGAAACTATCATAGCCTAGATTGGAGGCCCAGGGAAATTTAAAAGGTGAAAAAGAACGCCAACTGAGGACCAGAGTACCTGCTTTTCTGCTTCCTCACATCCAGTGGTGTCAACTGCTTTGCCATGCCCTTTAAGCCAGGATGGACTGCATGCTTTGAAACTATTGTCCAGAACAAGTCCCTTCCCCTTCATTTCTGTCATGTGTTTTGTCATAGCTTCACAAAGCTAATGAATGCATTGGGGGCTGTGGAAAAGGTAGGTTTTGCTGTAGGATTCGTAGACTCGAAATCATATCCTCAAAGCTGAGGAGGTAGCAAGCAGACCAGGAGGCACACCTCTCTTAATAAAGACTCTCACTACCTCCTACTCTTCTTCAGGATGTTTATACCCTGGTCTTGTCCTTCTATGGCTCATCAGAAATAAGCTGATCCTCTTTTCTTTTACTTTTTTTCCTTTTCTTTCTTTTAGGTTTTTTGAGACAGGTTTTCTCTGTGTTGCCCTAGCTGCCTAAAACTCTCTCTGTAGGCTGGCCTCGATCTCACAGAGAGATTCACCTGCCCCTGCCTCCTTAGTGTTGGGAATAAAGCCATGTGCCACCAATGCCTGGCTGTGATCCTCATTTTCTTTGGACAATTCTCATTTGTTATTACTTAAGACCACTTTTCCCTGCAGATTTGGGAAGTGAAATATGAAATTGATACCTTGATGTGTTTTAGTTTGAGACAGTGGAATTCAATTTCCTTTTTGGATATGAAATCAACAAAAACAGCAAAACTACTCATTGTAGGTGCTAAAGAGATAGCACAGTGATTAAGAGCAATGGTTGCTCTTCCAGAGAACTGGGATTTGATTCCAAGAACCCACATAGCAACTCACAATAGTCTATAACTCCAGTTTCAGGGAATCTGACTCCTCTCATGACTTTCATGGGAACCAGAACACACATGTAGTGCACAGACATACAAGTGAGCAAAACACCCATATACATAAAAAAGTTCAATTCATTGTAATGAGATAAGTGAAAATTCAAAGAAATGGTGGTTCTTAGCCTTTGAAGCTGCCAGTCATCACTTTCTTGTGAGTGCACTCAAACTTGTAAGGTGCCTGCAAAAACTTTAAAGTTCATCTTATTTGCAGTTATCACTTGTACCCAGGTTCTGGCATCTTATGAACACCCCTAGAAAGAATAGCTGGAAGGAGCTGCTGACACTCATGAAAGCCACACCCATATCACTGATTTTATAGGGATAGAAGGGAACCACAAGAATGAAGGGATTCAGGCATTATTTATTCTACTGAACCCCAGGGCTACTACCATACTGGAATACCAAGAATCAGTTTCCCTAGAAGAAAATGCCTAAGCAAAGCTACTTTCAAGTTAAATAAATAAAATTTACATGTTCAAATTATCACCTGCAACTCCTGTCACTGTGTGCACATGCTTTTAATCCATCTCAAACATAAGTAGGCAAATAATGGAAGACCTGTAGACATAGCATTTATGATAGAGGACTCGAATTTGCAACCCTGCAGTTTAACAGCAGAGTAGAAAGGGCGATTTTAGTTAGGAAAGCAAAGAACATCCTAAAAGAGCCTCTAAAGAGTGAATAAACAAAGCAGGTAGTTCATATTTGGCTAGCTCACAACAGTTTAAGTCCCCCCTGTGGAGATTGGATGGTATATCTTGGTGGATGACTGACATTGCCCTATCCCTAAATGGCATCCTATTGCCTTAGTAACATGGAGTTGAAAAGCTGCTTATTGTATTTTAACAGAGGAATCTTGGTACAAAACTTTGTGATAAGCATAACTGGTATCCCTAAAGCAATAGCTCAAGATTTTATGACAGTTAAATGCATAGAAGCCTTTTCAGAAATGGAAGACAATCCTCTCTGTACCAAACTCACACAGAAAAAAGTCACAAGCAGCATCCAGACCCAAGGAAAACCATTAGATTTGGGTAGAGGCAACCCCAGGGAGTGTCTCTCTAAGCATGGTTCTGAGTCTTGATGTGGTATTTTAGAGCACAAATATCTTTTTCTGAACAAATGAGTTGCTTATATTCTATGAGTTCTCCCAGGTCTTGTAATTCTAAACAGCCGCCAGTTTGTAAAGATATGGGTTACCCTGTATTGGAAAATACAGTCAATCTGGAATTCAAGCAGGGAGAAGAGAAGGAAGGTAGACAGTTGAAGCACATCCTGTACTTGTATAGCAATGTCCTCTAAAATTCAGCCTTATGTATAACAAGTACACACTAACATAGAGAAAGATAAATGCTGTCAAGTTTTATATCCTTTAAAGCTCTCCCATCAAGTCACCCTGGATTATATATCTGATAAGTTCACACTGAAATTGAAGTCTCATACTAAGCACAAAGTCATGGCATTCCAAACTAAGAAGTGCCTCTGACCTAAGTCATTGGTTGAAAGTTGTTCCAAAGAGCTATATTGAGAGTTGGGGCTCCCCAGGGCCTAACACTCCACTCACAACCAAGCCAGTTGCCTAAAAGTGCTTCTTTACAGGACACATGAAACTATGAGGTTTCTCTTAAACATTTTTAAACCATAGAATACAGACACAAAAACAGTTACTCCAATTGAACTGTAAATAATTGGAAGAATTCCTTCTTTACTTTCATTATGTGGATGTTGACCTGAATGCATATATATTCACAATGTGTATGCCTGGTACCCATAGAGGATAAAAGAGGGTGTCATATCCCAAGGAGATAGAGGTACAGATGGTTGTGAGCCATCATGTAGGTGCTGGGAACCTATCCAGTCCTCTGCAAGAGCAGCAGAAGCCCTTAACCACTGAGTCATTGCTCTATTCCCCTCTTTCCTCTCAATGTGTGTGTGTGTGTGTGTGTGTGTGTGTGTGTGTGTGTGTGTGTGTGTGTCTACAAACATGTATGTGGGTGTGCCTGTGTATATATGCATATATATATGAGGTCAGATGTTAACATCATATGCCTTTCTCAATCACTTATCTATCTTGTTTTTTGAAACAGAGACGCTCACTTGGCTTGGAACTATACTGGCTCCTCTGGCCAACCAGCAAACTCCAGGGATCCTACATTCCCCCTGCCCCCAGCTCTAGGATTGTAGCTATTTGATGTTGATCCCAGCTTTCACACCAATTCTGGAGGTCTTCATGTTTGCACAGCAAATACTTGCCTTTATCAATTATGCCACCTTTCCTTCATCCCACCCCATCCCTTGAGGACAACTTAAGATATGTCATTTCCAATTTTTTATGTGTATACTATCTTTTCTAGCTTCAGAGAGTCTTTGACAATGACTACCTTGCATTGTATATGATAGAGAAATTATTTTATTTTCCATAGAACTATCAATCTTCAAAGAGAATGAAGTATTGTGCTCTAAGGAGATACTGTGCCCTGCTTCCCTCACTCTTTGGGCCTAAGTATTCCCAGATGTAAACCAAGGAAGTTGAAATTTGGTATGTATAACTTTGTTTTCTTCATGCATCTTAGATGACTTGCCATTTAAATATTAGTGACTGACAGAATTTCCTACTTAAGCTTAAGTGAAGCACACAGTAATCAGTTCAATGAACTGAAAGGTCTGGATAAAGAATTACTCAGTTTCAGACATGGCTGGTCCAGTGATTAAAGCTGATGATAGATTTTGGTGTCTCCCAATTATCTATCAGCCCATTCTAAAGTTTATAAGACTCTGTTCTAACTCCTGAAGTATGGCCAGATGAACACCAGAGGCACAAAGCTTCTGGGGAAGATATTTTGAAAGGTTTCCTTTCTTCAATACTGTATGCACGAATTTCATTGGTTTGAATTGGATCATGTGGCCAGACTTATCTAATCACTAGGTCTCGGAAAATGGAAAATACTAATTTCGTTAGACCAATCAGTGTTTTCTCTCCAGAAGATTTTAGCTTTATTGGTACCAATGGGCTAATGTGGAGAATGACTTTGCCAAAGAAAATTCTTAACACTTAATTACCAGGAAAACCAGACTTAACAAAAACAATACAGATTTATCTATAGACACTCTCAAGAATCTGATGTCAGTCTCTACAATTTGAAAGAAAACATATAAACACCAGAAAAGCTTAAACAAGGAATCAAAAGATTCAAAGATCCATGAGGCATGTTGACGATCCCAGTTACTGTCATAACGAACTCCTTTAGGAATTATTCTTAAATAATGCTTACCTGGCAAGAGCTCTCTGGCTGTAAAAGACAAATGCTGATGCTCTGTTTGAGCCAAGACAAGAGAGGAGTTCCTCCTGTTATTCCCATCTAACCATGATACCCTCTAGTCTAGATGTTCACATAATACAAAGGTACTCCTTCACATTCTTCACAGAAACTGAAACAGCCCTTTGGATGTAAATTCAATAATATAAAATTCAAGAATATTAAACTGCCAATACCCTTTGGCCCCGGAAAACCCACTTCTGGAAATCTTGCCTAAGGAAATCAACAAAACTACAAAATAGCTTTATGTGCAAATATGTTAATTGTCTCACTTGTAAATTAAATACAAAACTGTGAGTGATTATCAATGGCCAATGGTTGCAGAAATTGTGTAACACATTTTCCAAGTTGTCAAATGATAATTAAAGGCTCTGTTAGTAAAAATTGGCAGAACACAGAAAATATTAGTGTCATAATGTTGAAAGAAAAAAGCAAATATTTGGCTGAATAAACAATATATCCAATATTGCTTGTATATAGAGCTGAGGAGTATACTGATTAATGAAATGTACAAAAATATTTATTAAAAGGAATGGGATTAACCTGCCTTTGAGCTCAAGTAGTAAGATTATGCTTCTTGCTCATCTCTATCTTTCTCATTCTTTTCTGACTACAACACACTTCATAATAACAGTTCTTGAAATTAACAAATCAATGATAAATGAATGCATAAATTAACATAAAAGTAAAGTTCTATGAATCCTGGAGGTTGCAGGGGAAGAGTGGTCATGAAAATGAGACTGTTGAAAACAGTAACAGAATTTGAGCATAGATTAAATTAAATAGACCTGCCTTGGCTGAGTCTGCCACGCTGGACTGACTCCCCAGAGGAGACCTTGCCTTGGAGGAGGTGGAGTGGGGGAGTGGATTGGCAGAGGACTGGGGGGTGGGAGGACAGGGGAATCCATGGCTGATATGTGAAATTAAGTTAATTATAAAATAAAAACACTATAAAAATTAAATAGTGGCTTTGCATTAATGTTGAATATCACTGTTATATTTGAGAAAGAATAAGTGAAGGCAAGATACAGTGCAGAAACTTCTATATCATTATGGACGACTCCTGGACAGTTAACTACTACTAATTTTCTAGGACTGAGAAGTTCCCTTAGGATTTGATACATTCATTGTTGATGGCTGTCCTATCTGTCAAGCCCATCTCCTGTCTCATTCAGATTAGTATACACCTTTCTTATTACAGAGATAATGACAGTGCTTGTTTTGAAGGGCATACCAGACCATGCCACCCCATGGGAGACTTCACACCACTTGTAGAATATAGATACACATCCATGACATGGCCCCAGAGACCCTTGTGGTCACATCCTTGCCTATGCTGCACCTTTCCCATCACTCTCTTCCAAGACATCCTCATAGCCCTCTTTTGGCTTTTCTGTGTCCTCCTAGGATCAAGACTGTACATCAACCTGGCTAAAATACAATATCCAGATATTTGCTCAAACACCAGTCTCAATGTTGCTTCAAAAAGTATCTTTTAGGTGAGATTAACATTTAATTCAATAGATCCAATATATACTGCACCTCATCTAGTCAGAGAAAGCATTTAAGAGAACAAAAAAAATGAAAATCAAAAATGTAGGTTCTCTAAAGAAAAAGGAATTCTGCTCTACACTGCATTTGAACTTGACCTGCTTTGCTCTGGCTGTCCAGACTGCCAACCTACCTGCTGATTTTAGACTTTCCTTCTCCTATAACTGCATGATAATTCCTTGAAGTAATTACCTCCTTTACACACCCAGTTGGTTCTGTGTCTCTAGGGAATCCTACTTAATATAAGCCCATAGTCAAAGAAGTTTTTCCACTTCATAAGTTACTTCTGACTCTACCTCTGACCTTCTCAAATCTACGTATTACACTCTGTCAAAATACCTCAACTCACCAGGCACAGAAATCATGCACACATTTGCATGGTCACTGAAAATATCTACCTTTTTTTCTGTAAAGGAGTTTTGACTCCTCTTGTAAGTATTCTTCAAATGTTTAGCATCAGTGAAAGAGCCCTGGATGAACTATGGTGTATTCTCAAGGGAGCAAGTCTTGAGAAAGGCTAATCTATTCTACCTCCTCTATTTGATGGATGGAGAAACTGAGGTCCATAAACACAAAAATGTGTTGTGACCATATCAACTGGTTTTGCAATTATATTCAATTATTTCCTTTGTGTTGTGAATTATTTTTAAAGACACATGGTGCCTCAGATAATTAGTAGTTGTCAATCCTAAATGCTAAGCAATGTGGAAAATATAATTATCCAAACATATCCAGAGCACTCTCTTATCTTCATTCTCTCTCACAGTGAGAAGAGGATATTAGAGTGTGGTCTTTAAAGTAAAAAAGAAAAACAGACTGATCAGTAATTTTTTTTCCTGCACTAAATCCTTGGAATACATATGAGCTGAGAAATCTGTGTGACTGTCCCTTTGTATTTGATAAATGAATATAGAATTCTATTGTCCACTCATCTGTGACTTCTACTCATTTGTTAACATAAGAATTCCAACAATAATTATAAGATACTTGTTCAGCCAGAAGCTCTATGTTAGGCACACCGGGGGAACAGATGGATATGAATTAGACTGGTCCCAACCTCAAGTTTCTTCCATCTACTCTCTGGAAATCGAAAGTGAATTGAAATTAGGACTCCAGGTATAAGAGATGTGATGTTTAGTAAGATCCAGAAATAAGGCTTTGAAAGGTAAAAGGGCTTGAAACATGTAGGCCTATGGGGAAGGCCATTCAGTATTCACACAGAGCAAAATAGGATAATCAAATGTCTGAAGTCCAGAAAAAGAACAGCACACAAGTTTTGATTTGGCTTTGTTTTGTGGCCAAGAAGATGGATGAATCCCTGCCTCTATTCCTTTATTCACTAATTAGTACATTCATCCTTCTGCTATATATTTCAATAATTGCATATTGAATGCTCCCTTAGAGCCATTCTCTGAGTGAGGGCTTAAGGTAAAAGCAAATAACAATTTTCTTGGTCCCTGCTCCTGGTAGTTTCTAAGTGTAGTAGGCAATATGAATTTAAGATACACACAAATACAAGTGCTTGTAAAATTATAGACTGAGGCAAGAGTTGTACAGGAAGGAAGCAGGTCCTGTGAGGACAGATGGCAAAAGGAGCTTGACTTCTCTAGAGAGAAGAAAACGTAAGATAAGAAAGAGCAATTAATTAAAGGATGGACATTGAGGAAGATGACATAGAGTATCCAAAAATGGGAAGCAGGCAAATAACAGCCACTGCCTCCTTACTACTTTTAGGGGTTTGTTTTGCCTTAAGTCTCTCTATTGCTTCAGTGCTGATGTTGGATGCTAATCCACATAATAGAGGCTGTCTATTCTGACTACAAAGTAACATTTGTATATACATCACATTATACATAATATATAGAACTGCTAACTTTGACCCCCTCACCCATGGCTCAAGCTGAATTGGTCTAAATTGGGCTTGGACAATAGCATTTTTCAAAGCCCCCAGAAGTTTCAATTGCCAGTTGGACTTGAAAACACTACCCACCACCAAGGTACTAGGTGGCAAATTCACTCAGCTCTATGAAACTGTCCATGGTGAGGGTAGAAACCTTTGAAAATATAGAAGTTGACAATATCTTAGTCTTTTTAAAACTCCCTCCCCCACCTCCCCATCCAAGTTTGTACTTTGTGGCTCCACGCTCATCTCAGGGACTTAATCATTATTCTGAATTAAACATCTAGAACTTAACTACTGATAAATGAACATCATAGTAGAATTCACTTTCATGACTTCATTAGGAAAAATGAGCTACTTCCTGTTGTTTCCCACAATGTTTTGGGGCATCTCTTATGGCATGCTTACCATTAATTTCTTGATATTTCTGAGTCTCCTCTCTCTCTCTCTCTCTCTCTCTCTCTCTCTCTCTCTCTCTCTCTCTCTTTCTCTCTTTCTCTCCATTTCTGTCATTTAAGCTCTTCTTGGTTGTCTCCAAAGCTCTTTCTGAAGTTTGTTATTAATGTCTCCACATATATATTCTGCAACTCCTGGAAAAAACAGATTTCACAGAGATCTTGGCAGATAGTGTATTTCAACACCAACTGCTCTGAGACAGATTAGAAATGGTCATGGGTCTCCGAGACAGAATAGAAACAGGTCATGGAAGACTATATGGGGAAAAGAATACAGGACATAATCCCTTTGAAATTGAGTATTTCATTGCTATTTATTAGTCTTGTGTTAGGGCCTCAGTCTTCTCATCTGTCAGGTGGGAATGAGGAAACATACCTTTAGTATAAACCAGGTATTTCAAAATGCAAATTATATCAAACACCACAAGTCTAGTAGTGAGCAGATTAGAAACAAATAGGTATACAAACTGGATAAAAAAAAAAGGCAGCCTTTGCTAAATCTAGTCAGGACCACATTAATCTAAGTCTCCTCTGAACTCCAGCCTGAGCTACATGTGCAGTGGTGCTTTGGCACGTGCTCTGCTCTTCAATTTACCCATCCCTCTTTCCTCCAGCCCAGCCTGTGACCATTCGGGAGCTAGCTGTCTTATATTACACAGACAAAGCACAGAGCCTGACCATGCTGGATAATTTTCTGTCAACTTGACACAAACTAAAGTGATTTGAGGGGAGGGAGCCTCGATTAAGAAAGTGTCTCTGTAAGATCTGGCTGTAGACAAGCCAATAGAGCATTTTCTTAATTAGTGATTGATGGAGGAGGACTCAAACCATTGCAGGTGGTTCCATCACTGGGCGGGTGGTCCTGGGTTCTATAAGAAAGCAGACTGAATGAGCCATGATGAGCAAGCCTGGAAACAGCACTTCTCCATACCCTTTGCATCAGCTCCTGCCCCCAAGTTCCTGCCTTGTTTGAATTCCTGTCCTGACTTCCTTCAATGATGAGCAGTGATGTGGAAGTGTAAGCCAAATAAAGCCTTCCTTCCCCAACCTTCTTTTGGTCATGGTGTTTCATCATAGCAGTAGTAACCCTAACTAAGACATTGACAAATAAAAAATGTTCAGCAAACATCAAGGGGGAAAATCCTTGATTTATTTATAAAATGGTGAAAACATTATTTCCTTGATAAATAGAAAGGAGCTGAACCTGAAGCCCATTTAAAGGTCTTGTAGGTCTGAGATCAAGGATGACTAGAGAATCACCTCACTTCTCAAAACCTCAGGGTTTCAGAGTATAAAATGAAGGTGAGTTGTAAAACCTTCATGTGCCTCCCAGGATGTCTTCCTGGTTAGAAACTCTTTTTTTTTTCTATGTCTAATCCCGTGGAAGAGGAATAAAGGATGAATCTGTCTATCGAGTCAGGATTTCTTTCAGAATTAATTTGGGTCTATTAGTTTGTTTATTATATGCTTATATAAGCATTTATTGAGAATCAACAGTATAAGGTTTATGTCACTACACCTTGTTAATATAAAGAGCACTATAGCAGAGTCCCCTGCTCTCAAAAAGAGAGCAGTCCCCTGAGGGAAACAAAAACAATTTTAATATATTTATGGAGGGTAAGTGAATAGACATATTCCTAAGGTGAAGTAATTGCCCCCAGGAAAGGAACTAAAGATGTTCAGCTGAATGCCTGGGGTGGTACTGATTATGAACTATGGAAGTCTTCCTAGGTAAAATGCCATATTTAATCAGTCTTAGGAGTGAATAGACAGTCTTGAGTTGAAGAAAAAGAAGGAGGAGGAGGAGAAGGAACAGAAGGAAGAGGAGGAGGAGGAAGAAAAGGAGGAAAAAATGATGTAGAAAGTGAAAGGAAACACCTGCATTCACCTAGTGCTGAGAAATAATACTGAGTTCTCTAAGACCTGTAAGTGTGGTTCTCTGAGTCTATAAAATATCAAGAAGATTTCAGAGAGGCAGAATTAAAGGTGTCATTTAGTGGGTGGCATATCCGAAAGAACCCTAGCCATTCCTACAGCTGAGTAGCTAGCATCCCAAGGACTAAGCTTTATTAGATTTCAGAGTCCCTTGCAAGAGGACATGCAGTTTGCTCCCTGGGATCTATATCTGCCTTTCTTCACTGGTACATTTCCAAGGCAGACCTGGTCTATGTCTACTGTTTGAGTTGGGTATATCCTTCAAGAGAAATTTTCCCAGCTACTTATCGCAGCTCCCACTTTTGTTATGGCAACACTGCTAGAGTCTCTAGTGGGATAGGCGTTGTTCTTAGATTAGTTATCTCTGCTTTTTTCTCCATGCTGTTGCAGTTGGCAGTAGGACATTCTCATCACTCCAGGAGGAGGGATGGAATGCAGAGCACCAGCTTCCTTCTCCCCTCACCAGGACGCCATGGACAGATATTGGCCTCCAGTGAGCTGGGATATAAGAATTCTATTTCATTTTCAAGACCCTGATGTTGACAACAAATTAGTTATCAATTAGAGAAGACTAGATGACTATGAGGTTCAAGTCTTCATTATGGTTTTTGGACAAACTTGGGTTCATGTACTACTTCTGCCACTTTGTAGCTTGGTGTATTTATAAAATAGTCAACTACTTTGTCCTTTAGTTTTGTAAATGAAGACTGTAATGAGTTTTGAAGCTTATTTGGGAATTCAAGGGGATGAGCTCTTAAATTAATAACATCATGAAACTAAAGTAACCTATATTAAAACAATTAATTATGTGTGACATCATATAAGTCAGACAGGACCAGCTCATGATTCCTACCTTAAATGTCAGAGAGAGAGGGAGAGAGAGAGACAGAGAGAGACAGAGACAGAGAGACAGAGACAAAGACAGACAGAGAGAGAGAGAGAGAGAGAGAGAGAAGAAGGAGGAGGAGGAGGAGAAGGAGGAGGAGGAAGGAGAACTCTGAGACAGCCAACTTTGGATGAGGTATTAGACCTTCTCTCATCTTAGCTGTCCTCTATGATACATGAAAAAATTGCATGGCTTGCCTATGCTGTGCATAAGATGTGTAAGCAAACAAAGGAATTGAACCAGAACTGAAGTTTTCTTGGAAAAGATTGATTCCAACATGGGACCAACCTTCATCTGAATAACAGCCTGTGGCAGGATAGTTGATCACACTGTGAACCCCAAGTTTTCATTAACTAAACAGAACCATGGGAAGTAGTCATAAAGAGTTAAAAGGGGACTGGAAAATGGATAGAGAAACCCACAGGAAGCAGGAAGGATGGACACTGTGGCTGTCTCTTTTGGGACATTGGAAGGGATGCCTTTTTGCCAGGTCACTGGCTAAGGAGAAAGACAAGCTGGTTGCTTCTTGGCCTCTCTGAATTAGCACATTTTTATCCTAGGTTATGACACCCAAGACTTTATTGGTAAAATAGAAGAATACCGACTTAGTTAAAAACTACATGTGGCTGCAGCAGCAGATGCAATTCGAGCGGGACACAAAAGTCCTGCCCCACCAGGCCTCAGCCCAAGCAGCAGGGCAGTGATTGTGGAGACTCAGTCAGTAGCTGAAACAGCAGTGGATTCAGGTGCAGCCACTGTGTCAACACTAAAACAAGGATTTACTTCACTGTTTTGGACAAAAACAAAGTTCTATTTGATTTCCTATATACCTTAACAAACTCAGAATATGTATACATTTTTATTCTTATAAGTTTAGAAACCTTACATTAGCAACTTCCCCCTTAACCTAGCAGAGTGTATGAATATGGTTTTCATACATTTGAGTGCTTATTACATAGCACCGTCAAGTATTCCCATGAGTTAATAAGGGAAGGACCCCACCTAATTGTTTCCATAGTAAGTTTTATACAACTCATTCATTGAATAAATAAAAGGACAACTGAATGAGTAAATGAACCAAAACAGACCTCTAATTCATTCTCTCTCTCTCTCTCTCTCTCAAGACAGGGTTTCTCTGTGTAGTTTTGGTGCCTGTCCTGGATCTTGCTCTGTAGACCAGGCTGGCCTCAAATTCACAGAGATCCACCTGACTCTACCTCCTGAGTGCTGGGATTAAAGTTGTGTGCCATCACTGCCTGACTCATACCTCTAATTCTTCTCTAATTGTTACTAGATTTACATGGTCTCAGAGTATAAAGGGAAGGAAAGGGAAGGGATGGCAACAGAGACAGAGAGACAGAGAGCCCATAGGATTTCAGAGACAGAAGGATTTTAAAATCCATTCCTTAAGATGCATGGAATCTTTGTATAATATCTTAACAGTGAATGCCTATTTACTATTTACGGATAGAGAACCCACAGCCTCCCATGCAACACAGACCATCTCTAGGCAATATCTACTATAAGGAGGCTTTCCTTCTGTTATTAAGCATGAATTGCATAGAGACCTATAATGTAAGACAATTTAATTGAGGTTGTGGACTTCTTGTTCAGAAGTCATAGATTAAACCAATGTGTGTGTGTGTGTGTGTGTGTGTGTGTGTGTGTGTGTGTGAGAGAGAGAGAGAGAGAGAGAGAGAGAGAGAGAGAGAGAGAGAGAGAGAGAGTTTGAGTGTATACACATTTATACATAGGGGAAAATGACCATCTGAGGGAGAAAATGACCATCCAAAGACACGATGTTGACTTTGAGATGACTCTAGGTTGGACAGATATAGAAAAATCATCCATTCCAATCATGTAATACTAAGATGTAAAGCCAATAATAATTCAGTCATTTCACTAGTAGAATCTTATTTTTACCTGAAAAAGATGTGTTACCTGCTTTCCCAGGCATATGGGCTCTTACTTGAACTTTAGAAGGTAGTAGAGTAAGACAGAGACTCTCAGACAGTTCTTGGTCCACACACACACACTGGACTAGGTAAATCCTGCAAGCCAGCTCCATGTCCACAGAAGAGAGCCACTATATACACCATCTGCATATCCTCTTCTTGCTTGGGTGTCAGTCACTTCCTGTCTGTTCCAGGAGGTGAGAACCTATTATATTCAGTGCAACATGGAAAAAAAAATGTCAATTTTTCCTGACCTTTCTTAATGTCACTGACTGAATTAGGAATCCATTTCCAGTGATGGATCATCTGCAGCATGCATTCCTCTTTGGAAGTTGTCAACACAGTTATGTCATTGGCAGACATATACCTTCCCACCATCCCTTTGCCTCCCCATTTCTTGTTTTTTCTTCTTCTCCATCTTGTTTACACATGGTGATATCTCTCAGTATTCCAGCATCTTATCAAGGCATCTGTTAATGAGAAGAGCAGAAGATTTAGGTTGGTTCTTTTAAAACTCCCTCAAATTTTCCTCTCCATTATTGACTTCCTATATTGTGTACCTATTTACCTTATTACCTTTGAACTAGGAGTGGCCATATAACGTAATTATGAATAATTAATTCTAAGTTAAATATTTCTTCCTTTCTCTTCTCCTTGAGTGTATTGGAACGAAGTAGTCATCCTTTATATTAGGCCTACAAGAGTTGATCCATAGTGTCACTTGGGGCTTTCCAGGATCTCTTCTCCTGACTTCTATCCCTGTCCTCTCGGAGGTAATTCAGCCAGTTGTTTGAAGGCCTGAACTTCTATCTCTCTAGCAGCTTTAGGTGTCAGTCTATGTGACCTGACTTCAGCCATTGAAGGACTGGCCTGATCAGTGCTTCTTTTGCATAGTTACAGATTGGAGATGTAAATGTGAAAAACAAAATCACAAATCAGAAAACATGATGACCTGGAAATTTCGCAAAAGCAACATGTAAAGTTTTAATAGATAATGCGTTAGCTACAAAAATAGTCCCTCCAATGATGAGAGAGGTTCATTTGACTCCAAAGTTGCTTAAGGTCATTTTAGAAGACATAGAAATTTCAAAAGCAGTTCTTGAAGGGTCTGGGAAGATGGTTGAGTTGGTATAGTAGTTGTTGCATAAGCATGAATATTTGCGTCTAATCCCAGTACTCAAATAAAAATATAGCTGTGATGGTGTCTTAGCTCTACAGACACAGGGGGATCCTGGAACTTGATGGATATCAATACTTATTCTGAGAAGTAAATTTTTATTTCATGAGAAAAGGCAAAAATGTTGTACATGTGGTATATGTATGTGAGTGTATGTATGTCTGCAGGTTCATGGATCTGTGAATACATGTGTGGAAAATAGAGGTAGACATGCGATATCGTCCGCTATTACTCTCTATCTTCATTATTAGACAGGATCTCCTACTGAGCCTAGAGCTAATTAATTGGCTATCCAGGAAGTCCCAAGGACTGCCTGTCTCCACCATCTTGTATTGGGGTCACAGACTTGTGCTTCCATACCTGGCTTTTTACATGGGTGGTAGGGACCCCAAATCTGGTTCTCAAACTTACAAGGCAAAGACTACTCACTGAAATGTCTCCACAGCCCCAGAAAAGGTGAAATTTTATATCTAATATTTAATAATTAATGATGTCCAATAGTTAAATGAAGAAATACTGCTTTATTTTTCTATAGGATATCAACTCAGATGTACACTGTACAAACACAATTCCCTTGTGTTTCTAAGTATAATGCTTGTGACTGAGTTGGGTATCTGTGGTAAGCTTGATGGACAAGAGTGTAAGAGGCTGATATTTCTTTCTCTTACATCTGAAATGGGAACTGTGTCTGTCTGGCACCAGGCTTGGATAATGAAGTTCTAGCATATAGTTCCATAATTTACTCCCTGAGCTGCTTTTTTGACTCATTGTGAGGCTCCTACACAGATCATAGAATAAAGTTGGGTGCTAGAAAGATCCTTAAGGATCACATTATCACATTTCCCTTTGAACTAACACCCAAAGAGAAGACATAGGAACATAAAGTGTATATATGTCCACTCAAATGATGGTTTTCTAGTAGTTTTTCTGTTACTTAGTCCTTAATTAGTAATGTCACAAATACCCACCATCAAAGGAAAATATGTCTTTTCCAAAGTGGAAAATGATTCATGTTGAGCCCTAATCTTTGGGTGGGAAACAAAGAATGATAGAGGGATGTCTTTGACTGTGCCAAAGATAATTTCTACATCCCCCTCCCCATGTGAGTCCTTTTTACTGAGGGAACGATGCCTGCCCATAAGGAGAAAAACCCATGAAAATCCCAAGTGAGACTTATCTGTACTCTAAGGTAAGAGATGTCAACCAGACTTTCAAACATGGTCCAATATTAGAGAGAAATATCATAATAATGATTCAGACATTGGAGAAAGATGACCAGGAATTAAATGTTTCCTCCTGTCTGCGTGGCCTTGATAGTACTATCTAATGTTCCTGAGTCTCAACATCCAAATTTGAATAGTTATATAAAATCGAATGAGTTTTCTAGCTGTATTTAAAATTAATTTACAGCTTTTAGAATTTGATATTAATTTTCAGAAAGGTCTTTTTTGAACCATCCCCATTTTGAAAGCTTTCAGAGAACAGTCATGCTTACAGAAAGGGAAGGGATGTGGCTCCCACTGTTTTAACTTCCTGGACACAGGCTCAGGGATGGGAAGAGGTGTGTCTGAAGTCTGGTTTCTGTCCTTGTATCCTGTTGTTCCTGGAGAAAATTCAACTCTTATTTTTGGCCTCCCTTGAAGTGTGGAGAAAACACAGAGGGTGGGAAAAACCCCAAGTGTATGTAATCACTGGTTTCTAAGGCAATGCATGTACACATTCCATCTTCAGCCTCTGTGTTCATCCCACATTGTCCATGGCATGACTAAGTTCCCTTCTTAAGACTGGGAATCTTGTTTCTTCCTAACAAGTCCAAGGGATTTTCCAATTTGTATGTGACATATGAGAACTTCACAGGAGATCTGTATCCCTAGCTGTGAAAATTTACATGTGAGGAACTCAAGATAGGAAGAGCTGGAGAGCTGGTTTGTCTTAAAATCAGTGGTTGAGGGCCTGTGAGATGACACAGTGGGTCAAAGTGCTTACTGCCAAGGTTAATGGCCTAAATTTGATCCCTGCATTGTACATAATGAAAGGAGAATTTATACACCTTCAGGTTGTCTTCTGACCTTCAGATATACCACACAAACACACACATCTACACACACACCAAAAGACCCATAGCACATAAATTAGTGATAGACAGACAGACAGACAGGCAGATAGATAGATAGATAGATAGATAGATAGATAGATAGATAGATAGATAGATAGATAAATGCAATATTAATGTTAAAAAAATATCCTCTAGTGTTGAGGCAGCACAGCCTCTAGGAGTTCTACCTAGACCACACATGTAGGTGAAAGACATGAATTCTGGGTATCACAATCTTATTATACAAGAATAGTGAGGCAGAAAGAGAACAACCAGTAGATTTGTACCTAAAGTTATGGTTGAGGTAGCAGACTGGGAAATTTGCAAAGTTCTTTGCCCATCATCTGCCAGGACATGAACCAAAGCTAGAGTGAGGAGTCAATAAGATCATGGAGCTCATATGCTTGACATTTATCCTGGAGTCTGAGACAGTCTATGAAGAGGTTTAAAGGGAATTAGGCTGATTATTTGGTCTAGATCTGTGACTCTCATCCTTCCTAATGCTGTGACCCTTTAATACAGTTCCTCATGTTGTGCTGACCTCCAACCTTTACATTATTTTGTTGTTACTTCCTAAATGTAATTTTGGTACTGTTATGAATTATAATGTAAACACTTTTGGTGATAGAATTTTGTCAATGGGGTCGCAACTCACAAATTGAGAACCACTGGTCTAGAAGGATAAGCTTTTTAGAGCAGGTTAGGAAAGCCCAAGGACACATGACACTAACCCAGGCAAAACTGAAGATCTGGCTAGTGAACTTGGAGGACACAGAGTAGCCCTGCATAGGAATAGAGGAGGAAAGATGGCAACCAATGCCTCCCTTTAGAGATGATCTCACTAGATTTTCTCATCTTCTTTTTTATGCCATGAGTTAAAATCTTGGCCTAATCTTCGATTCTCCTAGTAATTACTTTGAAACTTATCTAGTCCGTTTCTCAGCCTATCAATTCTACCTCCACAAAATTAATAATTTACCATGGGTGTCTGTTCATCTGTGAAAGGACAAAGTCAAATAATCAAGATCCTACAGTGGTTTAAGGGATAGGCAGAACTGTCTTTTGAAACTTGAGAGGTGATCTTATGCAAATGGTTCTCAAACAGTGAGGAAACTTAAGTGAGGGGTGGATGACTAACCAGGCTTGGTGCATAGACCTTGAGTTGGGTCTATTATGACCAGTTTTTCAAGGGAGATTTCAAACAGGCACTAAGAGAACTTAATTTGGAGCAGCAGTGGTGTGGTGGTATTGTGTTCCCCAAAATATTGTGTACTCTAATAAATTTATCTGGGGTCAGAGAACAGACAGCCACTAGATACAAAGGCTAGAAAATGGTGGCACTCACACCTTTAATCCTAGCATTCCAGAGATAGAAATCCCTCTGGATCTCTGTGAGTTCAAGGCCACATTGGAAATAGCCAAGCATGGTGACACACGCCTTTAATCCCAGAAAGCCAGCCTTTAATCCCAGGGAGTGGTGGTAGATAGCAGAAAGATATATAAGGCGTGAGGACCAGAAACTAGAGGCTTTTGGCTGGTTAGGCATTTGGCTGGTTAAACATGTGGCCTGGTTAAGCTTCAGGCTTTTGAGCAGTAATTCAGCTGAGACCCATTCCGGATAAGGACTCAGAGGCCTCCAGTCTGAGGAGACAAGACCAGCTGAGGATCCGGCGAGGTGAGATAGCTGTGGCTTGTTCTGTCTCTCTGATCTACCAGCATGGACCCCAATAACTTGCCTCAGGTTTGATTTTATTAATAAGAACTTTTAAGAATCCTGATACACAGTGGTGCACACCTTTCATCTCAGCACTCAGGAGTCAGAGTAAGGCGAATCTCTAAGTAAGAGGCCAGCCTTGTCCACAGAAAAAGTTCCAGCATAGGGAAGCCTACGCCGAGAAACCCTCACTTAAAAAACAAAACAAAAAATTAAAAACAAAATGACAATGGTGAAGATAATAATAATAATAATAATAATAATCATAATTTGGACACTTATTATCACCATGACCTAGAATGAGTTGCTTAATCTTTCTCAAATCCAGTTTGTACATATAAGCATATATATAATAAGCCTTTGCTAATCCTGCATTGTATTAAAATGATTTGTTAGCAGGACTAAAACCTGTAAGGTAAGTAATCAGTAGTTACTATGTTAGATTAGTCCTTCAGCTCTAGCAGAGTTGGGGCCTTAACTAAAAATATGTTCAAATTTCTGAAAGCCAGAAATCTAAGACTGACGTATTGGCATGTCTGATTTCTTCTGAGGCTTCTGTATTTCCTTTTCACTTGGCCACCCTTATATTATCTCCTTAAATGTTTATTTCTTGTATATGTTTATACTACCATTAACACTCTTTCTGTAGAGATGTTTAATCAAATGATACTACACACACAGTGATTTTATTTTAGTATGATTATTTCTTAAAAGACTCTACCTTCAAATGCAGCCATATCTAAGGTAGTGAGGAGTAGGATTTCATTCTATTAATTTTGAGGGAAATATAGTTTACCCCATAAAAGCTACGATTTCATTATGTTTTACTGTTACAATGAGATGTACATATGCTTATTTTGTCAGCTTTCTATTTATAATCAATTTACAGTATTTGTGATGCTCTAAGTAAGGAAGTTTGTACAGTGCAGTAATATGTGGTCAGAATAATATGGCATTGCATTCAGAGTAAGGAGATAGCAGTGAGGAAATTTTCCATCCTACGTATTTTTCCCTCTGTTCCACTGTGTCCCATTAGGCATAAAGTGAAATGATTTCATCAATGGAACTTGTTGTGCCAGAGTAAAATTAATCTCCTCCTAGTACAAGAAGATAGCAAATGTATTCTCAAAACCCACAATTCATACCATCCTTTCTTGTTTGCTGTAGATGATTGCTTGAGTTCTCTGAGATGATTGTATTTCCTTCAAGTATTGAAAATTAAATGACTACTTGATGTAGCTTTTTTTTTTTAAGAAAAAGTCAGAATATAATTGTCCATCTTTTCTCACTGTAATGCTGGTGGGCAATTGAATCCAAAGAGGCAATGTGGAGTGAGTGTTCATAGGGGCTGGAGAAGAACAAAGACCTTGTGTTCTTGACTACCTGTACTGAGAAACTGTGCATTCACCCATTCCTCTAGCCTTCCCCTGTACCTCTATTTGGGGTTATGAAGAAAATATGAATTCATACAAAACAAGGCCCAATCATAGATACTATAACCTGGGCTCAGCATTACTTCCCCAAGCAGCCCAGCTTCACCATGGAAACAACGGCAAGAGGAGCAACTTCTAAAATGACTCCTAGCAGAGCTGAAAAACTCCTGAGTAAGTAGACCCATTGTAAACAATAGTGACCCTACACTTTGAGATTATACTTATTTATTTATTCATATGGACATACAAAAAGTACATTAGCAAAAAATCTGCTGATGGAGAGTGGAGGCTGGAGAATTAGAAAGAGCTAGAAAGAAGAAAACAAGCCATGAAGGTTAAGAGCACTGGCTGCTCTTCCAGAGGTCCTGAGTTCAATTCCCAGCACCCACATGGTGGATCACAACCATCTTTAATGAGATCTGATATTCTTTTCTAAATAAATGATCTTAAAAAAAAACTTCTCAAAAGTCCTCTGAGGTCTTCCTTTCCTTATATGTATGACAAGTAAGAAAATTAAGCTCTCTTCTGTACAACTGACCATGAAGATAAAGGTGGCCTATTGAGTGCATAGCCTCTGCCTATTCTCAAAACTTGAAGGGCTATCTCATCTTACATTAGCCTTCAGAGGTCACCTGTTTTCAGAGCCTGCCTTCTGATTTCCTTACTCTGTACTCTTCTCTTCAGGAAAAGGGCTACCCCTTTTCCTTCATTCTTAGTTCATCTGATTTGTGTGGTTAACACACTATTACAGTGGATTTTAGGAGCACATGTGTGACCCAAGTATGGTGCAAAAAAAGCATCTTTCCCGAGTCAACGTTTTACTCAAGCTTTTGCCTATAGTTCAAAGTTTCACGGAAATTATTAGAGAACAGATACTCTGCAGGTGCTAGCCTCTTAGAGAGTAGTTAAATCTAGACATTCTGGGAAACATCCTGGCTACTGACCACAGTCCAGCTAGAACCAGAATTGACAAAGGGGCTTTCAGAACCAAAATATGAGTAACAGGCAGTGGTGAATGGTTGAATCTAGCTATATGTGATACTATATGAAGCTCTTTAACTTCCTGTGAATGGGAGTAAATAAGTCCTGGTTTGGGTCAAAAATTGATGATACTGGGTGACAATAATTTACAGTTGAAATATAAAAGACTTTAGAAATAACTGTAACTTACAGCCATTGATTTGCATAAGATTATTAAGATACAGATGTTAGCATGAGATAGTAAGAGGAAGAGTTAAGCTCTAATCTAAATTTTTTGATACAAAGAGATAAGCCCTTTAATATAATTTTAAAGTGAGGAACAAGTATTAGTGTCTCTGAATGTGAATTATTAAAGTTACATTTCTTCAGTGGAAAGATATGATTACTGTTTCAAAATGACAATGTTTGGTCCATGTTTGTGGCCATGTAACCCCACCTCTACAAGATCTTATGAATCCATGATATCCAGAGCAGGTTGGTTAACACCATTATTCACAGATTCATCTAAGACACCTTTGAATTCTAGGTCTGACTTATCCCTAATACTTCTCCACAGCTACAAGAAGTTGCCTTAGTAGATTATACTGGTTAAAGCTTTTGGTAGTCTGGAATTCTCCACTGATCCTTGTGTGAGTTGCTTGAAAGGGCACTTAGCTTTCTTGCTTTGTGGTTACTAGCTTCAGGGCACTCTTATAACAATGCTAGCAGCCTGATCTTGCAATCTGCATCATTTGTGAGAGATTCAACTTTTTTTAAAATTCTTGTACATTTATTTATTCATTCATTCATTCATTCATTCATTCATTCATTCATTTATTCATTCATTCATTTATTCACTTGGCTATTTATTGTGTGCTTGTATGTGCATGAATGCATGTGTTTGTGGGGAAGGTATACATGCCACAGCATATATGTAGAGGTCAGAGGATAGTGGTCAAGAAAGCAAGCCAATCAGAGAACAAGAAAGGCAATAAAGAACGAATTGTCCTCCAGCTTATTAATTATTATTCCACTGTTTACTACTGAAGGAACTGAGGGATCATTCATTTAGGATAATTCTAGATACATGGAGAATGCTTTTCTGTGTTGTCAACCTAAGGAGCAAGTAGACTTGGATTTTTCCCTTAAATCCTATAAGCCATGGACTGAAGAATGTTTACTTGAGTGGTTAATCCTCCAGTAATTCTGGCTTACTTAATAAACCACAGAAGCTGAAGAAAACACTAGAGCAAAGATTTGTAAGCACTTACAGTTACAGCCCATTTACATGGAGTTGTGGACATTATCAAAGTTGAACAGTGACAGTGGAGTCAAGCTTGGTAATCTCAAAGCATTATGATTAGAATAGAGGAGGGAGAAGTAGAGATAGAATGAAATATGAATCGAAATGTGAGTGGTTTTACTCTATATGAAGCTGATTGGTGGTAGCAATTGAAAATCATCTTGTAAGAATCCCAAATCAGGATGCTTACTAAAACTCAAAACACAATTAAGTATGGATGCAAACATTTCCACTTCAAAATCAGGATTATTATCTACACCAATTCAGGGAAACTTTCATTTTGTCAGTAGCCCAAGAAAAACCTCCTCCCTGGGCCTGCAACTTCAGTGCAAAACATGCCATGCTTTAATATAGCTTTATTGTGCAGTTTGGGTGCTATCTGAAGGTAATGGTATCCAAACATGTCTGAATCCACAGGATCCATCTCAATATCTATTACACAGTCTTCAAAGAGTGCTTACACCTAAAATTTTCTGAAGGAAATCCCTTATGTAGCTGACTCTTAGGTATAAGTCTTATACCATGAGCACTCTCAAACAGTGCACTTTCCAGTAGGAATAGATAACCCATTTTTTCTTATATTTTTTCATGTGGATACAAGTCATGTGTTTGTTTGTATATGTGTGTGTTTGTGTGTGTGTGTGTGTGTGTGTGTGTGTGTGTGTGTGTGTGTAAGCCAGATCTCAGGAATCTTCCTCAATCACTCTCCACCTTGTATGTTGAGGCAGGGTCTCTCTTGAACTCAGATCCTAACAATTTACCTAGTCTAACTACCTAGATTGCTCTGTGGATTTGTTGTTTCTTCTTTCTGAGTACAAAGATTACAGACAGACTGCCCTGCCTGCCCAGAATTACATGTGTACTAGGATCTGCATTCTGACCCTTGTGCCTGTGTGTCAAACACTTTTTCTGTGGAGTCATCCATCTCATTAGCCTATGGGGCAAGTTTTTGATAGACATTCAATATCTTAAATTATAGAAGAATTTTGCTGTGGTGATAAGAGAAATACAGCAACAAGGTGTATTCACACATCTCCAGCTATGATCATATTATATTCATTGTCTTGACATCTACTTTGTTTTAACATAGCTTATATATTACTCTTATAATCACTGTTCTTTCTTACACCTTTTACTCACCCTTTTATTTTGAGCTTAGTCATTATATTTAAAGGCTATCTCCTGAAACAATATAGAGTTGGTTTAGTAACACATCTACTCCGGCAATCTTTGCCTTTTAATTGACATTATTACTTCATTTTTATTTACCATAATCGTTTATAGAGGAGAATATTTTCGTCATAGTTTCTGTTTTGTACTCTGTTTCTCCATTTGCGTCTGCCAGGGACTAATCAACTCTTTATTGTTATTTAAATCTCAGGACACATTTTGTGCATAGTGTATCACTCTCTCATGGTGGCTTTGAATTTCTTCCTGTCTCAGCCTCCGAGGGATGGGATTCCAAGTGTGTACCACCATATCTGGCTTTACATTTTTTTATATTGCTCTTAATTGCTCTATTGAATTTAGACTATGTTCCTTTGTTTCTCTGTGGTTGCTTGAAAAACAATAGACATCTTTTTCTCCCAACTTTATGAATAATTAATAGTTTATTACTTTATATGCAATACAGGAAATTCCTGACAGTGAAATTTATTTCACACCTTGTAGTTTGTGCTACTGTTGTTCAACATTTGTGCATACCTATGTTACACATCCTTCAAAATGCTATTACCACTTGTCTGTATTCATCCACATATTTACCATTTTCAGTGTTGTCAAAAAAACTCTTAAGCTCTATTGCTAGTATTTTTGTTCATCCTCTTGTACTTTCTTGATCAGTGTTAAGCAGGTCAGGTCAACTTAGGACAAGAATTTTCACCTTCTGATTATTTGAGTCCTCATTTCTGAAACACACTTTGGATATAGTAATCTATGGTGACAGTTTCTTTCCTCCCATTTAAATGAGCCTGATCCATTGTTTCCTGGTTTCTTTTCTTTCTGATGAACACTCACTAACACATAGATCTCCTTCATGTACTCAGTCTTTCTGCGCTGGATATTTTAAGACATCCCTCCTCATCATTAGGGTTTCATCACACAGTGCCCCTAGATGTTGTTCTCTTTGTACCTAAGCTGCTTAGATTCACTGAACTTTTGTATGTATAATTTAATTTTTACCAAATTGGAGAAAGGTCTACCATTTTTTCTTTGATGTTTTTCTGTCTCATTATCTTTCTACTCCCGCTACTCCAATTACACATATGTTAAACCACTTGAAACTGTGTCATAGTTCAATAAAGCTCTGCTGGTTTTATTTGTTTATATGAACTATTTACTCTATTGTGATTTACATAATGCAGTTCATTTTGTTGAAGTACATGTTTCAGTAGTTTATAGCTTATTCACATACTTGAAACTAAAAGCACTAATTTCAATAAATGCTTTATCACAATCGCTCCTTCTCCTTCAGTTTTTCCATTCCTAGGACTAAATTACTCTTAATCTACCTTCCTCTTTGTATATAATATGTCTTTCAATATTTAAATTTTATGATGGTATCTTATCTCTTCTGGACACTTCATATAAAAAGCTCTGCCAAGTTGCTTCCCCAAGTGCACTATTTTGTGTTTTCAACAGCAGTATGCAAATTTTCAGATTTCACTGCATCTTATTGCTGTCCTGGAGAATGTGAGAGTGCTAGCATTGGGATTTTGACTTGTATCTTCCTAGTGGCAAAAGAGGTTGATCATTTTTCATATGTTTATAAATCATTTGGACATTTTCTTCATAGAAGTATATATAGATTGTTCATTTTAAAAACCTGTTACAGCTTTTGCTGTTGCTGTTGAGTTACAGAAGCTATAGAACTTTCAAATGTCATTTTGACACCAATTCTAATAATAACATTTATCAGGTTTAAGACATTAAATGTATTACAGTGTCAGAGCCCATGCTTAATGTTACATTCATGATCTTTGTTATGTCGCATGAAAATACTGAATAATTGCATCTGGTTGATATACAGCACCAGTTTTCTGGGGCCACACAACTCATAATTGGTAGAGCTAATATTTGAACCTGGGTTTGTGAGATTCCTGAGCCTCTTTTGTGTGCATTCTGTCTTCTGTGGCTGTCACATGGACTTGTACAGATTGTATAAAGCCATGCTGAAGACTGTGCCTTTCCTTGTGTGTACCAATCCAGGGGTTCCCCTTCCTTGGTTCATGCCTTTCACCTTAGATACACTGGGTTTAGGACAAAAACAAACCCCAAACTGAAGCTATATGCATGAGTCTCACTAATGAATCCAATGTTCAAATGACAGCTTTTGGTTCATGATTACTTTCTCTAATAATGTCTAATTTATACATTTCTTACAGGTCCTGTAGGTTAATTTACCAGGGGGGTAAAAGTGAATAAAAACCTATTAGTCATTTTTTTCCTGGATGTTTCTATGAGGCGACATTAATAATGCATTTATCATTTCCAGCCTTTAACCTCTTGAGTTCTTCAAACAGAATTAAAAGAATCCTGAACTACTAAATAATTGCATTATGCAGCTGAATGGAGAAAGTGGGAACCTCTAAAATGGCACTAATCTATTTATTCTCCTCAAATTCTTAATGTTCAGAGTGGGGTGGACACTGTCATTAGAATTTAGCTTGTAGCTTCTTTGGAAACTTCACAGGTGATTCTTCCACTGGCCTTCTCTAGACAACTTTCTAGTTCCCACCACAGGCTTGGGCTTTACAGATAAAGTGTACACACAGCTGACTGCATGGCTTTTCTTTGCAAATACATTGTTCGAGGTTGCACTTGTTTCTCCTCTTTTCTTTTACTCTTGTCTGGTAATTGTCTGGGGAGTCCATGGAGTTATCATTCAAGGTATATTTAATTTTGTCAATGGCCCTTTGGCCCAACTACCCTGACTTGGTTTCAGGATAAAAGACTTTCTTATCCTCCTTTTGGACTAGGACTAATCCAGGCTAAGGATAACGTGTGACATTGGTGGCCACCTTCAAATGGAGTCTGGGATCTGTATTACTACCATAAAATGTCTATCCAGGGAATGATCAGCACTTTTTAAATAAGTACCAGGCCTATCATACCTCCTGGAGTCCCACTGAAGGAGTTCATACAACTTTCCATGAAAAATAGTCATAATATTTTCTGCACATTCTTCTCACATTCCTTCTGATCAACTACAGTATATTGTAAAACAGTTGAGAAGGACATGTAGTTCCTTATTTTTTTAATAGAGCTAGAGTCTGTCCATAGTTATACAATTCATCTAGAGTGCCAATAGATTTGTGTAATTTCAGTACATTGAAATGTATATGGGTCTTTTGGTGTGTGTGTGTGTGTGTGTGTGTGTGTGTGTGTGTGTGTGTATGTGTGATATTTATTTTCTTAGGCAACTTCTGTTGTGGGGCAAGTGTGGAATCCAAAAATTATTTTCCCAAGTACTTTCCTAAGTATTTTCCCCTTTATAGGCACAGATGTATACACAATAGACAACACACACACACACACACACACACACACACACACACACACATGCACACATGCATGCACACATATTCTTTACTATTTCTGAATGCAAGCATGTTCTCTGATTAGAGTGCTGTTGAGGTTTGGCCTACTGTTGCTAATACTAGTTTGTTTTTTGTTTTTTGTTTGTTTGTTTGTTTGGTGTTACAAGACAGAATTTCTTCATGTAGTCTAGAACTCTCTCTGTAGACCAGACTGGCCTTGAACTCACTGAGATCTGCCTGCCTCTGCCTCCGGAGTGCTGGGATTAAGGTCCTATGCCACCACTGTCCTGTGCTAAGGCTAATTCTTAAATAATGGCCTAACACATTAAAAGACAAATGTTCAGATCCCCAAGAAGTTGTTATATTAAAATGAATTCCATTTTAATTAACATTTTACTTGTCCTGTGTCTCTTCAGTTCAACTGTAGACTACTGAAGACAGTATTCTTCCTCAGGAATTTGCTAGCAGTTATCCATGTTTGCAGTGCAACTCGTTGAAATTTTCAGTTGTTCCCTATGAAAACACTGAGAATCTTCATTTGATACAGGAGTTCACAAAGGTTTGAATAAGTTTATTAAGGAGTTCAAAGCTGTGTGGCTAATAACAATTTGGGAACTTAGAATCCCTGGCTGTATGACAACTAAGCTTAAGTCAACTTCCTTAGAAATTAGGGTTTTAGTTTTCTCATAATGTTGTTTGCGTGGTCTACCTCAATTTGATTCTGTATTTTGCTCGATAAAGAAAATAGAGAAATTGGGAAATGGAGACACAGACATTGAAATGCATGCAAAATAAAAGGAGAGAGAGAGATTGATTCTCATTGTCTCAGTTTTCAAAGCAAAGCACATTATTGGTGTTAGGATAAATTATAGCTGCTTGGTCAGGGCTAAGTGAGAGCACTTCCATTAGAAACCCAAGAAAAGTGATTACAGGTGTCTGGAGAGAATGTTCATTGGATGCTATGTTTGGATTGCTCTTCTGTCTTAATCATAAAAGATCTGACCATAGAGTGGTGAAATTCTACTCCTAACGTGAGTCAAGTAACTCTCATATTAGTATATCTTATGAAGCAAATTAGGCATCTAATAGCTCACAGGATGATGTGGAAAGAAGTCAAATGTAGTATAGATTTCCCAGGAGACTTCAAAGTAGATCAAGTAACAGTAAAATAACATTGTCATAGAGAATGATTCTCATCAGAATATTTTTTCACTCCTATAAATAAATATCTCAAGCCAGTTCAAGAACTATTACAGTACATGGGAGGCACAGTACAATATAGTTTCTCAAAATGTTTGTTAGCGTTTTGTCCAGTTGCCCACAGCATATGACCGATCCATCATTTGAAGACAAGAAATCCACTGACACTTGAGAATTTTCCTCATTAGTATCTAATGTTCTGCCCCTTTAAGAAAGACAAAAATACCAGTGATAAAACTGTCCCTGTATCTTTGCAATCCTATAACTTGGACAATGTTTAAATGACTTGTCTTGAAACTTGCAAGGTTCTTTCTCTCCAGCCATTCACTACCTGTGTGGTCAGGGATTCTCAGTCATAAAGACATGGGGAAAAAAGGTATTTTTGTAAGTATTAACACAAGCTGCTCTGTTCTCATTAAGTAATTCTTGTAAAGTATTAAGCACCATATGGAGTTGGACTGTGTGTCATCAGGAAAGTCATTTATTTTGAGAACCAGTGTATGTAAAGCAATCACAAATTTGTATTTTTAGTTTTAAAATCACTGATACATTTTAAAGGCAACCTGTGTCACATGCCCACACTAAGCACAATGCTAAATACTTAACATTATCCATCTCATTTTATCTTCACATAAAAATCTCTTAAAGTAGTTTTTTTCCATTTTATTATTTAGACAGAAAAAAATCCTTAGAATTAGATATATTAAAACCTTTCCTGAAGGAAGTGGCACTGTTACCTAGAAGAGACAGGGTTCAAATTTTCAGATTGTTTCTCTGGAACTCTTATTTTAAACCATGAAAAGGTTGAAGTGTGAATTGTGGTTCACTCTGTGAAAAACCACTTAGCCTAGTATGCAAGAGGGCCCTGAATTCAATCCCCAGCGCTGCCAAAACCAACCAACTACAACAAAGAGATAGATCTGGGCAGTTCTAGGGATTAGGGATGGAGTTCAGTTGATAGAGTGTTTGCATACCATCCAGAAAGCCCTAGGTTTGGTTCCTGCATTATATAAACTGAGAATAATGGTCAAGCTTACAATCTCAGCACTTGGAAAGTGGAGACAGGAGAATCCTGAGTTCAAGATCACCTTAGGCTCCAGAGAAGGGCAGAGCATGGTGGTACACACTTTAATCCCAGCACTGAAAGGCTGAAGCATGTGAATCTATGTGAGTTGAGGCCAACCTGCTCTACATATTGAGTTCCAGTACAACCAGGGCTACATAATTGACCCTGTCTCCAAACAAACAACAACAACAAAAAAAACCAAAGATCATCACTGGCTATGTTGAAAGTTATTTAATACTAGTGTGGGATACAGGAAACCCTGTCTAAAAACAAACAACAAAAAACCTGAACTACAATGAAATTAATTCAATATCATGGTTTTACAAACAAGGAAATTTTAGAGAAATGACAGGATGGGTAAATGCTTATCTAGCTTGTGTGTGACAGTCTTGACTTCTGTGCAGGTGGAGCCCAACCAGATAGTCTGACTCTTGGGGACCCCCAAGAATCACCCCCTTCTTTTTTTAGCCTCTTAAATAATTGCATATCCTAATGACAGACAAGAGTAGGGTGTCATTACCTGGGATGCTGAGCTTTTCAGTTTGAAAGAGAGGATCTGCAACACTGAGTTTCCTATAGCAGTCAGACCATCTGGTCTAAATGCATGTTGACATCACAAGGAATAAAACCTGAAGCACAACAGAAATTATTCCCTTTGCAAAACAAATGCTAGAGGGAGAAATCACAGAGTAATTTTGCTAAATTTCTCAGCAATTCTCACAAGATTGTGCATGTTAATTGCTTGTAGCTGCAGGTTAGTACTGCCAGTCCCATGTGACAGCTAAGTACTGAATAACTGCCCCTTCAACCACAGAATTGCAGACATGAGGTGGTGGGCATGCCTGCCAGGACATGCTGCCCATTCTCTGACTGCATAGGCTGCCCAAGGTTTGTCTTCAAGCCATTTTGGCTAGTTGAGTCTAAAGTGACTGAGCAAAGCCTTCTCAAGTGGGGTCTTAACCACGTTGTAGATTTAGCTATAGTTTATGTTTCATTTGGTTCAAACTATTGTGTTATTTATGCTGTTCTACTCACTAATTCTAATTCCTCTCTAGAATTTCTGGTCTCTAATCATGTCTTAGGGCCTTGCCTTTGTATCTAAGTCTACTATGGATTCTAGGAGTGTCTAGAGGAAGCTCTTTGTCCTCTTCTTCAGGTTCCTTGTCAGCAAACTGCAGTAATTGAAATGAATGACACCGAAGAACTCACCTTTTTGCTGTTATTGTTCTTTCCTCTTTTTTCCTTTCCTGTGTTTACTTGTGCTTTTTCATTGTCCTTTCCCCCTTCTTGGCTTCCTCTGTGACTGTCTTCACACGGTCCATCCTTAGTACTATGACACCTTCTTCTATGGAGGCTGCCCCCTCTAGATTGGAAGAACCAGCTGTGCACATTTATTTCTGACTGTGTGATCAGTTTTCTAGGTAGCTTGAAATCAGCTTTCAAGGGAGAATTTAAACTATAGAATCTGGCACAAGTGACAAATCACAGCTATTACCTCCTATCCCACCCTGCAGGGCCCACTGATAAGCATTTGCAAGCTCATTGTCACCACTTTCAGAATAGATTATTAAACTGACTACCAAGTTATTATAACCACAGGCAAACTAAAGTACACACACACACACACACACACACACACTCATATTAATCAGCTTTGAAAGAGTTCATCTAAGCTAGTACTTGGAGAAAACACTACAGTCAAGGAAAGAATGTAGGTAGATGAGGGAATGTATTGCATGTTATTTAGCAGGAATACATTTTACTTTTCAACCCCCCCTTTTGCATAAGAAAATGTAGACTCAGCAAAACTAAGTAATTGGAGTAACTTTGCAGAATCAATGAGTGGCAGAAGCTCATTGCTTAATATTAGCCTGTAAAGCCTGCATCATTTACGTTTCTGACTCATTCAGCACAGGAGGAAAGTACAGTGCAAGTCCTCACTTTCACACACAAGACACCTAAGAATAATTAGTTGGCGACAAGTTAGAATAGCATAGACTCAGAGGATTGGGTTCTTGGAGGATTTGAAACAGGTCCCATGGGATTTTGAAAAAGTCATTCCACAGGTAAAAGGGAAGATGAGAAGGAAGGATGGTGAATGTTCTTAGGTAAATCAATGATAATGTCTGTAGAGAAGGGGACAGTGTATACTTGTATTTAAATATCTTAGTGACATGTCCCACTATGTCAAGTGTTGCTTTTATTTATCCTTGAAAATAAATTTATATTTCAAAGCAGAAGTCACAAAAGGAAATTACTATGTATACTTCATGGTTTAATGCTGAGGCATATAAGTCTGCAATGGTCAGTTTGTTTTAAAATCTTAATGCAAACTAGTTAAGCTTAACTATTACCTTCTGTTCATAAAAAAGTAGAGGTTATTTAGGGCTGTAATATTACTCAAACTTCTCTGTAGGCTCTGTAACTTCTGTAATTGCCATGAAGTACAGAAAAACTTAACTTTAAGTTGACACTAAAACTATTATTTTTACATCTACCACCTAACAAACTTTGCAGTGTTGTGAGGAAAATGGACACCATTTTGGATGTGACCTCAGTACTGCCTGTGCCCAAGACACTCTGATATAATGATATCCTAGACACTGGTATGTTTCAGCAAGTCCTAGAATGGGATGTTAATATACTTCCTCCTTTTAGCATTTCAGTGCTCTCCCCAACTGCTAATATGTAACAGAGGTGCTGGCCACAATGGGAGACCTCCAGGCAGAACATGGATGGCCTCTTCAAAGGCGCAGAGAAGGGGGGCCTCTGGAACCCAGCTGCCTCACAGATGGGGCTCGTTATCCACACCACCCTCCCACATTGAAGGAAGGCCAAGAAAGAGCCACAGAAAATTAGAGGCTTGTGCTGGAGTGGCCAGATGTCGAGACAACAGGGACATCCTGTCTCCATCGGCCTGGCCAGTGGTTTGAGTGTTCTTCCCTGTGGTGGACAATGTGGATGTTTTTTACACAGAGGAGAGGCCACAGAAGCTCTGTTAAGTAAAACATCAGAGAAAATATATGTAAAACAAAAATCATAACCCTTTTTCCTCCTTGATTTCCATGCAGATATATAGAGGTCAAAGCTATAATATATATACAATATTCTTTGACTCTCTATTGTATCTGTTCTTAAATATAACATTTGATCAGGGCTATTTCAACATTTTACATAAACTCCCAGCAACAACAATATCCCACAACTCCAAATAAAGAAGTAGCTTGTCTAACATCTGATAAATATAAGGAGCAAAGGTAAGATTCAAACTCTAGTAACTTTGACCCTGAACTACCTTCTTCCTTTATAACAGTGAGTTTTGGTATAATCCATATGCCAGGTGTCTCAGTGTCTCCCCTAGGTACTTTTTATTTCTGCAAATCCTCAGGGCTCACCACAGAATTACTAAAAATCTTGGTATTTCCAACTTTAACAAGCCCACCATGTGATGGGATGCATGCTAACATCTTGTATCCCAGTGTTTCTCTCACTTCAAATAGCTCCTGACATGACTCTCCAGGAGTTTTCTAGTCTCCTCTAGTTCCCTTTAACTGAAGCTATAGTTTTTAAGAAAAGAGAAATAGAATCGCTTGTACAATGCATTGCAAGAGTTGGTTTTCCCCAATGAAAACAAACCCTAGTGAAATGATTTTGCACATGGCTCAACTTGGTATTATTTGGTTCAGTGACTACAGGTGTTGAGATGCAAAGAAGCAAGACTGCAGAACATTGCAAAACATATCGAGGCAAGCAAATTTCTGTCTTGACTTCCTGAGTTCATGAACCTTGAGCAGGATTCCTGTTCTACCATCCATGCAGCACCTGGTGAGTGATAAAGGCCTTATACTTCCGGATTATATACTAGGTGAAAGACTATATTTCTACCATCTTCACCAAACTGAATAAACAAACACTGATGAAATGATATCAGTAGATACTGTGACTTCTTCTGATCGGGAACTTTTTTTTTTTTTTTTTTTTTTTTTGGTTTTTCGAGGCAGGGTTTCTCTGTGTAGCTTTGCATCTTTCCTGGAACTCACTCTGTAGACAAGGCTAGCCTTGAACTCACAGAGATCTGCCTGCCTCTGCCTCTCGAGTGCTGGGATTAAAGGCGTGTACCATCACCGCCCTGTGGGAACTTTTTCTTATAGTTGTTTGAGGCCTTCTTTAAAATACCAAGTGTAGAACCTGGAGGTGGCTGGTTTTAATAATAGCAAAATTAGTGTTTAAAAATCTAAATTACCTTCTAAAATATTGGGGGAAGTAAGCATCATTAAAGAACTTGAAATGTGAGTTAAAATAATTTCAGGTATTTCTTGATTGCTATCTTGTGTCTAAGCAAAGGCAAACACCCAATGCTGCAACAGAATGAAAGCCATAGGACTATTGAAGAAGCTGAGATGAAGGAAATGATTGATGGAAATTGACCAAGGGACCTAGTGGGCATCATGCCAAGAGGTCTTCTTAAAGCAATGCAGCAGGCACAGGTTTCCTGGAGTGGTTGTTAATATAAATGCCCTCTGTATTGACATGTTGTTTAGCTACTGACAGAGCCCTGTGGAAGCACAGAATGAAGGACTGTGTTGGAAGAATTTCACTCTCCCACATCATGATGAAATCACTGGTTGACTACAGTATTTGTGCTGAGTTTCAGGGTTCCCAAAGGCATTCATAAGTAGGATAGAATCCAGAGAAACAAATTCTATCTCATGAGACGCAATGATAGTACTCAGCGATGTTTCCCGGGTAGATGGGTAGCATAAAGAAGAGTGGACTGTCCTTAGCTCCAAGTAGATCCATCTTAAAGCATTTGTATCTTTAAGACTTAGGAGGGAAGGTTGCACCAAATGTGAGAACACCCAAAATAGCAATTTTTTCATGACTTTCATCATTGGCATAGAAGGCCAATTTATATAATTTATATAGTTGCTTTTAGTATTTCCAGTATGTAACCCTTTATGCTTTCAGAACTTAATTCATGGACCCATGGTGAATCTTTCAGGTAGATCATAGTATAACATTAGAAGAAATAAAAATAAAAAAATTCATATCTTTAGCACATGATAAATAAGAGGCTCCTACACAATGAAGGCCACGTAACATGTCAGGCACCATGCTGGAGATGTGCCTTTTTGGAAGGGTTATCCATCCAGAACTTCGAAAGTTTCCATCAGTAAGCCTGGTGCAGGATTCTGGTACTTACTCATGATAGCCTTCACATATTGTAAGTTTGGACTAGGTCTGTGATTCTGACATGGCTGGCATACCTCCTTTCCTGAAAACAGGCCCAAAGCATTATTTTTAAAAAATGGAGAATAGAGAAAAAAACTATTTCCATGGTAACAGTGTGTGTCTACTGTGTCTGTCCTTTTATCTCCTTTTACCTTTGTTCCCTCCTTATGACAACCTGGTATTTAATCACTCTTGTATTACAGATGAGATAATTTAGGACATATTTGGTCTTAAAAGATTGTATCAAATGAGTCCAAATGACAAGAGACTCCAACTTCCCTGCAGAAGTCCTTACTTCTCTATCCTATCAATAAGACTCAGCTAACAATGCTGAGGATAGATCCTCAGTTACATTTGTCAGAGACTGATCTGATCAGTTGAGTTTATCCTGCGTCCCAGGAACCTGTAGATCAGGTCTAAAGAGCTTAAATGAGGGATCTTAAAATGACTTGAGGTGAGCATCCTAGGCCTGCAGCATGTTCAGGCTGTGGGGTTGGGGACTGACACATTTTAACTTGGTTTGAACATAGTGGGGCACAATGAAATCTCTAAGAAATGTCATAGTTGTTAAGACCCTGCAGATATCAATCCTAAAGTCAGAAGATCTGTCTGAACACAGGCATTGATCATGTCTGCATGCAGAGCAACAGTCAACTCTGGCCCACAGGAGGAGAACTGTCCTTTCTACCTCTAGTTCCTAGGTTCTCCCTCTCAGTCTTATCTTCCCTCGATTTCTTTCCCTTTTGATTTCTTTTATGAGAACTTAGAGACCAGTCTGCAAACATATGCTGTCTGGGATCCCATCCTGCTCTACCACTTCCCTATGGTGTGAGCTTGGGCAAGCTCCTAGCGTTATCCAAGCTTCAATTCTCACTGGAAAAGAAGATCAAATAGATCTGCTTCACAGTGTTCTCCTGGGGGTGGCATGAGATAATCCATGGAAAATGCCTAGAAAGTGACCAGTGAAACTTAGTGTTACAATGGCTGATCTTTTCTCCCTTCATCCTTCTGGGAAAATGTCCACCTCCATGCTAATTATTTAGGACTTTGGCCTTTATTAGATCATGGGGCAACAAACGGCAAGCCCACGTTGAAAAATTATTGGACAGGAAGATGTCTGGAGAGTGAGAAAGTTGGCTAAATTGACTACAGCCCAACCTATTTTCCCAGTGCTAAAACCAGTCATGTGCCACACCCTTTTGGGGGCAGGAGCTACGGGCTCCAAGCCACAGGGTGGACTCAGGCTGCTTCCACTGGTTCCTTCCTTGGGACAATGAATCCAGAGAGCATACAGATGCCTGAGCCAGCCAGACCAAGCAAGCTCTCAGTCACTGGCTGTCCTCTTTGTGTTAATCAGAAGCAGGCATGCTCTGGTGAACAGGCTGCCCAGAAGCAAATACAAATGCCATAGCCTGGGGAATAGGTTGAAGCTCTCCACCCAAACCACAGATCACTCTTCTCTTCCATTCTCCATCACAGGAAGTCTCAGGCTTCAGACCCATAAGTCTGCAATGCATCCGTTTCCCCATCTCGGCTCTCCTCCCTAGCCATGGGGGTGTAAATTTCATTACACATCCCAGGAGGCATTTTAATTTTTTTTTTCAATGAACATCTGGCCCAAGAGACCTCTTAATTAAAACCACAGAGCATAATTATTGTCACCTAAACTTTTCACTTATTGTTTATGATTGCTATGCAGAACACACTCCCCCCCACACACACACACTCTCAGTCCCCCATATCTATGGAATCCTTTCAGAATGGCTAGTCTCTCTTTCTGAGATTTTCTTCCTTTTTGATGAATCTTATGTCCCAAGTATGCTTCTCGGTGGAGTTGGAGGTCTGGGACCCTGATTACTACTAGGGTTTCCAATTGCTTATTCTCCCCCTGGCCTTTCTGAAAGGATCCATTGAGAAAGAGGTCATGATTAAAGCCCTCAGAACAAGCAAAGTGTAATTGAAGCAGTGCCTGGCGCCTCTCAGCTTAACCCCCCTCCTCATAAACCTCAGCCAGACACAGCAGGCTGCAGACCCCTTTTTAAACCTCTGCAAGGGAAATGAGAAGTGTGAAGTGGGGGGAGGAGGCTCTTGGAGTCCACACAAGCCTAGAATACAGGAAGCTAAGAGGACAGATGCCTGACATGTGATGAAAAAACTTGAGAAAAGACATGCAGAAAGAATTACATCAAACTCGTCACAGAAGGTGGAGGTGGATTACATAACATGTCCTCCAGTGTATTGGTGTCATTATACGTGCAACTCAAATGCTACACTTTTGTTGGGAATGGGTATCTCAGTAGGGTGGTAGGATGAAAGTGGGCTTGCGAATTCAGGCCTTGAATTCATATGTCCATCTCCTCATACCCTGACTGTATAATCTTGGAGAAGTCCTAATGGGAACTCCATTTTCTCAAAGGGATTCCCTTGCAAGTCCTGGAGAGAGGTCAAGAAACTTATGTGTTCAGAACACATTCCAGATTCTGTGAGGAAAGAGGCTCCTTCATTGTAAATGTCTGTCTTTTCTGTCAAGTCCCAGGTAAAGAGGAATGGAGAGCTGGCAGGTCCCTGCTGTATGACTTGTGTCACATAATTATTAGAGCAGATGGCTCTGTGTAGTTGTATATACAGCTGCATTTTTTGACAGTACACAGAGACAAATAAACTAACATATATAAACATTAATATATGCAAACACTTACGCATACACACATGTGCATTGGTAGACCTACAGTAATAAAACGTGTAAGCCATATATGTCACCACTTAAGGAAACAGTTGCTAAGATGTGGATCTTACTAAGAAGTAAAGGAAGCCTTTTTTTGAAAGTTATTTGCCACTGTTACTATTGGAAATTGATAAACACACAGTGTTGTTGTGATAGTTTAAATGTAAACAGTCCCCACTAGCTCATGTTTGGACAACTGTGTCCCAGGTGGCCATGTTGTTTGGGGAAGTGATGGGACCCTAGGAGGCAGAGCCTCCTCACTGGAGACAGTGGCAATAGGGGTAATGGTCTTATGAATTAATGATGGATTCCAATGCTTGCCAGAGTCATTTTCTGCCTCCTGATTCACAGAGAGGAGAGGAAGCCATATAGCAAGCTCTTACTGTATCCAATAGGAACCTAGCTAGTCTCCACTAACGTGCCTTCACTGCTGTGACAGGTAATCTCTTCAACAGTGGGCTACAGGACATTCTTCCTCCCTTAAGTAGCTTCTACCATGCATTTTGTCACAACAATAAGAAAAGTAACACGCAACTGTATAAAATGATAGTCATGGGACCATCATTCATTGTCCCAACAACACAGGCAGTATACAAGCACACAGGCAAAGTTCATAGGTATGAACTATGATATATATGTATATTCTAGACAGTGTGATTCAGATAAGCAAATCATTTATATTTGCAATACCAACAGTTTATGATGCCAACATATTAAAATAGTACATTAAAAAGCAAAGTGTGAAGTTATATGCCATTGTATAAATGAACAGTTATCAACTATGCAAAGCAGACTAGAAAGGAATGCATCCTTATATTGAGTTTAATCTCTGGATTATATTTTAAAATATTTCATTATATACTTTGACATTTCTACTTAGCCTTGAGCGTGGCCTGAGCCTTGAGACTGAATCTTGCTTCTGTTACCTAGCAGTCTGGGGTGTTAAGAATATGGACTGAAGTTCCAGAAGAAAAGTCACCCCTATGTTAAAGATTCTATAAGGCTGGTAGACCAACAGGAACCCCTTGTTGTAAAAGTGGGAATGGGACAGATCTAGAGTCCAGCCGTCTTATCCATCTTCAGCTATCTTAATAGCCTTTCACTGCTCACCTCCCTATCTGGCCTAATGTCCTTAGACTATCAGAAGAGCCCTTTGAAATGTATTAACAGAGCACTAGCTTCAACCAACCCCCAAACTCAAAATACTATCAGAGAGTATGTAAAACCAACAGCAGGAATTTTTCCACCTTATTGTAATTTGTCTGCCTGATATTCCCACCAATATATTTGAAAAGTGAGTGGATTTATGACTTTCTTTTGTTCTGTAACTATAAAAATGCCATAAAATTGTTACATTGGAACATGGTATATGAAACACTGTTCCTGGTACATGGCCACTCATATTTAGCTGTAGAATATGTTGTTTTTTCCTTTCTGAGGCAAGAGCTCTTTGGTGCTTGTGGCTTAAGGTGCTGCTTTCCAACTCTGAAATTCCTCCCATGTAAAAGTAAATATACCGATAATGCCTCCATGTTGGGAATTGAAGGTTGAAACAAATAATGTCTAGCAAGAATATATAATGGTATAGTTTATTGTGTCTTTTTGTGAAAAGCAAAGTGGGAATTGGGATTTGGATAGCAGAAGCCCAGCAGAGACAGCAGAAGTCGGTTGACTGGGAGACTGGGACTCAGCCTTGTCAGCTGCTGTTGGGGGCCTGGCAGCCCTGAGCCTTCCCTTATCTTTGTTCACAAACAAACAAAGGGCCCCACAGTGAAGCTCCACAGGGACCATCTGCTTTCCATTCACCACCCACTTCTGATGTTTTTATGGCTCAGGTTCCATTATCAGCCTTTTCTCTCTGATGTAGGTAGAAATCAGGCTGAAGTAGCCACATGCTTTTCTGTGGTGAGATTTAGAATCCAGCCTCCCATGTGCATTGAAAAAATCATCTGCCAGGCTGGGGAGGAAACCAGTGGGGGCAGCAACACCTGGAAGAGGGCTGGAGGCATTCTGGCCTGTAAAGCAAAAAGCTTAGTGGACTGGGCCAGAGCCAGGAATTTTGCATTGAAAATAATGGGCTGTGTTCTGGCTTCATTTTAATGGACATCCAAGTGGAGGCCCGTGAGTTCCCTCTTCTCTCAGCTCATTCTTACTCTCTCTATTAGTTTGCCTATATGCTCAAAGACATTTTCAGGTATCTGCCACTCCCAGGGACTCCTGTGGTCACCATGCTCTTCTGTAGTGCAGAGGTGAGAATTATATAAAATGACTCCTACAACATTGACTTTCTCATCTTGCCAGAGACTTTATCTAACTGGTGTGACACTGTATTGTCAGCATGATATGTAGAATCACAGCATTTGATATCCCCACAAATGAAGTTAGTGAGTGGCCTGCTCCAGAAGAGCCAAAGGCAGTTAGGAGCCTGAATGGGATATCTTGGGAGAAGTGAGTTGTAGTTGGTGGTTAGGGCAATCGCATTAGATAGGACAGGCGTGGCTGTAAAGTTCCAAGTGCTCTAGATCTATCTATTCCTTCCAGGTTCCTAAGAAGTGTGCAAATCCCCTCTGCATAAGCAAGATCGTTGTATAGCCTGATCTGCTTAAGGGGTCCCCTAGCAGTAGGATCAGGATCCATCCCTACAGTGGAACACCTTGCACAGCCTTTATGCAGGGGGAGGGTCTCGGACCTGCCTCAACTGAATGTACCAGGCTCTGCTGACTCCCCATGGGAGGCCTTACCTTGTTGGAGAAGGAAATGGGGGGTAGGTTGGGGGAAAAGGCTGGGGGGCAGATGGAGGGAAGAGAAGACAGTCTGTGGTTGCTATGTAATGAACAACAACAACAAAAAGAAGTGTGCAAATCCAAGTCTCTGACTCTACAAAAGAAAGTGAAAGGTTCATTGATAAATCACGAAGCACATGACTTGCCCATTTGCACAATTCAATGGCTGCTAGGGAAGCACATTCATAGGATTGTGAAGCCATCTCCACTTTCAACTTTAGAACATTTTTGACAATTTCCTAACCGTAGACAATGTATTGTGATTATATCTGCCCCTCCTGCTCCTGTTGACCCCTTCTTTTCCCAATTAGCCCTCCTTCCACTTTCCTGCCTGTGTGTGTTTCTGTGTGAGTGCATGTATGTGTGCCTGTGAATGCATGTGTATATTGTGGTTGTGTGTCTGTTTTGGGGGGCATGTGCATATATGTGCATGTGTGTGTCTGTGTGTGCATGTTTGTGTATGTGCCTCTCTGTGTGTGTATGTGTGTCTGTATGTGCCAATGTATGCCTGTGACAGTCCTGTGCAGGTAGACAGCTGCTGTGTGTTCATGGTCACATGTTGCTGGAGGGCTCCTCTCCAGGTTCCACCAAGCCCCACAGTCCCACAATCCACTTATAAAATAATCACTCAGACGCTTATATTACTTATAAACTGTATGGCCGTGGCAGGCTTCTTGCTAACTGTTCTTTTATCTTAAATTAACCCATTTTTATAAATCTATACCTTGTCACGTGGCTGGTGGCTTATCGGCGTCTTTACATGCTGCCTCTCCTGGCGGTGGCTGCAGTGTCTCTCCCTCCTTCTTCCTGTTTCCCCAATTCTCCTCTCTCCTTGTCCCGCCTATACTTCCTGTCTGGTCACTGGCCATCAGTGTTTTATTTATATAGAGCGATATCCACAGCAGTCACAGCAGATACAGCATATCCAGAAATGTGCCTTTTACGGCACTCATTCCAACCCTCCTGCTTTACAACCCCCCCCCCCCCCAGACACACAACTCTTCTGTGTTCCTTGGGCTGGAGAATGAGACATAAAAGTCCGATTTGGGCAGGGACACTCAATAGTCACTTATTTGCAGAACTTTGATCAACTCAAAGTCTCTGCATTAACCCTCATCCACTGCAAAGAGGAGCTTCTCCAATTCAGGCTGGGTACATCATGAATTTATGTCTACAGCTATACACATAAATATTTAGAAGCCATTTGACAATATGTTCATTTAGCAAAACCAGTAATAGTTCCCCCAGGGCTTGTGACCTTCTAGCCATAGGCCTTGATTCTCATTCTCTCTCTCTCTCTCTCTCTCTCTCTCTCTCTCTCTCTCTCTCTCTCTCTCTCTCTCTCTCTATGCAGATAGAGACATGTGAACTTAATAACCATGACCATAGTTATAATGATGCCCTGCTGAAGCCACTTTTCTCATTAACCTGTGATATGCACTTTTTAAACTGCAGTGTTCTGCACAATACACAATATCTAATATGGACTCAGCTAATGTGAACAAAATCTTACAATATTAGAGTTTATAAGTTTATAATGATGATTTAGAGGCTACCATCCATAAAATTCATAAACCAGTTCATCCTTAAAAATAAAACTAAACTTTCTGTCCTTGTGTGATTCAGATCCAGAGAAATTTTGCAGTTTGCACAGTAGGGACCAGATGCCAAGCCAGTATTCTGAAAGGATTCCAGTCAACTGTGTTGGGCTCCTTGGGGATATCCCCAACTTTCACCAGAGGGATCAGCCTTCGCTGTATACCATAGCCAAGACATTGCTGTGAAGCCAGTCACCATGCCCAGATGTCATCTAATAGCCTTTAGGCATAGCTCTGGATTTCAGATACAGACACAGATGAACAAATCTTTTCTGCATCTCCTTGCACTCTTCTTTTATACTAAGTTAATGAATTATTGGGGTGGTGCTAGCGCTTGGTTTTACGTTGACTCCTGAGCTCGGCAGTGACTCCCTGGGTCTGCTTTGGTCATGTATCTAATCAAAGTCACACATTAAGGACAAAGCACAAGGAAAAGCTACCGTTTCACACAAAGAGCAATGGGAGATATTACCTGTGTTTGTGAAATGACATTGAACTCTCGGAAAGGGTAGAGGTTCCTCTGCCGGCTCTTCCTCGGCTGTATTCCTCCCAAGCTTCCTACAGAGGCAATCACTGTTACTTGCAACTCCCCTTAGAATTTCTGTCCCCACTATCAGACATCCAGTTTGCATTCCTCTCCTCCTGAAGTGACCTTGAAGGCAGTGCTCATGATGGATTTATACAATTTCACATCTGACTTCTAAATACCTTTTGACTGCATGACACCATGGGAGTAGTGAGCCAGCGATAGTTTGAATCCATCTAATTCGCTCCCTGTCTTCATTAAGCAGCTCCTTCCTGGTTTCACAGGAGAACCTTCCTGTGTGTACAAGAGGGAAGATTAAGAACAGAAATGCCTGTATTTCTACCATCGTTTATCTCACATTCTTCTTTATTTTTCTTTTTAGCTCCGATTCCCCTTCTCTGTTACTTTATTTTGCTGTAAGTTACTTAAAATTCCTCTGAAATTACAAAGAAAATAAGGGGTACATGTTGAAAAACTAAGTGGTTAAGAATACTTTACAATGCCGGGCGGTGGTGGCACACGCCTTTAATCCCAGTATTTGGGAGGTAGAGTCAGTCAGATCTTGGTGAGTTCAAGGCCAGCCTGATCTACAGAGTGAGATCCAGGAAAGGCGCAAAGCTACACAGAGAAACCCTGTCTCAAAAAACCAAAAAAAAAAAAAAAAAAAAAAAAAAGAGAATACTAGAATACTTCACAAATGAACATGGATGGATGGATGGTTATAGTTAAAAGAAAATTCAAAAGAGACAGAATCATACAAATGGAAAAGTTCATGAGAACAACTGAGCATTTGGATTACTAACTGAAAATGTTTAGTAATCACTTAGATAGACACACACACACATGAAGTCTGGACAAGGGTTTGATGAGAAGATATTCTAATGCTCACACTGAAAATAAAATTTTCCAAAATTTAATTTGGCAACAAGTATCAAAATCTGTAAAATGTCTATATATTTTGATTGATTAATCTATTTGGGATCCACACAAGGAATGAAGTGCAGACAGAGAGAGCCCCATCTACAAGATAGTTACTTCAACATGAGGTTGTTTACAGCAGAAAATTTTCAGTAATAACCTAAATCTTTGTTAACTATGGTGATTTCAGTAAAAATACTACCATTAATTAACAACATTATAGTCTAAGAAAAATGCTTATACAGAGAGAATGTTCTCAATATATTTTCAAATGGGAATAAACAAAGTGAAAAAATAATGTATTTTCTGATTTTTGAAAACCATGTTTATCCACTATGACTATATCAAAGCTATATACATACAGAAGTAAATTTTTACTGTCTCATAATACAATAAAAAAGCATTATTTTCACATTTCATATATGTGGGTATAGTTATACATGTAATTTCTTTTCTATCAGCACTTTTTGATGTTTTTATATTGTTCTTAATAACAATACATTATCTTTGAAACAGTTTATAATTATTTTTTTAAAGTTAAATTCTATTCGCCAATGTTTATACTGTGCTTCCAAACAAGTATACTAGATGTATTATTAAGAAATCTGAAAAGCTAACTGCAGAATTTCTTTTCATTGACTGAATCAACTCTCAGCTGATGAAAGGCCTGAAATTATTAGCCCAGGGAGGTCACAAATTAGCCCATGTGGAGAAGAGGAGAGGGAGAGAGAACCCTTCATCAAGACCTTACTTTTCACGTAACTGTCTTTGAACCATTCTAAAGTTTCTATATCTCTCTTCCCTCACACCGAATTCTTGTATCTGGGGTCTATAATTGCTACAGCTTGAACGTTTGTGTCCCTTCCCCACTCTTACACTGAATCCATAAATAGCAATGTGATGTTATTTGAATGTGAGTCCTCTGGGAGTGCTTAGGTTTAGATCTAACAGTATGAGATCAGTATCTTCATAAAGGAATGACAAGACCTAAACTCTTTTTTTATCATTAGAAGACACTAACTAATCTGATTACTGGGGTAAGACAGTTCAGGCACATCTCTACTGTTGCTAATAGTCTAAGCTTGTAGATTCCTGGGAACTTCTCTAGTACCTGATTTCTCTCTATCCCCATGATGTCTCCCTCTGTCATGATATCTCTTTCATTGCTCTCCCAGCCTGTCCTTGTTCCAGCTCAACCTTACCGTTCCCTTAAATTCTCATCCCCAATCACTTTCCCTCTATTGCCCCCTTAACCCCCAGTTTACTCATGGAGATATCATCTATTTCCCTTTCCCAGGATGATCCATGTGTCCCTCTTAGGGTCTTCCTTGTAGCTAGCTTCTCTGGAGCTGTGGGTTATAGTTTAGTTATTCTTTGCTTTACATCTAGTATCCACTTATGAATGAGTACATACCATGTTTGTTCTTCTGAGTCTGGGTTACCTCACTCGGGATGATTTTTTTTCTAGTTCCATCCATTTTCCTGCAAATTTCATGGTGTCATTGTTTTTACTGGTGAGTAGTACTCCATTGTGTGTGTGTATATATATATACATCACATTTTCTTTATCCATTCTTTGTTTGAAGGGCATCTAGGTTGTTTCCAAGTTCTGGCTATTATGAATAATGCTGCTATATGAACATAATTGAACATGTGTCCTTGTGGTATGACTGAGCATTCCTTGGGTATATGCCCAAGAGTGGTATAGTTGGGCCTTGAAGCAGTAGGATCAGGATCCATCCCTGGTCCATGAGCTGGGCTTTTGGAGCCCACTACCTGTGATGGGACACCTTGCACCCTTGCACAGCCTTGATGCAGGGAAAGAGGCTTGGATCTGCCTCAACTGAGTGTATCAGGCTCGCTGACTCTCCATGCAAGACCTTACCTTGTTGGAGGAAGGAATGGGGGGTGGGTTGGGGGAAAAGGCTGGTGGTGGGAGGAGAGAAGACAGATGGATTTGTGGTTAGTATGTAAAATGAAAAAAAGAAAATAAAGTCTTATCCATCACAAAAAAAGAAGACACTTAAAGAAGTCAGCTGTCACAAGGTGCAGTCATGTATGCCTTTAATTCTAGCACTATGGAGATAGAGAGAGTTAGATTTCTGTGAGTTCAAAGCCAGCCTGGTTTACACAGCCAGCTGTTGGTCGAGTCAGGGGTACATAGTAAAACTCTGTATAAAAGATAAAGTAAAACCAGGTAGCTATCCAACAACCAAAAAGAAAATCCTCACTAACAACATGACTGTGCTTTCAGATCTCAACTTCCAAATTCCAGAACTAGGAAAAACTTCTATGTCCTGTTGCATTCTGTTACAGTAACATGAGCTGATATCGTGAGCATGAATCATTGTGCCCAGCATGGAGATCCATTCACTCATGTGTCCTTTATTCACTCACCCAGCAATTTCACAGTTGTGGAATGTTTCACGATGGCTGTGATACAAAGATAGTGATGCTCAACTAAGTAAGAGCCAACAGAGGATGCTACAAATAAACATCATGTCCCTGAGATTCCCATTGTTCATACCAGTAGGTTAATTACTGGCATTTTATGTGTGAGGCCTCCCATTTAAGATAGAAAACTAAACAGAAAAGGTGCTATCAACATTATTTTTGCCTCTCAAGGACTTAACTGGGCATTTATTTTCCACTTACACAGCTATTAAGATGCTTTAAAATTGATGTTGCTTTACTCCTGATGGCATGCTTAGGAAGAAGATTAAAGAGAGTATGTCGTCCACCAGACAAGTGTCTGTTTCACTTTGATTATATGGAACACAGTTGATTATTACAGGCTTGCACAATTAGGGTCTCAGAGCTACAGGGTAATTAGGACACTTTCAAATGTACATTTAACAAATTTTTCTGAGGGTATTTCTCAAATCCCTTCATATAGTTTTATTTATTTCAAACTCTTGTCCCTGGGCTTTCCCTCTCTTTTATTTTTTGCTCCTCTGAAGAAGTAAAATTCTGTGCATTCCATTCTCTAGTTTGAGAAATAAGGATATTGTTTACTAAGTGCAAACTCGGATACTTCAGGCCATCATAATAGAGTCCCAGTTGTTGAGTAATTGCAAGTCGGTCATTAATCATGTCAAAAGGGAATGTTGAAATGGAAGCTTCCCTGAAGATTCAAGATACAGCAGAGTTCAGAAATTGTGATGGAAATTGTTAAATGACCTCATCATACATAAAGCTATGAGAAATTAAAGGAGGCTAGTTTTGGATAAAAGTTAATAGTGTACTATGAGTATGCCAAACCGTCTAAGATAGGAATATAGAGGGGATTTTTTTTCTTGCAAGTGTAGGAAACTTGGTAGAATTTTTCTGAAATTTGCTATCAATCTCTTAAGGTTTACATGGCATAATGTTAAGGCTTCTGGCATTCCTCTCAAAAGGAACAGTAATATCTATAAGAGAAAAATTAGCTCTGTGTCTTACCAGTGGAACAAGAGTGAGAACTGAATGTTGCTTTCCTCAGGCTCTTGGAGCTGTTTCTGAAGAGCTGCATGTGCTAGGCCTAGTAGCATAGGACTATGATGTCAGCTATTTGGGAGGTAGAGGCAGAAAGTTCAAAGCCTTCCAGAACTACAGAGTGAGTTCAGGGCCACTGTAGGCAACTTAATCATACTCTGACTCAAAATATAAATAAAAAGTGGGGGGTGGAATACTGAGGTGCTAGCATTGCAGTAGAGGATTTCTCTAATGTATATGAGGCCAAAAGTAATACAAAAAGGAAGGAAGGAAGGAAGGAAGGAAGGAAGGAAGGAAGGAAGGAAGGAAGGAAGGAAGGAAGGAAGGAAGGAAGGAAAGAAGGAAGGAAGAAAGGAAGGAAGGAAGAAAGGAAGATAGGAAGGAAAGGTTTTTGCATAGTCATAATACTGAAGAAAGACCTGGAATAAATCAGTTGATTTCTAGCTGGAGTTTCTGGGAATGCTGAGCAGAAAGGTAGCCATTTTGGGCTGGAGAACAAGCCTGTTTCCAACCAAAACAGAGACACAGTCCATTTGGCCAGGGATCAGTAGTGAAAGTCAATTTCTAATAAGATATCCCATGACATACCTAGAAAATACCAATCAATGACAACTTCCTTATGTGTTTTTTCATATCCCACCCCTAGTTAACAAATTAAGGGTAAAAATTCAGGGCCCAGGAATGAAGAAAACATTTGGTTATATGATTTTCTGAAACTGAAAAATATTTTAACTAACTTAAAGAAAAAAAAAGACATTTCAACCTTAATAATTGGAATTGGTCTATTACATTCAGCTTCTAAAGGAAGACTGAGTTTATGACATGACCTCAGAACTATTCACAGGGTTTAAGACTGAAAAGGAAGGCTTGAATGATAGACAAATTTCTCTCATGGCAAGGCAAGTATTTCAATTTTGGGTAAAAATGGAAAGACCACACATAAATGGGAGCATGATGTGTTATGAGTCTTTATTCAGTGTAATGATTCCCAATGTATGAGATCAGAAGTCAATATATGGGGAAAAAATAGGCTCATATAACTCAAGGGGACAAAGAAAGTATTTTACAGATATTGTGATGAGTCTGGAGTGTTACACAAAATCTAAATGGTCTTTTATTTTTAAAAAATTGGAGCCAGATATTGGGGTAAATGTTGAAAGATCAGAGAGACAAAGGAACAAGCCACTGCCATGTTTCACCTCATCAACTCCATGAATTGTCTGACTGAACACCTCTGAGTCCTCAGCCAAAAGCTTTCCAGCTGAAAAGCCTCTAGAGGAAAGGGCTTTAGTTCCTTTCTCCTCACACCTTATATACCTTTCTCCACCCAGCCACATCACTTCCTTCTTAGTGCTAGGATTAAAGGCATGTGTGCTTTCCACAATACAGGTAGCAAAGGCATGAGATCTCAAGTGCTAGGATTAAAGGCAAGTGATTCCCAGTACTGGGATTAAAGATATATGCCACCACTGCCTGGCATCTATGTTTAATCTAGTGGCTTGTTCTGTTCTCTGATCTTCAGGCAAATTTTATTAAGGTACACAATATATTATCACACTGGAGCTCTGAGTCAGAGCTGACCGAGTGTGAGATATTTTAAAACAAGTATCCCCAAGCCCAAATCCCCATCTCATAGGATCATTCAGAAAGTTAAGCCTAAATATGTAAATTTATTTGAAATCTTAATATGCATTTTCTAGTGATCAACAGTGGGATATTAAATATTTCATAGTTTCTGCATTATTTGTCATCCTTTTTTCTCAAAGGGTCAAGACAGTTCATGAGAGCTCCAGAAAATAACGACCCAAGGCCTAGCACACTGCCTTCCTAGACCCCAATCCTCACCTTACCAATCTTCTTCATCTACTGTCGGAGGCCAGTTTACACTCTGCTGTCCCCTGGGTATTCTGTAATTTCCTGAAATTGCAAGAAAGATAAAATCCAGGGACCCTTTGGCAATGCCTTAGCAGAAACCTTATCAAAAGGCAGCACTTATCTGTCTTGCCTTGCCCTTCATGTTAGTTAAATCATTCCTCATAGAAATATAATAATCCATGAAAACCAAGTGTTTAAGCGGACAAAAGCTAAGAAGAAACCGGGTAAGGAGGATGCACTCAACAGATGTGAACTGAACACCCCCTTTGAGTCAGACCTACCCCATAAGAGGAAACTTTCATATTATAGCTCAGTCTCACCCTTTAAATCTCAAAGGACAAGTTATCATCTCAATTCTATGGATGAGAGAAATGCCCCCAGGGGTTGGTTTGACATCACACTGTAGGTGATGAGAGGCAGAGGGGGATTTCCAGTCAATACTTTCTGGACCCAGGACTGGTGTCCATTACCATACTGTATGTGGGAGGTGAGTTCATTCTTTAACTTAATTCTCAAAGCAGCCTAGTCAGAAGAGCTATTCTTGACACATCTCAACAATACCGTCAAGTTCTTTCCTTCTCTTGTTCCCAGAATTGTTATTCATATCATACAAATTACATTTGTCTTGTAAATTGTAAAGACGGTAGATGCCTGTTAAGGTTCCTCTGTGCTGGTATGGAGCCTCTTACCTTTCACCTTTATCAAACATCTAAGCTAGCTTCACACAGTAGGACTTCATAAAATCAGTTTATTATATCAATGTTAATTATAAAGTGAGGAATAGACAACACAGAGAGATTATGTCATAAACAATAACCGAATTGCTCACTTTAGAATCAGAACCTAACCCCACCTAATGACTTGAGCATTTAAAGTCCTTTACGGGATATGAAAAGAATGATTTAAAGGAGTAAGGACAAGTTTGGTTAGAGTTGTAATAAAGTACATGAGTAATTCAGGAAGGTGATTAAAACATATGAGAATAATCTGTGAACTGTCAAAGATATCTACTCTGATCTCTATACAAGCAAATAAGAAAGTTCTGTTTTCCAATTTGGGTCATAAACAGATAAATTTCAAGAAGTAGATCTTAATTTTATGCAACACATTTTTATCAATTGTTTTTCAAAGACACATAATGTGGAGGAAAGATGTGCTTGTATTTTCAGATCCATGTCTGTTTCCAGTGAAAACTGACTAAAACAGGGGCAGGGTATTAGTATCTAATAAGACATTATTCCATGCTATACCTAGAAGATGCCAATCAATAACAATCTGCTTGTGTGCTTTTTCATATCCCTTTCTCAGTTAACAAATTAAAGAATGAGTGTCCAGGCCTGGAGGAAGAAGGTCTATCCATGGACTTTGCCCACTGGAGGCAAAATTTCCCACCTTCTCTGTGTCTTGGATAGAGGGCAGCATTTCTTCAATGCCCGTCTCCCCTTTGTTTTGTCTGGTTTGCTCTCATATTCAGAACTGAGAGACAGAGCTTATCAATGTTCCCTTCTCTCTTATTCTTTCCCCTCCTCCTCTTTCTCTTCCTTATCTCTTTCCCTTTCTTCCTCTTAATCCCTACTCATTTCTTTAGCATTCTTTTCTCCCCTTTCTCTTCTATAGCACTGAACTACAGGTTTGGTGTTAGCCTGGCAATTAATGCAGTTGACCTTGACCTGTAACATTAGAATTGAAGTGTATGGAAATAGGAAGGAGAGACTTCACTGAATTCTTTCCTAATCAGTAGTATTGATTTTGTTTGTAGAAATAGCAAGAAATTCATGGGTCTCTATCAGTCTGATTAAGCCACATTCCTCCTCTTCCTCTTCCATTCCCTTTTCCTTCTATCTTCTGTAAAAACTAAATGAGCAAGACCTGCTCCAGAAGCCCTTCCTCTGATCCAGAACCAGTCACATTAAATCCCCATAACCCTTCTCTAGTGTGCCCTGGAGCTCAGCTACTGTAAAGCCTTACATCTTGCACTTGCAAAATTGATAAAGAAAACAAGTTCTTTCCTTCATCAAAAAAGTTCTTGCAAAGCACCCATTGTGTACTAAGCTTTAAATTAAGAAAGGAGACCATGCATAAAAATTAGTAAAGAGCTTTATGTTGGGGCTCACTGCCTGCCTAGTAAATGAGTCAGTTAACCATAGCCTTGAGGGGTTCTAATACTGCATGAGTCTAATAGTTCAGATGAAGGTAGGCCAGAGTGTCCTAGAGTCAATGTCCCTTTCAAGGCTAAATCAAATGATTTCTCTTTAATAGAATGTGTAGTTGTTGTAGAAACACCTAACTTTGTCAGTGTTGGAGTTAAACACATTTCCTTGTCTTATGTAATTGAGAAACTTGGGTTTTTCTCAATTACAACCTTATTAGATAGGTTAATATGTATTCTACTGCTATAATTTGGGTCCAGTAAGAAAGACACAAGTCTGTGGAACTGCTCACAGTGCTCTTCTTTTGCATTAATATGTTGAGCGCATAGTGCTGAGAAATAATAATCTCCACTACTCTCCCCTTTTTGGTAAGATTCAATGCCCAATTAATTCCTATTAGTGGATACAAAACAACTTAGAAAATGGCATCACAAAGAAACGTGCTGATAGTGGGAGTTTGGGAGTCTTCTGAAGGACACACATTTGGGTCAATGGGCAGATTTGAATAAGTGGGCAGTATATCAATACAGTCTGTATACTGAGACTGACCTGTCAACTATGGTCCTGGGCATACTAGTTCATAGATCTAAGATGGAGTTTGCCCACTGAAAAAGGAAGAAACATTTTGTACTATCTCTGAGCTTCATGAAGTTGGAACTAATCAAAATGTTTAATAAAGCTGGGCTATAGTATATAGTGATAATGGTCACAGTAGTGGTGTTAGTGATGATGGTGATGACATGATAACAAGGTGATGATGGTAATAGTGATGATGATGATAATGATGATGATATGGTAATGTGATGCTTTGAATACGAATGGCGTCCATAGGCTTATACATTTGAATGCTTAGTCATCAGGGAGTGAGTGGCACTACTTAATAAGGATCAGGAGTGGGGCCTTCCTGTATGAAGTACATCATGGGGGTAGGCTTTGAGATCTCAAATGGCCAAGCCAGGCCCAATGTTTCTCCTTTCCTACTACCTGTGGATCCAGATATAGAACTGTGAGCTACTTCCCAGGCATCATGTCTGTCTGTATGCCGCCATGCTTCTTGTTATCATAATAGACTACACCTCTGAAACTGTAAGCAAGTCCCAATTAAATGCTCTCTTTTGTAAGAGTGGTCATGATTATGGTGTGTTTTCATAGCAATAGTACAGTGACAAAGACAGGTAGTGATGATGACAATGAGGTAGTAACTATGACAGTAATAATTATGGCAGTGGTGATTTTAATGATGATGAAAACAATGATATTGGCTGTGAGAATAATGATGATAAAGGTGATAGTGTTGGTGTTATCGGTGTTGCTGTTATGGAGATGATGATTGTGATGGTAGTAAGTAGTATAAAAATGATTTTGGCAGTAGTGGTGATAAAGATAATCTTTAATGAACATTGGGTGGTAAACTTTGACATTTCATCAATAACCTTTAACAATTTTAATATGTTTTTACTTATCCAACACTTCCTTTGCAGAAAATTAATTATATTGATTATAATGGCAAATTGTCTAAGAAATTGTCCAGTTTTTCATAAGAGCCCAAAGGCTAGAATAAAATTGCCACAATGATGAGAATGTTATATACCAGTCCTGCTGGAGAAATAGTCACCTAAATGCCCATGGGTGATGGTAGGGAGGAACCAGTTACAAAATGGCCTGGATATACAACACAAGAATTCTTTCCTATTTTTCAACAGAAAGTTTATTTCCAATGTGAAAGAATTGATGGATGTTTCTTATTTCTTTGTTTTCTGTAGTAGGCAGTAAACAACACATTTCATTTCATTCTTTTCTATGTCTTATCAATAACAAGATTGCCTCTCTCTGCTTTCTTGTAAGTACCTGAGATCAGGATCCTGTTTATAGCTTCTACAGTCAAGGGATTCCTTTCTGTCTAAAGAAAAATAGCAGAAAGCTTAAAAGAGAGATTGCTGAAGTTTAAGTGTTGCCTTCCCCACAGATTTTCAGTGTGGCCTTGGGCAATTTTCTTGATCCATCTGAGTTCAATAACGCCCATTTTGGGACATGTACCCCTGTCCTCTATCTTCATTTCTTTCCTTATGATCCAGTGTTTCTCCTGAATGGTGACAAGGATTTTAAGTTACCTAAGATTGTTGTAGCTTCCCTGGTCTATGTAGTGTTCTCTGCAGCCTGTTGAGAAGAGCTTGAAGATTGTTATCCCACCTTGAATTGTGATTGTGTTGTAGTATATGACCAAATAAGAATGAAAGCATGTTTGAACCATGAGATAAAGGTATTCTTTAAAAAGAAGAGTCAAGAGGCTTCATATATGGCATATAAGAGATTTAAAAGTCTCAACTCCATCATAACCACAAATCTGAAAAAAATGCTGGTAGAACTACTGAACAAAGGCATTTACCATGAAGTTTAAGAATCTGAGTTTAACCTCCAGGAACAACATAGTGGAAAGAGAGAACAGACTTCCTCAAGTTGTCTTGCGACCGACATCCTTGTGGGCACAGGAGCATACACACACACAAACACACACACACACACACACACACACACACACACACACACACACACACACACACGTATACCTACATTATGTACATATATGAAAATATACATACATACATACATAAAAACAAATGAATAAATGAAAATCCCTTTTAAAAGCTGAAGAGATTGTAAAATGAATGTTTTTCACTTCCATCAAAGAAATGAGATCACAAGGAAAAACATGACCTCTAAGCTTGGGGAGACAGGTAGAAATATATATCAGAACAAATATTTAGTAGCAGAATTCTCTGGAGAAACCAATGTTAGTAGGCAACATCCCAAACTACAGCTAATGAGTTAATGGAGGCTTAGTGTCCATAACTGTGAGTCAATCTCTCTGGTGTAAAGAGGTCATAGGAAGGTTCCATTATTTGATAGTTTTATTTTCTAGATCTCTACCAAGTCCTTATGGTGAATACACAATAATTATTCTTTTATGCTTCCAGCAGCAGGAAGAGAAAGCAACCAATTTGAAATATGTCAGATTGTCTGCTCTTTTTAACAAAGTCCGGGCCTTGGAGAAACTGTTTACTCAGAACCTACTCTGATGCCATTTTATCAGAGGTGAGTGACCTCGGTGAGAGGGGTACCAACTCCAGTCCTCTTTAACCATACTGATGCACTCAAGGGAGAAAGATCTAAAAATGGAGATGCACTGGTGAATTCCATGGTCCAAAGACTGATTACAGGACCCAAGAGTGGCTCCCCTCCCTCCTCACTGTTGCCCCCACATCACACCTACTGTTAGCATTTCCTTTAGCATAGTTTGTCATGTACAAATGAAACCAAAATATTCGAGATAAATTAGGAGGCAAAAATCACAGTCTGAAGGGACTCAACCAGCATTGAAGTAAATTCCAATGTGATAAGGATTTGAATTATCTGACCTAGAATTTTAAATAACTCTGATGAATATACTTAGGGCTCTAATGGAAGAAGTAAACCTCATGCAGGAACATATGAGCAGTGCAAGTGGGGTGATAAAGGTTCTAAGAAAAATCACAAAAATATGCAAAAGAAGTGAAGAAGAACTTTGAAAGGGTCGTGTGCAGGTTGGAAGAGGCTGAGGAAAGACTCATGGAAGCTGAGATTATAACAATAGAAACTTCCAAACTTAGCAACTAAGAGGAAGGAAATTGAAAAAATACACTTTGTTGCAATTTCAAAGCAGCAATATATGCATAATAGGAACCTCAGAAGAGAGGAGAGGCATAAAGCTACTGGTGAACCACTAATGACCAAAATTTCCTTGAATTAATCTGTTAGCAAACCAGAGAACTAGGACACCACCTAGCAGAAAAACATGCAGAAACAACTACACTTAGGTGCATATTAAAACTTCTAAAAATCAAAGATAAAATAAGAATATTGAAAAAAAGAAGGAAAAAATATACTGCACATATAGAAGAGCAAATTAACAAAAAGGCATCCATTTTCCCTCAGAAGTTATATAAACAAGAAAAAAATGAAATATTTACAGAAATGGAACCCCTGTTTGAAAGGAAACTAAGTTTCCCAGACAAAGGAAACTTGCTGGGATTCATTTCCAGGAACATATCTTGTAAGAGAAAGATAACATGAGATAACTCACACACTCAGAGAAAGGTGTGAGATTAAAGATTATGAGATTGATCACAGGCAGATATACCTGGAAAAAAAGCAAGAGCTTCAGATAAGAAATATAAAAACGTAATAAAAATAGATTTTGCCTGTGGTGATATTGTGTTCCCCAAAATATTTTGCATCCTAATAAACTTATCTGGGATCAGAGAACAGAACAGCCACTAGATAGACATAGAGGCCAGAAAATGGTGGCACACACACCTTTAATCCTATCACTTGGGAGGCAGAGATCTCTCTGTAAATTTAAAGCCACATTGGAAACAGCCAGGCATGGTGACTCCTGCCTTTAATCCCAGGAAGTGATGGCAGAAAGCAGAAAGGTATATAAGGCATGAAAACCAGGAAGTAGGGCTGGTTAAGCTTTTAGGCTTTTAGCAGCAGTTCAGCTGAGATTCATTCTGCATGAGGACTGAGAGACATCCAGTCTGAGGAAACAGGATCAGCTGAGGAATTGGAGAGGTGAGTTAGCTGTGGCTTGTTCTGCTTCCAGCATTCACTCCAATAACTGGCCTCCAGTTTGATTTCATTAATAAGACCTGTTAAGATCATGCTACATTTGCCTATATTTTCTTTCTCTTTATTTAGTCTCCGTGTCTTTTACATCATGTATCTTGATTCTATTCATTTCCCTGTCCCTTCATATCAGCCCTCTGCTCCTGCACCCCTCCAAAAATGAAACAAAATTTAAGAGAAAAAAGGAAAAGAAATTTTAAAAAAGGAAAAAATTAAAAATCTCATTATGGAGGCTGCAGTGTGCTACAGTGAGTCATGCAGTATACCCCTTTGACATTTATCTTTACTTGCAAGTGTTCATTGCAAAGAATTCATTGCAAAGTGGTTCACTGCCTGGTACAAGGCCTCTGGTTTCTACTATTGAAAAATAAACTTGTGTATACACAGTGTGTGTTTTTGTGTGGTACATGTATTTGTTAGGGTGTGTAGGTACACCTGGTTGTGCAAGTACATGTGTATGCAAGCATGTGTAGGGGCCAGAGGTCAAAGTAGGACTTCCTTCTCCACTGCTTTCTACCTTTTCTTTCTTCCTTCTTTGCTTCCTTCCTTCCTTTCTTTTTTTCTTTTTCTTTTTCTTTTCTTTTTTTTTTTTTTTTTGTTTGTTTGTTTGAGAAAGTGTACCTCAAAGAACCTGAAGTTCATGACTCAACTATGCTGGCTGGCCAAATGAGCTGAATGACATGCCTCTCTGACTTCTCACCAGACTGAGGTAGCAGGCATAGACTGCAGCTGGTTTCTTATATGAGTGTTGGGGATACAAACTCAAACACTCATGCTTGTACAACACGTACTTGACCAACCGAGCCTTTTCCTGACCCCTTGTTTTTCTTACTCCTTTTATGTTTTTGGTTGTTGTTGTTGTTGTTTGAGACAGGGCTTCTCTGTGCAGCCTTGGCTGTCCAGGAACTCACTTTGCAGACCAGGAATGCCACAAACTCACAGATCTGCCTGTCTCTGCCTCTCAAGTACTGGGATTAAAGGTGTGTGCTATCACGCCTGACTAGATTTTTCTTATTCTTAAGAGATCTAACAAAGAAAAAAAAACTAAGCATAATAGTAAAAATTCTGGTTTATATACATATTGTTCTATATGTAATTGAAATGAGTGGAAATTATAATACAAATGATACTAGGGAAGTATTAGGGTTGTTTGTAATTATAAGAAATTTTCACCTCCTGTGATATTGTATAGTATTTTCTCAAAGTTGAGTTGCTCTAGTTGTTAGTGTATATATATTTCAAACTCTAAGAAAATTACTAAGCAACACCAAAGTCAAACAAAATAGATACAATGAAAAAAAAGAAAAAGTGGAGTTACAAAACGTACAATTAGAACCATTGCTAATGACATTGTGGAAGATAAAAGCAGAAAGTTCTTAACCAACAAATACGGAAATAATAAATATAGTAAATAAGAATTTAGATATAGCAATAAGCATGTTAAATGTTAATGGTCTAAATATTCTAATGAAAATGTAAAGAGTAGATCAAAACCGGAACTGAAATATATGTTGTCTATAAAAACCCACTTCAAATAAGACGTAAAATATAAAGGCATATATGGGTATCTACATTCATCTTGGAAAAATGAAGACTTCAGAAGAAAGTAGTAACAAAGAGGAAGAGCACTACCTAAAAATAAAGAAGTCAATACTCCAAAAAGAAACAAAACCCCTTACTGTATATGTGCCTAACTATGTAGTGTCAAAATAAATGAGACAGATACTAATAGAACTTTCAGAGCAAGTAGATAGATTTACTGTTAAAATCAGATACTGTAATTCTCTTCTATCAAAAATAGAAGAGATCTTGTGGTCATAAAACCATAAGGATATAGTGAAACTCAGCAGTATCAGTCATATATAATTGATGCCTATAGACCACTCCATTCAAAAGGAAAAGTTCTTCATGCCTTGAAGCTCATCTGGAAAGTTCTTTACAAACCACATTATGTGCTATAAGAACTCTTTAACAAATGCAAAACAATAATAACTGTGTAATACCCACACTCATAGTACAAAGGAATTAAGTTAGAAACAGGAAACAAAAAGAAAGTAGAAAAACTCCAAAACATTTAAAAATTAAATAAAACATTTCTATGAACACATGGATCAATGAAGTCTCAAGAGAAACAAAAATATTTGAATTAAACTAAAATGAAATATAATATCAGAACTTATCACTAAAACAATGAGTGCTTAGAGTGAAATGTGCACACTAAAAATGCTTACAGAAAATGAGAAAGATTGAAAAATCAATCATCTAAATTTCTATCTTAAAAGACTAGAAAAACAAAAGCAAATTAAAATTCAAAGAAAAGAATTATTAAATATAGGAGAAACCAATGAAATCTAAAATGCAAAAATCAATGGAACTAGAAGCTGAAAACAGTAGCAAAATTGAAAAGTCTTTATCCAAGACTTTTAAGCTAAAAGAAACAAGACAAATGGCAGGAAGGTACAATACTAACAGTGAACTTCAGTAATGTTGTCAAGGTGGTTTCATCAGCTGTTACACATTCATTACCTTGTGGACCATAAGCAGTCGTGGTAGAGGAGGGCAAATTGTGCACGCATAGAGTCAAAAACTATGTAAGGACTCTGTGTGCTTAATATTCAGTTATTCTAAGAGCCTAGAACTGCTCTAAAATAATACTTTTTAATTAACAATATTTGCAGAGGAACAAGGTGGAATGTGATAGAAGAAAACACCCAATACCTATCTCTGGCCTCAGTAAGCGTGCACGGTGCATTCACCAGTGCATACATACTCACACATATGCATACCACATACATATGCAAGAATAATAATAGCTCAGTAGTGGAATATTCACTTTGCCTCTCATGCCCCACAAATATTTGCAGAAGGACAGTCCGAGTCTCTGAAGGAGAAGTTGCTCTGCCAAGATGCAGGAATTGCACATTCAGTACTCGCTTCTCTACCTGGTGCTTTATTCCCAAACAAAAGGTAATGTTTGTTTCCTGGACTGTGGTTTGAATGCTGATCCACAGAAGTGGCTGGGACAGTAGCGTGCGAACAGCACTCAGATTCTTCAGTGGAAAACAGGGTGTTCCTCCAGCTCTGAACTGCTGACACTGTCAGTCAAATGCTTTTGTGCTGAGGAGAGTTTTCTGTACACAGTAGGAGGTTTTCAAGAATGCCAACTATACTTCCTACATGTCAACAGCACTCTCGCTTTTGTAGAATGATTCTCAAAATGTCCCCAGACCTTGCTAACCGTCCCCTAGGGACAAAAGCTCCATATTGAGGCACCATGACTTGTATGCACCCTGTCACCCCAGACCCCGATTTCAATTTATGACTGAAGTTAACCTTCCATTAGCTACTTCACCTTTCTGTCCCTGCATCCCTTTCAATTTGACCTTTGTTAGATGTCAGTGATCTCTCTGTGTCACAGCTAGATCAGCAATAAAACAAAGAGGATGCTTCACAGAAATAATGGGATTTTTCAAACATAATTGCCTTATACACAACAACCCCAAATAAGATGGACTAAGAGACTAAGAACAGGTTGACACTCAAGAAATCCAAGTCTCTCTCATTTTGCCCATTATAAGACTAGAATGATCTAAACTGAACTCTTTCTTGATTCTTCTTAGAGGAATTAGGGCATCCCAGTACTCTGTACAGATTCTTCCCACATACTGATTAAAAACCTAAAAGGAGGCTGTTCCAGAATGGGACAATTTTGCCTGCATGTATTAAGTAGACATTTTGGGAATTACTGGACCAAGAATTATGTCTCTTTATTTTCGTCCATATGGTTTGTGCCTCTCAGATACAACCTAAAAATGATTTTGTTGACTGTGACAGTTTGAATAGGCTCTGTGTGGACTGAGTCCATCAATTCTTTTGTTCTAAACAAGACTATGATGTCACATATTTGCATAATAATGCCTCAGAATTTGATGTGAAGTAGAATTCATTTCACATTTCTGAAATAGACTTTCCATTTTGATTTTTAAAAGATGAATGTGTATGTGCACATACATTTACAAGTATATGTTTTCCTTGGTAGTGTGCATACATATATGATGTCAGTATTTACATATGGGCATATATCTGTGTACATAATTATAAGGATCAGTGAGAAATGTATCTGATATGCAGCCATCTATATCAGAAGAAGCAAAAAAACAAGTTTAACATTTTGTCCAATCTGCATAGAGCACACATACACAATTGCAGCCCATCTTGGAAGGAAAAAAAAGGACTTTCTTGCCTCTAATGGCTTGATAATAGCCATTATCAGCACAATGTAAATGAAAAGAAAATAAAAGGAGACATTTTTATGTACTGCCCATTAAAAGCAGTATGCATATAAACTCATGAACTTGGAAAATAAATAAACAGACTGGTTGCTAGACAAAAGCTTGATTTTTTTTCTGGTCCTATGGATGGATAGTTTGTCATTAAAAAGATAGAGCTGTTTAAGCTGTCCCAAGGGAAATAGTTAAAGTGGGATTAAAAAAAGAGTCCAGTGGAGTATGCAGACCTGGGCCGATTTTAAATAATTACTATCCTATCCTGAACACAAAGAGATTGTGTTGAGTCATGGCCCATCAGCCACAAGAAGCAGGGTGATGCTACAGAGGGGTCATGCTCCCCAGAGGCTGCTGGGGTTGAAGGAAAAGGCTGAAGAGTCCTTGCTTTCACTGTGTGATTACATGGCTCTTGAAGACCTGTCTATTTTCCTTGCTGGTTTGCCATTTGTCCTTGTTCATCTTTAGAGTTTTGTCTGTAAGTCAGGCAATGAAATTCAAAGGTCATTTAGTTCAGTCACTTGCCTTAGCCTCTCTAAGTAAGCACAGCTCCATAAGGCCCTTTCATATGAATCTGTACAAAAGACATTGAGGTTAGGTCTTCACTACATGAACCTGGAGGAGATTTTGCCTGCACGCTGTGCATGATAGTGGTGGCACTTAGTAGATGTTAACTATATGGCTTCTGTCACTCCTTTATAAAACACAGATAGGGATACTTGTTGCTAGAGTTTTCCTGCCCTGCCCACAGTCAGGACAAATCTATGTCACCCGCCAGTCCCACAGCTGCTCAGACCCAACCAAGCAAACACAGAGACTTATATTGCTTACAAACTGTATGGCTGTGGCAGGCCTCCTGTTAACTGTTCCTTTATCTTAAAGTAACGCATTTCTACAAATCTATACCTTGCCACGCGGCTCGTGGCTTACCAGCATCTTCACATGCTGCTTGTCCTGGCAGTGGCTGGCAGTCTGGCTGGCAGTCTCTCCTTCTGCCTTCCTGTTCTTTTATTTCTCCTCTCTGTTAGTCCCGCCTATACTTCCTGCCTAGCCATGACCAATCAGGTTTTATTTATTGACCAATCAGAGCAACTTGACATACAGACCATCCCCCAGTACAGCCAAGTGCAGACCATCTCAGACACCTGCACTCAGGCCCATGGTCCTAATCATCCTCTATGCAAACCTGCTGGGTAACGCCACAAGGAACCCAAGAAGGGCTCCCACAGGACATACATTAACATCCCACAGCAGATACTTCTTGGATTTCATGACTGGTGGAGATTATTTGAGGAAATCTCCATGCATGGAGAGGGTCATAGTAAGTTCCCAATAACACTAACTATTGCTCTCAGCACTGCTGCTATTACCATTTGCAAATCGATAGATGGCAGTTGTTTCTCTTATTGAAACTACCGGCATCCATGGGGTTGAAAATAAGCCATACTCTTTCCATCTCGTATGCCTTGGAGTATATCATGTATTGAGTAATGTTAATTTGGAGCTGACAGCAGAGTTTGTGGGGAAGTAGACAGGAAAGATGATAAAAAGGAAGAAGCTGGAGATAAATATTCAGAATTTGGACTCTGTGAGAAAGCAAATCTGAGCAGTGTCTATTCTCCGGAAAAATGGAAAAGAAGACCCAGGAGGGCCAGGACTTCACCTTCATGCAATCATTGATCTATGCTGTGGATAGAGTAAAAAAAATAAATAAACTTTAGCTGCCATAGGGAACTCAAGGACTAAACAAGGAGAAAAAGCATAAAATTGACTGTTTCAATTTGTGAAACCAGGGCTAACCAGATAGGACAGCAGCTCAGAGATGGTGGAACTTCACCCTACCATGAGAAAACAAAAGGAGGACTTTTTGGTAGGAAACACATCTTCTGGGTTCTCAAAAAATATGAGAGACTTAGAATAGATGTCAGTTGCTGGCATTCATGATCTGTGGTCCATCTTACTTAAATGTTCTGAGCTTTGGTCTTTCTTTCTGGAACATGTAGAAAATAGAGCATGTGATATGTTGATATACGGTGCTTATAGTACATGGATGGTCTTTATCTGTAGACTCTACATGAATGAATTTAGCCAACTGCAATTAAAAACATTAAAAAATATTTGCATTTTGCAGCTGTGAGATGGTTCGCAAATCTGGCAATCAGAGTTTGATTCCCAGAACCCACATAAAGGTGGAAAAGAAGAACTGACACCATAGGGTTGTCCTCTGGCCTCTACGCATGCACTGTGGTATGTGCCTCCTTCTCTCTACACACAATGCACACATACAAGTAACAATACAAATTTTTAAAATGCATCTATATTGAACCTGCATGGAGTTTTTGTTTTTATCACTCCCCAAATAATACAGTTCAAGAGCTATTATGATAGCATCATTATATCCAGTGTTATAAGCAATCTAGAAATAATTTAAAGAACTGTACAAGAGGACCACGTATGATATATGCAACTACTGTTACTTTCTGTGACCAACTCAAGTAGTCCCGGGTTTTGATATCTAAGGATCATCCTGGAATGAGTGCCCTCAGGATACCGAGGAACAACTGTGCTTATGAAATATAAAGATGCTTCATCAAAGTTTATCGCTCATTACCTTTTTCAGCCGATGCCAGGCTTTATTGCCAAGCAGTTATTGCCAGTTCCTCACTAGCTCTGGTCTTTGCATTGCAATCTGTTACTCTCTAAAATCCCATTCTCTTGCTCTACAATTTGATGAACAGGGCAAGGCTGCTCTGGCACTGCTCTCTCACTCTTTTCCTCTTCCCCACCCCTCCCTGTCTTGCTGTCCATGCCTCTGCCTTAAAAGGCCTGAAGCCCTGCTGAGTATAAGAGGGCATGTTTAATGCTGGGTGCACACCCATCAGGGACCACTTCGCAGACCTCAGCTTCTCCCTTCATAATTGAAGTGGAGTCTTTGAAATGTTCGTGGGGCTTTTCTCTGAAGTTAAAGCTAGCCAGCTTTTCCTGCTGCCTCCCAAACCTTTAATTTGTCAGGAAAATGGTTCAGTTTACTTATGACTACTTGGGTTTTTCATTCTCCAGCGGCTGCTGAAACGGAGCCTGGTGAGCAATGCCTATTTTTATGAAACTCCCCTGCACAAAACTCAGGCTATCTCTGGGAGCTCCTGAAAGGGAAAATAGATAAGTGATTTCCTTCAAGGACACCTCTGGGTACCTGGGGATTTGAGTTTCAGCTTCTATTTCATCTAGGGATGAGGATATATACTACTTTCTCCTAAACATCTACAGCTAAATCTCACTGTTAATTTTTCTCATGGCTGTTGTCAAATGTTCTCAGTTGCACAACTTGGGAAGTTATCTGATGGCTTTTTGAGCCTTATCTTTCCTGCCTATAAAATGGGGCTAAAATATAAGATTAAGGATAATCTGAAAGCAAAAATAATAATAATCACCCAAACTATTATGCTAAAGGTATAAGTGTAATAGCAGATGTAATTTTTAGCATCAGAGAAGATTTCAGTTTTGCACATAGCCACATAGTCTAGACCTTATATATAATGGAAAAGATAGCTATGGCATTAATATTAGCATTCTCAATACCTTTAAGGGGGTAGAAGCCTGTGATCACAGCTAAAGACTGAAATAGATTTTCTTATGTACACATCCACCTCCCAATAACTTGCATTCTGGAATTTCAAACCTATGAAGTTGAAGCAATAATAATAGAGAAACTGTAATACCATTTATCGTATTAGCTCAGGAACCACTCTGTAACTGCTAGTCAAGAATATCTCAGGAAGACACTCTTGATTTGCTATGGCCATTACATCATTCCTCATAGAGTCCATTAGGGTTGAATCTGTGATGTAGATACTGGATAGTTGCCCAGATTAACAACATGGATAACTTAAGTCATATAACTCCCCCTCCCCATTCTAAACAGTGGTCTTAACATTCCTTACTTTTCAACATGGTATGTTCCACGGGCAAGTCAGCAACTCCACTGTTTGCACTCACAGTTGCAGATGCCATGATAAAAAAAAAGAAGAAGTAAGAGACCTCTGTGCGTTAAAAATACTGATTTGTTTGTCTTTTTTCCATCACTTATATGCAAGGCTAAAATGCACCCTGTCCCAGACTAGGTAGAAGAGATATACAGATCAATGCAGGCAAGTGTGAGAGCACCTTGCTCAGTTGTGTAATCAAGGGTGAGAAAGGGCACTTTTTAACCCACTCAATCACAGATGCTCTATGTGATCTGAAAATCAGGAAGAAAAATGATGGAGCAGCCATAGAAATAAACCAGCTCTCAATGAGATTACTCTGCACTCTGGAGGCTCATAACCCTGCTCCTGTGTAGGAATCTGTTCACATGGCAGCCCTGTAGATAGTTTCCCAAAATCACATCTCAAACATTCTCCTGGGATAAGTTTGTCCTGATATCTACAGTATCCAGGACTATACTGAGTGTAATAGGAAATAAAAAGCAGAATCCAGAAGCCCCAACTCATACACGTTACAGAAGGCAAGGAAAAGTCTGTGCAGGAAGACCTCCAGAAGGTGGATTTGCCTTGACCACACCCCTTAAAAATCTGAGCATCCCTTGACATTCCTGCTTCAGTTTCTCAGTTTACAAAATGACATCAAAAAAGCCATTTTCTTAGGGCTATTGCTGTGACTTGCTGTAATCAACTGACACATAGAAGCTGCTCAGTAAATGCTAGTACCCTCCGATACCACTCACAGGAGATCTCAGGCACTGGGTATCCCCCTTAGAGTAAAGGAAAATGGGAAATGTAGGGATAATAAATTCCAATATCTGCCTGCTGGACCTTTTATCTGTACTTAGAGACAGGGTGTTTATTGAGACAAGGTGATCTGTGGTGATGCATTATTAATAGTTTGTGATATGTTCTGGATGATGGATATCTACCCCCCAGATATTTAGCGACAGCTGCACTCTCTCCCGGGAAAAACAACCACATCAAGCCAGAGCAGAAAACTCCACAGGAGAGAACAACAACAAAAATCTAGGCACCAGTTTTCTAGTCCACAGTGTTTTGTTTGGGATTACTAAAAGGCTTTCTTCCACTCTTTCACGCCACCAACATCATGAATCTCTTGCTTTGATTTTACTACACTCTTTGTTAGAAGTTTTTGCGGGCACTGAGACCACCCTGGCTATTTGCTGAACATCTCTGTCTTCTTGGTTGCTTCATAGTGGTTTAGATACAAACAGCACACTAGTAATATCAATACTTTCTGTGTAATGTGGTGAAATACTTGTTCTGAGTAAAGATTGGTTGTTTCTGAAGCAGCACAGATGATCACAAAAGATGAAAATGTGGAGTTGGACTCTGGAGTCAGAGTTCTGGAGTAACTAAGAGATTAAAGAGATCACTAATTCCCACTAGTCCTATTTTATAGAAATGAAAAGGTGAAGGGCCGTGCTAAAGCTGACACCATCAATTAAAAACAGGAAAAAATAAGAGCTTTGGGGTTTGCTGCCATGTACTCATATTTATTAGGGCTAGACCAAGACTTCACTTGATGAATATGCAATGTGAGATCTTGAAAGTATGATCTAAGCCACAGCTCCCAGTCCATTCTAACTCTCCTGTACTTGATATCCTAGGTTACAGCATCAATCACAGGCTGACACATTCTTTTGCCTACATCTGAACAGACTGATGTGGTAGAAATAACTCTGCACTTGCAACCTAGCTAGTTTCTGCTTCACTGCCATCATGGAAAATGCAGCTATCCCTTGGATGCCTTCATAGGATAAACATGTCATAATAATAGCTTTTCCAGTCTTAGAGTTACTTTTGCTACCATGATTCATTCAACTATTTATAGGAAACTCAAGAAAGGCATAGATGTATTTATTTGCTGCAATCTATATAAATTGTATATAAAATATTATATGTAAAATATAAAATAATCTATATAAAATATTATATTCTAGGGCATCAGATTCTACTGGATCTGATCTGGTCATTTTCTAGGACTCTGGTTTTTCATTTTCAGTGACCCTCTGAGATTATATCAGTGTGGTAAAGAAGAGATCATTACCTTCAGAGACAGTCTTAGTAAGGCTAATACATTCTTACATCATGATACACTCTGCACCACACACCATGATACACCCTATACCATGATACACTCCTACACTATGATACACCCTACACCATGATACAGTCTTACACTGTGATACACCCTACACCATGATATACTTCTATACTATGATACACCCCTATACCATGATACACTTCTATACTATGATACACCCCTATACCATGATACAACTCTACACCATGACACACTTCCACACCATAATGTACCTTACACAATGATACACCTCCACACCATGATATACCCTACACCATGACACACCCCTACATCATGATACACCTCTACACTTGGTAGCATTTAATGATTACTACAGACATGATCATTCTGTAGCAGATCCTAACAGGAGTTAATTTGAGAGAAGAATTTGGGTATAATTTTTCGGGTATTAGCATTTAAAAAATTCAGGCTACTATCATTAATTCTCCTCTCTCCTCTTCTACCATTTTTACTTCCCATCTGCTCCTAAACATTCAGTGGATGGCTTCACTCCCAGCAATTTCAAAGCTCCCAAGATGATTTAGTCTCTAAGTTCATTATCTATAAGAAGAAAAACGGGATCTACCCAGGGGATGCATGAAGAGGAAGTGACATGCAAAGACTTATCTGAAACATTGACATCTTCAATAGCATAATAGGAGGGTATGACCTTTATGATTCAACACTCTGAGACAGGAACTTGTAGCTGACTTGGGTGTAGATAGGGTGGAATGGTTGAACACATTTGTTATCTATTGATAACTTTATGAGTAAAATCTCTTGTCTGGAAGCCGGATGCCTTTAGAGAAAATGATCAGACCAGATCCAGATTCTCCCAAGAATCACTTTCTGCACATGTGTATACATAGATATGCAGAAGTGCTGGTGTGTGTGGTGGAGATGCAGATTTATGTGCCATTAGGATTCTATCTGGGACATACTTACAAGAACTCCCCCTATTATGTTACCTAGCCAATCACAACTTAGTGCTCTCTTATGAATTAACACATCAAGTGTTTGTTGATATATTTTGAAAACTTCTCTCATCAAAGACTACTAATATTGAAATTTAATTGCCATCTCGACAATATTAAGAGATGTGTTTTAAAAAACGATTAGGCTATGAGGACTCCACCCTTATAGAAAAACTATTTCTGCCCCTTAATTTTCCCCACCCTGTTTAGATGCCTGAACCTTGATATAAGACTACCTGTTACCTGCAATGGTAAGCCAATAAAATTCTGTTCAGCTGGTCTCAGATAGAGTGTCCTGTGACAGCAATACAAAACAAACTAACATTGTTACCTGTGGCAGGCAATGGCTGAGTAAACTGCCAGTGAATTTCATGCAGAATTTGGCTAATGTCGTGGCAATCTTGAGAGACGTCCAGTACCTCTGAGGAATTTCTACCACAGCAGAGGAAAAGGAGGGTCGATGTCACCACTCCCCCACCCCACTCCCTTCCTTAGGGTTATGAATCTCTCTTCTTCTCAAGAGGTTCTCACATCCTCTCCTCTCTGGAGAGGGTCTTTCAGATCCACAAAACCAGCCTTCAGTCTCCTCCCATCTCCCGTATTCACTCCCCATATTCCCCAGATGTTCAAGGCCAACTTTGCTGCCATCTGCCTTGGACCTTGAGTCTCCAGATCAAGTCGATGGGGCAGACTGAGTTTTCCTAAGTTCCCCCTTGAACTTAAAAGCTTAGGAGAAAAAATAACAACTACTAATTTGTCTTAATTTTTTTTCCAAATATGACTTAAAAACACTCACTGCTAAGTCTTTTTATAAACGATTTTACAAAATGTTACTAAGCACTACATAAATAAACAAAATTTTATTCTAATTATAGATGTGGAGATGAAGGTATAGAACTACTAAGTGGTTTACATATTAGGCTGCTAACAAGAAGTCCAGCTCTTATAGACTTCATTGCTGGATGTGGATAATGGAGAGAAATGGAGATGAAAGTATGGGAAAACAAGCCTGGTTATAAAAGCCATAGACTTGTTAGAGTCTGAACTTAATTAGAGTTTGCACTTAATAGCACTGGAAATTACATTAAGCAAAATAAGTCAGGCCTGTGGTGATATTGTGTTCCCCAATATATTGTGAACACTAATAAACTTATCTGGGATCAGAGAACAGAACAGCCACTAGATATAGAGGCCAGAAAATGGTGGCACACACACCTTTTATCCTAGCATTCTGGAGGTGGAGATCCATCTGGATCTCTGTGAGTTCAAAGCCACACTGGAAACAGCTAGACATGGTGACACATGCCTTTAATTCCAGGAAGTGATGGTAGGAAACAAAAAGGTATATAAGGCATGAGGACCAGGAACTAGAGCTGATGAAGCTTTTAGGCTTTTGAGCAGCAGTTCAGCTGAGATCCATCTGGATGAGGACTCAGAGGCTTCCAATCTGAGGAAACAGATTCAGCTGAAGAATTGGAGAGGTGAGGTGGCTGTGGCTTGTTCTGCTCTTCTGATCTTCCAGCATTCACCTCAATACATGGCTTCAGGTTTGATTTTATTAATAAGACCTTTTAAGATTCATGTTACACAGGCCAGACTCAGAAAGAGGAACACTACATGTTTTCTTCTATATATAGATTATAGATTCTGAATCCTGTGTGTGCATGCACATGTACATGTACACATACGCCTCTCTCTCTCTCTCTCTCTCTCTCTCTCTCTCTCTCTCTCTCTCTCTCTCTCTCTCTCTCTTTCTCTCTCTCTGTGTGTGTGTGTGTGTGTGTGTGTGTAAAATGAAATTAGAAAGGTGGCCATGACAGGATAACAAAGAGATGTTAAGCAAGGCAGAGAGAGTGAAAAAAAACCTAGAGGATGAAAGAATAGATGTGACAGGAAGAGCTCAAGGCTACTATTGCAGGGAAGAAGGAGACCTGTGGGAAGGGGCAGGGGAGCAGGGCAGGCTGAAGGAAGACAAGTGGAAACACAGAATGCATGAAAATGTCAGAATGAAACATACAAATTTGTATGATAATTTCATAAAATTAATAAAATAAAAGAGAATTTGAACTTTAAAAAATGGAACCTTTTGTTTGCCTTCTTGGCATAACATTTCCCTTCCTTCACTTCTTCATTGCTGTCTTTACATGTCTATCTTTTATTCAAGGTCAAATTATGTCCTTCTTTGGAAAAAAAAAGCTGTGTTGCTATAGTTGATTTCAAATGCCTGATATAGCTAACTTCTCAAAATAGTTCAAAGTTTTGAAAATGAATCATGTTTCACACAGGCATCAACAGCAAGCCAATTTTCCTGGCATTAAATGGTTTCCTAGATATCGAATTCACCAAATGATTTCACTTTGTTCCATCAGTTATCCCTGACAGCATTTTAGAATCAGAAAGGCACCAAGCATTTCTTGAGAAATTCATAATGCTAATCACCATGGTTGTTATTTATCAAGCCTCAATGTGTGCTGGGCACCTTGTTAAGCAATTCATACAGTCTCCTTTGACCATCACTGCAGCTCTATCAGGTACAGATCACTACCTCAGAGTGTCCTAATGAAGGTAATCATAGCTCAGCAAGGTTAAATAATATTCCTAAGGCTACAAAGCCCGTAATGATCAAGGCTGGAGAAAGGGGTGTCCAGTCCTATACAACCACACCCAGGCGGTTTTCCAGTCCATGATGTGATCTTTCAGGATAGAATAGGAAAATATCATAAAAACCAAAGAGAAAGAGCCCCTCTGATGATCCCCTAAGTATAATATAGATATATCTCCTCATATATAAATGTTCTAAGGGCAGACTTTGCTTTTAAAGTCCTAGTGCAGCGAGAATAGAGCAAACTAGGCCAGATGGATGAATTTCCCATCACCCTGAAATAAAATGATGAAATTCCAATCAACATAATTACTGCTCAGTCAGCATCACACTGACAACCAGAAAGGTATCTGTGGGTTAATTTCAAAAGACATCAGTGGGAGCATCCCTACATTTCACATGGTGGGATATAGGCTGGAAAACTGCCTCATTTAACCAGGAGAGCATATGACCATGCATTTCTGAAAATATTCATGAGTTTTGTGTCTGACATGGGCAGAATGCTCTCCTTTATCCCTTCATCTCCCTTTCTTTTCTATAAAAATAGCTGTGTGGTCCAAGGTCCTGGGAATGTGGAGAGTGTTAGAAGATTATTTTTTTTCTATCTTTAATATAATGCAAAAGTTGTTCTGTTCCCCACAATTTTTAAATGTAAAAACCATCTTTTAAAAATTATGTGTATGGGGTTAAATTAAGTATACTAAAAGGAATGTTGGCTGTCACATTCCCAAAGTTGAAGTATTTATAATCAGAATATTTATAACATTTTATGGAAGGTTTGTTCTGTGCTAAGCATCTTGTATTCCTTATTTCTAAAATAATATGTGATAGAATAATTTGCCCACTTTCTAGATAGGCAAACTGAGGGTTGTGGGCTGAAGAACTTGCTAAGGTCAGCCTTTTGAATAAGTCCAATTAATCTGCTGCCAAATAGTTTCTCATCGTTTGAGCAGAACTGTCTCCCCTCTCTATCCTCCCTGCTCAGCACATATCTAGTGCTAGCCTGCATGAAAGTTCATCATGAGGAGACAATTCGATCTAGCATCGGTCATGTATTCCATTCACTCTCATGGAGCCAGATGAAGCCTACATGGTAGAATCAAATCCAGTTCTTGCAAATAGAAAACTGATTAGAGGAAGGATGTGTGCTAGTTCAGTTTCTTTATGTTGTAAAGACCTGGAGGCCCTGAACCTACTTCAGAAGATGAACCAGTAAGTCTAGGCAAGCCAATAACCTGAATTCTGAACCTGTGTGTGTGTGTGTATGTGTGTGTGTGTGTGTGTGTGTGTGTGTGTGTGTGTGTGTGTGTGTGTCCCCACATGTGGAAGCTGGAAGTCATCTTCAAGTGTCCTTCTTCAAGCATTGTTCACCTTGTCTTTTGAAATAGTGCTCCTCGATGGAAACTGGGACTCAGCAGTTTGTCTAGGCTCACCGGCCAGGGAGCCTCAGGGACTATAGGCACACACCATACCACCATGTCCAACTTTCCCCATAGGTTCTGGGTTCAAACTCAAGCTCTTATTCTTGAGCATTAAGCCCTTCACCAAGTGATCCATTTCCTATCAATGATGTTTTAAAATATATATTTCCTGCTACTCTTTAAATGGTCCCTTTACTTAAAATTTTTGTGCTGATGACTCTGGTCAAATAGCAACTTTCCTGGGTATTTAGCTATTTTGGCCCTGGGTATCCTTTATGTCCCTCTTAATTGGCAGCTTTACATTGAGTAAAGGACAGCTTCACTTCTATACTCAAACGAGTGCAGGAGGAGGGGTATTTCTAGCAGTTACTAGCTCTATATGTATAGGATAAGATATATCTCAGAGTAACCTAATAAGGCAAATGGGTTTCTCATTTTACAGATGATCAAAGTGAAGATCAGAGAAGGCAATACTCTATTGCCACATTCCAAATTGAGTCTACCCCCTCTGGCTCTGATCAAGCTCACCTGACTCCAAAGTTTTATCATCATAACACTGGTCATTCTTCACTGTGACCTTGAAGGAGTTAAGGCCTTCCAGCTATTAGGTCAATACAGAATCCCCATCACTTGAAAGATAAGCCTAAGCCCTGAAGAGTTATCTAGCCCTTAGGGAGGTATCCCATCTGTGCTTTGCGTTCACTTGCAAAGCTAGATCTGAATGCATAGGCAACTGCTGGGGAATGAGGGGAAGTTCACCGGTCAGCTGCCAGCTGGCGCAGGGGACTGTCTCTCTTCCCATTCCTGGAGCAAGCCACATTACGTCTGGCCATGCTCCACTGCTTTGGTGCCCAGTTTCACAGCCATTTCCAGTCTTTTCTCCCCACAGCGAGAACATTTACAATCCCAGGGATCACCCCCTCTGTATTTCTAACCATAGCTCCAGCTCAGCAAACACACCCGGAGCAGCATTTTAGTTTTTACTATTTTCAGTTACAGTTCCTAATTCGGTGTAAAACTTGTCACTGTCTGAGGAACACACCCCTGTGCAGGGGACCCACTGGACACCCCAATGAAACTGAATAAGGAAGAGTCATTCTACTGAACAATTTGCAAATATTGCTGCTCTTTGCCAAGGCTTTTTGGCAAAATCAGCTACAGTGACTGCAAAGTTTTTTGCAGACAGAAATTTGGGCTACCTTATGTGTCCCATGCTACATTTTTCTGCTACAAAAACTTCCCTTAAACTCATGCAAGTTCCAGACAATAGAAGTGTCACTCAGGAAAACATTTGCATTAGTTTTTCAGGAAACATTATTCAGCATTTTTCTTTCACAGAGAGGGAGTGGACCTTATTTTAGAGACCAAAGAATCATTTGTCATAGAGAGTTCTGTACTGAATATTCTTTGTGTTTGTAAGTGGTGTGTGTGTGTGTGTGTGTGTGTGTGTGTGTGTGTGTGTGTGTGTTGTATAAAAGACGTAATATTTGAGTTATATGTCTTGAGGAAAATATTGAGAGATGTTCTTTTATTTCTTGTCACAGAGATAAAGGATATAAAAAAGATCTGCCATGGAGATCAGTGTCCTGGATTCTAGTATAAATGTAACTAACAGCTATTACATCATCTTAATATTAAGTAGATATCCACACAAACATAAAAATATATTAAGTTAAAATTAATTTACATTGGAAAAATGTAAAGTGAATGAAATAAAGAATAGACATAATCGCTTGTATGGAACTTCCCTTCTGTGTTACTTTTCTCACTTTTGAGACCAATTCCTAACAAAAGCCACTGAAGGAAAAGGGTTTATTTTGCTGACCATTTGAGGGGACACAATTCATCCTGGTTAGGAAAGCATAGCATCCAGGGCAAAGGGCAGCTGCTCACCTTGCATTTACCATCAGGGAGTAGAGGGAAGTGAATGCTACTGCTCAGTTAGCATCCTAGCTTTTACTCAGTCTAGTACCCCTGCCCATTAATTGGTGCTGCTTGGAATTTTCCCACCTCCATTAACCCAACCCATCTGCCACAGACAGGCCCAGATGTTTTTGTCCTGGGTGATTCTAGATGCTATCAAGTTGAAAGTGGATATTAGCCATAACTTATTCTTTCAGACATATACCACATAGCTTTTATACACCTTGAACTTTTCATCTATAAAACTGACTGAAAGGAAAGAGTCTCACCCATCGTGGTTCATTTTAACCATTTGACAGATTCTACATGAAATTTAAGATAATATGGGATCAACTTGAAAGTTTTCACAAGGTAAAAATCACAGCTCCTTCATTTTGTCATGCTTTAAGAACTATTTTAAGCCGGGCGGTGGTGGTGCACGCCTTTAATCCCAGCACTTGGGAGGCAGAGGCAGGTGGAACTTTGTGAGTTCGAGGCCAGCCTGGTCTACGGAGCGAGATCCAGGAAAGGCACAAAGCTACACAGAGAAACCCTGTCTCAAAAATACAAAAACAAAAACAAAAACAAACAAACAAACAAACAAACAAAAGAACTATTTGAGTTGCTTGTTCTGAAGGAAGGTGCCATAGGATTAGAATAATCCAATCCTCTACTGGTGCTAACTCTCTGTGACTGATCACATGACTCCAGTGAGAGGCCAAAGGGGATCTGGATTCATAGTACCAAGCCGTGTCCAGGGAAGTCCTAGCAGATTGACAGTCTATTAATAGATCATATCTACTAAGGGACAATATTTGAATGTGCATGCCCAGTTATGTGACTATGCTACCTGTGATTCCAGGCTTCCTTCTAGAACTTAAAGCTAGGCCATTTTCAAGATGCCTAGGTGGAACTAGAGTTTTATCAACATTTTCAGCCCATTGGGACATTAAAATTTTAATAGAGCCGGGCGGCGGTGGTGGTGGTGGTGGTGGCGGCGGCGGCGGCGGCGGCGGTGGCGGCAGCGCACGCCTTTGATCCCAGCACTCGGGAGGCAGAGCCAGGTGGATATCTGTGAGTTCGAGGCCAGCCTGGGCTACCAAGTGAGTTCCAGGAAAAGGCGCAAAGCTACACAGAGAAACCCTGTCTCGAAAAAAACAAAACAAAAAAAAAATTAGAATAACCATGTGCTGGACCATAAAGTTGGCACAGGGCATATGGTTTAGAACATTCCAAGGGCTCCTATGTGACAGTGTAGGCAGAATTACCAGCTAACACAGGTGTCCTGAGAGAGGAGTTAGCAGAGGAAATGACAGCTACCTCAATAGAAATAATCAGGGTTATAAAATCCACAGATTTTTCTGGACCCCTGTCTACATCTCCCTCTATCTCCCTAAGTCACTGAGAATGACCCTGAATGGGTGTGTCTATGTATAAAGAAGGAAGGAACCGGAAGCGGGGGTCACAGAGGATGCTGGACTCCAAGGTGGAGGAACCAGTGCTTTGAAGGTATTTTTGTTCAGAAAGAAAGAAGTAAACCTTGTGCTCAGTGAATCTATAACCGACCTATTATTAAATTTTCTTTTTTTCAGCTTACTTCTAAATTCTTATCTTTTTCATTTTATAAAAACACAGTGGAAGACTTTGATAGTACAATGTGTGGAAAGATATAATTACATAAATATATCACACATTTGAAAGCCCCAATTCCACAGTGAACAGAAAAGCCCAATTAAACTCCCTGGGATATACGCTTCGAGATGATATTTATGTCAGAGTGTGATTTCCTTGTGATTTCTTTGTTACTGGAAAAAGATCACACAGCTTATAAGATCAGTTATTCTGATTTACTCATTTGTTTAAGTGCACTTGATCATGTTTGTAGATTAGTTAAGCATGATGGTAGCCATTTTGAGTCATAACAACCATGACTTCCTTGTTAGGCCCTCCAGTTGGCTTTCCCAACATGATCTCCTAACAAATCACACATAGCTAAAAACACAAAGTCACTTGGGCCTTTACAACCTTATTGCCCCTACTAGACTTTCCTGATTCTTTCATATTGTCTTACAACCAGGAATATTTCAAAAAGAATGGAATAGGTTTTTCCTTGTGATCCATAAATATGCTCTGCTTTCTGATTCAAACTGGGGTGTGGGGAGTGTCTAACTTATATTGAGCCATCCAAGACCAGTTGCTAGTATCCTCTTAATTGAATTATTCTATCAGGCTGTCTTCTTTCTATCACTCTCACTGAGTCTTGGGGGCCTATCCTCATAAGCTAGAACTGACTGTCGTGGAAGATCTGTGTTTCTAACTTTAATAGTAAAATTCTTTGTGAATTTTTCACAGTTGACAGAGGGTGGAGGGAAAAAGCTTCCTTCTCATCCACTTCCCTCAACAACTATCTCTGCACACTCTTTTTAATGATGTCAGAAATTACACCGTTGAGGCATCCTGTGTTGATGGGTGGGTCAAAAAATAGATGGGCTAGAGCCCTAACAAAGGCCCTTATCAGGACTTAGTCACAACCTGACCTTCTGGTTATCTTTTGCTCAACATCCAGGGTGTTCCAGACAGTGCAGACTAGGGGAGAGTCAGTTAAGATGGCTTCTGTATCCCTGGAAGGAAGCAGTAAAGAAAGGCCAGGAACTCCCTGGGCTGGGCCAGCTAAAGAGAAGGAAGAGGTCTTGGGAACACCACTCTCAGAACCTTAGAAGAGGAGAAACCTACTAGGATGGAGAGGATACAGGGCTAGAGCATATACTTAGAGGTCTCACTTGTTGAGTTCCTGATGTCAGGGAAAGACTAGGCAAATATTCCTTGGATGAGGGTGAAAGAGAAGACTTTCCTGTTCCTCTCCTATCACCCATCACAAGGTCAAAGAATTTTACTAAAGAGCTGAGAGGCACTGTGGCTCCAGTTCAACCAGTTCTAGTGGGAGAAGATAAGCCATGAGCTTTATGAGATGGATAGAAGAGAGACAGATTGCAGAATTCCATCCTCAGTGCTACAAAAATCAATTAAAAAATTAATTAATGCACAGCAATTTCACTCTGCCAAAAATATATCCCTGGAGAATAAAATTATCCTTAATGTTAAAGCTATTGTGATCCTAATATTGCTATTCATTCCTTCATTCACTCATTCATTGAATTGTCTATAACTTTTGAACACCTGGTGAGGGTCAGATACTTCCCAGCAGGCTGGCTGTGTCTGATGCTCAGCACCACAGACATTGCATTGCTGGTGTGGAGCTGACAGCCCAGCAGTGGAAAGGGACTTTTAACACACAGATAATTGCATAATTAAAACTTGTTACAAGTGCTAAGCATAAAGGAAGAAAATAACAGTGTTCTCTAAGAGTGCATAGCAGCACGGGAAGTAAATTAGATGGCAGGTCAGCCCCACCCCTTGACACACTGATATTTAAGGGAAATCTGCAGAATGAGTAGATGTTGGGCAGTCTAAGAGACAAGGAAAAGCCTCTTGGTGGGAGTGGCAGTATGAACATAAACTCAGACACAGGAAGCAGAGGGCTCATGGGCCAGCAGGAAGCCTGTTCTCTGCTGCTCGGTTTAGTGCAGCAGCTAGAAGAGTGTTCAAGGGTAAAAAGCCCTGCAGGATCCCTGTTAGAGATGTGGGATGTTCAGTGCAGTTCTCTGTTGAAAATGTGACATTTCCATATTTTCCCCTTTTTTAAAAATTATCCAGGTGGCTCTGGAGAGAATGTTTATTCAGCATTTCTTTATACTTTTTCCTTGTTATTATTTTATTAGCAAGATAAGAAAATAAGTGCTTATTTACAAAATAGGGAAAAGGGACAGGACTTGGGTGTGGGCTTTCTGAGGATGATTTGAATTCTACAGAATCTTTCTGATAATCTAGAAAGAGAGTTCACTCTCAGCAGGGCCAAAGCTGTGCTATGCCCTGAGTGTCTGAGTAACACCTCATGATTCTGAGCACTTACTTGTTAGGAATTTTATTAAAAATGTTTTTTTTCTTCTCTTTGAAAATAAAATCCGTGTATCAGTGAGTTCCAGAAAACTTTGGCTACCTAATAGTGAAAGATCCCAGCATACTAGCTTAGCCTAACGCCATTTCAAGTAAGGTCTGAAAAGCGCAGGGTGTCTACAGCCGGCCTCCTGGCCCCAGAAAAGGGTACTAAAGGTCAGAAAAACAACTTGGAGCCAGGCAGCAGGCGTGTCAAGCTCGGGGAAAAACCACGAGCTGCCCTGAGTTTGAACCTGGCCTCATTTGAATCGTCCAATCAGAGCCCTGTAAACCATGAGTTGCCCTGAGTTTGAACCCGCCCTCCTCGTGCTCCTGCTGCCCGACCCTATAAAAACCCTCCGCTCCAGCCCCGGGGCGCGCCAGTCTCTTGAGCTTCTTGAGGGACTGTGTTGCCCCGGGTACCCGTGTTCCTGAATAAAGCCTCTTGCTGTTTGCATCTGACTTGTGGTCTCGTGTGATCTCTGGGCGAGGGTCTCTCCAGAGGGAAGACTGCCTTCGGGGGTCTTTCATTTGGGGGCTCGTCCGGGATTAGAGACCCCCCCGCCTCGGGACCACCGACCCACTGTCAGGAGGTAAGCCGGCCTTGGTGTATGTCGTTTCTGTCCTGTCAGAGTGTTGTCTGTTTGCGCGCCTGAATCGGTCTGGAGTCAGTGGGGCTGAAGGAGCTGACGAGCTCGGACTTCGCCACTGCGACCCTGGAAGACGTTCCACGGGTCTCTGAAGTCCCCTTCTGGGGCACGGGAAGTCCCCTTCGGGGGCACGGGAAGTCCCCTTCGGGGGCACGGGAAGTGTTGTCGGTTTGTCTAAGTGTTGAATGTTGTCTGTTTGCGCGCCGGAATCGGTCTGGAGTCAGTGGGGCTGAAGGAGCTGACGAGCTCGGACTTCGCCACTGCGACCCTGGAAGACGTTCCACGGGTCTCTGAAGTCCCCTTCGGGGGCACGGGAAGTCCCCTTCGGGGGCACGGGAAGTCCCCTCTGGGGCACGGTTTTTCGGGGCCACCCCCGTATCAGAAGGATACGTGGTGCTGGCAGGGGACGGAGAATTCAAACACTCCGTGTCCCCATCTGAGTTTTTGCTTTCGGTTTTACACCGGAGCCGCGCAGCGAAACTGTTTCTTGTTTGTGGTGTCGGTTTGTTTTGTGTTCTTTGTATAATCCTTCTCCATCCAGGCGCGGCGCCTCCTGTCATGGCGCCAGCCGCGACCCCGGCAGCCGCGCTCGCGGCGCCTCCTGTCACGGCGCCGGCCGCGACCACCTCAGCGGCTGCGCTCGCGGCGCCTCCTGTCATGGCGCCGGCCGCAACCCCGGCGGCTACGCTCGCGGCGCCTCCTGTCATGGCGCCAGCCGCGATCCCGGCGGCTGCGCTCGTGGCGCCTCCTGTCATGGCGCCAGCCGCGATCCCGGCGGCTGCGCTCGTGGCGCCTCCTGTCATGGCGCCAGCCGCGATCCCGGCGGCTGCGCTCATGGCGCCTCCTGTCACGGCGCCGGCCGCGACCCCGGCGGCTGCGCTCACGGCGCCTCCTGTCATGGCGCCGGCCGCGATCCCGGCGGCTGCGCTCGTGGCGCCTCCTGTCATGGCGCCAGCCGCGATCCCGGCGGCTGCGCTCGTGGCGCCTCCTGTCATGGCGCCAGCCGCGATCCCGGCGGCTGCGCTCGCGGCGCCTCCTGTCATGGCGTCGGCCGCGACCACCTCAGCGGCTGCGCTCGCGGCGCCTCCTGTCACGGCGCCGGCCGCGACCACCTCAGCGGCTGCGCTCGCGGCGCCTCCTGTCACGGCGCCAGCCGCGATCCCGGCGGCTGCGCTCGTGGCGCCTCCTGTCACGGCACCAGCCGCGATCCCGGCGGCTGCGCTCGTGGCGCCTCCTGTCATGGCGCCAGCCGCGATCCCGGCGGCTGCGCTCGCGGCGCCTCCTGTCATGGCGTCGGCCGCGACCACCTCAGCGGCTGCGCTCGCGGCGCCTCCTGTCACGGCGCCAGCCGCGACCACCTCAGCGGCTGTGCTCGCGGCGCCTCCTGTCACGGCGCCAGCCGCGATCCCGGCGGCTGCGCTCGCGGCGCCTCCTGTCACGGCACCAGCCGCGATCCCGGCGGCTGCGCTCGCGGCGCCTCCTGTCACGGCGCCAGCCGCGATCCCGGCGGCTGCGCTCGCGGCGCCTCCTGTCACGGCGCCAGCCGCGATCCCGGCGGCTGCGCTCGCGGCGCCTCCTGTCACGGCGCCAGCCGCGATCCCGGCGGCTGCGCTCGCGGCGCCTCCTGTCACGGCGCCAGCCGCGACCACCTCAGCGGCTGCGCTCGCGGCGCCTCCTGTCACGGCGCCGGCCGCGACCCTCCCGGCGGCTGCGCTCGCGGCGACCACCTCAGCGGCTGCGCTCGTGGCGCCTCCTGTCATGGCGCCGGCCGCGATCCCGGCGGCTGCGCTCGCGGCGCCTCCTGTCATGGCGCCGGCCGCGATCCCGGCGGTTGCGCTCGCGGCGCCTCCTGTCATGGCGCCGGCCGCGACCCCGGCGGCTGCGCTCGCGGCGCCTCCTGTCAAGGCTGCGCTCACAGCGGCTCCTGTCAAGGCTGCGCTCACAGCGGCTCCTGTCAAGGCTGCGCTCACGGCGGCTCCTGTCACGGTGCCGGCTGCGACCTTCCCGGCGGCCGCCCCCCCCATGATGACCCCGCTCGCTGGGGACTCGGAGGAAGAAGAAAAGCAGAGAGTTTTCCTGGAGGCCTGGAAGCAGGTTCCGGGCGATGACGGGAGGCCAACCCAACTCCCAAATATCATCGATGCCGCCTTTCCCTTGACCCGCCCAGACTGGAACTTCAATACACCTGAAGGTAGGGAGCATCTACGTCTCTATCGCCAGTTGCTCTTAGCGGGTCTCCGAGCGGCCGCCAGAAGGCCTACCAATTTGGCTCAGGAAAGGAAAAAGAAAAAGGAAAGGAAAGGAAAGGAAGAATCACCCGCTGCATTTTTAGAGATGCTGAAGGAGGCTTATAGGATGTACACTCCGTATGATCCAGATACCAGTCTAGCTCAGATATCCGAACCAAATTGCAGCGGTTGGAAAGTTTGCAAGCGCTAGGTTTGCCAGATTTATTGAAGGAAGCAGAGAAAGTGTTCAGTAAGAGAGAAACTCTTGAGGTGCGTGAGGAAAGGAGATGGCAGAAACGTGAGGAAAGGGACAAGAAAACAACATAGGGAGATGAAAAAGGTTTTGGCCACCGTTGTGTCTCAGGGACAGCAGAGAGAGGGAGATAGGTTGGGAGAGCGAAGGAGGCCACCCCTTGATAAAGATCAATATGCTTACTGTAAGAAGAAGGGACCAAGAGTCACAGGTCCTAAAGGAGACCCCCTACAAATCCTTGCCCTCAGTTTAGAGGAAGAATACCGTTTGTTTGAGGCAGAACCTACGGAGAAGTCACCTGAGGAGCTACAGAACTGGCTGAGGGAGTTTCCTCAGGCCTGGGCAGAGACTGGGGGCTTGGGGTTGGCACCGATCAGCCACCGCTGATGATCTCACTAAAGGCCTCCGCGACTCCCGTTTCAATCAGACAATACTCAATGTCACGGGAAGCTCATGAGGGGATCAAGCCCCATATTCGGAGGCTCCTGGACCAAGGGGTGTTAAAGCCCTGCCAGTTACCTTGGAACACCCCTCTCTTGCCTGTTAAGAAACCGGGGACAGGAGACGATAATCTCCATCCCCCCTCCTCGAAACCCCCACCAAGTTCGAGAATTCCTGGATACGGCTGGGTACTGCCGCCTTTGGATTCCTGGCTTTGCCGAACTGGCAGCCCCATTATACCCCCTCACTAAACCAGGGACCATGTTCCAATGGGAAGAGAAACATCGGAAAGCATTTCAACAGATCAAAAAGGCCTTACTCGAGGCCCCGGCTCTGGGTCTGCCAGATCTAACCAAGCCCTTTGAGCTGTTTGTGGATGAGAACTCAGGTGTTGCCAAGGGGGTACTGATGCAAAGACTGGGACCTTGGAGGAGACCTGTAGCGTACTTGTCCAAGAGATTGGACCCGGTGGCTACAGGATGGCCTCCATGCCTCCGCATGGTGGCAGCCATTGCCGTATTACTCAAAGATGCCGGAAAACTGACCCTGGGACAACCATTGACTGTGCTGGCCTCCCATGCAGTGGAGGCCTTGGTCCGACAACCACCGGACAGTTGGCTTTCTAATGCCGGAATGACTAACTATCAGGCCTTACTGCTGGACTTAGACCGGGTAAATTTCGGGACCACAGCCTGAGAGAGACCCCGTGCCCTATAGCCCAGAAGACCATGAGCTAGCAAAGAAAATGGGGGCGGACTGGGAACAAAGAAGACAGGCATTGACCCATTTGAGCACAAACAAGATGAAGACCTTATTAGACAGAGAAAACACCTGGGCAGTGCTGCTGAACCAGGATCAGATACTCCAGCAGGTAACTTCTACCTGCCCAGCCTGTGCTCAAGTCAACGCAGGAAAGGTTCATCTAAACAAGGGGGCCCGCCAAAGAGGCCATCGTCCTGGTGTTCATTGGGAAATAGACTTTGTCTCCTAGTCTTCGTGGACACCTTTTCTGGATGGATCGAGGCATTTCCAACCAAGAATGAGACGGCTAACATGGTAACAAAGAAACTGTTGGAAGAAATCTTCCCCAGGTATGGGATGCCTCAATTATTGGGGTCAGATAACGGGCCTGCCTTCGTCTCCCAGGTAAGTCAGAAGGTGGCCAAACTATTGGGGGTTGATTGGAAACTCTATTGTGCATACCGCCCCCAGAGCTTAGGACAGGTAGAACGAGCTAATAGAACAATTAAGGAGACTCTAACCAAATTAACGCTTGCAACTGGCACTGGAGATTGGGTGCTCCTACTTCCCTTGGCTCTCTATCAAGCCCGAAATACTCCTGGCCCACACGGCCTAACCCCTTTTGAGATCATATATGGGGCCCCACCTCCTGTTGTAAACTTTCTCCATCCTGATATTTCCTCTTTTGCCACCACCCCTACTTTAGAGGCACATCTTCAAGCCCTCCAGTTGGTGCAGAGGGAGGTCTGGAAGCCCCTGGCCAAGGCTTATCAGGAGCAGCTGGACAAGCCGGTGGTGCCCCACCCCTTCTAGATCGGGGACTCCGTTTGGGTCCGACGACACCAGACCAAAAACCTGGAATCACGGTGCAAGGGGCCCTACACTGTCTTGCTGACCACCCCCACTGCACTCAAGGTCGACGGGATTGCTGCGCCCGCGGCTCCTCTTCCTCCCCCTCCTCTTAATCTCTACCTACCCCCAGGGGACTAGGGCGACAGAGAGCCTGCACCTAGCTAAGAGGCTCACTTGGCAGGTCATCTCACAAACTGGGGAGACGGTCTGGCAAACGACCGCCTTTCACACCCCCTTTACATGGTGGCCTAACTTACATCCAGATCTCTGCCAATTAGCAGCAGGGTCAGAGGACTGGGACATCCCTACCACTGACCCCATGAACCCCAGAGCACCAGACGTCTGTCAGGATGGTAAGGGAACTTGCAAATGTAGTGACGGGAGATACGGATGTGGCCACCCTGAAGCCAGGGCAGCCCTGTCACAACTATCCTTCTACGTCTGCCCCCGGGATGGTAGGGACAGAAAGCTGATTAGCCAATGTGGGGGTTATGAAAGTTACTTCTGTAAAGCATGGGGATGTGAAACAACTGGCAATACCTATTGAAAGCCTTCGTCCACTTGGGACCTCATTAGGGTAAAAAGGACTACCCAAGGGGAAAGCCGCACATGGCGCCCACTCACCCGAGCACATTGTTGGGGTTTCCCAGGCGAGCTTAGTACATACTGGGAGGGGGAGGGCCCCTGTATAAACTTCATCTGCAACCCCCTAAACATATCCTTTACTCAGAAAGGAAGGGGGACGGCACAAGATTGGATTAAAGGAAAAACATGGGGACTTAGATTTTTCATGACAGGACAGGACCAGGGATTTACCTTTATGATTAAACTTAAAATTGAGGAGCCCTCCGCCTCTATAGGCCCCAACCAGGTTCTCGCTGACCAAAAGCGCCCCTCTTTACCTGCTCCAGCACCCCCGAGGGCTACCACCCGACCCAATTCGGTCATTCGCCCAAGCACGGCTCCGAATGCCGCTGTAACCCCAGTCACCCTCCAACCACCCAGACCCGGTACGGGAGACCGGCTATTGAATCTTATAGAGGGCGCTTACTCAGCCCTCAATGTTACCAGCCCAAATCGGACTCAGGAGTGCTGGTTATGCCTAGTTTCCACACCTCCCTATTATGAGGGGGTGGCTGTAGTCGGAAGTTTCACCAATTCCTCTTCACCCCCATCAGGATGTGCCTCAACACCTCAACATAAGCTTACAATCTCCGAGGTGTCAGGACAAGGACCAATTTATCAGGGAACGTGTTTCTATTGTTCAGACCTTGGTATTGACCCAACAATACCAACGACTCAACCAGGTGGAAATGGAGCCACATCCCTATTCTTCCCCATGAATGGAGGATTCCATTCCCTGAGATAAGAAAATGGGGGAATGAAAGATCCCAGCATACTAGCTTAGCCTAACGCCATTTCAAGTAAGGTCTGAAAAGCGCAGGGTGTCTACAGCCGGCCTCCTGGCCCCAGAAAAGGGTACTAAAGGTCAGAAAAACAACTTGGAGCCAGGCAGCAGGCGTGTCAAGCTCGGGGAAAAACCACGAGCTGCCCTGAGTTTGAACCTGGCCTCATTTGAATCGTCCAATCAGAGCCCTGTAAACCATGAGTTGCCCTGAGTTTGAACCCGCCCTCCTCGTGCTCCTGCTGCCCGACCCTATAAAAACCCTCCGCTCCAGCCCCGGGGCGCGCCAGTCTCTTGAGCTTCTTGAGGGACTGTGTTGCCCCGGGTACCCGTGTTCCTGAATAAAGCCTCTTGCTGTTTGCATCTGACTTGTGGTCTCGTGTGATCTCTGGGCGAGGGTCTCTCCAGAGGGAAGACTGCCTTCGGGGGTCTTTCAATAGATCCTGAAAAAAAAAAAGAGGAGGGGGAAGAAAAACAGAGAAATGCTTATTTCTATTTGACAAGAGTCAAAACAGATTAATTTAATCCCTCCAAAAATACTGAAGTTAGATCCTTTGTGGGCAGGAGAGATGGCTCAGCCATTAAAAGAACGAGATACTCTTCCACAGGACCTGGATTTGATTCTGAGCACCAATGTGGAGAACTACAACTTTTCTAAAATGCCAGTCCCAGGGGATTTCTTCTAGATTCTGAGGCACCAGTCATGCATGTAGTACAGAGTCATACATGCAGGCAAAACACTCATGCAAGTAATATTTTAAAAAGTAGATAAATGATTTTAAAACCATTAGAACCTTTTCCTGGCTGCTCTGTGTTTTCTAGAATGGCCTTAGACCTCTGTCTCAAAGGACCAGTTGGCCCTGATTCATTCCTCTCCACATAGATGGTTTAAATATGGACTCTGATAATTGAGGCTACAGCACACCATGTACTTTGAAACAGCTTGCGTGTCTAGTTAGAAAAATCCTTCACTGTGTGAGCAGAACCTCCTAGGTGTCAAGAAAAACTTATCAGAAATGGAGGAAGGTTTATCAGCTTCTACTGTCTGCTGCTTCCTTGGTTCTGGTGACAACCAATGTCTTAAATGAGGATAACGGTCCTTGGTTGGCGAACCTCACTGACAGCATCAAGACTGGCAGTCAGTTGCAACCCTTCAGTTGGAAGGCCCTCTCTTCACAGAGCATTGAGTCCAGCCCTTTGCCTTCAGAGTGAGCAAGATCTAATCAATCAACCCATCCATCAAGGCAAGGGCACCTGCTAAGATATTCAAGATCTATTCGTGAGGTCGTATTTAGTTCCAAGAAACATCTGTGAGTGCCACAACATTTATCAGAGGACAAGCCAGCTGAATAATATTTTCAAAAGAAAAAACAAGAAGTCAGTGGACAATGTTTCATTTTATGAAATAAATTATATAAATATAGACTGTGAATAGTGAAATTTTGGCATTCCAAAAGCTCCTTAAAATGGTAATAAAGAAAATACATATCTTTGTATGTACATATTTTTGATATAAATAAATTATATATTGGCTCCTACAAGATTTTTCTCTATATGTTGCATGCACTATCTCTGATCCACAGATGCACTAATTGGAAACCAAATTGACAGGTATTCAACCCTTCATGTCTTCACTTGTAGAAACTTTTCATCTTCTGTACAAATCAGGTCTGGTGAGCTCATTAAATATATCACTTCTTTGGGTGTTAATTTTCTTAAGTAATGTTTATATGGTTTAAATTATACTGTGCTGACTACTCTCTACGGAATGAGATTGCTATAGGTAAATGAAAATATGCAATGATTAAAGTCCTCCCAGTGAGATGGAACATGTTTTTACTGTTATGTGGTATTGAAATTTCTCCTTCACTTTTTAGACTTAAAATGGGGGGGGGGTGTTGTTAAAACAAAAATGAAAGGAAACACCAGAAATTTGTTCTTAACAACAAGAGCACCAAATATATAAAGATGCAAATAAGGCTGTATGGATTATCAACCTGATTTGATCAGAGGAAAGGGCCTTTTCTTTGAAACTGACAGACCTAGGCTTGAAAACAACTATTACAGATTATTACACTAATGACCTTCAATAAATCATATTTCCTAAAACCTACATTTTATCAAAATCATTATCCATACATCTCTGCCCTACAGATTAACTCTCAGCTGACAATGTGAATTTCTTTTGGTCAATGACACAGAAAGACTTGCAGATAAACTTGAACTCTTAGAATTCTGTCACTTTACGCTAGGAAACAAGGGCTATTCTGTTGGAAAGGGTATGGTAAAGAGAGAAACCTTACTATCCTACTCCAGCCTACTAGGCATGGAAAAGCAAGCTACTTTGTGTATCAGGGAGCCTTCCTTGGGCCATCTGGTCACTACATGCATGTAAATACCCAGGAGAGTCTGGAAGAAGTTAGCTAAACTTAGCTCAAAATACAAGAAAATGAGTAAATGAATTATAATCCAATATAAGTTTAGGTAGTTCATTATGTCACAAAAGATAACAAATCAAAAACCTTGTCCTAGAACTGGATAGGAAAAACTAGCTTTTGAAATTTCAGTTTACTATTTTTAACTCATTGAACTTCAGTTATCTCTGTTGTAAGAGAATGATAATCCTATTGCATCAAATTGGGCATTAAACCAAATAGGCTTTAGTTTTTTAAGTGTTCCACTTATGTCTGGGATGTAGAGGCACCTCCCCTTTTAAAATTTGTGTTTGCCTGACTCATTATAAAAGCAAACCAATGAAAAGATTCCTTTCCATTCTAAGCAGGCTAATAGATTAACCAGTATCCCTCTGCAAAGAATAATTATGTAAGTTAGGAGTGTTCAACACATCAAAAATGAGTATCAATCAGTGTCTCAACCATAACTATGAAAACTCCAAGAATACTGTTGGAGTATTAGTAGAGTCAGTCTGGCATGACCTTCCAATGACCTTCCTAGATCTACCCATAGGAAAATACTTCATTCCTTGAGTTATGAATTAGACCTGTTTTTCTTCCCCACAGCAGGTAGGGAGAGTTCTAAATGCTAGTCTGTACTCTGTAAGTTTAATATGGGAGTATAAGAATACAAGCATCTGCTGCGTGGTAGTAGCACATGCCTTTAATCCCAGCACTTGGGAGGCAAAGGCAGGTGAATCTCTGTGAGTTCAAGGCCATCCTGGGCTATAGAGAAAGATCCAGGACAGGCACAAAACTACACAGAGAAACCCTGTCTTGAAACAAACAAACAAAAAAAAATGCAAGCATCTTTTCATCAGAGCTATGTCTATAGATAGCATTCCAAAAGAACATTAGAGTAGACATCAAGATAGAATCACACACAGTACTCTACTATCTATGGAGATGCTGAGTTGTATTAGATTCAGTAAAAAGCATTTAAAATGAGGCCAGACAACTGCGTTTTCATAATTGATTTACCCAAAATCTTTTTCCATAATCCTGAAGACATTATTGTCTCCAATTTAGTAAATTGGATATATGTTATAATACATTGTAAGAAATGGTATTCAATTTTGGCATACTAACAAATTATCCAAAATCTTAGTGTTTGCTCAATTACCAAGTAGGTGTAAAATTTTTAATTTCTTAAATATTACTTAGGGTTTTACATAAATACAGTATATGTACTCATAGAAAGAAACAAATACACACATATAAATAACAATACATACTCATGTATTCATATAAACACACATTTACAAATAAACAAATATTATGACTCCTACTATTATTGCCATTACCATCTTGGAACTGATAGGATGATCTTTTATGTGACTTTGTCTTATTGTTAACAGCAGAACTTGGACCATAGATAAGACGAACTGTTGTAGTTATGCTGAAGACACAATGGGTACCTGGTTATGTGCATGAGAATAGCATGCAACCGTAACTTGGAGGAAGAATGTTTAATATTCATTGAGATCTACACACCCTTCCATCTTCTCAAAAAAAAAATCAGGCATTCTATATTCTGATTCTGTTGTGCTACTTGATTTTTGTTAACTTGTCTCAAACCTAGACAGGTCTGGGAATAAAAAATATTAATTGAGGAAATGACTGTAGAAGATTGGTCTATGACAAAGGACACCATAAAAAAAGACAAAATGAGAGCCTACAGAATGAGAAAAGATCTTCACCATCCCCATATCTGACAGAGGGCTGATCTCCAAAATATAAAGAACTCAAGAAACTAGACATCAAAATAACGAACAATACAATTAAAAAATGGGCTACAGAGCTAAACAGAATTCTCAATGGCAGAACCTCAAACGACTGAAAGACATTTAAAGAATTGCTCAACACTCTTAGTCATTAGGGAAATGCAAATCAAAACAACTCTGAGATACCATTTTATACATGTCAGAATGACTAAAATCAAAAACACTAAAAACATCTTATGTTGGAGAGGATGTGGAGCAAGGGGAACACTCCTCCTTTGTTGGTGGGAGTGCAAACTTATACAGCCACTTTGGAAATCAGCATGGCAGTTTCTCAGAAAATTGGCAGTCAGTCTTCCTCAAGTCCCAGCTATATCACTCTTGGGCATATACTCAATGAATGCTCAATCATACCACAAGGACACATGCTCAACTGTGTTCAAAGCAGCATTATTCATAAAAGCCAGAACCTGGAAACAACCTAGATGCCCCTCAACTGAAGAATGAATTAAGAAAATGTGGTATATATGCATAATGGTGTACTACTCAGCAGAGAAAAACAATGACATCATGAAATTTGCAGGAAAGTGTATAGAACTAGAAAATATCATCCTGAGTGAGGTAACATAGACTCAGAAGGACAAATATGGTATGTACTGACTCATAAGTGGATACTAGATGTAAAGCAAAGAATAACCAGGTTACAACCGACAGCTCCAGAGAAGCTAGCTAACAAGGAGGATCTAAAGAGGGATGCATGAATAGCCCTGGGAAGGGGAAATAGATGAGATCTCCATGAGTAAACTGGAGATGAGGGTTGGGCAATGGATGTTAGAAGATATGAGATGAGAACATAAGGGAACAGGATGGTCAACCTGGAACAGGGATGGAGTGGGAAAGCAATGAAAGAGATTTCTGGATAGAGAGACAATGTGGGGATAGGGAGAATCCTCGTGCTAGGGAAATTCCTAGGAATCCCCAAGGATGACCCCAGCTTAGATTACTAGAAATAGTGGAGAGTGTGCCTGAAATGAACTGGCTTACCCCAGAGATCAGATGGGTGAATCCTCTGTCATCATAGAGCCTTTCTCCAGTAATGGAAGGAAGCAGATGCAGAGATCCACAGCCAAACACCAGGCCTAGTCCCGAGTCCAGTAGAAGAAAGAAGACAGATGCTGTGATCAAGTGCATCAAGATCATGATGGGGAAACCTGCAGAGACAAGCAAACCAAACTAGTGGGAACTCATGAAATTTGGATTGACAGCTTAGAGTCTACATGGTACTGGGCTAGGCCCTCTGCATAGTGAGACAGTTGTGTAGCTTGATCTACTTAAGGGGCCCCCTGGCGGTAGGATCAGAATCCATCCCTGGTACATGAGTGGGCTTTTTGGATCCCACTATCTATGATGGGGCACTTCACACAGCCTTGAGGCAGGGGTGCAGTGGGAGCTTGGACTTGCCTCTACTAAATGTACCTCCCCATGGGAGACCTTACCTTTTTGTAGGAGGGATTGGGGGTGAGTTGGAAGAGGGAGGCTGGAGGAGTGGGAGGAGGGAAGATGGGATCTTTGATTGGTATATAAAATGAATTTTAAAAATTCTTAATTAAAAAAAAGGAAAAAAAGATTGGCCTATAAGCAAGTTCATAGTGCATTTTCTTGATTGGTTATTGATATCGATTAGTCCACTATGTGGGGACATGCTACACTTGGGAAAGGTGATCCTGAGCTGTATGAAAAAATAGGCAGGCCAGTAAGGAGCATTCCTCCATGGCCTCTGCATCAGTTCCTGCACTACTTTGAATTCTGGCTCTGACTTCCTTTGATGATGAACTATGATTTGGATTTTTAAGCTGGAACATTTGCTCAAATGGCTGAAAGAAATTTAAGGAATTGCTCAACATCCATAATCATTAGGGAATTGCAAATCAAAATGACTCTGAGATACTACCTTACACCTGTCAGATTGGCTAAGATCAAAAACACTAAAGACAGCTTATGCTGGAGAGGATGTGGAGCTAAGTGAACTCTCCTCCACTGCTGGTGGGAATGCAAGCTTGTACAATGACTTTGGAAATCAATATGGTACTTTCTTAGAAAATTGGGAATCAACCCCCCCCCCCAAGATCCAGCTATACCACTCTTGGGCATATCCCCAAGGAATGCTCAATCATACCACAAGGGCATTTGCTCAGCTATGTTCATATCAGCATTGTTTGTAATAGCCAGAACCTGGAAACAACCTAGATGCCCTTCAACTGAAGAATGGATAAATAAAATGTGGCACATATACACAATGGAATACTACTCAGCAGAGAAAAATAATGACATTATGAGGTTTGCAGGCAAATGGATGGATCTAGAAAAAATCATCCTGAGTGAGGTAACCCAGACTCAGAAAGACAAACATGGTATGTACTCACTCATAGGAGGATACTAGATGTAAAACAAAGATGACTAGACTGCTACCTACAACTCCAGGGAGGCTACCTAGAAAACAGGACCCCAAGAAAGACACAGGGATCACCTAATGACAGAGAAATGGATGAGACCTACATGAACAACATGGATGTGAGTGGGGATAATGAAGGGCAAGAGTCGAGGGAAAGAAAGCCTAGGGGTGTGGGAGATCCCAGCTGAATCAAGATCAGAGAGGGAGAACAAGGAATAAAAGAGATAAATGAAGACCACATGAGAATAGGAAGAAGCAAAGTGCTAGAGAGGTCCACAGAAATCCACAAAATACCTCCATAATAGACTATTAGCAATGGTCAAGAGACAGCCCGGACTGACCTACTCTGGTGATAGGATGGCCAAACATCCTAATTGTCGTGCTTGAAACCCCATCCAATGACTGAGGGAACTGGATGCAGAGATTCATGGCCAGGTCCCAGGTAGAGTTTCAGGAGTCCAGTTGTCGAGAAAGAGGAGGGTTTGTATGAGCAAGAATCGTTAAGACCAAGGTTGGAAAAAACACAGGGACAAATAACCAAACTAGTGGAAACACATGAACTGTGAACCAATAATTGAGGAGCCCCCAACTAGATCAGGTCCTCTCGGTAAGTGAGACAGTTGATTAGCTTGATCTCTTTGGGAGGTATCCAGGCAGTGGGACCGTGTCCTGTCCTCAGTGCATGAGCTGGCTGTTTGGAACCTGGGGCTTATACAGGGATACTTGGCTCAGCCTGGGAGGAGGGGACTGGATCTGCCTGGACTGAATCTACTCGGTTGATCTCAATCCTTGGGGAGTTTTTGCCTTTGATGAGATGGGAATGGGTGGTGGGCTGGGAAGGGAAAATGGGGGGGTGAAGGGTGGGGGTGGGGGGGGGAGAGGGTGGGGGGTTTAGAGCAAGGGAACCCATGGCTGATATGTAAAATTAAATTAAATTATAAAATAAAAAAAAAAGAAATGGGTTGAGTTAAGTTATAAGAGCAAGCTAGCAAGAAGCTTGAGCCATAGGTCATACAGTTTGTAATTAATATTAAGCCTCTGAGTGGTTATTTTATAAGCAGCTGTGTGACCTCAGGTAAGAGAGATTCATCCTGACTCTGGGGATAAGCAGGACTGAGAAACTTCTGCCTACAATTGGTACCCAGACATGATGGCAGGAGTTTCCACCTAAAACCTGAGAGAGCTTAAGAAGAGATTATAAATATAGCTAAGAACAGCTTCATAGTTAGTGTGTCTCATGTGGGCCATAGTATAGACTCTGTGGCACTGGTATTCAAGCTTGAGCACAGCATGGAGGATTCCTACCATGGTACACAGAGGTGTCTCCAAGCTGTGCAGACTGCATGGAGGATTTAGCTTTTGTTAGTACAGACAAAAAAAAAAAAAAAAGCTTCTGGACTACATGCTGTTTGATGGAGGCATAGACTTACTGCTTCCCAGAATTGGAGGTGAGCATGGCGTCCAGAGCTGGCAGTAAATATACCTCTGCCATGTTGGGAAAGCAAATGGGGTAGAGTCAAACAGCCAACAATTAAGCCGTTTAAAATCTCTCCTGGCCAGGAAAGGATTATAGATACACAATAAGACAGTTTCAGATGGAAGAAACCTCTAAACAGTTTGCAATATGTGTAAAAATGGAAGTGAGAGGAAAAGGAGTATAGACAGTTACATAAAAAAATGATAGTTTTAAAACATAAAGTCTTTAAAAAGAGAGTAAAAGTAATATAAAAAAATACAGTAAGCCACGTAAATATGGAAATTACACAGAGTCTGGATCCTGCATTTTTTGTATTGTGTTTGGGATTTTTAACTGCAGAAAGATATTTGATTGTAGGGCCTACTAAGTTAAACCAATATGTGTGTTTTAAAGATATCTTGACTTCAAAATTTGTGTCTAAGGATACGTTGCTTTGGAAAAGAGGTTCTGCTTTTGTTTCCACAGAAGATGAGAACCTGTGGATTTCTTCCAGGCTAATATGGTTTGATCAACCAAGACTTCCTGAAAGATCTCCAATAACAGCCATGGCCCAGATGATCCAATGTCCAATACAGCAGAATACAGATGACAGAGAAAAATGTCAATGAACATAAAGGTGAATCGATAACATTATCTAAACTAAAGACTGCAGAGGCAAAGATAGTGTTGGGATGAGAACAGAACCTTAGAAACCTATGAGGCAACATAAAAAGAACTAGAGGGAAGGAGAAATAAATCAGGGCAGAATAAGAATGTGAAATGATGACAACGTCTCCAGTTTGGTTAACATCACATGTGTAAAGAATAATCTCCAGCAAGACAGATTCAACTAGACCACAATGACACTCATGAAAACTAAAGGAAATGGGGAGAAGTGAAACTAGATAGCAAGGAAAACAGCCACATTCTGAATTAGAATGATGTTGAGATCCATTGCAGACACGGTAATCAGAAATAGGCATAGGAATGTATTTTATAGAAGAAAAAAGTATTTTTGGTACTCTGAACCTTCATATGTGATATTTTCATCTGAGAAAAACAAAACTTGGGAAGGTTAAGTGATTTACATAAAACAACTCTCAGACAGGAAGGAAGGAGGGAAGAATATCAGGAAGGAAATGGAAGGAAGGAGGAGGGAGTGGAGAGAGGCAAAGTTGGAAAGAGGGCAGTAGGAATGAAGGAACAGAAAGGGAGCAAGAGAAATTGAGAAAACGCAGTTATTTCCTGGGGAAGGATGGAGTCAGCAGAGACCTTAACACTGTTCTTGTCCCTGTGTTTCTCCTTAAGGATAAGGAGAAAATGGTGTTTTTCCATAATAGGAAATCAGTTAAGGGAAGGGTACTTCTCCCTGGGGGATCCCAGGCTTCCACTGAGTAGTAGTAGGAAGTGGAGATATGGGGAATGCTAGAAAGAAAACATGGAAAACAGCCAGTGAAATATTTTCCCTGCTTGAAGAGTTTTGCTGAAGCCATGTTTAAAAGGGCAGAGGTAGTGAGCAGCATCTTTTTTATTCACAGGAACAAAACCATTGGGAAATTTAGTAATAAAATATAGCACTTGTTTCAGTGCCAAGAAAAATTATACGAATTACTTGTTGACATTACATAGCCAGAAAAAGAGAAGGAAGACACTAGATTATTAGCTAAACTCACAAATTCTTTGGCAGAGGATAGCTTGTCCTTTTTTCTATACAGTCTTCTTTTTTCTCATCCTTATTGAATCTTCTCCTCTTTCCAAACCTTCCTCCTCCTTTTCCTATTCCTTCTCTACCAACTTCTTCTGTCTTTTTCTGCTTCTCTGTGTCTCTGTGTCTTCCAAGCATACACACATGAGACAGAGAGAGAGAACAAATACAATGATCACATTGTCAGGCTTCATTCAGTCTTTATACTGATCTAGATAACGATTATAGTAGGATAAACCAAAAAGAAAACTAGGAATCATTTGGATATAGAAGATGCTTTGAAGATAATGCTAATAAAGTTCTAAACTTTATTTGAAGCCTTAATTTTAGAAATTAAAAAAATAAGAAAGAAGGAAAAGAGGTGTTTTTGTTTGGAAACATCTGAGATTCCTTCTATGTCAGTGAGTAGCAATCTCATCAAATTCCAGGGCTACATACCTAATAAAAGCACTCAACTGACTTCCAGTAGACAAACATAGGAATTTGTCTGTATTTCTTTGGAGGGGTCAAAAAATAATTGTAATAAACACTGTCACTTGTTGAGATTTCTAAGTTCATAAGGCCTTGAGGAAAGCCAGTCTTCAAACACAGCAAAGGATGGCACTAAGGATTGTGGTGGTATCACGATGACCTCAGTACTCACCTGTGTGACAATACCACTTGAGTTTGCAGATACCCATTACCACTTACAGTGGGAACAACAATGGAGTGGGAAACAGTTATATGGGCACAGTTAAAAAGCAGTCAGATAAAATGCTTCGATGGTTTCAGACCTCTTCCAGGACAATAGACAATTCTTGAGGTCCCTGAACTTCCCATACCTTGTCTTTCTGAAATGGTACAGACTACCATCAGTACTCTTGCTCTTCAAAGTATCCCATTCATGCTATGGTGTTCAAGAAGAAAAAGTATTCTATCAGTGTCTTTGCTGCTTGTGTACAATAACTAAAGCAGGCTACCTAAAGGATGTAAAGATATCCTGGACAAGATCATCACTTCAGAAAGAGCCATGTTACCACTACTGTCCTTTTCCCCTTTTCCCATGCTTAGCTTGATCTGACCTAATCTTTCTACATCTGACATTTTTCTTTGTTCTGTCTTTTTTTTGGCTCTAGACTTAATATAAAAATATCATGGCTTTAAAAAAGGAAATGGATAGATGACATTGAAGGGTAAACCCCAGGGTTTTTTTTTTTTTTTTTTTTTGGCAAAGGAAGACAGAGATTCAAAGATTGTTTTAAAAACTCTGTGGCTCTGGCCTTTCAGGACACAAATTAGGAGAAGGAGAAGTAAAGAGGTGATTTAAAACTGATTAGATTTTGGCAAGAGGGAAAAAATCCTGGAAAATCATCAAGTGCATTCTATTTGATCCTATTTGTGTAGTCTTGGCTGGAAAGTGACTTGTTTCCATTTTGTTCAGATAATGTAATTTTATCTTTTTATTACTATTATTATTATTACAGAAAGTTGAACTAGAGGGAACTGTGTGATAATTATAAGACTATGTCAGGACTTTCCTTTAAGTCCATTCTAGTTTGAGAAGTCCTATTAGGGTTCTATTGCTAGCGCTTTGGAAGAGATATATGACTCTAAAGAACAAGTCTAAATGTTATTAGGTATAATTGCTTGCCCATTAGATATCAAATCATTCTATATGGATGTTGAACTTCAAAGGAAGCTTGCTGGTGCCCTTTGATTGTAGTGTTTCCTGTTGATTAAGGGGGGAGGGTGGCTCAACAGACTCTGGGGAAAGAGAGATTCAGTGTCTCAGCAATAGCCATTGAGAATGAAGAGGCCCTAGCTTATCTTAAGACATGGAAAAGGAGAGTTCTAGAACACAACAAAAACAGACAATCAGAAAAAAAAAAAACCAAAAACTTTGAGTATGAATTACCAAAATATCCACAGGTTGTGAGAGTGGTGTCAGATGGAGTAGAAACAAAAAGAGTATTTTCAGTTCTAACTCATTAAAAAATATGCATCAGCAGTCCCTAATGTACAATAACTGAGGTGTTGGGATTCATATGATGATGAATTACAACCTGCCTTCCTGTCTCTCCCTCTCTTCACATTCTCCTCCTATCTTCCTTATTCCTGTTAACAGATGTACCTGATTTTTCTGCCAGAGGAGTCCACAGAGATGGGGTGCTCATTTCTTTAAGGATACATACCCAGTGAGAACTGACTGTAAGGTGCTAGTGGGTTGCATGTGTATGCACAGTGCAAGTGACTTTCTAAAGTATCAGCAGTAGGAAGTTACAGATGCTTGTCTTTAAAATGAATACAGAGTCACAAACTACCTGTTTCTTTCTTTTCTATTTAAACCAGTTTATGACATATTAATTAGCTGTTACTCCATGCCAAGTAGTAGAAACTGCCATAAGAGAATCAAATAAAATAGAGTGCTCCATCAAAAAACAGAGTATAGGATTGGAATACAGAAATATAGCAAAGATACCATCATGCAGAGCAGTAAATCTAATTCTAAAGAAGTATGTGAGGACAGCAGCAAGAAAAAACAGCTGCAAATGTTGGAAAGATTGCTCAGGGATGGCTCTTTTAAATATTTAAAATTTGAGTCACTTTTGAAGAAAGGAATAGAATGAATTTGAATTTTGAAAAGGGGAGGTAATATGGAATTCCAGGAAGCAGGAATCACACTCGCATGCCGTGTAAATGGGAACTATCTGACATATTATAAAACTCCTAGCAGTTTGATATTAGTAAAAACTATGGCTTAAGTGTGTTCCCAATGTTCCTTTATTGGAAATGTATTCCTCGTGCTTTTATGTTATTGGTGTTTGGAAGATTTCATGAAGGGAGACAGCGAAGGCTCCTAAGACATCAATAGCTTTACAATAACATCTAGGGTACTGCTCTAATTACTTGTGATGCCCTCTGCCATGTAGGGGTAAGGTAAGACAGTTCTCAACAGACCCTGAGTAAATGAAAAAAAATGAAAGCGTAATGCTTTGACACATGTTTGCTTTATAATTTAAATTCTATTGTGTATAAATAGCCTAGTACTAGCAATGAAAACAGACTAAGACAGTGAACGTAAACCTGTGAGCTAGCACGTAATGAAGCACAGGTTTGTATAAGATTAGAAACAAGGAAGATTATCTAAAATGAGAAAGGAGCCAGTGAGGTTCAGGGAATTCTGTCTTCAGCTATTGGAGAAGATAAGAGACCAGTGCAGTTTCCAGAGGCATCTCCAAGGCTGTCTAAGGATGGGAGGAAGTTCTTAAAGTCTAAAGCATCCCATGTTGCTGTCCCATGCAGGTTAATCCTCTCTTGTTTCAACAAAATGGCCACCACTGGTGATGTGCTTAAAGGATAAGACTTTGGAATTTATCACTTCAAGAGAAGTAAGAAATAGTAGAACTGGATGCACACTCCAAGGGTGAGATTAAATACTTCCTGGGGTGCAAATAAAAGACGCTGTAGAGACAATCATCTAAGTAGTCACGTGGTAAAATTCCATTAGAGGAAGAGAAAGGAAATATGTGTGAAACATGGTTCTATGAAGGAATGGCCCAGGGTTCTGTGGTCTGATAGTTTTCAAGAAAGGAGATATTTTTTCTTTTACTTATAGCTCTTGACAAAGAGTTTCTTTCTCATTTCGAAGAAGCATCCATCCCCCACAGTTGATTCGAGTTTGAAACTCATGCTGTGTCCCAAAGCCTGGAATCATCAATAGGCATGTGATTCACTGCTTTTGCTGACAATGGCTTAAGAATGATCTCTAATAATAGTGTGTTCTATTCATCTTGATAGCCAGGAGAGTAAGTCATTTTGAAAGCAGATAAAAATATGTAACTCAATATTTAGATGCAAAATAGAAAACTCTTTCAGAATATAAAGGAAAGAAGGGGACAAAAAGCAAAATATACTCAGAGTAAATGAATCCCAGAGAAAAATGCAATATAGAGATAGGAATCTCAACACTGCTCAAGAAATAGAATCTTCTAAACATCTCCTTTTTTGGGTGTGGTGGTTGCATATGCAATATGGAGAACTGGATTTTTTCTAACAAATGGAGCAGCAGTGCTGTTCATCAAAAAGAAATCTGTTTCCTGAAAGTGTTAGACTTAAGTTTCTTCTCTCTAAGAAGTCTCCTGTGTCAAGGTCCTTTTAGTAGCAGCTGAAGAATGTGCAGTGGCTCATGTGCTTCATTTGAGCATTGAGGAGATCAAATGTATGGAATTGCTCCTGATTTATTTAAACTTATTGTTAGAATTAATCATTTGGTTTCAACAAGATGTTCTGGAATTATGGGGTTACTAGATATGTGTTAAATAAAAAACTTCATATTGGAAATAATGTAAAGAATTCAATTTCAGGATTATATAATACATTCTTCCTTTTTTTTTCAGCAATGAGATGCATGATGACCATTAGGCTCACAGATAAGAAACAGAGACTGAGTAACTTGTGAGTCCCACTACTAATAAAGAAGAGGGGAAAGCCAATAACAGAATTTTCTCAGGAGTAGCAACAAATGGTGGTCAGACAATTTGGTACCCAACAACAAAAAAATTAGTTCTTTATTATTGTATGACCTTGACTTACACAAGAACATTGTAGGCATGACATTAAAAGCACAAGTCAAAAAAAGATTAAAATGACATCAAAACAAAAAATGTGTGTACTCAAAACATATTAGCAATATTCATGAAAAAGGTAAGGTAGAGTTTAGCCAGGTGTAGGGGATGTCTTTGGGAAGCAGTATTTAGCATACAGAACAGTGTTGCTCAACTAAACTAACTCCCAGTGTGACTACTTACACAAGACCAGCAGTCAGACTCCCAGCATGAATGAGGAAGGAGCTCAAGAGGTCCCACCTTTAGCTGAAGAGCTTTAGTAATTGATGGTTGCTAGGGGAGGGAGGGTTAGTGTCTTCAGTAATCCAGTCCCCTGGGGAGTCAGCCCAGCCTGGTAGATTCAGTTGATGCAGGTCCAGTCCCCTCTTCCCTGCACCAAGGCTGAGCAAAGTGTCTCAGCATAGGCCCTAGGTTCCAAAAAGCCAGCTCATGCACCAAGGACAGGTCCGAGTCCCACTGCCTGGGGGCCTCCTAAAGGACATGGAGCTTTTAGCAGCTCATATCTCTGAGCCATTGCTGTTCTCATTTGTAAAAAGAACATAGAATGCCTGTATTGTAGGTTTGCATGGTGGACAGAATAACATATCCAAAATGATTCACAGATTGCCTGCTATACTTATGTATTTTGTTAATTGTGTTATTTCCATTTTTCTTCAATTTTGCAAATGGGATCCAGGCTTAGTCTCTACTGCCTTTTCTAACATCTGTAACTGATGCCCCTCCCCACTGCACAGCTGTCACGGTGCTTTACGGTTTTGTTTACTGTTGATGCTCTCTTCATTGGCACATGTGTGACATTCAACAGAGCAGGAGAATGCAGCTGGAAGATCAGAGGCTTGTTGAAGAGAGGAGCTTCGATATCTGGTTCTTCCCTGATGACACGTTGGTAAATCCTTTTAAATTGCTGTTTGACTAACCAAGATGAGTCAGTAGTGTCTGTCTGGGCAGGTTGCTATGAGGATGACATACCACAAACTGTGCTCAGATGGTAAATTACATACAAGGCACTTGGCACACAAGATATACATCGAATGAATCTAAGCCTATACTCTCTTCTTCCTCCCTCCCAACCTCCCTTCCCTCCTTTCTTCTTCCATGCCTCCTTCTCTCCCTTCCTCTCTCCTGTCTTTCTCTCTTTCCCTCCCTCCCATCCTTCTTCCCTTCTTCCCTCCCTCTCTCCTCCCACCCTTCTGTCTTTCTTTCCTCTATAAAATATAACAATCTAATGAAATAACAAGAGTAATACCTGAAATAAGGAAGAAAAAACTCCTTAGCTGATGGTTTTCATCTCCCACCCCCCCCGCCCCCCCAAAAGAATCCTGTCCACAGCTTCTGAAATGTTTGCAATGAAGAAGTCATCTTTAAAGACTGGTCACCTTTACTTCCTCTCCCTTTACAGTGATCAGGTGAGACAGAAAGAAACAGACACTTAAGTTTCACATAGAATTTGATGAAAAAGTTGGAACTCTAACCACTCCTGCTCCCCCAAATTGGCATTTATGAGCATTAAGAGGAGGGTTTGTGAGCAAGAACTACATAGAAAATGTGCATAGGGCTCTTGGAGAGTTTCTTTCTGCAAGTGGTGAAGTCTTAGTGTCAGTCTTTGGAAGAAATAGCAAAAAGGTAAAGTGAGCTCAAGCTCAAGATTTCTCGATATGTCCATTTGCGTTACAAAGGATTTTTATGCTCCATTTCAGACATTATATAAACATTGTTATTCCTGCAAACATGCCACATAGAGATAAGCCTTTGCTCTGAACCATGTGAAAATGCAGATTGGTCTGGAAAGGCAGCTTCAAAGTGCCTTCTTAGAGGTAACTGTTTATTAAGCTGGGGAGGAATTTCAGTTGCAAACCCTGAGTGGATGGGGGATGGGGTGAGGTTTGTAATATTCTCCTTAATGGTGTGATTTGCACAACAGTGGTGCAGTGATAATCTAAATAAAGTTCCTGGAGTCGTCGGGGCATTATACTATAGCTGCTTCATTTAATCTAATGGTCCACATGTAGGTAATTTCCACGCATTTTAATCTGTTTAATGATCACCTTTCTTGGGTGATTTACAGCAGCTGGATGTCTGGGGCTCTGATACCCAAGAGTCACTCACTGCACAATAACCCACCCCCCAGGGGGTGCAACTGGAAAATACACGTTTTGTGTAGCTCTGACTTCTTTAAGACCATAATAACAAAGTTGCACTGTGGCTCACAAGACCTAGTAATCAGAACGACAAGCACTCAAAGAACAGATTTCACCTTTCATTTATTTGCTGAATTATGAATGCATGAGTTTTGCTAAGTTTTAATTATTATTTTGAAGTAGTGGGTCCTTTGGTAGAACAGATGGATGCTAACTAAGAGATCATTTCCCTAGGCAAGGGTTTCTTGGGATATTCTGCAGGAAAAAGATAGAATTCAGCAGCTTCCTATAGTCAAAGAGAGGTAGACTGAACTACATTCACACATTCTGGGTTCTGAGGATGCTTACACAAGTGGGAACATTATATTTTATTTGTCTGTGTGATCTACTATTTCCCACACTAACATCATCATCAAAAATATTTCCAATTTGTAATTCTCTTTGCCATCCATCCTGTAGAAATACTTCATGAGTGGGTAACCTTGGTCTATCTCTAATATCAGATTTCTTTGGAAATATAAAACATAAATTTGGAAACAGACGTGTCTGAGCTTCTGTCTGACACTTGCAGGCATTGAAATCTCACATCATAAGCTATTTTAGTTCTCAGAGAGTTGCTTTTACCTTTCGCAAAAAAAAAAAAAAAGAAAGAAAGATAACAAGAACTACTGTATAGGAGTCCTGTGAAGTTCAAGTAAAAAAAAAAATATGCAAAATTACTGGGAAAGAGCCTGGTACTTAGTGGGTTTCAATTCTTTCCTCACTGTATTCCACAAAGACCATAAAGTGCTAGAAGTATAGCCATAGATAACATCCTTGTAGATCACCAAGATCTTACAAATTTCCACATGAATGTCTAGTGTGTGTTTTAAATGACCTTTTAACAAGCATTTTAGAATGTGTATAACCAAGCTGTTACTGAAAATAGGTGTATCATGTGACAGATATTGAGCTCTGTAGTTGGTCATGATTCAGTCCCAGGAAGTGGGTGTTTCAGGTGATGTCACTCTTTATTCTTTCATATCTGACATGCCAAAGATCACCCAACCAGTGCTAGAAAAGTGAGGAATAAATCCAGAATGTCCCTTTAACTAGAGCCTGACCTTGATAACTGTAACTTACCAGAAGCAACTTGCTCAGGGCCTTCCAGTCTGGAACTTGTGTCCGGCCATGAGGGACTGGAAGGGAAGCACGAGTGAACAGGAAGAACAGAGATAGGAAATGAAAATGGAGAGAAAGTCTCAGAATCACAGTGTAAATGAAGCTTGGAACAGCATATCTCTGTGTGAAAGGGGAAAGTGAATTGAGTGATGTTGTTGTGTCACACTTTGGCAGAAATTGTGAATTTGTTGGAGGCTGGAACATGACATACTACATTAGGCAAAGTAAAGTTCAAAATGACTAATATAGATCAATGTACTATCTCATTTTCTAGAATCTTGTCCATCCAATATATGGGGGTGGAAGGAATCTTACACACAGCTAGCAGGACTAAAAATAGTTCAACTATTAGGAACAATAGTATCGAGTTCCCTCATAAAATGAAACAAAACAAAAAAAATTTTAAAAAGGAATCTGTTCTATGACCCATTTCTAGGCATATAAACAAGGAAAATAAGACACATCAAAGAAATGACAGCACCCCTGTGTGCTATTGAGGGACGGTTCACAACAGCTAAAATATGAATTAATCCAGTTGTCCCTCAGTAGACGAAGGAATAAAGAAAAAATAGTGTGTATACACAACAACTCAGTTACAGAGTACTTGCCTAGCATACACAGGGCCCCAGGTCCCACCCTCAGAACTACAAGATAAAGGAAGGTAGAATGTAATTTCACCATAAAGAAGGGTAAAATATTTCTAGCAAACTGGATGGAATCAAAGAACGTCATGTTGAATAAAATATGCCAGAAACAGAAAGATAAACGCTTCAGTTTTTTTTCTCATACATAGAAGTAAATAATATTGAATAATGTAGGATGGTGCTTCAGAGACTGGCAAAGGTGTGGTAGGAAGAAGGATGGATCTAACAAGCTTGAGCTTGATCATTGCTAACTATATGCACATGAGTCCACATAACTCTGGATCTCAGTAATGAGCCATTCATTCATGTGAGTCAAAAATGAAACCAAAAGTAATTATTTTTAAAATCCTATACATAAGAAATTATAGAGAGTTCCTATACTTCAAGATGGCTCCTTTCTTCCCCAGGAGGCCTTTCAAATCTCGGTGAGACACTGCCAGCAAAGGAGAGAGGGATTGCAAGAGCTTAATTAAATAAACCTGGAGAAAGAGTAGAGGTGGATGAAGTAATAATAACTTGGTGACATAAATTCTGAAACAAGGATTTAAGGAAAATCTATTTAATATCTGGAATTTAAGTAATTTTTAAATATAATAAACTAGGTATTTTTGAACATCTGATGAAAGTGGTCACTTTACACAAGTAAAACTTTGTTTTCAGTATCATTATAACTATAGAGGTTAGCAGATAATTTTTAAATTTTGTTTTTTTATAAATATCTTATCTCTTAACTCATCTTATTTATTTAATAGATTGACATATTTCTTCAATGTTTAACTAGCGTATATTTATTGTGCTTGGAATTGGGAAGAACAAGGAAAAAGAAACAAAACTAGGGTATAATCTAGCTATACTACTGCTATTGTCTATACAAAAGAGACAGTGTCAGTCTATCAAAGGGGAATGTCAGTTCCCTTGTTAATCCCAGACCATTCACAATAGCCAACGTATGGATTCAACTGATGCATCCAGCAATGGATGAATGGACAAGGAAATTGTGTATATATACAAATACATCTAGTACCTAGTCATCATAAAAGAATGAACTGCTGCCATTTGTGGCAGTGTGAATGGAACTAGATGATACCATGTTAAGAGAAATGAGACATACACAGAAAGTCAGATGCCAGTTGTTCTCACTCACATACAGAAGCTGAAAAAGATAATTTTATGTAAGAAGACAGAGAAATCATTGTTAAGACTAGGGAGGAGAGAGGGGAAAAGGGTAGAGGGAAGTAGGATAATAGTGCATAATCAGGACTTGTATCTTGCAGCAGAGTAGGGCAATTATAGTTTGTTTGCAACAATTTATTTTAGGTTTTATAAAATACAGAAAGAGAGGAGTCCAGAAGCTCCCAACACAAAGAAATGTTTAAGAGAATGGAAATGCCTAGTACCCAGACTGGATTGTTATATGTTGTATAGATATATTAAATTATCATACTGTACCTCATAAGCATAGACAATAAAAATTAAAATGAAGAAGCTGAAGTTTTGGCAGTCTACATGTCATCCCAGCACACAAGAGATGGAGATAGGGGAACTTCAAAGAGACCTGAGTAGACAGAAAAGCAGAAACAGTTGGAACTATGGATTCAGCAGATCTGCCTCAGTATGTAAGGTGAACAATGATCAAGAAAGATACCTGATGCCAATCTTTGGCCTTCCCATGCACCCAACATACACACACACACACACACACACACACACACACACACACGGAAAAAATAAAACAACTCTGCATGAAAATAAAATGGCCAAGAGCTGGATTTCCAGACTGTGTTCCTTCAGGGAAGAGATACAAAAGTATTAGTAACTTACTGATGTAAACTCCAGGAGGATAATTAAGAATCTGGTGAATGAAGAGAGTTGTCTTTATGCAAAAAAGTTTCATTTTAAAGTAGTATCTGGAAGGAGATAATATTCAAGCTAAATGTTGAACCAAGGTAGGATAGCCACTGGGAGATACTAGGGAAATAGAATCTAACACAGTGTCATCTCGGTGCAAGACCAAGGAGGTAGATAATAGTCTGGCATGGTCATAAGAACAGCCAATCTGGAATGTTGAAATCCACGTTAAAAGCATTGTGTGAGCTGAGCTGATCTTACTGGGGAATAAAGAATCTGATTCTAACAAACTTTGAAAGTTGTGGCTGGTACTTTACATATCTCACAGGGAAGAGAAAGTCACAAAAGTACTTTTGCAAAACATAATAAGTACAATACTCTTTAGCACCTCCTGATCACCTTTGAAAACAAACAGAAAGAGCTTGACACCCAGAAAAGCAGCCACCCTCACCAGAAACCTGTACTCTGGACAATGTGACTTAGTTTCTTTGCTCAGTATTAGACAAAAGCTGCCATTATCAACTTTATACGAAATCTCAGATTCACTAGTTGAGGTTACAAGTAGTATACATGACAAAACTGGCTGTCAATATATTTGATGCTGTATATTTTATCTAACCAAAAGTTTGGGGTTGGAAGTAGCAACTGAGATCGTTTAATTTAGCCTTTCAGTTAGTACTTGAATAACTTTTGCATATTCCTTTTGCAAGTTTTTGGTTTTTTGTTTGCTTATGTGTAGCAACAAGAAATGCTATTTGCTCAAATAATAGTACTACACAGACCAGCAAATATCAGGGACAAGAATGGCCTGGGATAGGATAACAGATAAGGAGGCATTCAGCTCCAAGGAGTGATTAGAAGCCAGAATCAGACTTAGACAGATAATGTTCATTTGAATATAAAATATCTTCCCCCCACAGGCTCATGTTCTTAATATTCATTTCACAGATAGTAGCATGATTTGGGGAGTGTTTTCATCATTGTCCTATTGCTGTGAAAAGACACTCCAACCGTGGCAACTTTTATAAAGAAAAGTATTTAATTAGGGCTTGCTCACATTCAGGGGTTTAGACCATTGTCATCAAGGTGGGAACACACAGACTGAAATGGTGCTGGAGAAGGAGCTGAGAGTTCTACATTTGAATCCACAGGCAGCAGGAAGAGAGAGTGCTACTGGGCCTGGCTTAGGCTTCTGAAACCCTAAAACCCATCCCCAGTGACACCCTTCCTCCAGCAACACCACAACTCATAATCCCTTCCAACAATGCCATTTCCTGCTGAAGAAGCACTCAAATCTATGAGCCTATAGGGGTCATTGTTATTTGAACCACCACAGGAAGGTTCTGGAAAGTTCAATGGAATTAAGTAACTAGGGAATGATCTGTTCTGCAATGTCTTACCTGCCATGAGGAACTGAAACCCTGTGCAAACATGAACCCAAACCAGGCTTTCCTTCCTTCAATTGTATCTGTTGAGTGTTATGGTCACTGTGATGCAAACTTGACTAATACAGCAGTGAAGGTCAAACACTGCAGTAAGGCATCCATGTACAATGGTAGCCAAGTGATCACCCAGAGCTTTGGAGAGTGATGGGACAATCAGCCTGCAGAGAATGTTTCCATCTACATATTAGAAATCATGTTCTAAGCAGGTGTCAGAGTCTGCATTTCCAGACTCAAATGCAAGTACTTGCCTGGGATTCAGCAGAGACTGGCTGAATCAAAACATCTGAAGCTGAGAACCAAGGTTAAGAACTGTGTGATTACCTGATCTCAAGACTAGTTAAGGATGGGGCTCAAAAAGAACATGAGTATGAGAAGCCTGGGGGCCTGGCTTTATGGATAAGGTCCACAGAGATAAGACATGGGATGTTGGAGAAACTGGCAAGCCTGCATAAAGCCTAGAAAAATCACAGACAGGAAGGAAAATCTGGGACTATTCTCAATTCAATATTTGGTGAGTAGCCATTTAATAGAGAGTCATGAGGTAGGTTCTCCTGAGCAAGACAAGCTCAGCCTTCACCTGAGGGTGCTGATTGTTATCTTGCTCATGTATAGCAATAGTGTATGTATGTGACTACATACACCCTTGGTTTGCCTTAAAACCCCATTGTGAATTCTTTCCATGTGTACTCTTCTTCCAATTTCCTTGCTGCTGCTTTAATGTTGAACACATGAAAATGCTGAACAAAAAGAATCTGAATATATGAAGGAAGTACGTTGTAGCAGTCGAGGGTGGATTGCGAGTGTGCTGTTGGGAGTGTGAGGAGGGGGCAGAGAACATCCTTGAACTGATCTTTTTAGGAAATTGCAGAATGAAAAACAAAAGACAGATTTTCAAACTAGATTTCCTCTCCAAGAGAACATCCTGAGACATCGCTATTAGTCATAGATACATAATTTAAGGGTTCAAAAGAAATGTCAGAAAACAATTTTCATGCCAATTTTTCAAACTCAGAATGAAAGGATGAAAAATGTAGGAGGCACCGAGGTCTTGAACATGCACATTTCTCAGGCTTAACACCCCTATGTAACAATTATAAAAATCAGGTAATTGGGCAGTTACTTTATCAAGATACCTGAAGTTAAACCAGCTCAACAGATGAGGGTCTTGAGAATGGTTTGCAACACAAACACATTAAAGTAGAATTTTTAAAGGTACAGCAAATATAGGAGAAACAGATTCTTGCATAGAGCTGATAAGACAACTTCTCAAGAAATAATGCAATGGAAGAAAAGCAGCTTGTATCCATTCTACACACATACACACACACACACACACATACACACACACACACACACACACACACACACACTTGAACACATGCTATCAAGAGTACTAGCCTAACTGGGTGATGAAGGCTGTCATTCCCGCATTTGGAAGGTAGAGGCAGGATGAACAGGAGTTCAAGTTTATCTTTCCTCATGCTGCATGTTCAATGAGAGTCTGGACCACATAATATTCAGTCTTTAAAAAAAATGACACTAAATGAATTATCTTTACCTAGCTATCATAACTAGTTCTTGATCCTTAAGATGTATAAAGAGACCTAATGTGATGGCAATGTGTGAGCAAAGGAAATTTTACAGTGCAGCGAAGATCCAATTCAACTCTGACAGGTTGCGAGCACTTCAGATTCAACACCTGTTCACTTCTCCATGCTTCCCCATCTCAAGCAGCACCACCCAATGCACCCCCATCACAAGCAGCCCCACTCCATTTTACAACCTTGAAAAGGGGGAACTGTTTTGGTTTTTGTAATTTTAGAGGTTTCATTCAATGGTCAATTGGCCTTCATCTTTGGGCCTTTAATGGGCCAGTCTATCATGACAGGCAGCATAAAAGGAGAGATCTAATCCAAGGCATGGTCCAGTTACCTTGTTTTCTTCTAGTAGTTCTCACCACCTAGAAGTTCTCCCAGCTCCCAACACTACCACAGGCTGTATTATAAAGTCTTTATGTGCCTGTGTGGGACATTCAAAATCCAAACCATAGCAGGTAATGCTGTTTGGATTAGCATTCCTAAAGGGCCCATGAATCAAAGATTATGTCCCAGAGTGGTGCCTTTGAAGGTACTCTGGGGGTCCTTGTGGGGTGTGGCCTAGTGGTAGGTCCTTTGGTCACTGGGGGAAAGTCCTTGAAAGAATATGAACCTGACCTCTTCCTTTCTCAAGCTACTTCCTGGCATAAGAGGTGAGCAGTCTTCTATGTCGCATGTTCCCACCATGATATGTTGCCCTTAGCAGAATCCCAAACAATGGAGAATACCTATCTTGGACTGAAATCTCCAGTACCATTAATTACAGTGAAATAATTTTTCTCTCTATAAGTTAAAGGCTTCAGTTATTGTGTAAGCCATGGGAAGATAACTGATACAAGTAGTATCTTGTATACATAGCCCCTCTTTCTCTTATATTCTAATTCTATACTTTGTATAATATAGGTCCAGAAGAGAATTCAGAAATCTGTTTATTTCCATTGCCTCCATCTCTGTCCAATACATTAGTATCACCCTAGATTCTCAAATAAGCATCAATTAAAACATGCCCTTACAATTTGTTCTTATTTCCACCTTAATCCATCTTTCCATACTACAGATGATTAATTATCCCTCTAAAATGCAAACCTTTTCCATATTGCACCATTATATTAAAATATTAAATATTAAATTAATAGCCTCTTATTGTTTTTAAAAATCAAACCAGGAGGCTGGGGTAATAGCTCAGTCAGTCAGTACTGTGCTTGTCACACAAGCATGAGGACCTGAGTTAGGTTCTTAAAATCAAGGTTGGTGCCACATGCTTGTAATACCAGACCTAAGGAGGTACAGTTGGATCCCTGAGGCTCACTGGACCTTCAACCTAGACTGCTTGGTGGGTTCCAAGGAAATGAAGAAACCCTTTCTCAAAAAAACAACGTGGCCAGTACCTGAGGTTGCCCTCTGGTCTTCAAATATGCATGTATGTACATTTTACCTGCATGTACAACTACACACACACACACACACACACACACACACACACACACACACACACACACAAGCAACCCAATTCCTAATGTGCCTACATATCCGTTCATGATAAGAACCTGACATACAAGCGTCTCTTTGCTTTGATTACCTTAATTGGTTCTTGTAGACCCTTGGATTGTCCACCCCTGTTCTGTCTTCAAGGCCTTCCCACATACCTTTCTATTACATGAAACACTTCTATTCATTTACTTAAATTCAGTCATTTCAATGCCACCTAGACTTAAAAAGTTGTATGTACGAAGAAGCTTTTATGGCTGGCTTCTTAGCATGAATCAGGTCCTTGCTCTAAGTCTTCTTGATACCACTTTCAGCACTGTTGTTTAAAAAATACTGTTTAATAATTATCTACATCACTAAGTTCTAAGTTACATTAATGCATGCCAAGATGCTTCCAGTTAACCACAGTATACTGACAGCATGAAACGGTATCTCAAACTGAGTCCTCTAAAAGCATTAGTGAAATGGGGATGAGTTCCATAAGAGATTTATCACTTAGACCCATATTGCAGTGCTTGGATGAAAGAGTTGAAAATGAAGCAAATGTCAAAGCCAAGATTCCTAACCTCAACTTCCTGAGTATGGATGGACGTGGGGAAAGGTAGCGTTTTTCTGGCAGACTATCAACATAATTAAACTGAATTACTATTGGGTGTGAAGAAAGAGGTAACTTAGATCTTGGGCTTTGAAGAGGGAAATTGACTACAAAGAACAAGGAGTGTGGTACTCTTGTTCTTCCCTGCATGGCATAGGCTGTATCTGAAATATTTTACAAAGGTCTGAGACCCTGGGATCTGATACAGTTAAATAAAACATAGGTAGGAGACACAGATGTGAAGGGGAATTAGAAACCATAGAAACCATGTGGCATTGTTGAGGGTGCTGAGGAAGTACTTGGGAATGAAATTCAAAAAGCTGAAGGATCTGCATGTGTGTGCTAAAAGTGGCAACACTGATGAAAAGAAGAGAAAAGAGTCAATGGGTGAAATTTGGATGGAGTCAAATGTCAACCTTCTATATGGTGAAGAATTCTGAATAAACATCCCTAACTATGAGATAGCCTTGCCCCAAACTGAAAGTACTTCTAGGGTTGGCATCATCTGATTATGGAAAAGGTAGGGCTGGAAGCTTATGAGGTTCCTGCCATTTGTATTGGTCAAGTATAGACTGGCTGACCATATGGTTCTGATATTCAGAGAATGCTGGAAACTGTAGACAAATTTCTAAACAATCTTATTAAATAAGAAACACAGAGCCAAACACAGGAGTAATAGCCAAAGAGATCAGAGAAATAGCAAATAGCCACGATGAACCTTAGCTTACCAAGAAACCAGTTATATGCTGTTACTAGCTTCACATTGAAGTGGCTCTTTTTGTCTGTTTTTTTCCAAGAGAGATAGAGAGAGACATAGAGGCAGAGATGGAGAGAGACACACAGAGAGAGACACAGAGAGAGAGACAGAGAGAGAGATATTTGTGTACCTACAGAGATGAGAGGATAGCCTCTGGTATGTCATTCATCAAATGTTTTTCAGCTTTTGTTTTCATTTTATTTTGTTTAATACAGACTCTCTTACTGGCCTGGAAGTTGATTAGTAGGGTAGACTGTTTAACCTGCAAGCCTCAGGGATCCACAGGTCTCCTCTTCCCTGGCAGTTCAGTTATAAGTACAGGCCACCATGCTCTTTTCTAGTTTGCTTTTTTTTAGGTTCTGGGAATTGCACTCAGCTCCTCCTGTGGGTAAGCGTTTCATCAATTGAGCTATGCCCACAGCACTATTTTTATTTTAGTTGTTGCTATATTTTGTTTTTGTTTCTGTTTTTGTTTTATAAAGACAGGCTCTCATTTTTACCCAGACTATACTTAAATTCACCTGTTTGCCTTTACTGACTTCTGAGTGATGATGGAATTACAGATGTGCACTACCACACCACACATGGCTTCATTGGATTTTATTTGATAAGATGTCATGTGCCTGGAATTGTACTGGGCATGTTCACACATGCTGATTCATCTGTGCTGTAGGTGAACACAAGCTATAATACCTAAACTTCCTTTCAGAACTCATGTCCTGTAATTATACAATACTTAACTTAATGCTGAACATGGGCAACACAACCAGAGACCTTGTCACAATATCAGTCTTTCTCCTAACAGAACAATGAGATCAAAATCTTCAAACTAGGTCATTTGTAATTATCAAAAGATGCTCAGATTGAGGAGAATAAAGAAAGGAATGGGCAGAGGCAGTGTATTTGAAGATACAGGGAAGGATTGCTTCCCGGTTTAATTTTTTTTTTTTTTTTTTTTTTTTTTGGTTTTTCGAGACAGGGTTTCTCTGTGTAGCTTTGCGGCGCCTTTCCTGGAGCTCACTTGGTAGACCAGGCTGGCCTCAAACTCACAGAGATCCGCCTGGCTCTGCCTCCCGAGTGCTAGGATTAAAGGCGTGTGCCACCACCGCCCGGCCCGTTTTAATATTGTACTCATATATACAAGGAGTGAAAGTACAGACATGGCAACTAGAGAGGTTATGAGTCAAATCACTGAAAGGGAAACATGGAAAATTATGATCAAAATGTTATTATGTTCATAATTAGGCGAAAAATAAGAGCACACTGCAGCTAAGGGAAAACATGAACCACAGATACTAGATTTCAAGTAGACAATGTTTGAGGGGAATGGATATGTGAAGTAATATTAGTGTAAGTGAAGACAGGACAGAAATGGATGGAGTTAATAACTTAATGTATCTGGAAAAGTAGGAGAGCCATTTGGTGATAAAGAGATGTAGAAGAAGAAGAAAATAAATGACTAAATAAAGCAAAGAATAAGTGGCAAATAATGCAAGATACTAAAATTCAAAGCTGTCATAGAAGATATGGGGATGTAAGAAAGTAAGAATAGAGATACAAAAAAATTAAAAGACAAGAACAGAATACATACAGTCAAAATGAGGAAAAACAAAGACTGAAAACATTGTAAGGAATCTCCAATTGGTGAAAAACATGGAACTTTTGAAACTTAGGAAACTATCATGGCAGTAAGGTATCCTTAAAGGGTACAGATACCAGGAGTAACCTGAGATAATTCTGTAATAGCATTAACCAGAGAAGGTGGGAGATATTCTAACCTAGAGGGGATCTCTTTTTCATGTAAGGAAAGGTCAAATATTTTAAACAACAACGTACACTTGAAAGAGAGTTGATGGTATGGGGCATTACACTATTGGCATTAAAACACTGGCAATACAACACACAGATGTGTTCTTTGCAAAGCGTCTTAACCACCATAACTAACCTCAGTATTTACTCTCTTGAATGAGAATGCTAATGCTTCCACTGGGGAGCACTTTTGTGAGCATCAGCTATGAAAAGTGAGTGTAAATGGCCTGTCAGATTGCCTCCCGCTGTGACAACTCTTCTAATGGCAAAGCAAAGTGGTACAGTGGAAAGAGCCATTTCACAAGGGAAATAAGGATTAAGGGAATTAATCATTTTTCTCGACACAAATGTTCATTATTTTAATCCTCAAACTAACCCACTGACAGGCTTGTGATGAGGGTCAAGTGGCAAAGTGCCTGCTACACAAGTATATGAATCTAAGTTCAGATTCCCTGGAATTCATGGAAATGTCAATGGTCCCATGTTTGTAACAGTGGTGCTGTGGGCATGGAACATGCAGAACTCAGAAGCTTGGGACAAGCAGATCTCAGGAGCTAAATGGCTATCCAGGCTAGCCAATCAAGTGAGTTCTGATTTCAGTAAGAGACCCTTTCTTAAATCATAAAGTGGATTGGTACGTAAAGTGAAAAAAAAAATTTAAAAAGTAATTAATTAAAAACAAGATAAGGTGGAGCTCCATAGTAGAAGACAGCCTATGAAAATCTCTGGCCTACACACACACACACACACACACACACACACACACACACACACATACACACACACACACACACACACACACACACATACACACACACAGAGAGAGAGAGACAGAGACAGAGACAGAGACAGAGACAGAGACAGAATAACCTTATAAAAGTAATCATTTCCCCAGGAAAGCAAGAGTAGGTACAGAGCATTGAAGTGCAGTATATTAGTTCTTATTACCAGTGATTGGTAACACTGAAATCCAGACTCCAGTTTCTGAATACACCCTGGCCTGACTCCACACTTCATAGTCTTGAGTATCAGTGCACAGACATCTAAGCAGTCCTCCAGATAGCTTTATTATCCATGCACCTGATTCTCCATCCTTCCATCTTCCCAAACCTGTCTTGGAAGAGAAGAGAAAGATGGAAATTACAGATGGCCCAAGCCACTGGCATCAAGCGGAAAGCAAACAAAGAATTGAGAGGCAAGGGTCTCTTATGTTCTACGTGTTCAGCCTGGGGGATCTTTAATCTAGTTAGAAAGCTTCAGCATCACAGCCGTGGGCAGCCTTAAGAAATGTATTTTCAGCAAGGGAGGTGTCAAGATGGATTCATGAGAGGTACTGCATGCCTCACAAATCTCCCTGAATATTTCATGTACATTAAATAATTAGTAGACAAAACTGGAGTGGTGGTAGATAATTTACCTAGACCGGTTAGACATTTTTGATACATAGCAGCCAGAAGATTTATCTGCGGGCACAGTAAACTGCACTTGGAACAAAACACATTTGCTCCGCTAGCGTCCATCAGGGAGGACAGCAGAAGAGTTGGTTGTGGTGAGGTAGTAAATATGGGTGTGACAAAGAAATATTAGCATCATTTTTCTTGATTTTCTTCACAGTGGTTGCTGAGTTTCTGCTCTCCAAAGAACAAGGTAGCATTGTCCATGTGTGAGTGAGTTTAAAAGGTATAAACAAGGGAATCTGCTGGCCTAATTTGGGGGTCCAGTGGGAATCTACCTCCTTGCAGATAATGAGATCATATTTGGAGTAGATATGCCACAAAGCTAGAAACTGATTTTAATAGAAATATCACCACTATTTACAGTTTTAAAAACTGTCAAAATATACTAAAAAGAAAATGAATTCACTCCCTAGGACCTTTTCCATGTTTGGAAAAGCACATGTGACCTTCTTCCTATGGATAAGTGTAATGAGTTATAGTAATTCAAACCTCTGAATTATATTTAGCTGGGGCTTAAAAGTTCGACAATTCAGCCTTGAGCCACATTTACTGGCTGAAAAAGTATCTTTTATTTATTTTTCACTTTTCTAGATTCTCAAGTTCACTGAACTTGGCTCTAATTTCCTCTTTGCTTTTCAACTGAAAATGTGCCCCAAGTTGATGTAACAAAGTCACTGATTTGCCTGAAAATCATAATAATGGATGCATTGATAAATAGACTAAGTCGAAAATGGAAGATGGAGGGAGGAGGAGAAGGAGAAGGAGAAGGAGAAGGAGAAGGAGAAGGAGAAGGAGAAGGAGAAGGAGAAGGAGAAGGAGAAGGAGAAGGAGAAGGAGAAGGAGAAGGAGAAGGAGAAGGAGAAGGAGAAGGAGAAGGAGAAGAAGAAGAAGAAGAAGAAGAAGAAGAAGAAGAAGAAGAAGAAGAAGAAGAAGAAGAAGAAGAAGAAGAAGAAGAAAACATTTTTTATGCTAATGCACTAACGGAAAAACCACACAGTGTGGAAATTTAATGTTTTCGTCATTTGGTACTTTGGCTTTCCTATATGCTTTTTTCAGAGATCTTATGCTGGTGAAGAATTCAGAGTTTATTATTAGTATATGCCTAGAGAATGTATTGGCCAACCCATACAAGAAAATACTAGTTAAAGTAAGTGTGTTTAAGGAGAAGTCCTGAACTGGAAAGTAGGACTCCTTGTAATCAATTTGTTTTGGAAAACATTGGGACTATAGCACAGAGTAAATAGCTCTTTCTTATAATTGTAAAGACTTGAGAAAGATAAGAATGATAGGCTAGAAAGAAGAGGATGGCAGGGGATGTAGGTTATGATGCTATTTCTCTGTTCAGGTAACTGTCATGATCTTTCATGAATTACTCACCTTCCATAGACACATTCACAGGAACATTTCAACTAAGTCATGTTGTGGATCTAAAATGTTTACCCCAATTATGTCAAAAGGCAGACTGATCCTTTTAATGACATCTCAATGTCATGTGACATTTAAGTAAAATAATTGGATCTGCTTGTAGGAAAAGAAGTCATGCATTTAGAATGATGAGGTTCAGGTGCCTCATTGTCAAGACAGATCTAAACAAAGCTGCACACAATTAACATGACTTCTTCCCAGGTACATAGTATCTTGTGTCTTCTCTCATGAGAACCCCAAACTCCTTTTATGAATATGAGAAATAAAATGAGATGAATGAACTTGAGACTTATATTGTTATGAAACTATTAAAGAAAAGTGTGTCTCAAGATATCACCTAAGGGGCCAGTAAAAATTGGTTGTTATAGAGGAGAAGTTTTAAATAAAGATTGAACAAAATTACACTCAGATCCCTGGGGATGCTTCTAAATAATCTTTTCAAATGGGGTTACACAGCGAGGTGACCTTCCTGCCTTACTGCTTGTAAGTTTTATACCAGATATTCTGTGTGTCCAGCAAGGCTCAAAAATTCCTCATTCCCCTGGGTCTGTCTGTATCCCCTGGTTCTTCTAATACTATGTCCAGTGAAACACACTAATATGAATGTCTCAAAGCTAGTAACTCATCTGAAATTTCTATCCTTGAAAATTGAAATTTCAGTATCATTGGAAATGTTTTTTTATTTATTTATGTATTTGTTTATTTATTTACTCTAGCAAATACCTACTTATCTTCAACCTTCAGCCCACACCGAATTCCTTGGTTTTCATAGTAAATTCTTCTGTCTTCCCCTTCATTTCCTTTCTGTTTTTCTGTGTCTACTGGCCCCTATTCGCACCAAAGCATGCACATCCAGAGCACCCCCTGTGTCAAGAGCTACTCTCAGAAAATAAATACATGTTTTACTGTTAGAAGCATTTGTCCACCATCGTCAGATTGACAGCTGACTATAACTGGGTCTGTCATCCTAGGACCATTTCATCGGAAGAGACTGTAGCTGAAGCATTGCTTCCCCTATGCTTAACAGAGCATTTGACCTAATGAAGGAAGACAGTAAATGTCTATTGAATGAAAGTATGTAAAGTGAATAAATGGGTAAGTAAATAGCTTGCTCCATTTACAAAAGCAGCTGAAGCTCTTTCTATTTCCAAGGTGTGCCTGGCCATTGACATATCCCTTGCCTCTCTCCACTTCATCCCTGGTATTTGAGAACTGCCAAGCATATCAAAAGCTCTTCTCCAGTATGCATTATAAAGGCTGTATTCTCTGTACCAGTTGTACCTTCTGGCTTACAAGTCAATGAGTCAGCATTGCTGCCCTGTCTGGTGAACACAGGACTGGATGGAAGAGAGAATGGATTTCAGGAAAATGTCCGTCAAGGTGAAGGAGATTAAGTACAAAGACTGGGAGGCCCAATTTTCTTACAATATAGGCAAGCTGAACAACAGAAGACAGTGGGAATTTGGAGCTGTGAAGATAAAACTGTAGGTTGGTGGACTTCATCTCCCAAATATGAGAATAGGGCTCTAATAGGTAAGTTTCAGCCAGCTGGATGTAACTGGAAACAAACCCATTTCAGAATACTGTCTCTTTGTAGGTATGCCTTTCTCAAAATTAGAGTTTACCAGAAAGGTGAAATTTAGACCCATTTAGACATCTAGAGAGAGTGGTTGACCTAAGCAAATCATTTTCATTGTCCTTCAGGGACATAGTTCAGAACCTAGAGGCTCCTAGCTTGCCACAGCCTCTCTCCCAGGGAGCCAGGCCAGTTATAGAAAGATGGATAAGACACACTGCTTCATTATTCCACACCTGCATAAGGGGGACATTGCTTCCTGGCTTCAGGCAGGATAATTGATCACAGTCCTGATCCAACAGTATATCTGTATGGGACTTTGGTCCAACGCTTTTTCTTTTTCTTTTTTTGAGGAGGGGGGTGGGGCGTTATTTCAGCTTACACTTCCAGGTCAAAGTCCATTACTGAGGGAACTCAAAGCAAGAACTTGAAGGCAAGCCTGCTTGCTGTTCCACATAGCATTACCTCCATACAAGGAAATCACTTCAAAGCTGGTGAAGCATAACAGAAACCGTAGAGGATGATGCTTGCTAGCTGGCTCATAGGCTGGTCAAACACTCTTTATGAGCATAGTTTCATTAATAATATTCCCATCTTGTAAGAGGATAAGTGGTTTGCTTTCTTTACAGATGGGCAAAACAGGGTTTGGAAAATGGGATGCTTTCCCAGAGGAAGAGGGGTAAGAGGGAGCTGAGAATGTGCCCCTATTCCTAGCTCACCTTCGATCCCAAGCTCAGCTTCTCTATGTGTCATTTAAAAATCTCCACTATCAGCCAAAAGATTTATGTTTTCTTATTACCTTAGCAGCTTCTTCTGAATATATTTCTCCCCTAGCACAAGAATGAATTTAAAGGAATATTTTAAATTAAAAAAAAATGGGTTTGCAAGGCAAGATTCTATTTTGACCTTAATCTCTGTCTCTCTTTCTCTCTGTCTCTCTGTCTCTCTCCCTCTCCCTCCCCCACCTCTCTCTGTGATTTCTTCCTGCACATATATCCCTTATGAACCATGATTAAACTTTTCTGGAAGCAGTTTGAGATTGGAGTCATGTCCAAAGGTGGGAACAAAGGTGTGAGTCTGTCTATTATTACACATTATAGCCAGCAAGGAGGTAATGACCACGAGGAACATCAAGCAATGCTAATTGCTGGTAGTTTTCCAGTAGAGAAATTGTGGCAAAAAAAAAATAAATTTTAAGGCAATTACATTTAGAAATCCATTTTGAAGAATGAATTCTTAAAATTGAGATCATTGATGTTGTAGCATTTTGCTTACATGACAAATAGAACCAACCATAGTAATATCATTTGGGGTTCACAAGATAGCTCTGTAGGTTCATTTTCTTCAATAAGTCCAGAAATCAGTTTCATTGGTTGTTTCAAATTAAAAACCTATATAGCTGCAAACATATACCTCTGATGGGCACATGCTGCTTCTCTCAACATGTGGAGAAATTTCTTATATGAACGTGATCTCAAAGGAATGATATAAAAGGGCAAAAATGGTAGGCTTTCTGTGATGTGCTAATTTCATTTAACTCAATTCACATGAATCACAATGGCTTTCAAAAAGCATGGCATTCTTCTTGCCCCTGATGAGAATACACAATAGCTTACAGGAATCTGAAAACCACTGCAGTAAGTTAAGAAAGCAAATAGCATGCAGAGTCTCACCTCCAAGAAGCAGCTGCCTCTGTCCATTTGTGTGTGTGTGTGTGTGTGTGTGTGTGTGTGTGTGTGTGTGTGTGCTGATGACCTTGTCCATGCTAAGCAAGTGTTCCACCACTAATCTGCTCCCCAGTATCTGGTTAAACAATTTTAATAGATATTCAATTTATTATCATACAGTAACATTTGCCCCCATTTTCCCCTTAGGCAATGAATGTAAGCACCTTAAATACATTTCTTAATGAAGGAAATGTGTAAATAAAATGACATTGGATATAATTTGGAGCACAGGCATATGACATCACAGGCATTTAATCTTTAATCCACTTAAGAATTCAAGTTTACAATAACCTTGTTCCTTTTAGAAAATTAACAATCTCACCTTAGAAAAATGATTTTTTCCCCTAGAATCACTAAGTGAATGAATCATGGAAGAACTGTGATCATGGTGATCTTCCTTGTTCCTTCCTATAGGCTGTATTTTCCTTCCAGAAAAGTGACAGCCCAGTTCTGTTTTAAAAAGGATTACTTATAAAGCCAGCACCTGCATCCCCACAGGAAGTAAAGATGGGACTAGCTGGTGAGCCAACACAGGAAAGGACACCTGTTGTTGTTGTTGCAGGTTTAAGCAAGGTCTTCCGCCAAAGTAAGCAGGCTAACATCTAAAAACACCTGGAAAAATGGCCTTCAAAGAGCTTCAGATGCCAATATCAGAAAGCATGCCAATGCTACCATATTCTGGGACTCTACCTCCCAGTATTTCACTAAATTCATATCATATGCCCTCACTGTAATGTGAAAGCAATACTTACTTAATGCTTGGACTAGTCCAATTCTACATCTGTAATTTCATGACACACCTGAAAACTAGAAATTGCATGTATATGTGTGTATACATATATACATATACATGTATATATAATACATATATATATATATAATGTTTAAATATTTATAAATTCAATTTTGGAAAATCCAAAATCAGGCAACCTCATTGGTTCACCCCATGTAAAGGCCTACTTAGATGTGTCACAGCATGAGGGAGAGATAAGATGTAAGGCAGAAAGCCAAAGAATGCAGAGGCCAAGCTTATACTTTTTAAAAACTAACATATTCCTATGAGAATAGACCCACTGCATGCCATCATTAATATTTCTGGGAATGATGTTTCCAATGACTTCTCCTCTGCTTAATAGGCCCCAACTTTTAAGATTTGACCACCTTTCAGCATTGCCTCATTAGAGATCACACTTCTAACTCATGAATCCTTGTCAGACTCATTCATACCTTGCCTAAATCATATTAATACTTCATCATAAAAACACTTAATGCATAAAAAATACTTAATGCATACTTAAAATCATCTAATCTTTCTATTGTGCTTAACTGTGTAAACTTTCAATGGATAAATGTCATGGAGGTGGGTTGGGGAGGTCAATCCTAGAGGTACTATAGAACCATAGAAGATGAACAGAAAGGAGAAGTTGCAAAAGCTCATTTTATTCTCACCTGTCAGGCAGATAAAAACTAGGAATGGTGATTTTCATCCCTGGTCGGGTAGAAGAAATAGCAGAGCTATAATTTTATATCATCTATTGTTTTACACTGACAATGTGAAAAAGTAATCCAGTTAGATGTACATAAAAATCCTGCCATAGTGGACAGCTATGTCTTTTCAGTGCTTAAACAGAGATGTCAATTGCAAGGCCTTACTCCTACCCCCAAGCTCACCCTTCTTGTCATCTAAGAGGAAGACTGAGTACAGACATTGGAAGCATCCTGATTCTCAGAGAGATGTTATTCTATCTTCTTTTGAACATATATGGAAGAAGCACTACTTCAAGTGGTTGGTAGGCCCTAAAGAATCAACCATTACCACTGGGAAGCAAAGCCAAATGTCTCCATTTGAGGCCTTCATTGACACATTGACTCCCCTTGCAATTCTTAGAGCAGGAAGCTAGACAAAAGGGCAGGTGGTACTGTGTTACTTCTAGATCGATAGGTATGTATAGGACATATTGTGTACTTTTACATTCTATTCTTGTTTCCTGTTCCCATGGCCACTTATTCTATTGGCATGCAGGTCTTTGATCCAAAGAGGGAGTGCACCCACTAGGAGACAAGACAATGGTCCCATTAGGCAGGAAGCGAAGACTATATAGCTGCCTTAGATGCCTCAAGCCTGTTAAATACCTGATGGAGAAGAAACCTATAGGGCTGATTATGATAAATGATACAGAGCATCAGAGGGAAGCAGACCATTAATGCCAGTGGTGTCAAGGAAAACATGTCTGCAGAGACGACCTTTAGGTGTCTGAATACTATCATGCCCTGTGAGTAGGGATGATGGAAATATGCAGTCCAATCCAGGAAGACCAAATAGCGGTCTAGACTCCTTGAAAAAAAAAAGTTCAGCTCATTCCACCAGCAGAAATACCACAACTAGCTAAAGTACTTGCTGGAGGCAAAGGGGCTATGGAGTAGATAGTAAATCATTATAAATCACTATAAAGAAGATCATTATAAATCTTGTTATATCATGTCAGTACACTATTTGGCTTTATAAGTAGAATGTGAATCAGAGTTCACTAAGAAATACAATAATTAAATAATGTACATGTATGCCAAAATAATTAGTATGAAGAATTATTTGATGAAACTTTCTGAATCTGCTTTCTGTTATTGTGATAAAACACTAAAACCAACTTGTGAAGGAAAGGTTCTATTTCTTCTTGCAGATTACATTCCATCATCAATGGAAGCCAAGGCAATCACTCAAGAAACTTGAAGCAGGATCTACAGAGGAACACTACTTCCTGGCTCATTCCCAGGATCACAGTCCACTACATTTCTTATACCAGCCAGGGCCAAGCCCTCCTGCATTCATCACCAGTTTGGAAAATACTACATAGATGTGCCCACAGGCCAATCTGATGGAGGAAAACATGTTCCTTTTCCTGGGTATACCAAGCTGACAAACAAATCTAGTCATCATAATGCTACTGAAGACAGCAATCCCCTAGAATTTACAGCTTGAATCAACAAGTTTTATAACAAGGAAGACTGAAGACTAGGGTCAAGTCCATGTCCAAGTCAGATAGCCTTAAAGCTGATAGTGTAGTCCTTATCTGAAGGCCACCAGGGCCCAAACTGAAGATCAACTGCTGCTGCTTGAGTGTGTAGATCGAATTTAACAAATGACACCCATGATGCAGGCTGTCTAATAGACAGGATTCTCCCTTGCTCAGTTGATGGACAGAAATTTTTGCTCTATTTAAGCTGATAATAGATATGATAGAAGACAATCTGCATTATAAGCTCACTAATTTATATGTTAATCTTTTCTGAAATATTATCACAGAAACACTCAAAATATTTAAGCAAATTTGCACCATTTTATGGCCTAGTTAGCATAATACATAAAATTCGCCATCTCAGTAGATTATTGGGCTTGTTATAAGACAGGAGATCAAAAATGGTGGATATCAGTTATTTTTAGGAATTGTAATATTTTAGAACAATTTCTCTTGTAAGCCTTATGCTTCTTTTCACAAAAATATAAGCCATCAATAAATAAATTTTAGTGGATGTTAGTATAAGTGTCTCTTAATAATGTGTTAATTGCTACAAAGATCTTGGCTAGGTTGAGTTCTACAGGTTGCAACATGGGAAGTTTAAACATGGTGTTTACCAAAATCATCATTCATGAAGAGTTTCTGAGAACTTTTACGCTAAGATTTATCTATGAGTCACCTGTATAACACTTTAAAGGTGTTGGTTAACAAATTCTATGCATCTCTATTTGTAGACATATGTCTGAGCATCTGGGTCTTCAAAGATACTTATACCAATGTAATCCTAAAAGCTTTTGCTAAGTATGGAATAATTTAACAAACTTTGTGAATTTAATTAAGCTTTTATCCACATGGTGTGTTGGAAGACAAGGTGGTTTATACAAATACCACAGTCTAGAAAAGAGAAAATATCTATTCTTTTTACAAAATGGAAACAAGGTTCACAGGGCAAGTAGGACATTTTGCTTGTCAGCAAAATAAATATATTCTGAATTTATGAATTGGTAATAAGCTGCCTTCTCACATAATTAATGGCAATTAACCTTTTAAAGCTCCATTGCTTAGGAGTCCATCTCTGGCAGACAGCCCTTAAAGACAGAATGGAATGTGGACAGTGGAAAAGACATTTCTCAGGACTTAAAGGTCCTGAAAGGTAGGAAATCAAGTTTCTCTATGGTGATGTTGCAGATCTAAACTCCCCCAGAGAATTCCAGGCAGGGAGAAAATACATATTTGAGCTGTGATGATGAGAGGCTTTCATCCTAAGGGAACCACTGGGCTAGAGATCAGAGCCAGCCACCTCCACCACTGACAATTATTTGCCTTCAGCAGTTTTACTCTTGGGCAGGGCTACTGTTTCCCCTCATTTGCAAAAGATATATGTAGTATGTCATTTTACATAAAGAGCCCTATAAACTAGTTTGGTAATTTGAAAGAAAATGGCCTCAAATGGGAGTGGCACTATTAGATGTGGCTTTGTTGGAGTAGGTATGGCCTTGTTGGAGGAAATGTGTCACTATGGAGGCAGGCTTTGAGGTCTCATATATGTTCAAAATAACACTCAGTGTCTCAGACCACTTCCTGTTGTCTGCCTATCAAGATGTAGGACTCTCAGCTCCAGCACCATGTCTGCCTGCACACCACCATGTTTCACCATGTTTCAGAACTAAAGTTCTGAAAATATAAGCCACCTCAATTAAATGTTTTCCCATTATAAAAATTGCCAAGGTCATGGTGTCTCTTCATAGCAATAGAAAAGAAACCCTAACTAAGACAGCCAGCATAAGACAAATACAAGCCTTCTTATCAAATAGCAAGCATCGTATAAAACTGTTTTCCAACACATTGGCATGTTCATGCATCTTAAGATGCTAAACTGGATCCATAGCACATTGCATATCTTTCCTGATCCAGGCTTTTCTAACTCTGGCATTCATAATATAACTATCTGTGATGGTTAGAAAGAAGAGAGCAAAGTGTCTACCAGTGATGTTCTTAGAACCAACACCCATGTAAAGGAAGACAGTGGAGCAAAATCCAACAAAACAAAATACCTGAGCTATAACATGAGCACACCAGACGGCTTATTCAAAAAGTAAGCCTTAGAGTTAGAATCAGTTTTTCTGAATCTAGACCCACTGGCCAAGTTCTTTCACATTGGCTGTCATAAATCGCTGTATCTGAGTTGCACCAGAGTATGATGGTCATGAACTAGGTGGTTCTGTGGACCTATGGGAACTTTATAAGGGGCAGAGAATTTTGCATTTGTAAATGGAACTTTTTGTTTGCTTGTTTTTACTAGAGCAATGACATCTCCAGCAAACAGGCTGTAGGAAAGTTCATCAGAGTATCTCTAACATTAATATTTACTGAACAACTATGCCATATGAAGATTCTGTTGAGTCTCATCTATCCACTATTGTATTTATAATCAACTTCACCCTATCAAATAGGTATTTAAATAGATGTTTGTTAGATAATGCAATGAGATATGGTTAAGTTGTACAAAAGTAATACCATCAACAGTCAAGGTATGAAATCAATCTAAATATTTGTTAGCTTATGAATGGATAAAAATGTGACACATGTATGCAATAGAATGCTATACAATCATAAACATACCATAGTTTTGTCATTTGTGACTCCATGTATACAACTGGAAAGTAGTGAAGCAATGAAAGAAAGTGGGCACAGAAACACAAACATTGCATGAGCTCACTCACATGCAGCATCTAGAGGTTGCTGTCATAGGAGTTGAGAATAGAATACTAAAATGGCAAGACTAGGAAGAGACCCAGGATGAAGACAGATTATGAAGCATTACTAAGTTCCATTTGTATGGAATGAATGAGTTCTGATGCTCTGTTATACAGTATGGTGAGTATAGAAAAGATGCTGTATTATACATTAAACAAAAACATGGGAAATACTGCAAATAAATTCTAAACATTTGAGGAAATAAATATGCTAACCCATACTTGAACATTATATAATGAAATATGCAATAATTATTTAAATTTAAACATAATCTTAATTTAAAATTAAAATGCACAAATATTTAAATCAGTTCCTTAGCACTATTCAGTGTTAACTCCAATATGCATAAGAATTTGTTACAAATGAGAGACAACTCACACTAACCACCCATTGTTTTCAATCCTTGTTTTCCTGATCATTACTAAAGAAGTGACTCTGCTCTCCTCCACTTAAGATTCTATTTCTCTGTATGATTCATTCCAAACTAGGATTTCATAAGTCTCTAGCCAAATGGAAGTGTGTGTGTGTGTGTGTGTGTGTGTGTGTGTGTGTGTGTGTGTGTGTGTATGCTCTTAGAGCATGTGGCTAAGTATATGATTTTGCAGAAGTTGTTGATCTCCCCTCAGCTTCCCATCTTCTTCATTCAGCACTAACATGAGAATGATAATGTGGTATCTCTTTGCTTGCTCTCCCACTCTGTACCTGTTCCAGCTCGACCACCCTATTTCCTTATATTCTCATCTTCCATCCCCTACCCTCCATTGTCTCCCCACCCCCAATTTGCTCATGGAGATCTCATATATTTCCCCTTCCCAGGATGATCTATGCATCCCTCTTAGGGTTCTCCTTGTTAGCTAGCTTCTCTGGAGCTATGGGTTGTAGTCTGGTTATCCTTTGCTTTACATCTAGTATATACTTATGAATGATTACATATCATGTTTGTCCTTCTGAGTCTGGGTTACCTCACTCAGGATGATATTTTCTAGTTCCATACACTTTCCTGCAAATTTCATGATGTCATTGTTTTTCTCTGCTGAGTAGTACTCCACTGTGTATATGGGAGGGGCATCTAGGTTGTTTCCAAGTTCTGGCTATTATGAAAAATGCTGCTATAAACATAGTTGAGCATGTGCTCTTGTGGTATGATTTAGCATTCCTTGGGTATATGCCCAAGAGTGGTATAGCTGGTTCTTGAAGTAGAGAGATACCATGATAGAGGGAGACATCATGGGAATAGGGAGAAACAGGGTGCTAGGGAATTCCCAGGAATCCACAAAGATGACCCCACCTTAGACTACAAGCAATAGTGGAAAAGGTGCCTGAACTGGCCTACTCCAGTAATCAGATTGATGAATACCCTAATTGTCATCATAGAGTCTTCATCCAGTAACTGATGGGAGCAGATGTAGTGATCCACAGCCAAGCACCAAGCTGAGCTCCAGGAGTCCAGCTAAAGAGAGAGAAGAGGGATTCTATGAGCAAAGGGCTTCAAGATCATGATGGGGAAACGTATAAAGACAACCAAACCAAACTAGAGGGAACTCATGAACTGGACCAATAGCTATAGAGCCTCCATGGGACTGGACTAGGCCCTCTGGATAGGTGAGACAGTTGTTTATCTTGACCTGCTTAAGGGACCCCCTGGCAGTAGGATCAGGATCCATCCCTGGTGCATGAGCAGGCTTTTTAGAGCCCAATGACTATGGAGGGACACCTTACACAGCCTTAGTGTAGGGGGAGGGGCTGGGACCTGCCTGAATGTACCAGGGTCTGCTGTCTCCCCATGGGAGTCCTTGCCTTGGAGGAAGTGGGAATGGGGGGGGGGAGTTGGGGGAGAAGACTGGGGGGCAGGAGGAGGGAAGAGAGGGGTATTTGTGGTTGATATGTAAAATGAATAGAAAATTTCTTAATAATAAAAAAAGAATGATAATGTATCTATTACATATACATTTTGTTATTAAATCTTTAGCTGAGTATGGCAACTTGTACCTATATTTCATACAATATATACCTAAGGCAAGAAGACTGCTTTCAGTTTGAGGCTGACCTGGATTACATACTGAGTTCCAGAGCAGCATGGACTGTCAAGTGAGACCTTGTGTACTAGCTGGTTTTGTATGTCAGTTTGACACAAGCTAGAGTCATATGAACAATGCTGAAGTGTAAGCCTAATAAACCCTTTCCTCCCCAACTTGCTATTTGGTCATGGTTTTTCCTTGCAGCAATAGAAACTCTAACTAAGACAAATTAGTACCAGGAGTGGGGAATTGCTGTGACAGATCTGAGTATGTTTTGGGGAGGACTGTAGATGGACTTTGGAACTTTGTGCTATAAAAGCCATTGAGTGTTGAGACCTCAATGAGATGTTCCATGAGAACTTAGAAGATAAGAATATTGAGAGAGGTACAGAGGATAGAGGCCTGACTTTCAAAATTTCAGAGGGAAATTTAAAGACTCAATCAGAGCCATTTGTTGTTTGAATTAAGATCCTGTGGTTCTGGTTAGTCGGTACTAAGGAATCAGCTGTGATTAATAAGATACCAGAACTACTAAAGTGAAATCTTTACATTACTGGGACAATGGATTCTTGTCTTAGCTGGAGCTAAGAAATTAGCAGTGATTAAGAAGAGACAAGCATCACTGAGGTGAAATTTTCTGGGAAGTGTTTCCTGAGAACTCAGAGAAGCTGTATTCTAGAGGCAGGCAAGGCTGTTCCTCATGCTGGCAGCCAGAATTGGTAATGTGTTAGCATCACCCAGGTGGTACTAGTTTTGAAGGCATGAAGGGTGAGCAGCTGTGGCTTGCCACTGTGAGGGACCAAGGAAGGCCATGCATGAAGGTGTAGCCTCAGTGGCAGTGAAGGCCCAGGACTGAAAAGGTCATGCACAGAAGTTGGGGCTTGGCACCATGAAGAGAGCCTATAAGAGGCTATTGGTGAAAGTGAAGCCTAGTGACAGCAAAGGACCCCAGCATTTTGGGGATGCCAGTATCATGGGAAGACTACCAAGGACGGTAGCAGCAGTGGAGTAGAGCCAGCCAGAGCCTAGGCGATAAACTATGTGTGCTGTGGAGGGGAGAGCTGGAGAAGTGACCCAAGCCTTTTGGAGGAGTCCAGAAGATCATGAGTGATTCCCAGATATTTGGACATTGAATTATTTATATTGTTGGAGTTTGTTCTGTTTTGTTTCTTTGGTTCAGATTCTGACAGTGCCCTGGTTCTTCTCTCCTGAAGAAGGTGTTTAATTTTGATTTTTAAAGAAGCCTACTACTGAAAGACTTGAACTTTAAAAGAGATTGGATATTTTAAAAGAGATTTAAATTTTAATGTGTTTGAATTGGTAAGGACTTTAGGAATTTTAAAATTATTTATAATTTTAATATGATATCTTGGGGATGATAAGGAAGGAAGGATTGTGGCTGAATAGTGATGTATTTGTGTATCAAGTTGACAAGAGTTCAGTTGTACTGGCTGGTTTTGAGAGTCAGCTTGGCACAAGCCAGAGTCATCAGAGGAAGATTCCTCAGCTGAGGAAATGTCTCCATCTCCATGAGATACAGCTGCAAGGCATTTTCTCAATTAGTGATCAGTGTGGAAGGACCCAGCCCATGGTGGGTGGTGACATCCCTGAGCTGCTGGTCCTGGGTTCTATGAGAAGGTAGGGTGAGCAAGCCATGGGAAGCAAGCCAGTGTACAGCTCCCCTGCATGGCCTCTGCATCAGTTCCTGCTTCCGGGATACTACCTTGTATGAGTTCCCATCTTGACTTCCTTCAGTGATGAACATCAATACTGAAGTATAAGTTTAATAAACTTTTCCTAACCAAATTGCTGCTTGGTCATGGTGTTTCATTGCAGCAATAGAAATCCTAATTGAGACACCTGTATCCAAAAATTCCCAGAAATATTCACACATATATATTAATATTTATAATAAAATATAATATATATATATTAAAATGCAGGGATCATACATAAATGTATGTCAGACATATATGGGGAAAGATGTATGCTTCCTGTTATTATTATCTGTATGTTTCCTTAATAATTTGTATAAGAATGCATCATGACTTTGGTGATGTGTTCACTGTTTTCTTTTTGTCAGTATCATCAAGACAGAGGCTATATGATACATGAATATAAACATGGTGATAAAATACATTTTGCCTAATACAGAGTATTAAATTGAATGTCATTTCAACACCAAGTAAAGATGTTCTCTCATCTACAGCCAGGCATGCCTGCCTTCCAGCATGTTCCTGTATCTTCATGCATCCCCCTATCCTGCCACTATCATTTCTTCAGATCTTCAGATTTGAAGTCAGATAGATTGGAAATCAAGTCAAATCAATGTCCAATTGTCATTTTTTATTTAACTAGTTCTTGGTTCAATTTCTTCATTTATGAAATGAGGACAGAGTATCTATGCCATAGAGATGTAAATAAAATTAAATGTGGTATACAAATTATTACTGTATAGCTAGTTTTGTGCAAATGCTAGCTTTGATAATAATACTGGCAACATGTTAGCATGTCAACCATCTTTTCATTATTGTTATGAATCATTGCTGCTTGGATACAAAAGTGTTGTATTCTAAGTAGAATGTTTTTTTTTTTTTTTCATGTGTTCTGTTGCTATGATATAGCACCGGACATTACCGACATAAAAGAGGAGGAAGCACTTCTTTCCATTCACAGTTCCAGAGGCTTCAGTGTGGGGTTGCTTGCACTGGTCATTTCAGGCATGTGGGGAGGTTTAACGTAATGTTAGGCACATGCAGTGGAGCAAAGCAGCTTACCTCATGGCAGACAAGTTGCAATGACAGCCATCGGGCTCTTCTAATAAAGCCCAGTACTCCTGTGAACTCATTAATGGATCAATTGATGAATGAGGTTGGAGCCCTAGCAATTCAAGGAATTCCCAAAGCTTCATCTCTGGACACTGTTGCATTGCCTTCAACACAGAAGGGGGCACTTTGGATTCAAGCCGTAGGTAACATTATAGTAGAAAGAGCATAGGCATTGAATGTGGCTTTGCCACATATGATTTCTTAAGCCTGAGTAAATTGCTTAATATGTGCTGGCCTTCTGATTTCTCATCTGTAAAATATGGACAGGAATAATGCATAGATTTTAGGGGCAAAAGTGGTCATCTATCTGAAGCCCTTTATATAGCAGTAGAGAGCCATCGCAGGTGTACTCTGTGGGCTTTGATTCATCCTGTTTACATGCATGGAACATGACACGCCTGACCATTGCAGAATCAAGAAAGATGTGTCTCACCAGCACACAGTGGGCTCTCAGCACATCGAGACCTCCCATTACCAACCCCTGAGCAGACAGCTGACTCTCAGCATAAATCCACATAATGCTCAGGAGAATGTTAAATGGCAGGGAAAGGCTATGACAAATGCTGCCTTAATGAGACATCCTGTTAGCTCTGACTGCTCCCAGGTCAGACTGCTTGTGTCAGAGCAAGAGCACTAATGGACTAGGTAGTTGTGTATTTCCATCTGGCTTGGCACTGGGTTTTTAATGAAGCAAACTGTCCACAGACTTGGACGGTGTGTGTGTGTGTGTGTGTGTGTGTGTGTGTGTGTGTGTGTGTGTGTAGGGAAGAAGAGAAAAGAGAGAGAGGGGGTGGGTGGGTGGGGAGAATTTCTCCCCAATAGCAAATAGTTACATCCTAAAATAAAGTGGAGAAAGATGGTGGCACAGGAAGGCTTGACATCCTGTGATTTGCATCAGTTGGAGAGAAGTTGACAGAGACCTTCCACCCCTGCAGTGGACCCTTGCACAGGGCAGAAAGAACAAAATGTTCTGCTTTTCCAAGGGCCTCTAATACCCTCTAATACCCTCCACAGCTTGAACAAAGACTAGTGTCAGCTGCCTGACTTCTTAATGATGAATAATTCATACACATCAAAGCAGCCCTTACAAAGTATTTTTCCTGCAGCCTCAAAGACAATGAAACAACAGCAAAAAGGCCAGAAGGGGATTTTTTTTTTCAAATCACATCATCTCTCTTATCTCTCCTCCTTCCTTCCCTCCTCTGCAGTATCCGTGGTTTGGACTGCATTGAAATCAGCTGCAATATCATTTTAGAAAACCATTAAATTGTTCCAATTTCTTTCTTTCCCCACATAATGGTAAACTCCTATTCGTACTTCAGTTCCCAGCTCAGATACTGTCACTTATTGAATTAAACCCTGCCCCCTACATGCTTCCTTTACTAGGATCAGTGCTAGCATCTTACTTCTTTGAATTTCTGGTTTAGACTTATAACTTTTGAATCATCAGCATTCAATATTTGTGGGATTGTAATGACTTGCAATTTTTATTTAAAAAAAGAAGAAGAAACAGAAAACATTTGCATTCAGCAGTCAGGAGCTCTTCTTGCAGATTATCCAAGTTGGTTACCAGCACCCACATGATGGCCTACAATAGCCAGTAACTCTAGCACCAATGGATGAGGTGCTCTCTTCTGACCTCCAAGGGCACCAGTCACACGTGCAGTGCACTTACATACCCATAGGCAAAACACTCACACATAAAATTAATAAATCATGAATGAAAATCAAATAAAAATATTGACATGAAGTACAGAAATTCTCTTGCATATTAAGTCTATGAAAATGAAAACAAGATGAAAAGAATATTTTACAAACCTCACAAATACCACAGACCATTATTCTTATCTCTTAGCATTTACTGGGAATCAGCATCAAAGGTTTAGGATGCATAGACCTGTGAGTTCTGTTTGGGGAGCTTATCAGCTCTCTTTAGGAGGGCAAGCCTTTTGGAGAGAAGTATTTGTTGAAGCAGAGATAAAAATTAAAATGACAGCGTGACGATCTAGGTTAGTTTTATAGTCTGTCTTAAAATACAAACTCCTTCTCCTCCCTCTCTTTTTGATCATCATAAATGACAATTTACTACAGATGTACACACATGAGAATGCAGATGTTACTCACATTTTATATTTCTCAACTGTCTACTGCTTCAGTATAATACCATTTCAGTGTCAAGGGGAGAACACATTTCCTTTGTAGAGTGAATGCTTGTAATCAAGGAAAAAAGGACAGGCATTTTAAGGTAGCCTCTATTTATTCACTGAGTGCATTACAATGCACGGGGCACACTAGACACTGTGCTCGGCAGCACAAAGAAACTCACAGACCATGAGATTTAAGTCTCACTCCTACAGACCTCATCATCCCATGAGGGAGAGAGATGTGAGCAATGATTATTTCTAAATATTTTCAGCTTTATGGATGAAAGAAGTTATAGTTTGGTAAGAGACATCATGGCTGATTCTCACTGGAAATTTAGACATAGCTTCAGAGAGGAGACAAATTTGAATCTCATTCTTGAGGAACAAATGAAGGGGCATTTTCCAGTGTAAGAAAGACAAGGCTAATTTAAATTAATGATGCTTCCAAAAGTCTAGGGATGGGCAACATATAGATTGAAAGTGCCAGATGGCTCAGGTACTAGTTCTATATCAAGAGGTGAAGTTGCAATCCAGTCATCCTTATTCCACATCTAGTATCCTCCTATGAGTGAGTATATACCATATTTGTCTTTCTGAGTCTGGGTTACCTCACTCAGGATGATTTTTTCTAGATCCATCCATTTGCCTGCAAACCTCATGATGTCATTGTTTTTCTCTGCTGAGTAGTATTCCATTGTGTATATGTGCCACAATTTATTTATCCATTCTTCAGTTGAAGGGCATCTAGGTTGTTTCCAGGTTTTGGCTATTACAAACAATGCTGATATAAACATAGCTGAGCAAGTGCTCTTGTGGTATGATTGAGCATTTCTTGGGCATATGCCCAGGAGTGGTATAGCTGGATCTTGGGGGAGATTGATTCCCAATTTTCTAAGAAAGCGCCATATTGATTTCCAAAGTGGTTGTACAAGCTTGCATTCCCACCAGCAGTGGAGGAGAGTTCCCCGAGTTCCACATCCTCTCCAGCATAAAGTGTCCTCACCAGTGAGGCTACCTGGAAAACAGGACCCCAAGAAAGACACGGGGATCACCCAATGACGAAGAAATGGATAAGATCTACATGAACAGCCTGGACATGAGTGGGAGCAATGAACGGCGAGGGTCGAGGGAAAGAGAGTGGGAGATCCCACCTGGATCAAGAACAGAGAGGGAGAACAAGGAATAGGAGACCATGGTAAATGAAGACCACATGAGAAAAGGAAGAAACAAAGTGCTAAAGAGGCCCACAGAAATCCACAAAGATACCCCCACAAAAGACTGCTGGTGATGGCCGAGAGACAGCCGGGACTGACCTACTCTGGTGATGGGATGGCCAAACACCCTAATAGTTGTGCCAGGAACCCCATCCATGTACTGAGGAATCTGGATGCAGAGATCCACGGGTAGGCCCCGGGTGGAGCGCTGGGAGTCTAATTAGCGAGAAATAGTAGGGTTTATATGAGCGAGAATTGTTGAAGCCAAGGTTGGATAAAGCACAGGGACAAACAGCCAAACGAATGGAAACACATGAACTATGAACCAAAGGCTGAGGGGCCCCCAACTGGATCAGGCCCTCTGAATAGGTGAGACAGTTGATTGGCTTGATCTGTTTGGGAGGCATCTAGGCAGTGGTACCAGGTCCTGGGCTCGTTGCATGAGTTAGCTATTTGAAACCTGGGACTTAGGCAGGGACGCTTGGCTCAATCTGGGAGGAGGGGACTGGACTTGCCTGGTCTGAGTCTATCAGGTAGATCTCAGTCCTCAGGGGTGGCCTTGATCTGAAGGTGGTGGGAATGGAGGGTGGATTGGGGGGAAGGGGAGGGGGCAGGAAAGGGGAGAACAAGGGAATCTGTGGCTGTTATGTAGAACTGAATAGTATTGTAAAATAAAATAAATAAAAAAAAGAGGTGAAGTTGGTGAAGCAAAAGAAACCACAGGATGCTGTTGCTAAGAGCCTTGCATTATCAAGGAGTAAGTATGGTACTTTGTAAGTCTAAGATGAATATGGGGTGAATGAGGTACTTCTTTGCTTTGACTAAAATGATAAGACCAATAAAACGAAGGTAGGTCAGGTTACTGAAGGTCAATAAGATCCTCTGAGAATGAAGGAATGGATAAGACTGGACAGAACGGTGGCAGGGGAATAACAGGCTTGCACAAAGGCATTTTGCAGTATTAGTTACAAGTCAGATGAGTTCAAGAGAACTAGTGCTGCACCACAGGTCGTTTTAAATGGATTTTTCAAAAACCACAGGACCATTGAACAATGTGAATAGAATATTCCAGATAAGAGAGTGGCCTAGGCTACAAGCTTGGTAACTGCATAACCAGGACAGTTTTAGAGAAGGATGGAAGTTTCAGTATGATTGTGCTGCTATGATAAAACACTGGTAATCAAGTAGTTTATCAACAAAAGAAATGTTTATGCCACAGGGTTCTGAAGTCTAGAAGTCCAAGTCACCCGAAGATTGAGCATCTAGCAAAAGTCCACTCTCTGCTTCAGAAACAGTTCTTTCTGAAAACATCATTACATTGTAGAAGCGGTGGTTTATTCTGTTGGATATTGTTCACAATGCCAGTAATCCCACTGATGTAGGACTCACCCTCATGGTCCAACCACCTTTCAAACATTCCACCTAACAATACCATCAGCTTCAGGGGAAATGTTTCATCATATGAATCTCCGGACAGATATCCAGAACTAGACAGATAACCATGCACAGATTATTAGGAGCAGATAACCATGAACTAGAGCAGGATATTCTCTGTAACTAACTTCAGGATCATATGAATGATTTGGAAAGATGCTATGCAAAGGCCAACATTTCATGTATATAGTAACTCCTGCAGAGATATTGATGAAGGGAGTAGCAGGATCCAGTAAGATCTAGAAACATGAGTTATCCAATGTACCCTCATATCTTCCTAACTCAAAACATGGGGTCTCTCACCCAATCAGCAACTGAGATTTGCATTTATGCTATTATCTTTTCTCCATGACAAAATCAACCAGAAGAGAAGAGACGGCCAAGAGAACATGTAGTTTGGAGTAAAAAGTGGAGTGGATATAGGAGGAAGAACATCAGACTTATATTCAGACGAGAAGAACCAGGGCTGTGGCTAGGAGAGACACTGCTAAATGATTATGTTTGATATGAATATATATTGAATGAATCAGGAAACTTGTAGCAAAAAGCCTTTAAAATGATGATAAATTTCAAGGTCAAGTGGACAGCTGAGAGCCAGTCTTCTGTTATCCTGACTCCTCAGTCAGGTAACTGTGCACCATTTCTGAACATTTTTCTGCTTAAGTCCTGGCCATTGTTTGCAAGAAAAGTACAATACAACTTCTCTACAAAGCCTGGCACGGACAAGAAGATGACATAATCATGTAGAAAGTCTGCCATTGGCTGAACCAACTAAAGAAAACAAATCCCCTGGTTAAACCCATTGTTTCACTTCTACTTCTAAAATGAAGATCATTGGCTCTGCATTCCTTAAGTTACTGACAAAGACAAGCTGAGAGTCTGCTGTGTGCCAGGGACGACTGTGAGACAGGGAATGCCAGAGAGTAAAAGCAGGCCTGATTTCTTTTCCCAAGAAATTAACATTCTACCAAGGGAATGATAGACGTTAATGTAATAATCATAAATTTAAATAATTAACTCAAACTGAGATTAAACCTTAAATGAGGAAACAAATTATTCTGAGTTCAGACAACAAGCAGATATCACCTTGACTGAGAAAGGAGATTAAAAGTTCCCTACAAAGTAAGGTTTGGCTTGTCATCAGAAAGGTAGGGGTGGTAGAGGAGAACTCTGCATCAAAGGAGCAGTGTGTGCAAAGCAACTGTGACAAGAGGCCCAGAAAAAGCCATGCTATGGAAGAGAGGATGGAAAGCAGGTGGAAACAGAAAGGAGGGACACTCCTTAGGGTTGTGTTTATGTATAATGCATCTTGAGCATTTGCCTGCAGGTGTGTATGGACTCCTCATGCACTGTTCAGGCCTATGGAGGCTAGAAGATGTCATTAGATTCCCTGGAGCTGGAATTAGAGACAGTTGTGAACAGCCTCTAACTCCTTCTCCCAGTGTCATGTGGGTGCTAGGAATGCAAACTAGGTCCTCGAAAAGAAAAGCTGGGGCTCTTAACTGCTGAGCCATCTCTCCAGCCCTAGAAGAGAGAAATGATTTTTAAAGAGGCTAACTGTTAAAGGAGGATTCAAGCAGGTGCCCTACTATGTTTCCTAGTGTTTCATAAATATTAATATTCTAATAGCAATGGGTTTCCAAAGGCAGCTTGCATTGTTTTACTGGTTTAAAATATGCACATTGGTCTTCATAGCGCTTACTTATCTAGCTCTCCACACAGTGCTTCTTGAACAGAACTTTATGGCTGGCTCTGAGAAAAAAGTCAAACATGGATACATCAGATGAGTTTGTAAACCTTAAGGAATCCATGTTTAGGGGAAAGGAACAGGTGCATATGCTGATGAAATAAGGAACCAGTGGCAGGAGAAAGACACCTAGAGGGCTAAAACAGTAGAGCTTCTCACCAGCCTATAAGAGGTGGGGGGTGTGGGGAGACATGGATAGGTACCCAGTGAGTCACATCTGACTTCAAATGAAAGAGAGATTGCTTACATCTGCTGCAAGCTTCCTGTGTGCCAGGTACTGGGAGGGGCTTTTTACCTATGGTGATCACAGAGGCCTTCAAAAGTGTCATGTTATTATTCTTCTTTCAACCACTTGGAAACTTGGAATCAGGAGCTCTGAGGAATTCTGTGACAATCCAAAAGAGAAGATATGGTAGGGACCAGGTCTAAATAGAATCCATTGGCATAAAATAAGCAGTGGAAGGGAGGGAGATTAAATTGTTGGTTTCAAATCAAAATATTAAAACAGCAGATGTGTTGACTTAGAATAATTACAGCTACTTGTAGAAATATTTGAGGACCTGTAAGCGTAGCATCTTCATCCAAATTTAAGGATAAGAGCTTGAGCCAAAATAATGCTACCTCCACCCTTAAATTAGTAGAAACTCCAGTGCTCTAGGCAGAAGCGGAGATGAATAATGCATATGCATCAGAGAACACATTAGCACTTACACTATCCAAAGGACCTGTTTTTATATCATTTGACTTTTCTTCTCTCCCCCTGTAATTACTTCATTTCAGCAAAATCACACTGTATTATGATTTAACAACTGAAACAGTCACTTAAGCACTGATATTTTGCAAGCACCTTTCCAACATTTCTACCAACAATCTAGGCTCCAAAGAGAAGAGAATGAGCAATCGCTTGAGGGCTCAACTCCACCATGCAGCAGTGCCCAGTCATCCATTACAGAACTTCCAGTACTTAAAATCTGCTCTGGCTATCATTCTGCTCCATATGCTGTTAAGAGACCTCAAGGTATGATTATTACAGGGCTAAGAGGGCAAGAGATTGGCCTTTTTTTTTTTAATCATAGGGAAACTGGCATGGTGTGAGGATATTTGAACTGTACACTATAATCACACCCTCTTTGGAAATTCACCCTCCTCTTCTGAAAGCTTCTTTCTTTCCCAGTCCCTTCCATCCAGATGAGGAGAGAAAATGCATCCTGAAGCTTCAAGATAAAATGCAAAACCTTAATTATTCCCATCTTTCCTGCAGATTGGAAATTCCAGCTTGTGTTTCCTTCCCAAGAAAGTCTCGTTAACTCAACACATGTAAATAATCAAATGTACCTTGTGGCCAGTGAGTGTTTTCTTTGTCAAATGCGTATCTACTAACTCTGAACACAGAGCACAAACAGTGGTTTGTGCTTTTACAGAACTGCACACTCTTCGTCCTGCAAGGAATCTTACAGACTGCTTCTGGCTTTCAGGGTTTGATAACTTAGGGGCCTGGTGCCCAGATGGGGAAGATGACCTGCCCGAGCTTACAAGATAAAACATCAGCTTTCTGAATATGTGAGCTGCTGTTGTTTTAATTCTGCAACATCGACCTAAATTAGCTTTGCATTTTATACTAAGCAGTGCGTCCCCTCGCTTCCTAATCAAAGGCATAATCAATCATCATTTGCAAGGCACACATTTTGAGAAGTAGGAAATGGAATTCCCCAGTGCACTTGCATTTGAATTTACAGGGAGCCACTGATTTGGGAAGAGGAAATTCTTAAAGAGAATGTTAGCAACATGCATGCTGGGATAAATCATGTCAACCAAATGGAATCTACAGCAGCAGCCACATTTCTTTTTTCCATAAAAGGCCAGATAATAATTATTGTAGGTTTGTCATATTGTAGCAACTACTCATGTCTGCCATGGTAGCAGGAAAACAGCCATAGACAACACAGGATCAAATATGTCTGAGTTCCAATAAAACTTTACAATTTTATATATATTCACCTGGTATACAATCTTTTATTTATATTTTTTAACTTTAAAAATAATTCCTAAAGCATCTTCTCAGCTCATAGTGATGCATAAACAGGATGGGCTATGTTTGTCCTTGCTCCACTTCTCTGAATTGTGACATGGAGGGCTATGCTCAGAGTTATTTCTCACTATAGTCTATTCTATTAACAAATACATCCTGTGGTTGTAAGGCATGATTCATCTTTGGGGTAAATATATTTTCATTACATTCTATGGGGAAAATAATCTAGATATTAAAATATTTCAAAATGCTTAAAGCTGAATCTTCAAAGGCCCAGGTTTTGTTTATCTTCAAATCAAGGACAGGAAGCACACCAGGAAGGCAACATCATCAAATCCTGTTAAAAGGTTCTTCAGCGAAACAAAATTTCACTATACCTATGCCCTCTTTAGGATCCTGGAGTTTCCCTGTAGACTTTAAGATTTCCAGGTTGTTTCAGTGAATTTCATCTTCAATGTTGTCTGAACTGTCATTCATTCATTCGCTGGATAAATATCTCTTGAGCATCTACAAGGCTGTATCGTCATGATCCAAAAGAAGCCTTATTCTTAGTGTCTCAACATGCATACATATCCATTCACTCATGTATCCAACACACAAATAGTAATTTTTGGGCATAACCTATTAAGTACAAACTAAAGGTAAGCCAACTCAAAGTCCTGGTCTTCTGGAGCATTCACCACAGGGAGGGTATTGGTGAAAACAAGCATGTGAATGATTTACACCATGCTCTTTTTTAAGAAGCCATGGCTTACCTACTTCCTCTCAAATTTCTCATCCTGTAAATGATGGAATTACTGGCATGTGTTATCATTCAAGTATCCAGTATTGCTAGGAAAGGACATGGCACTATAGGATGCATAAAGCTAGCCTCTCTAATCACATTGAATCCCAATTTCCAACATAAGCTGAACTCATTCATGCTGACCCCTTAAACACAGTGATTCTATTCCTCAAATTTTAGATACTCTAGTCATCACATTTAAAGGTTTCTTGAATGATTCACTTTTCTCTTTAATGCAAAATGTAATTCTATCTGCCCAAGCTAAGCTGGTTGTATATGTTACTGTGCTTCAATACACATGGATGGCTATGACTTGTTCAGCATTGTCAGGCACTGTACAGGCTGCCAAGAACAGAGTCGGGCTCAGTAGATGCAGTTTTGGACTTGTGCATGAATACATGAATAAAAATATGCATGCATCATGAAAGCAGGCCAAATTCATGAGGCCCGGAGAGTCACTCTAAGAGATGTTTATATTGTTCATGAAACACTGTAGTGGGTAGCCATTCCAGCTTTGATCTGGAAGTTCCAACCCCCATTGAGACTTCGGCAACTGTCATGCCTACAAGGCGGGGCCAAGGGAGATGCCTGGAGACCTGAGATCCGAATGGGCCAACGCTCTCTCTGTGCTGGGACCCTGGACGGTGGAGGTTGACTGAGCAGAGCTCCAAAGAACACCACTGGACTGTGATATACCTTCCCCAGACCCGGAGACCTACCTATCCCTTAATTTGTAAGTTACACCATTAAATAAATCTCCTTTTGACTATGAGGAGTGGCCTTAATAATTTCACCAATAAAACATGGGCCAACATTTAGCGGATCCTCGTCAGTCACTCCTCTGTTTGCAACCTGCTAACACATTCACCTTAAATCTAAACCAAACTTTCCTTTATTCATAACAATGCACTTCCAGGAAGGAAGGAAGATCAAATTGATCTGCTCTTCTTATTTCTCTTTTGTAATTTCAGAGACTGCCACCCAACCTCTCCTGCACAAGTCTGACTCTACTCTTAGCCATTGCAGAAAAGAAGGCACTTCTTTGGCTGGGAGCTGGGAAGAAAGCAATGATTCGCTGCATCCTGCAGAGCCAGGCTCCAGCATTTTTCTCTGTCAAAAGATGACACCATTTAACCCCAATTAACTCCCATCTTACGTTCAAGACTTCTGGTTTACTAACACGAATCAATACCCCACTTTATCAATTATGTAAATCAAACCAATGACATTCCTTGACATTTTTTTGGATTACCATTAAAATTCTGCCAAATGGAACATTACTGGGAGCCAGATAATGAGCCTGTAGGAAGTGTTGGTCATAGGAAGTCATAGGCTTACCATACGAGTTTGCATCTGTTTTCTCTTGAACACAGAAATGAAACTATCTGGTGGAGAAAGTGGGCCAGCAAGAATTTTAGGCAAGGGAAGATAACAGAAGGAAGATATGAGCAAGTCCAGTGACATGCATGTATAAAAATGTCATAGTGAAAACCATTATTTCATGTGAAATTTGTAAAAAAAAAAAAAAAAAAAAAAACTCAGAACTATAACATACACAACAAACAAAAGGAACTTATTTTGTTTTAAAGTTGAGTAAAATTTGCAAGATAGTTTCCCAAGGGAGGAAAAAAGAAGAATCAAGGTCCAGATAGACACTCCAAGAACCCCTGAGGGCTTTTAATTCTGAGCATTAATGAAAAACACCTAATAGAATATGAATGAGCAACTAATGAAAGATTTGGAAATCTATTCCCACCTCTTTTTCTTCCTTCCATCAGAGGGGCCCACCATCAAGGGAGGAGGCTATATGCTTAGAGTTTTGAAGAAACTGGGGTAATATGATGGTTATTTCTAATGACCAACTTGGCTTAACCTAAAATCACTTGGGAAGAATGATTTTCAAGGGAGGATTATGTACATTGGATTGTTCTCTCTCTCTCTCTCTCTCTCTCTCTCTCTCTCTCTCTCTCTCTCTCTCTCTCTCTCTCTCTCTCTCTCTCTGTGTGTGTGTGTGTGTGTGTGTGTGTGTGTGTGTGTGTATTGTCTTGATTGTCTTAACTGATGTGATAAGACCCACTCTAAATGTAGGTAGCATCCTGGATTAAAAAAAAAAGTACATAGAAAAGGGAAGATTTTTTGCTTTTTCCTTTTTTGCTCACTGGACCTTAGCATTCACTGGTAAGTTTATCTAACATATTGCTGCCACAGCTGACTCCTTCACTGATATTATAACTAAGTTCTTTAGATTATAACATAGACTTTAGGAATCTTCCAGGCTTTCTGCCCCAGATTGGAACTATTGAAGCACGAAGGAGATACCTAGGAGGTACTTAGCTTCATGAATGGAACAAGTACCAAATTTTCAGTGTCTTCATTGTGAGACAATCAATGTTGGCATACTCCAACTTCATTTTGTAAACCAACCAAATAAGTCTTTTTAATACATATTCATTCTATTGGTTCTGATGCTTTAGAAAACCCTGGTTAATACAGACTGGAAACAATATTAACTAATAAATTGATTCCAGAAGCTGTAACTACCTGAACTTATTTGTTTCTGTACCACCATAGGTCATTCACCTATTCCCCATTTGTTCCTCCATAGGACATATAATTTATCATAGCAAAGGCTTCTGTGAATATTACACAATAACCATTACACATGGAAAGGTTGGTGCCAAGAACCTAGCAAGTGCCAAATGAACATTAGCTGACATAACTGTTGCACACACAAGAGGGCATTTCAATATTTCCCAAGTCTCAGATTGATTGGAGTGATCTTTAAATTTTTCTTCCATTCATTAATTCACTGATATGTTCAGTACCTATCCCTTAAGCATCTTTTAGATATTGAGAACTGCTTTACATCCTTGGTAGGAGACAGTGTGTAAGCAAAGCACAGCTGTCCTTCTTGGGAAGTTGAAAGTGCTCCCTAACCTTCACAAGTAAATATGTCATTTTTCCATGCAGACATTAAAACAACCTCAAGCCTTTTCTTTGATGTGAGCAGTTCATCTGCCAAGATTTTTCTTCTGTGTTTGGCACATTGTAGTTGCTCAGTCAATGCCAATTGAACAAATAAAATGTCAGTTTAGTGAGTAGATAGGAAATGGTAATATATGTGTCCGCTCCTAGAACACTGAGATGTGAGTCAGAGGAAGCAAGACTCCTTCTCTTTTTCTCTTTTTCTCTCCCCCTCTCTGTCTTTTTTTTATTTTTGGTGTGTACATGTGTGCATGTCTGCACGCATGTGTACACATTTGTATGCCTGCTTTGCTGAATCTGCTAGTGAAAGAAAATATCCCATGGAGATTTTAGCATGTTTAGTTCCAGATTTAGTGGTGAAACATTTTAAATCCAGTTGTCATGACAACCATGTTACTGAGACAATTAGCTACTAACTTAAGTGGTTGGAAGTACCCACAACTGTTAAAGAAAGTTTTGATGGAGGAGAGTCATGTTCAAATCTGATTCCTGTGGTCTCAGTCACCCATCTCCTCTCTCAAATACATTGCCCCTTCTTCTACAGTAGTTGCCTAACACTATTCTATTCAAGTGCCACAAACTGGGAAGAAGAAACCTCACTGGAAAGCAGAAGGCCTGATGTTTGACTGCCCTGGAAGCTTGAAGCCAAGGAGTGGTTCCCATTTAGATCTTTTAAGTTTGGGGTGGGGTGCTTTCTGTCTTTTTCTCCCTTGGCTTGAGGATGGCTGTCTTCATGTTCACATTCACACTCCATTTTCCCTGTATCTTCACAGCATCTTTCCTCCATGTATAGCTCTGTTCAAATCCATGCTACTTTTAAATAAGGATATTAGTCATGATGGACAGGAGTCTACTCTAATGACTTCATGTTAATTCTTCATGTTAATTAAGTTACCTTTGTATAAAGCCAATCTCCGGGGGGGGGGGGAGATAATATTTTAGACATCAAATTCAGGGCTTCATTTTTTGATTTGAGGAGAGACAAAATTCAGTTTATAACTTTCTTATGGTCAGGAGAAACTGAATGTGACTGCCAAGGCCATATATAGATGCTGCGAACAGTTCCATCTAACTAGAAGAAAAGTGAGACTGTGAAGTGAACCTGCTTGCCTTGGGTCAGAGAGCTAAGAGATTTGTACCATGGTGTTATGCTAATACCCACTTTTTAAATTAAATTGTTTCCAGATGTTTCATATTCTCCTTGGAAGATAGGATCTCATACAGAAGAACAGCTAGTGTAATTTTAGAGCTGGTTCCATTAGAGTAAGGCAACATCCTCCAGATTCCTTCAATATTAAAATTAGTTCTGCTCAGTCTTAGTAGAACCAGTAATAAAAAAGATCCAAGGTACACTTACCTTCCAGGCAGTAAACCTATATGGCCTCCAAAGCTGTCATTTTTTACCTTCTGAAGATGAAATGTTAATTTTTCCTTTAAGACCCTCTGCAGATTTAGTTTGTAGGCTAATAAAGGTTCACTTAAGAACAAGAGAAATGTCATCCCTGCTTTGATGTGTTATCACTAAAAAGAACTATCTTTAAATTCCATTCAAAGGGAGCAATGTTTATGAATCCACTTTCAGTATGAGATATAAAGGGATTTGTCAAACCTTGGTGTGATTTCAGGGATGCAGAAAAACAAGAGCCACCTCCCTGAGCCTTCAGAATGTGAGGATTTGAGTGAGCCTCCTCCTCAGGAGCCTTGGTCTCAGAGCTGCCCCACCCCCGGTATTCTTAGGGCTTCTAGGGCATCCTTTCCTTTTCTTTCTGCTTATTAATTAACTTATTTGTTTGTCCCTTATGGCCTTGCTTTGGAAAGTGATGAATACAATGAGAGACTTTTTGCCCACATCATCAATCACAGTCCTGGCTGGGTCTTGACACGGAGAATGCCAAATATATTGAGCTGCCTGGGTTTGTCATTGGTACTTTACTTTCAAAGTCTATGTAAAAGAGGCAACTGGATTTGATTTCCTGGTAAAAGCTCATTCACAGCAACCGACTTTCTTCAGGCTAGAAGGTTGTCAGCCACACACAGCCTAAATGTAACATCATTCAGAGGCAATGGGGTAACAATATGGTGAAGGACTTTGTAAGTTCTAAGAAATTGTTTGTGATAACAGAAAGCAGGTGGGCTCTACAAACATACACATGAACTGTAAATATAATAGAAAATATTTCATAATTGTGAAGATTGTACTAAAACTCAGCAACTGTATCAGAGATGCTATTTATTTTAAGGATTCAAATTGTACTTATTTGAGCTGAAGAGATGGCTTAAGGGTTGAGAGCACTTGCCACACTTGTAGGCCAGTGTTCACTTCCTAGTAACTGACATGGTAGCTAACGACCATTTGAAACTCCAGTTTAAGGGAATCTGAGGGCCTCTTCTAGCCTCCATGGGCACCAGGCTTGCACATGGTAGACAGACATACAAGCAGACAAAACACCTATACATGTTTATAAAGCAATAATAATTAAAAATTAAAGGCACACATATTTAGCAGGTTAACTGATTCTCAGATTGAGGAGACGTTTTCCCAGTCACAAGATGGTGAAGTTGTAAATAAAACCCAAATTCTGCTTTCAAATCTATGCCTTTCCTGTAAAATCTTTTGGCTATCGTAATCTGAACAATATGCAATGGGTCATATAGACTCAGCTTTGAATATGATGCTGACTCTAAAGGAAACACAGCCAATGAACTAGTCTCCCAACAGGGTGATGAAGCAACTATGGTTTTCTCAAAAACCCTGGGGGACGCCCATTGTCACACATGGCAATCAAATGAACAAACGTCTTAATCTACAGAAAGTCCTCAAATTGAAAGAATCCAAGGAGAGAAGGCAAGCAGTCATTAGATGTATGTGTAGAATCTATTACATTTACAGGTGTAAATCAAGCCATTTCACCATCAACCACTTTATATGCCTTGAAAATTTGACTCCTCAGCCATACACCTGGTACACAAATTTCCAGTTCCCATTTGACTAGAGTTCCAATTTTCTAGCCACAATTTCCTATGAAGGAAAATGTATTCCATCACCTAAACAAACAACTATGGTCACATCCTACATTAGTTACACTGCTGGCTAGTGTATATCCTTGAAGCACAGTGGTCTTTTTAGCATCAACATTAGTGACTATTTTCTATTTCTGCTCCAATTTAGGCATATATGGTGTTGTGAAATCGAAACTCTTAGACTCTTTTTGGAAGGAGGAAGGCTACAACTGTTTAGAAAAAGATAAACAATAGTCAAAGATACAAGGTTGATGGAGCACACCTGTCATTCCAGCATTCAGAATGTGGGGATAAGAGGAGAATGAGGAGAGGCTAGTTTAGTCTACACACTGAGACCTTGTCACAATAGAAAAGAAAAATAGAAACAGAAGATAGGTCTCCCTTCCAGATCAGAATGATTACCACAAGTCTCTATAAGAGCTACGTGTCCCTAAAGCTGCAACTGATTCTCCATGTGCTCCCTTGCTATAGTCTTTGCCAGATGACCAGATGACCAGACTCCACTCATTTCAGTCTGACATGAACTGTGCATTCATTATCCATAGGTCAAGGACCTGTCAAAAGCAAGATAGTGTAGTAAAGAACTGATAGAATGAGAGAAGTGTCATGAAAAGTGGGCTAATGCAATACAGGGTACAGGATGGTACTCACCTCCCTGGTAGGATGTCCAGCCTTGTACATCTATTGATTCAAATGTAATTGGGATTCTCTATTCCCTATAGGATCAATAGTTAACCCTAGAGTTCCACTGATTATTCAAGGACCTTTTATATATGAAGACGTTTTTCTCCCACAATTCCCTTTTTAAACCTGGAACTCCAAACAAGTCCATTTCAACAATGCTCATAACCTTCACTTTTTCTGTCTCTCTTCCCTCATGTCTTTTATCTGTGGAATTCCTAAGCTTCACTTGAGCCTGATGTCTGCACTCAACTTATTCTAGATCTATCCCAACATGACCACAAAATCTGAGCCCTGCTCTATTGACTAGATTACCTATAGCCAGCTTCATCTCAGCTCATCTCCAAGATTAAGAATGTTACTGCCCTCACTCAATGTTCAGTGACAAACTCTGCTTCTAGAACTATTCTTAACTCTTGGAACTTATTTTTATGGACTCAAATTAACAGTTCTAGAACAGTCTTCACTTTGGTTCGATTTTACTTTCTGAAAAGAAAAGAATGAGTTATCATCTTTCTTAGGTGTCCGCCTTCCCATAATTGAAGGCTGTTACTTTTCTGTCATCAGAGTTTTGCTGAGATCTTCTCTCTACCTTGAATATTCTAGAAAAATTAATGATTCCTTCACATGCCATTCAAATATAGTGTTTCACTGCAGAGAAGGACCACAGCTGCATTGTTTGTAAAAGAAGATGGTTCACCTATCTCTCCTTTCCTTTCCTCTCCTCTCCTCTCCTCTCCTCTCCTCTCCTCTCCTCTCCTCTCCTCTCCTCTCCTCTCCTCTCCTCTCCTCTCCTCTTTTTTCATCCCCACTCTTCTTCTTTCTTCTGTTGGTTCTACTAGTCAAACTATATTCACAACCACTCTTTTTTCCAGCTAGTTCATGATGTTGGTCAGTATAAGCATGAGACAAAGCAGAGAGCCTGTTGCTCTGCAGAGCTTGCCATTTAGACAGGCCTCTACCCACTGTTTGGACAGTACAATTAAGAATCTGATACCAGTAAGCCCATGCAGTTTCAGACCACTGTGCTCTCTTTCTGTAGAGTAGATGGCGTCTATGAATTCAAATGTTGAAAATATCAAAAGCCTGGCAAAATCACAAGTATTGAGAGCTGGCCTGAAATATTTAAACACCATATAATTCCAACAGACTAAGCTGTCACTAATAATAGTTATATTTTACATGTCAATGTAACAATAGTTAATATTAATACTTTGTATTTATCCACTGACTTTCTTTTGGAAGCATTGGCAGAGTGAAGTAAATCTAACATCAATATTAAAAAATAAACCCTTGAATTAACTACCAGTGACACACCCTAAAAACATGAAAGTGCACCACAAGGGGTTCTGACAGCATAGAAATGAATAAGGTTTTGCAAAGCATGAACATTTGGCCTATAGAATGACAAGAAAGTCATATGTCACCCGGGACTATTCCAAACTCCTACCCTTAGGATTGGTGTTAATTTAATTTCAACTCTGTAAAAGTAGAGTTGGTGAAGGTCAGGAAATACACATGAAAGTTTGGGCAAGGTTATTACTTGGGAGCAAGAGATTGAGTGCAGCAACTCAGCCTCGTGGATGGAGGAGATGGAATCCAACCAAAAGAAGTTTTTGAAAGCTGCTCTCAAAGGGATACCATACCATGCTATACCCTTCACTTGTGAAGGAAAGTATGCAAAATGCAGATGATTCTAAGTCTTGGCTGCTAAAAAATTATTTACTGGGGGTTGAAAAAAATTTCTGTGTCCTCCATCTATCAGTGAACTCTATGGGTTCCCTGATGCCTCTATGCCTTTGTGCAAGGGGGTTGGTTAGGGAGCAGGGTTTGGGGTGGCAGTGAGTATGGTGGGTATGAACTACCTGGGAAAATGTTTCAGAGGACAGCTCATTTATTGAAATGGTAAGGCTAGCTTATACAGCTCGAGATAGGGGGAAGGGGAGGAAAGCAATCAAGGGAGGAGGTGATGGAACAGGAGCAGGGGTTCTCCAAGCATATCGTCAGATTAGCAGACTAGCAGTCACAAGATTCCTGAGACACCTGTTCTTTGGGAGGGGGGGTCAGAAGCTTGACTGACTTTATCATGATGTGGCCTTTGTCTCAATGGAGTGGAGTAGGCCCAAGCCTGATTTGGTTAGGGAGTGACCCTCACTCCTGTTGTGCTCTAGGAGAGCTGTCCCAGGAATGGGCAATGCTCTACTCTTTCTCATCTGGCTTGGGAACCCACAGGACTCCAGATCAAATCTGAGAGTCAACAACATGCAGAGAACATGCTGATATTTTTGTGAGTTATTAAGTATATATTAATATATAAAACAAGTAGTGTGACACTTTCCACTTATTGTCAAAAAAGTAATTTGCAGATGAGCTGTCTAACGAACAAAGCCACAAGCATGAGGAACAAAATTCCAATGATGAACTGCTGAACATCAAAGCAGTCCCAGCAGAAACAAAATAGGTTGCAAACCATAAGTATTCCTAGCTCTTTAAGAAGACCATTAAGTTCTTAATGTGAGAATAATTCAATGTATTAACAGACTGGCTATTATTCCTTAAATTGTGATGGAAAATATGGGTTTAGTTTCTCACGTCATTCTCCCTTTCACATCCCAAAACCCTAATAACTGTATTTGCTATATATTTGTCATACATTAAAGGGAATAAAGTATGATTTTTTAAATAGTTCTTGCCTTCAAGAAGTGCACAATAGATCAGCAGAAGGAAAATCCATCAACATTAAGGTTTTAATGCCTGTCACTGATTGGCACAAAGAAAGACACAACGCTACAAAGGATCATTGGAAAGATGATATGGTGGCTGAGTAGAAGCATCCAGAAACAAGATATTATAAGACACTGTTCAACCTACAAGGAAAAGATAGCCTACTTAGTCACTGTTCCCTAAAGAAATGGGATAAGTAAGCTATATAGATATATTGAGACATTGCTTATGAAGAGATGGTTCATTCAATCATGGCAGCAAAGCTGCGTAACCTTCCATATGTAAGTTGCAGCTCAGAAAAGCTAGTAGTTAAGCAGAAGATGATACCTGAAAGCCTGAGAACCAGGAAATCCAATGGTTCAAGCCCAAATCTGAGTCTGAAGGCCAGAGAATGAGGAACAGCAGCACCCAATGGCAATAGGAGAGAGATGTCCTAGCTCAAGCTGAGGGATCAGATCCACTCTTCTTCCATATTTTTGTTCTCTTTGAGCTTCCAAGGCATCAACAGTTCCCACTCACATTGGGAGGACAGATGCTCTCTCACTTTACCAATGTAAATGTCAGTCTCAGCAGAATGCTTCTACACCTGAAGCTAGCTGGATACAGCTTATTTTAGGGAGCTGACACTAATCACCCAATATCTCATGTAATGTAAAATTCCATGGGAAATCATGTGAAAAAACACAGATGTGAAATGTTGATCTAGATCTCGGAGGAAACATGTCTGCTACCATTCAACATAGGCATATATCAAAATACATATTGCTATCTTACTCTTAGCTGTTTATGAATGTAATCCTCATAGTGATACTATTGTGTACTATATTAGCTCTCATGATGGGCAACTCCCTTTAAACAGTTATTTTATTTTATTTTTTATTTATTTATTTATTTTTGGTTTTTTCAAGACAGGGTTTCCTCTGTGTAGCTTTGTGCCTTTCCTGGGACTCACTTGGTAGTCCAGGCTGGCCTTGAACTCACAGAGATCCGCCTGCCTCTGCCTCCCGAGTGTTGGGAATAAAGGCATGCGCCACCACTGCCCAGCTTAAACAGTTATTTTATGCTCATCTATATGCTGACATTTTTTGCACAGTTGGTAGATTTGTTAAACCATTTGTCATAGTCTCTGACCTCCCTGGGCCCATGTCCATCTCTGGTGCTCTGTTGAAGAGATATATTTATACATACTTTACCCCAAGCTTTAATAGGCTCACTCTCTTTCTCACTCACACTCTGAGTATCTTTTGCCCAACAACCAGGAGAATGAGACCAGGTAGCTCACTGGGGAAGTGAAGGTACATCATGAAGAAGAGAACCCTGTGGTTGTAGCCAAGAATATTTTTTCACTAATCTTGAGCCAGTTGATTGCCAGCTATCTGAAAAAAATATGAACAAAGTGGCATACTCAACCCTGCTGAAACAAGGGCTGCCACAGGAAAGCCGTATATCACAAGTATTTATAAATGACCACTGTTTTAAGGACATGAGTTTTGCCTTTTTGTCATGTAGAAACAGCTAGCTGACACACATATCTTCCTCACAGCAAACTATGGAATAGGCCCTATCATTCATCTTCATTTTACAGGGCAAAGCAACTAAAGCTTTAGAAAAGTTTACTGATTTGTGCTAAACCACAGGGAGCCAACATTTTAGTTCAAACAGTGTTGCCGGGGAGCCAGAATTCTTAAGCACATTGTTACTCTTATACTCTCTGTCCACTATGATCCAAATCTTTCAGCTGAAATATTTCAATCAGACAAATACTAAATAGCTGAAATAAGATGTAAATCTAGTTTTACTGATCCTACCCTCTCAAATGATGTCTATAGCAAAACGACACTAGAAAATAACTATCACCATAAGAGAGGGTTGAGAACAAACATGTAAATAGTTGGACCAGTGTTTAGTGGTCATAAAGAAGCTCTACAATTATCAATATGTGGTTGATGTATATATGTTCATACTCTGGAAAGTTTAAGACGCAGAAAGGGGACTTCAAATAGCCTAAAATCCAAACATGAGTGTGGTATTTGTGTTTTCAACCAAGTGACATTGCTCTGCAGAAAATAGCCCTCTCTTTTGCTCAAAAATAAATTCCAACTGAATAAACTTCAAAAACTTCAGGGACTGGGTCAGGAAGGTCTCTTCATGCAGAACATAAACACCAATGTTGTGGAATCTTGAAGTGTTTATATTTTCCTAAACCATAAAATATGTTGGCAAACTTCACTTCCACAAGGACCCCTACCAAGAGGATAATCTTAATCCAGCACAAAAGGAAAATATTTACAGGAACCAAGGCCGTCTCCCCTGTGTTATGTGATATACTGACTACCCTGATTATGTGACAGTTTGATGGGCACAGTAGAAAAAAAAATGCTTAGGAATATAAATATTAATGCTTTTAGGTAGTGATTTGTGTAAACTGAATAGCAAAAACAAAAGTAGAGATAGAAGGTTTTCACATATTTTCTTCCTTGTCCACAGCATATATTATTCACCCCACACATTTCCCATCACTATGCTTGGCAATGGGATCTGAAGTCGTATTTCTCATACACTGAATTCCCATAAGATAATTATTTTGTTTTCTTTCTTTCTTTTTTCCTTCCTTTCCCTCATTCCTGTTCTCCCTTTTTGAGAGTTAGAAAGGGAATGAGGATGGTGAAAAAACTGACATGAAAACATTAAAATCAGGCTGCCAAAGGGTCTTTAATGGGTATTATGGGATGTCAAGATGAATTTAGACTTGTGTAATGTATTTTTAAAAATTGGTGTTTTTACCTGGGAACACTATTTCTCCTGCTCTCGGCATTCCTTAGTTGCCTGCAGTTCTTTGCATAGGCTTGAGACCTAGTGAGTTTTCCCCATTCACATCAGCATGTCTATTGTCTTGTTCAACCCATGTTTAGGAGGCCATTATTGATGAGACATTATGAGTGTAGCATCTGACCTTTTGACCTTTCATTTTTTCAGAGTCTATTTGTTTATTTACCATTTCATTTACTTTATTATTTATTTATTTATTTATTTATTTATTTATTTGCCTATTTGTTATGTGGTTTTCACATCATGCATCTCAATCCCACTCATCTACCCATCCCTTTGTACTCACCCTCTGCCCTTGAAACCTCCCCTCCAAAATAAAATAAAATAAAATTTAAGAAAAAAAGAAAAATCTCATCGTGGAAGCTGTAGTGTGACACAATTAGTCACAGAGTCCCTTTAGTCCACGTATCTTTCCTTGCAAGTGTTCATTGCAAAGAATCATTGCTATGGTTTGAGCCCTCTGGTTTCTGCTATGCTATAGATGTTGGGCCTTTACTGAGACTCCTCTCGAATACCCTGCTGTTGCCCTGTGTTGTGACGATTCTGTAACTTTGGATCTGCCGAACCAGCTCCTTCATGTATTCTAGCAGATCACCGATGGGGTGGATTTGGGGATGGGACTGCTCATAGTCCTTATTTGGGGCCTGAGTGATGGCAGCAGCCTGCCAGCTCTCCTCTATCCTCACCATTGCCCCAGCTAATTCATCCTATGTAGCATGGAACAAGGGGTGGGGCTGGTTCTCCTGCTTTCATGCCCTCAGGGCTGGCTCACCCACACCTATAGCACCAGGGCCAACTCTACTGTGTTGCCCAGGAGAGGTGCAGGAGGCACTTTCTTGAGTACTGCAGCTGATGAGAGGTAGGAACAGCTATTCCACTCTCATGACCTGAGGGCCAGCTCTCCCACCTGCCACAGGTGGTGAGGGGTGGGGAGTGGGGATGGGCATCTCTTCACAGCCCACACCACCATATGGCAGGTGAGGGGAGGAGTCAGATCTCTCATGTCCATCTTCTTGGGACCAGTTCTCCCAAGCTCCTGTGAACAGGGTCAGCTCTGCTGTGCTGTCCAAGCCAGGTGTGGGGCCCATTCTCCTGACTGCTGCAACTGGTAAAGGACTGAGTCAGTTCTCCCACTTACTGCAGATGGCAAGGGGCAAGAGGGAAGGGCATCTTCCCCTCACCCATGCCACCACATGGCAGATGAAGGGGCTGGGGTCAGCCCTTCTATATTCATGCCCTCAGGGCCAGCTTGCCTATAGCCCTACAAACAGGGTCAGCTCTATTATGCTGCCCAGGTGAGGTGTAGAACCTGCTCTCCCAAGTGCTGCAGCTGCTGGGAGGGGTGGTGGTGCAGGCATGGGGGCAGGGATGGGCCGTGTTGCAGCCAGTGAGGGATGGTACCTGCTCTGTGCAGCTGTATTGTCTTGGACTTTAATGGTAATAGGAGCCACAGACATCAACACGACCTTGGCTATGGCAGAGCCATGGACCTAGACATGGACCGCAGCAGCAGCAGAGGCGCTGACATCACCATGGCCCCAGGTGGCAAGCAAGCCATCTATCTTATCTCATTCCTCACTGCCTTCACCTCTTCAGATCTGCCTTTCTCCACAGGTTGTGAACCATTCAGTCTCTCTCTTTCTTCCATACTCCACCATATATTTGCTCGCCATAATAGTTCCTGACCACCCAGGACTTTGGCCTGTATTTTCTCCTTGCTGCAGGAGGCAGGTTGCCCTGGGCACGTATGTGGGTTTCCTTCTCCTGATCACTCATAATGCTACTGCACAGGCCCTTCTGGTCTTCCTAGAGGACACAATCTCACAGTAAATCTCCTGATTTTCTCAAAAATCTAAAAGCAAATAAATAAATAAATAAATAATAGTTAAAAATAAATAAAAGATTGAAAATTTCATAAATAAACAATTCACAACATTTTAAAAGAATGTGCCCCTCCCTCATTCCATTCCAGATCATTATATCTCCAATTTTGTTCTGAGAGGCAGTAGTCCTCTTCCATTCCCCATACAAAGTAAAGATTTCTGTAATGACATGGGGAATGAGATTTCTCTCTTCTTAGCTAGAGGTGGAAGTGTGGCTAAATGCCTTCTCCTGTATGCTATACCCCTCCCTGTCCCAGAGAACACTATGAGGATGTGGTCCAATCCTCAGCTTCTCCCTCTCCACCCACAGGGTGTATCCTCACCCTACAACCTAAAGTCTAACTGAGAATGGCATAACCCCGTTGGTTGGTTATGCTTAGCTCCGGTGAGTCAGGGGCTGCTGACAAAGGTAGAGCATCGATTTTGCAGGGTTAACAGCATGCCAAGTCTTCAGCACTGTGGGCAACTCGAAATCTCCATCTGCCTCATCAACAAAAGCTTCCTGATGTTAAACCTTGTGTTTGGTGCTGGGAGATATAGTAGTATGCAAGATAGCAGGATAATGGTGGCTTTTGGAAACAGACAGACGGCACTGAAACAAATGTGCACAGTGATGCATGTTCTGCAGAAAGTAAACATGTCACAGTAAAGGATAACTCTATAGTGGGGAACTTTAAGGGAATCACACTGGAGATGAAACCTGACTGGTAAGGCAAAGTTATTCATATGGAAATGGGCAGAAATATTTTCCAATGAGAAGAAAAGGCCTAGGATGAGAATAGCATGCTTGAGGAGATCAAATAAGTGGGGGATGGGTAAGTGAATTGGGCAGGATCCATATAATTTAGGAGCCTGCCTATCATAAGCAGAAGCTAGGATTGATACCATGCAGTGGAAGTATAAGAAGGATTATAAGCAGAGGTTAAGCATGGTCTAACTCATCTACAGTGTTACTCAATAACAAAGACTGGGGCCTTTCTCCAAACTCTGTATTAAAGAAGAGTTACACATGGAGAGGAATGTTTTGTTTTGTTTTGTTTTGTTTGCTTTTGTTTGTTTGTTTAGTTTTTGTTTGTTTGTTTGGTTTTTGTTTTGTTATTGTTTGTTGTTTGTTTGTTACTGCTTCTTTGTTAGTTACAGCTATCCTAACCACAAGAGTTTTTTGTTTGTTTGTTTTTTGGTGGTTGCTTGGTTGTTTTTTGTTGTTGTTGTTTTTTGTTTTTGTTCTTTTTTTTTTTTTTTTCTGTACCTGGGTCTCTACTTGCCTGCCACGTATTTCCCTCTGATCCTGGACAAAGTATTTACATAGATATCTCCTCTTCACTCTTTTCCAAGATGTCCAGCAATCTCTCACAATTACTCCAGCCTAGAAAGATGCTTTGCACATTGGAGATTGATCTTAACTGTGTACATTAGCTTTTGAATCTAGATGTGTTTCTATCTTCTTTCTTTCTTCACCAGCCACTCAGACTCTGGCACAATTTCTAGGAGAAGAACCCATGAAAATATTTCTATGCTCAGTGTGTCCAAACATGAATGCTCCAAAGCACAAGTCACAATGGAGAAATACTGCTTTGCCCTACACTCATTTTCTAAATAAATACTTTCCTCTGTTCTTCCCTTCATCTTTCTTCCTTCCATTTCCCTTCCTTCCCTCCCATCCTTTTTCTTCCCTTTCCCTGTCTCCTCTTCCTTTCTTCACCTCATCTTCCTCATTCTATCCTTTTTACTTCTCGCTTACCTTCTCTCACATGTTTACTTTTTCTATACTTTGTAACAAAGTGACTAGAAGTATGGAGTCTTTAAGGAATATATGAACATGGTAATCTTGTTAATGATCCTGATGATGATTATGGTGATAATAAAATATCACAGCTAACATTTATTGAATACTTAAATGCACCTGGCATTGAACCAAGCCCCTTAATACATACAATATCATAAATTCACACAACTTTAATTGATACTGTTAATATCTATTTTAAATGCAAATGACTTGAAATCTGTAAAGGTTAAGTCATCTGTCAAGGTCTCATAGCAAAGGACCTCCCTGAGTAGTGCAAATGAAGACGCCACATTCCTCACCATAACTTGAGGGTTTGCATGTTTAGTATTATGTAACCTATGCCCTTCACTGAAGTAAGTCTTCATAAAACCTACATGAATAGATACAAAGCATTCTGAACTTTCGCCTGGAATAAGATAGTTGCAATGAAATAAAAGGCTATTAAAAACAGTTCTGATGTTGGTCTCATTTCTCTTCTTAGACACACGTACACTAATATCTATTGTAAATTTTGTGTGTGTGTGTGTGTGTGTGTGTGTGTGTGTTTGTGTGGTGTGTGTGTGTGTGTGTGTGTGTGTGTGTGTGTGAGAGAGAGAGAGAGAGAGAGAGAGAGAGAGAGAGAGAGAGAGAGAGAGAGAGAGAGAGAGAGAGAGGAGAGTTTCTCTGCCAAGAATGCTGAGCAAATTGTGCTCCCCTGGGTTATAGCTTAGAGTTTTTCTACATCAAAAACCATTTTTGCCTTTTTCCAACTTGCCCTCTCTATGACTATCTGTATTTATTTGAATGGTTAAAAGAAGGTTGTCTGCTTTGCCTGTTTGTGTCCTCTAATTCTATGCCATCAGCCTCAGTGGTGATGGTGCTGATGCACACTGAGGGAAGGGTATGCCATTTCAGCCACTGTGCCTTAGGGATGGATGTTTTAGATGCTCTGAGGAAAACCAGTGTATCTACTAGACACATATGATCAACATAAGCCTTCTTTCTTCTTCAGTTCCACCAGACTCAGCAGTGTCTTGGATTGTGGCAAGAACAATTATCATATGCTTATTAGTAGGCTAAATTCAACATGCACCTTCAGAGTAAGCATACCTTCATGATATTTTTAGAAATGAATGTAAACAAAAAAAAAGTCTGGAGTATTTTTTGTGTTTAAAGCTGTTGATCACCACAGAAACCTGTCCTATTAGCACTTACTTGGCACTATCAAGTTAGACACGATTGCCTGGAGGTATTTACTTGACTAGGCAAAGTGCACAGAGGCATACACACAAAACCATCATGCACAACGATTTCTAGACAACTGGGGCCCCAGATAAAATACTGTTATCCTTTAGAAATTCTCTGTAGCCTGGAGAATCATTTCTAAAGAAAATGCCAACATGAAAATAACAGCGATTAAGTCACTTCTGGTTGTCTAGTGAATTGTCATCATTTTGTCTGTATATTTTTTAAAACATGATATTGTATGTGTCTGGCTGAATTAGGGAGTGTACTTTTCCACATAAGAGGATTTTTCCAAATAACTGAGATATTTTCCCCATTTGCCCTAACTTCTAAGCTAGAATCCATGATTTAATGTATCAAATACCTTTGGGTTTTTTTTTGGAATAGAAAAACCAATTTAACCTTTTCTTGATGTCACAAGCTACTATTATCAACTGTGGCAGAAGGGGAAAACTGTATTTGGAGTTATTTGATGTTATAAACATGTTTACTCTTCACTAGTCTTTATAAAGAAGTTGAGGTGGTTTATGAAATGATATGTAACACAAAAGGAAAAGAACAAATAACAGAAGGAATTAAGGAGAGTACAAAATATAGCCCAATAAATGTGAAGGCCAAAGAAGATACTGGGGAAGGAGGCAAGAATTCTGTTTAGTACTCTAAATATAAGAACACACAGAAATCGAGCTACACACTGCCTGAGCACCGAACAGGAAATTCACTGCTGCATGTAGAATGTTATAGCAATGAAGGATGCCAGAATCGTCCTTGAGGTTGGCCAGCATGAGAACATCAACACCATTAGAACCCTCTATAGGTTTCTCATATTGTTTCTCTAAGCACTGGGTCTTTACTCTTCTTCCCATTACAAAAGACAGGGTGTTTGGCTTATAAGACAGGTTGCATGTCTCTACACTTTGGGAATTAGGACCTCCCCATTTGCCCAGTTTATGTCACAAAAGCAGGCCTGAACAGATCACTACTCCACTAGAGGGATATATAATGTGATCCAAACTGCATCCTTTCAGTGTCTCCATCTGCAGTTGGGTAGATTCGTCTTACTATGATTTAGATGGGCAGTATCTGCCATAAGCTAAGAATTTAAATGCTGGCTCATAGACGATGGTACTCTTTGGGGAAGTTCTGGAAACAAGCAGTAAGACTTCAGTAACTGGAGACTGGTCCCCGAAAACACAATATCCCTGACCACTTCATGGCCAGCCCTCTGCTTTCTCTCCTCCATGCAGTGAACTCCTTTGTTCTGCTTTGCCAAGCCCTCTCCTCCATGGTGAGTTAAAGGTTCTGAAATCTGAGCGAAAATAACTCCTTATTCTCTTATGTCATCTACCTTAGGTATTTTAGTCACAGCAACACAAGCCACTAAGACAAATCTATTACCTGACCAAAGAAAGGGATAATCCTCAGGCAAAAGACATAGTCATCATAAAAGCATTCCACATGGCCTTTGGAAATACTAACAGCTGGTCTGGATTTCCACATAAGCTTTCCAGGGACTATAACAAAGCTGGAAACTGGACTGTTTATATGATTCCTGATTTCTGCAACAAAATAGGAAACGTGGGGGAGGAAGACAGTGAGTTAATCCAGGGAAGCCCAGATTTCCCTGTCATTGATCCCAGAGATCTCTTTCATCTGGAGCCAATCCAAATTCAGAATGCAAGATTCCAAGAAGTCAGTCCCACACCCAGGAAGAATTCCATTCCCTGTACTGAGCCGTGGCATGCAGATTTTCCTTACCCATCCATTCTATGTTCAATCCTAGTGTTGTCTGTCCATCTGTCTTTCACATGAGTTTAAACTATTTCTGCTGAAAGCAACAGTAAAAATAAGCTAGAGAAAGTTCTTGATCATTTACCCACAGCAAGGAGTACAGGTGTACATCCCAGACATGGGCATGTATACGTAAGGGATCACTTGGAGGGATGCTCATACAAGAAGCAGGCCTAAGTACCTACAAAAGCAGCACTCAGGCGGTTACTTTGGGGTATAACCCACTTGTTTAGATCAGCACAAATGCAAAGGATGTTCTCCAAGGGCAATGTCATGGAATATGGTTTGATTTATATTCTTCCAAGTTAAGTATAAATTGGTCTATTGTGAAGACTTCCTACTCCAAGGTACCTTATTGTGCATGGAGCACAGTCTTTACTTTTACTCCACAGGGATCAATGCCAAGCCACAAACTTACAGAAAGTGCATCTGAGCCTTTGAGTTCAAGATGGCATTGCAAGCTTCTGGGGTTGCCAGCTCATCCAAGTTTATAAAAGTTTACCCCTGAATCCACCAGTTCTTTCTTCCATCAATCCTAATATCAACTGTGGTGTCTTCTTGTAACACATTGCCTCCTGCTCAAACCTTTTGCATTGGTTGCTTGATTAAATGTTTTTGAAAGACAGATTTCTGACTCTAAGTATTGGGTTCCTACTTTACCTACTTTACCATATTCATGCTGTCAGTATGCCAAGCAGTAAATGGCCATTTCTAATTGTCTTCTCTAGGTAATTGTCTTCCAAGACAAGAAGGTTATTTAAAAAAAAAACTATAGTTAGAATCTATATATGCTGGAAGTTCTAATGGCTTCTTGTAGAACATGTGTTTGTGTGTACATGTGTATATGTGCATATGTACATGTATGTGTGTGGGGGTGTGGGGGTGTATTCCTGTACACACTTTTGAGCCAGTTCTGTCTCCAACCCAAGTTGTTACTTAAGTACCAGACACAATACATAGTTATGGGTCTGAGGACTCACCTGCAATAAGAGAAAATGATACAGCATAAATAACCAGAAAAAAGTAGAACTGATTTATAGTTAAGGTCAAACTGGAAAGAAAGAAAATATGTCTCTGCTTTGCCCATAGCAGTGTTACAAGTCCAGGACAAGATGAATCACAAGGAAGGAAGCTTGCAAATATAGCTCATCTTTCTCCTAGTAAGTGAGTCCTTCTTCTGGTGCTACAGATCCTTCAGATGGCCTCTCTTCACCTTCAGGATGGCCTAGGTCCCCAGTCCATTCTCTAGTTTTTAATTTGAAGATGAGTTTAGATGAAGTTGCTAGACAGTTGATTGGCTTGATCTGTTTGGGAGGCATCTAGGCAGTGGTACCAGGTCCTGGGCTCATTGCATTAGTTAGCTGTTTGAAACCTGGGACCTATGCAGGGACGCTTGGCTCAATCTGGGAGGATGGGACTGGACCTGCCTGGACTGAGTCAATCAGGTAGATCTCAGTCCTCGGGGGAGGCTCTGGAGGAGGTAGGAATGGGGGAGTGGGCTGGGGGGAAGGGGAGGGGGCAGGAAGGGGGAGAACAAGGGAATCTGTGGCTGTTATGTAGAAATGAACAGTATTGTAAAATAAAATAATAAAAAAATGAAAAAAAAAGTCTGGCATGGAGGAGAGTAGAGAATAGCTTGACAGAGACAGCCAATGCCCTTGGAATCATATGGTCTACACCTCCATTGTGAACCTCTGGATGAGTTTTGTAACCAAGGGGAGTCCAACCAGCTTTTTCCTATGTCCAGGGTAAAGAATATCATCACCCTGCTCCCACATCAATTATTATTTTTAGAGGAGAAAACTTCATTAAAAGCTGCTGGGACAGAAGACAGGTGAGCTCACTGGGACTATAAAGCAGTCACAAGCCCCCTTCCCCATCACCACCCAGTGATCCTGGTAGGGCAATCTCAAGTGCTAAAGGAGTAACAGAGGTCCCCTGAGCAGTTGCAGAAGGAGATTTCTACTGAGCTAAGTGGAGCTGAGGTGGTAGTCAGCAAAGCATAGCTGAACTAGACTCCAGTAGTTTTTCATCTAGACACTGAAGAAGGTTCCCAACTTTGGCCAGGTGTTTTAAGCTCATTTTTTGTCTACATAACCTATCATCTCTGTCATCCTTGGGGAATGTGCTTTAAAATGAGGACACTTGGAATTTGAAGCTGCAGACCTAAGCTGACCAATACTCTGCTAAAGGAAATTGTGGGGTGGAAGGATAGGATCACTCCCTGAGGCTTAAGTAAAAGGACACAACTTCCTGCCCACCTGCCTCCCACCCTAGCACTGGTGCGTTGCAATCACTTGAGGATACTGAAGGCAACTTCCTCCATCTTTTCAGACTCGCTTGTTTCTCTGTAGCATGAAAATACCGACACTCAGCCTGCAGGCAGCCAAACCTTATGAGATTTAAGTGCAAGATGCCAAGCACAGCATATGGAAGTTGGCACACAATCTGATATGTCCATCCGAAAAATACAAGATTTACTTACAAGCCAGCTAAGATTACCTTCTCTCCATGAAGATCTCATAATTTATCCAGCTCAGAGTTGTGTTCACTCTTGGAGGCTTCCTTGATGCTCTGTGGGTACCTAGATAGCATGGTCCCATTTTACTTTACATTCATACTGCTTCACATGTAGGTCTATGTGCACAAATGTGTGTGTCTTGGGGTCTGATGTATCCTTTTATGTTTTGTCTGAAATCATTCCAGTTCCTAAATACTTGTCCCAGACAGGAAATAAATCTCTCTCTCTTCCTCCTCTTCTTTCTTCTTTCTCTCTCTCTCTCCCTCCCTCCCTCCCTCCCTCCCTCCCTCCCTCCCTCCCTTTCTTCCTCCCTCCCCCTACATTCCCCTCCCCTCTCCTCTCTTCACCCCACCCTTCCTACCCATACTTTTTTAAGTACCAAGAACTTACTTATTTAGTGACAACTTTATTTACCATTGTGTGAGAGCTGTTATTGGGTGCTGGCTACTTACTAGTTACTTTATAGGCAGCATTATATTTAATATCCACCACATCTTGTCTTAGTCCATTTTGTGCTGACATAACAGGGCACTGCAGGCTGGGTAATTTATAAAAAAAATTTATCTTCCATAGTTCTGAGGGCTGGAAAGCATCAAATCAAGGTGCTGGCATCTGAGGAGGGAGAGAGGAGGAGAGATGTGGCAGGAGAGAGAGAGAGACCCATAATAAAATCATTCATCTTTTCACTAGAACTATGTCCATTGCCTCTCAAAGGTCCACCTCTCAATATTTTTGCACAGGGTTTTAAGTCTTCAGGATTTGAACTTGGGGAAACATTGAGACCATAGCAAAGCTCTAGGAGATATGTCTTAATAACTGCATCCTTTAATGTCTATTTACTTAGCCAAGAAGACTATAATGACCTATACCTCTACTTAGCAGATGTGGAATGCAAAGCTCAGAGGAAAGATTTGCTCAGTGTCTCATACCTACCTAGTAGTAGCTCTGGGACCCACATCTTTTCTACATCCCTAACTCAAAGCTTTGAAGTCTAATTAATCACTAGTTCTTCAAGAATGAATGACACTTCCCCCATCAGCATCTTTATCATCACACTGTTATAAATGCCAGTGTTTGTATTTCTCCATTTCTTCCTACTGAACCATCTGAAAGCCAAAACTCTGGGTGAGGATTCTTATAATCTTTGGGATATCAAGACCTCGAATGCCTGTAATTCCTACTCTGGATTGAGAGATAACTATGCCCTAGATCACTAAGCTAGAGCAGCAGATCAGGGGTACATGTGTTTTATGGAGTTCAGAGCCCAGCCTTTCTGCTTTCTAAATATGTATCCCTGGGCATGCCCCTTGTCTTTCTATGCTATTCATCTCTTACATGCAATAAAGGCATGAAGTCAAGACAAACTAACTGCCCTGAGGATGGCAAATATACATAATGTAATATTAATGATACATTTTGCATAAAGTAAAGGGATTTTTAAAGTGATGTTTGTCAGCATAAATTGAGTGTCCCTTGTCTAAGATGTGTGGAAGTGTAAGTATTTTGGATGCGAAGATTATTGTTTTGTATATACATAATAAGATATCATAGACATAAGATGTACGTTTAATTGTGGTGGTATTCTAATTGTACTGAAATGTGATTTTGATTGTATGTTAATAAATAAAGTTGCCTGGGGGTCAGAGCTATTAGAGCCATAGACAGAGTGTAGCGGTGGTGGCAAATGCCTTTAATCCCATAGATCTCTGTGTGTTCAGGGATACAGCCAGCATTGGAGACATATGCCTTTAAGACCTAGGGGGCTGTACATTCAGACAGTGACGAGGCAGTCATGTGTTTGGGTTTACAACCAATGAGAAGGCAGAATGACTAGAAAAAACGACCTATACACAGGAAATAGCTCTCTTTCGGGAAGCTGGGACAGTAGGAGGAAGGGTGAGATTTTAGCTCTGAGCTCTGACCTCTCGGCTTTCTCTTTTACATTGTTTCTGTGTTTCTTATTTAATAAGACTGTTGGATACATCTACATTTAATCATCAAATGCATTCATGTTTCATATATAGCATATGTACAACTTGAAGGTGATTGTTTACATTATTTTTAGTATACCCATACTTTGCCTGTGGCCTCTAATAGGAGGCCATGTGGGGAAATTTCTATATGTATTATATCAACATTCAGATAGGTTTAGAGTTTACAAGATTTGGGATTATAATGTTTGGATTAGAGTTAACTCAACTTGAATTATGGTTTAATATTAAGATTGCTATTAGTTCCCCCCCCACCTGTCTCACTCTCTCTCCTCCCCCACACCGTGTGTGTGTGTGTGTGTGTGTGTGTGTGTGTGTGTGTGTGTGTGTGTGCGTCTATCTTCACCATCCCAGCGTCTATATTCACCATCCCACCCCAAACCCTAGCCAATTTATTTGTTTGTTTAATAGGAGAACAAATGATTTGAACCTGGCTCTGCTTGAGCTCCTCAACTTTCTTGCTGTGACACTGCAGTTAACTGAAGAATGACAGTTACTTTCTTATTTACATGGAAGGCTCTATTTGCTGTGCACCTGAGAGCATGACTTGCATTGGTGAAAAGTTTTCTGGTGGGGATCAGTGTAATGATGTCAGTTCAGAAGTCAGCCTTGGATCAGACCTCAAATTTGTGTCATATGATCTTGGGCATGACCTTTAATATCTAGAATCTTCCTTTTCCTCATATTGAACAAAGATGAAATTTACCTGTTAATGTGGAGGCATTAACATTTGTTGCACACTCACTATGATTTACACATTTCTCTAAGTGCTCTCATTGCGAGCTTTCAAAATATCTGTAAGGCATGTACTAATGTCACCAGGACTTTACAGACAAACTGCCACAGAGAAGTCACTTGCTGAAAGTTACAGAAATAGAATTGTAACCCATGATGTCTGGCTCCCTGGCCAGCATTCTTCACCATAACTGCCTCAATGAGTTGTTGAGAGAAATAACTAAAACTATGATCGTTAAACATAAAACAGTGCTAGCATATGGAAAGACTCATCAAATATTAACAGAAACAATGAGTGGGAATAACCATCCATTGCAATACTAACACTATGGATGCAAGAGTGCTTTTCTATTTGTTGCTAGTGGCAGTTAATTTCCTCAGAACTAGATAAAAAGATCTTTGCTTTGCCCATGAGCTACATCAGTACTTGAAGAAAGATTCCTTCCCTCTCTTCCTGCCTCTCCTCCCCTGGTGAACCATTGGTGTCATTAAGGAACAGTTAACACACATCATCTTTTTTAGCTATTTTTGCTGCCTGCCATCTGGAGTGCCTCGACTCTGTTGGATATGTTCACACTAAATCAGCAGAGGAGAGCATTAACTAATTTCTCCATCTCAGATATGCTCATTTGGGTAACGATGACCTTTAAAACTAGTGCCATCCACCCCATAACCATGTGCCATATGTTAGATGTCAGATAATAAAGCATATTTAAACTTAACAGGCTCTATAACACCTTATGGCTGGCTTGTGATTAATTAATAACTTCCTTACCAGCATCATGGGTAAGGCTGACAGGACGTTTTGTTTGCCACTTAGTGTCCTTTGGCATTGGAACCTTTTCAAACCTACTACTGGATAACTTCTTTGTATGTTGCATTTTCACATTTACTCTTTTCATATGAGGTCCGTGTATTTTCTCTTTAGAACATTGCATTTCCTGCAAAAGAATAATACTAAATCTTGATCCCTTAGTGCCACCAGTATCATGAAGGTACCTTTACTATTCCCAATACCTTCCTCAGGCAAGGGTGTCTGTGCCCATTTATGTACAGATGAGAGTAAAGATCAAAGAAATTCAGCAATTTGTAGATGATCGTGCAAGGGTTTAGATTATTAATTGCAGTTTTTGACTGTAGTTGACATGGCTACACTTATTGAGTTCTGTTTTCACTGGAATGCAAAGTAAAATTTTGACTGCATTGTTCTATTCACACCCAGTTTGTAAAGCTCTACCCTCATTTGCATATGAATCAGAATATGAGGTTTTAAAAGTTAATTCTCAGTTAAGGCAGGTCCAAGTCCCTCCCCACTGCATCAAGGCTGTGCATGGTATCCCACCATAGATAATGGGCTCCAACAAAGCAGCTCATACACCAAGGATAGATCCTGCTCCCACTGCCAGGTCCCCTTAAACAAAGCAAGATACACAACTCTCTGGCTTATGCAGAGGGCTTGGCCCAGTCCAATGGAGGCTCCACAGTGGTTGGTTGCTGTTGTCTCTGTGGATTTCCCCATTATGATCTTGATGTCCCTTGCTCATAGACTCCTTCTTCCCTCTCTTTGACTGGACTCCTGATGATTCTCCATGGAAGGCCTTACATTTTTGGAGGAGGGGTTGAGGGATGGGTTGGGGAGAAGGCTTGAGGGGGAAGCAGGAAGAGGGATGAGAGGGGGATCTATGGTTGGTATGTGAAATGAATATTAATTTTCTTAATAGAGAAAAAAATAAAAGAAATTAAAAAGGCAAAAAAATGTTAATTCTTAATATTTTATCCAGGCTTCAAAAAAGTTTTATTCTTCTATCAACATGGTGATCTCATCCTGAGAATGGAGTAGGGTTATTGACAGTCATTTTTTTTTTGGAACTTGTATTTCTTCCTTTGATATCCATATTCACAGTTTCAGCCAGGAAGCCATGATGGGCTCTTCTACACGTCATACAATTTATCATTAATCAGAAAACCTCCTTTTTCAGTTATTACAGATGAAAACAAATATGAATCAGCTCACCATTTCTAAACCTCAGATGCCTATAGTTCTATGAAAAGCTATTCTCAGTCTTTGGAAGTGCCATTTTGAAATCATTATATAAAAATGATATGGGAAAGAGAAAAGCATTATGTAAAATTCTTGATTCAAGGTTTATTAAAGCTGAATCAGCGATTCTATGTCATTGGCAGAGAAGTGGTTCTACATTTTATCTGAATCCCTATAAGCCCTTGAATACTACATCCCTTGTGATGACTATTAAGATATGGGAAGCATCTTACCTTTGGAGCCCTGGATACCTTACTACGCATAGTGATGTTATTTCCTCCCAGTATTCACATAGAGACCACATACTTAATTTTGCACTAATCAATATGTGTCTTATATCACCATCACTATGACCACCAATGCCAAGGTTGGTATCTTACCTTATTTGCCTCCATGTTCTTAAAAGGGCTTTATAGACAGAGATGACAATGGAATTTTCCCTAGTTGTATTTATTTCACAATACCAGCTGTTGCGTATATTTAGTTAAACTTTACTACATTTATTTATTACATTCCATATTATGAACAGGCTGCAATTCACATACCTTTTCTATGATCAGCAGGTCTCCTTTGCCCACCCTTATTCCCGTGGTGAACATTATGTATGGATGTTTTGCTTTCCTGGCTGTAGATTCTCTGGAGTCAGATTGCCATGGAAAGAGTAAAGCATTTTAAAGTTTAATTACTGCTGGCAGATTGCTTTCCAACTGGGTGGTAGCTCTTTACATTTCTTTTACATAAAGTAAACTTTGTCTATATCAAACAGCTCCTAAATTGGATGTTTTAGTCTGATGGATATAAAGTGATATTTCATTGTTACTGAATTTGCATTTTATTCACTACTTCTAAATTTGAGCATTTAAAAGTATGTTTGCCATTCATTTTGATTTACTCTTCGTAAATTGCTTTTTGTATTCTTCAGCAGTATATTAGGCAGTTTATGTTTTTATCATTAAAGTGGTCATTGGTTATACCACCCTAAATGTGCCTAGTATCATCTCCCTAACTCTATAGGTATTAGTAAAACACAGAAATGAAGTGTCAACTTTTTATGATACAGCCTCCCGCCCCCTCAAATCTCAAGTATCTTTGGGCTGATTTTCTTTTGATTTGTTTATATACCCATCAATTTCACATATCTTCTACATTTTTGTGTTGTGTTGATTAAGAATGTTTTCTGCAACACAAATGATGCCAGCACTTGAGGTGACCAAATGCAGGAGCATCTCATGTCTATGGCAGTGGGGGCTACATAGTAAGACAGCATCCCTAGCTAATTTACTGAATCAATAAATAAAGAAGGGATAGGTTTTCTTCTTAAAGATAATACATAATTTTACATACTTTCTGTCAGGATTATACTGCCATAAATATATCAATTAGAAATTGCCCTCCTGTCTTTGTTTGAACTTCAAAATTGCAAAAAAAAAAAAAAAGTAATAATAGTGGGTTAGAGGTATGGATCAGGAGCTAAGAGCACAAGTACATACAACTCTTACAGAAAACCTGGATTGGCTTCCCAGAACCCACTGAGCTAACTCAGGACCACCTGTAACCCAGAGTCAGGGCATCTAACATTGCTGGCCTCCTCACCTGCACTCACCTACACACACACACACACACACACACACACACACACACACACACACACACTCTACACACGCATATTCACATGCAGGCACACACACACGTACATGCATGCATACACATACAATTAAAAATAATAAGATAAACCTTTGAAAGTAACAATACAACTCTTGTTAAATCCTTTGTTGTTATTCTTTGAAACATACTTTGATATGTGTCAAATATTTATTCTTCTGGGCAAAAATGTAAGATTTAGCAATTAGAAATTTTTAATTCTTGTTCTTAGATCATATATATAACCAGAAAAGATTATTTCTTCTATTTCAGTTTCAAATGAGTAAAGGCTGTCTTTTATTTACATTTTCATAAAAACTTAATAAAAAATTATACTGTTCTTAGAACAACATTTTAAATTATCTTTTTTTCCCCTTTCTGCTGCTCCTGTGTGTGTTGGGGGGCGGGGGGTGTAGTGTGTGACAAAGTTTCATGAAGGCTCAAACTCTTTATGTAGCCATGCACATATCTGCATGAATTTCTGAGTGCTGGGTTGCCAGCACAGGCATGCACCAATATACTTAGCTTATGCAACAATGAGAGTTGAACGCATGGCCTTTTCATGCTAGGCAAGTACTCTGCTGTTTGAGATATAACACTAGCTCTTAAATTACTTTTCAGTAACAAATCTTATGTTTCTTATTCTCAAATATTTATAATAGTCATTTTCTTGTCATTTTTATATGCTAAAATATCTGGGATATAGGAGATGATGATGATAGGTGTCATAGTGGAGTTCTTGATTTAATTTTGAAGTTATTTACATATTTTCCAGAATATATTTAGTGCCATTTAAAGCAAGAATTCTTTATTACATATTTTTTTCGACTCTAATAATTTGCAAATATATTTTCAGAATTCAAAGATGTGACATAGTAGTACCCATTTAATTTTAGCTACATCATAGTAATTTATGAAGGCTACTCTTGCAGGTTTAGACATGAGCATTGTGCATGATCCAGGGACCAGCTAACCAGCATCAATAGAATGAGCATAAAGAATCTGACACACCAGGTCACAATATCCACAGTAGGAGTACAACCTGGAGTTAATTCCATTATTGTCAATATCCAAAAGGTATTCTTTAGGGCAGAGTGAGGTGCAACACCAGTCCCAGATTGCTTCTCAGGTTAGAGTAGATTATATGACCAGAAATGAAAAACCACAGAGAGAATGGCAATTTTTTTCTCATTCTTTCTGAATTACTTGCAGTATAAAAACTCCATGTATAAATAAACATGGGTATAGAGTGAGGCAGCAAGAAATTCTTCTAGGAATATTGTTTTAAAACAAGAGGTGTCAAACAAGCCGACAATTTCTGTTTGCTCTTTAGGTCTATGCTGCCAGTATTCCAGACTTTGGTTTTGCATTTTCTCTGTGATATGGATGAAGAAGTTAATGGTGCCTCCCTGCACTCCCAAATCACTTGAAGTTTATGCAAACATCCCTGTAGCAGCACTCATCTGAAGCACTGAGGTCTTTAATCAAACATTTGTTTGTCACATCTGAAGTAGATGCTTAGGTTCAGGATCTTACATGACTTGTCTATGGAAACAAAAAGAGGCAATTTTAACCACCCTACCTACCCAGTCACCCATCTGACACACAGTCTTTACAAAACAATGTGGCCTGGTCACAGCCACTGTTAGCACCAAAAGTCTATGAATGACAAAGCATAGGGACATTAACTAGTAACAGGATGTGAAAGATGAGGACTCTTAACCAACTGTGACGGAATCAGGACTCCCATATAGGGATATACCAGTTCCCTTTCTTAGGTTTCTCAGTAGACATTTATTAAAATAGAATTAAAAATGAAGTGGGACAGGTTAGCTTTGGGGAAAATCCTTAAACCTTTGAGGAAAAATATATACAGAGTGTCTGGGAACAGAAACAGAGGCACACTAAGAATTAACTGAAATCCCTACTGGAGTTTGAAGTTCCGAGAAAGGGAATTTCAGTGGTCAACAGGACTGCCCATTACATCCTGGACTGGCTCATAAAAGGAAATACACACTTCATTTCCTGTGAGAACGAGCTTCCTCTTTCCAGGCTCCTGTGAACCATTCAATTAGATCCAATCACACTGAAGTGCTACATTTGATATTCTGTGTATCAAGTCTTCATTTGTGTGCTGGTCTAAAGACACCCTGGGTTTTATTTAGTCAGATGTCTAACTAGAAATTGCACTTTTCAGAAAAGATAAAAAATAATGATCATCTAATTCCCTATTTTCCACAGAGCCACTTAACTTCAAGTGCTCAGTACTAATCAATAAAAGGCTTTCATCACAAAACCCAATAAGCAAGATCAAATTTGAGGGAAATGCTCAAAAGAGAGCAATGGTCGGCACCCAAACCATTTTGTAAGGTCAGCTTCACTTTTTTCACATGAAGTTAATTCCCACTTGTGGCCCAAAGCCATTCTATCTCCAGCACTCTGATCTCCTACCTTCAAAAGCTGAGTTCATGGATCCTGCTGAGAATACAGAAGCTACTATGATCAGTATCCAGTGCAAACAACAAATTTGAATTAGTACCAGATATGCTGAGTTAACCAGCCTAGTACCCCAGCCAAGGGCTACATACAATCTGGTAGAATTAGCAGGCATTGACTCCAAGACAACAATCAGAAATCAAAAGTGATGTTAAAATCCAGAGGCTTTGATGGCAATCAAATGAATTTGGACTTACATTTTTCTGGCCCTTCTCTTCGTGCCCTTGCTTTTTGCTACTTTTTCTAAGAAAGATAACAAATACATAGTGGGTGGGAGCACAGACATGGTGATGCCGTGAGAGTGGGGCTTGATCCCCCATTCTCAGTTCAGAAACCCGGTGAACTTGGAGTTTAACACTAGAGATAGGTAGACCTTTCACACCAAGACCAACCCTAACCTGTAATTAATGCATAAGAAAAATTGTGTGTGTGTGTGTGTGTGTGTGTGTGAGAGAGAGAGAGAGAGAGAGAGAGAGAGAGAGAGAGAGAGAGAGAGAGAGAGAGAGAGAGAGAGAACACGCATGGTTTAGATGTGGATATATTCCAATAATAAGTCCAATTGGACATACATTTCCATTAACCAAAAAGTTAACAATTTCTTGAAGCATATACAAAGCACAAACTGTTAAGAGTTTTTCTCTATTTTTATTGGCATTTTTATTAAAAGATTATGGCATTAGTCTTTAAATGAGTATATATACATGAGTGTATACATGAGTATCAGTAAAATATGCCCAGGGAGAGAGCTGTAACTATTTATGTGGTGCCACCTTATGAACCTCCAAATAGTCTGTGACTGGTGATTAAAAGCTGGCATTCTATTAGGAGCAATAGAATAGGAAGTATGTTTTAAAAGTATTTGTTCCCTTGGAATTAAGAAACGGGTTATTGGGAATAATCATATAAAATTATTGCAAACCAGACTTGTTTCTAACTTGTTTAAAATGGTACTGTTTCTCAAGTACAGCCTAGAAATTAAAGTAAGAACAATTAATTCTGCAGAGTTGATGGAATAGGTCTGTAATCTTAGCTGCTCAGGAAGCTAAGAAAAAAGGTTCATAAGTTCAAGGCCCACCTGGACTACAGAGCAAGTTCCAGTCCAATATAAGCAGCTTAGTAAGACCCTCTCAAGACAAAAAAAATTTAAAATGGTTGCTCTGTAAAAGCATTTGCCTAACATCTTGAGACTCTAGTTTTATTCCTTGGTAGCACATGGGGAGAAGGAGGTGTTGCAGAATATTGCTTTAACTATGTAAAGATGTGTTACATTTGTTTATGTTGAGGAATGTTACTTTAACTATGTAAAGGTATGTTACACTTGTTTATACAGCATTTGTCTAACTATGTGAAGATGTATTGCATTTGTTTTACCTTGCCTGCCTAAGGCACCTGATTGGTCTAATAAGATGCTGAATGACTAATAGCTAGGCAGAGGAGAGACAGGCAGAGCTGGCAGAGAGAATAAGTAGAAGGAGGAATCTAAGCTCAGGAAAGAATGAAGGAAAAAAAGAGAGAGATACTGGGGGCCAGCCAGCCAGCCAAGCAGCCTCCAGCCAACCAAACACTGAGTAGGACATACAGAATGAAAGAAAGGTAAAAAAGCCTGGAGATAATACATAGATGAAGAGAAATGAATTAATATAAGTTATAAGAACTAGCGGGACAAGCCTAAACTAAGGCCAAGCATTCATAACTAACTAATAATAAGTCTCCATGTCGTGATGTGGGGTCTGGTGTTCCAGAAATCCTGCTACAGGGAGGGATATGAGTAGGGGGAGAGAGAAATTGAGCCTTGAGTCCTCCTGCCACAGTCTTAGCTTGTTGTGGTGAAAGAGGAAGCCCAGGGCTGTGTTAGACTTTTCCTATGCTCTCCACTGAGTGAGATGCTCAGGACATGTCAGTGGTGTGGTGGGCTGTACCTCTGTGCCCCTCAGATGACCAAAATAACCTGATTCAAATACAATTCAAACATTGTAGTTAATTTGTAATGTTTCAATAAATTCTCTCTCTATATATGTGACTATGAAAGAAATGAACATTTTCCACCAAACTGTTATCTTTTTTTATTTTAAATTTTTATTCATTTTACATACCAACCACAGTTCCCTCTCCCTCCCCTCCTCCTGCTGCCCCCCCCCCGTTCTACTCCCCAGAAAGGGTAAGGCCTCGGCTGGGAATCAGCAAAGCCTGGAGTTAAGGCAGGACCACCACCCTCCCTCCTGCCGCATCAAGGCTAAGCAAGGCATCCCACCATCGGCAATGGGCTCCAGAAAGCCAGCTCATGCACCAGGGATAGATCTTGACCCCACTGCCAGCGGCCCCTCAAACAAACCAAGCCACACAACTGTCACCCACATGCAGAGGGCCTGGTTCGGTCCGACTCAGCCTCCTAGCAACCCCAAGCCCTTGAGGGCCCCGGAGCTCAGGTCAGCTGTCTCTGTGAGTTTCCCCATTATGATGTTGACCCCCGCTTGCTCATGTAATCTCTCCGCCTTCTTTGCAACTGGACTTCTGGAGCTCGGCACCAAAACTGATAAAGAGAACCCCGAGAAACCATCTGTGAAGATCAGATTTCTCACCCTAACCACGTAATTTACAAGAGTAAAGCTGTAAGGTTTTTGTTTTGTTTTCTGTTTGGGGGGGTTGTTTGGGGGGTTTTTTGTTTGTTTTTTTTTGTTTTGTGTGGTTGGTTGATTTGTTTATTTCACTATATTTAAATCGGCATATAAAGTATTATATGTCCTCACAGCGTTTTAAGACTTTTGTGGTTGTTGATTTTCCTCCATCCTTCTCATCACCCTGACCTCGGTTGCACTCTTGCCTCAGACCCACAGAGCCTCCTTCCTGACTGTGGTGTCAGCCGTGCCCCTCTTGCCCAACCTTGCCCAATTCCTTTTTCTTTCTGATGCTCTCTTTTCTAGCTTTACAGCTTAAAAGCCCCATGAACTAACAAAAGACACTTAAATTTTTTAAAAAAGTTCTTCATAGCAAAGCAAGCCGTCAGCAGAGTGAACAGACAGCTCATAGAGTGTCGGGGTTGGGTGTTGGGGGAGTGAGGGGTGGAGGTTGGGGGGACTGGGGGTTGGGGTGGGGTGGTACATTGCCAGCTCTTCTTCAGACAGTGGGTTAATATTTAGAACACAGAAAGTGCTGCAAGATTGAAGCACAAACCAACAGAACTTCCAGCCAGCAAATGGCTAATGAAACGGACAGCCGTTCTCAGAGGAAGTTGTCATCACAATCTCACATTTTTACCTCACCAACCAGCGATGAGCCAGGCACACAGATGTCACTGGGGTCTCTATCCTGGAAAATGGTTGCTAGACTGATTCACCTGTCTGTGGAGAAGAGTTCTAATCCCTGGGCCTTGGGACCTTTCCTTGTTTTTTAGCACATTCTCCAGTTCTTTCCATGGTTCATATGCTTGTTAAATTAAAAAGAAATGAACTAATTTAATGTGGTGGGAAGGCTGGAGATGATGTAAATAAAACAAGAGGATGCACCCCTTTCTCAGAAAGGCTTGCACACTTTGAAGAAACTGGGTCTGTGTGGTGTGAGCTAACGGACCTATGCATTTCTCACTCTCGGTTAGGAACTCCATGTTCACAAGATTTCATTTTGACTCAAAAGGTTTCATGACAGGTTTATGGTATTCATTTCCTCCTCTTCTATGCATGGCCTTTGTATATGTTTTTTCCAAAAGATAAATCAACCCGTTAGGGTCAGATGCATAGAGCATCCCATGCAACTTGAAGAAACTGTCTCCAGCAAATGAACAAGAAGGGATCATGGCCCACTGTGGACCATCTACTCTGCTAGGTTTTAATCCTTAGAACCTGCCAGAATGGAGAAGTAATCAGCTTTTAGAAATAAAGGACTTTTAATGAAATGATTTCTCAGAGCCTTATTGCTGACACCGTCAATTCTCTTTCTAATGGATTTTGAGACTTGTTGTTCAGAAGTTAATCCTGTTAATAAGATTCGATTTTCTTTTTGCCTTAATAGTGTACTTTGAAATACTTATGATGAAGGCAGGGTGTATTTGGTGTGCAGTATTGCTATGGTCCTGTGTGTAATCTTGGCAAATGAGGCTAAAAGGAGAAGGGCTGGAGAGAGGAGGAAGATAAAAAGTAGAAACACTGACTCCTCTGCAATTTAGAAAGGAAAGTAGGTCTCTCTCACTTTCCTCCTGTAAGTCAAGTTCAACCCTGTCCAGTCTGTGAAGCATGTATTGTGCTTGTCAAGGGCTTTTAACCAAGAGGAAAATGGCCAACCAGTTCTAAACAACCTGGCTGCTTAGGAAGTGCACGGATGGTCATATGCTTGATTAAAAGGAGAAGCAATTTCTTGGCATAAAACAATCTAATCTGTTCTCTGGATTTTCTTTTGTTCAAATTTTCCTAATGAGTTTTTAGTGTCTTTTACTTTTTGAGCCTTCTCCCACTCCAACCTTAGATATATCAAATCTATGGTTGTCTTATCCAAACTGAAATAAACTTGTTTTATGAAGACTTTAGTGAAGAACAGACTATTAAAAATCTATCATATACAAAAAAGAACTTAACCCCCAAATAAAATTTAATTTGGCTCTTTGCGAAAAATTATTTCATGCTAGTCAAAAGCTGTTTTAGGGAAAGAGAAGATTACCTTCTTTCAGCAGATACTTAAGGAGTATTCTGCACCAGCCTACATGCTCCTCTGAGATATATAGAAAATCTTATTTTAAGTACAATGGAGCATGGATATGAACAGCCAAGGCACAATGGAAAGATAACAAGACATCATAAGTGAAACAGGCTTTGAAGATGAACTTGAATTAGAAGACAGACTGTACTTGAAAGTGGGGCTTGGAAAAAAATGTTTGTCAAAGTAACACAGAATAAGAGAGCAAGGCTCTCCTGTGACATGCTTGGGAAGCTTGGCCTTCATTCAGTAGACAGTTCTCTGTATTTTCTTTTAGTCGAACAATAGGTTTCAGTTGGGTGGGGAGAATGAGACATTTATTATCTATGTTAGTGTTAGCAAATTCTAGTTAAATTTTTCCATTTTAAAGGGATATGAGGGTGGCTAAGTGGGTTTAGCATGAAGACCTGAGATCAGTCCCCAGCACCCAAGTAAAGCCAGGTATGGCAATGCAAGCCTGTAATCCCAGCATGGGGAGGGCAGAGACGAGAGGATGCCTAGGATTTGCTGGCCAACCAGTGTATCTGATTTGGTGTGATATCAGTTCAATGAAACATCCTGTTTCAAAAAAACAAGATAGAGACCAATTGAAGATAGTACCCAACAGTGACCTCTGACCTGTACATGTACTCACACCCAGGAACACAAAGGTGCATGCATATGCACACACACACACACAGACACACACACACACACACACACACCTTTGAATTGGGGAGTATTTTTTTCACACCTAAAAAAATACTGCTTCCCAGCTTATCCAGAATTAAAATATGTGGTTATTGTTGATGCTCTATTGAACTGAAAACTTGTATTAATATGTATGGTTACATTTTATAAAATTACCATAAATGATGGATTTACGGTTCTGAGACAGTAACCAGATTTTAATAATGAAGCCATTAATACATACCTTGGCTTGAGGGTGTGATGTTTGTGACAATGTAATATTTGCTTTGAAAGCACCAATCCCCAAACTAATATATTTATATATCTCTGTAAGTTGTGCAAATGTCTCCCCAGCTAGCGACACATTGTACTGTCTTGACAATCAGAGCTCTTTCTCCTTTCTCCGATGTTTTTTTTCTTCCTCTTAGCAAAAAAAAAAAAAAGAGAGAGAGATGTTTAAATTATAAAAGAAATTAATTGCCAAGATGATCTTGAGAGACTCAGAAATAATTTAAGGAAAAATATTCATTAGAAAACTTCACTGTTTTTAGTGTTTCTCTAGAAAGGATAGGGAGTGGGCACACCTGTTTCCTAACATTCAGAGATGCATTTACATTTAAATGAAAACACAGACATATATGTTTGATGAAGACCATATATCCATGAACTTAAAATCATGTTTTTTGTAAAGAAACAGAAAATACCCTGCTATGCCAATATCCCAATATAAAAGCAATTTATTCTTTATAAAAAGTACAGCATATGCTGTATCTGTTTGAGACTTCTACTTTTTTTTTTAAGCTAGGATCACATATTTGCTGAGAGTCAGTCTCCTGAAGAAATATATGGCTGGAAGCTGTGTTATTTTAATGATTGAAAATAAAATCCCACAAAACTATGAGAATTCTTCTATTCACTCTCTCATCCCCCATTCCTAATACCTCTGTATTTATTTCCCTGAAACCAAATCCGATGTGCTCAGATTATTTATCTTAAATTGTGCACAAAGGGACAGAGTTGTGTTTTAAAGTGAAATGTGTTGATTGCTCACCATGTGCTTGGTTCTGACAAGGTTCCCGCATGCTCTCCTGAGAGCCTTAGTGGGAGAATTTTAACAGCCTCTGGAAGAATATTCTTAGGAAAGGATGTCCCCATCACACATGCGCCTTCCTGCTCTATACAGCAACATGCTGGGTTTGTGGATTCGGGGATCTGGGGATGTATGCAATTAGAACTGACATCAGAGCTAGTTAGGGAGATTTGGGGATGTTTAATTTTCCCCCCAACATGTGTCATTTTCTTCTAATAATGCAGCACACACAGGTTCAGACATAAGATCTGTATTTTAATTCATATCAGCCATGGGGACATGAAGATGATTGCCTAATGCCATACAGCTTGTCAGGTTCAACAATGAGTAAATATTAGGAGATAAGGAAGAACTGAATGCAGGTAATGAACAGGAATTATGAAAGGAAGTGTGAGACTAGTTTTTTCCAGTTCTATCTCTGTCATTTTTTTTGTTTTGGTGATGCAAAAGTCCATAAAATATATTTGATAGTGAAAGTATAAAGACCAATGTGAGTCTCCACAGCTTTCATTTTGAACGGCTAGTCTAACTGTATAAAAGTTCATTGAGTTGTGTGGTCTTTGGGTGTGGTTAATTGATGTGTGATTGTTTTTTTAAATTTTCAACCTTTTAATAATAAAGCTAAAAAAAATCTAAAAAGGGCTCGATGTAGAGATTGAGGCCAGGTCATACAGAAATTCTATATGATACTTAGTTTATTCAAGATAATTTTTCCAGCCCCAAGAAATCCATCCCCCAAATCCACTAGCTGCCTATCCCTCTGACTAGTCCCTTTGGAGCTACATATTGTTTACATGCAACAACTAACCAGATTTAAGAGCTGGAGATGATAGCAGAAATGATTTCCATATAGAAATGTATAGGACTTCCATTTCAGTCTTCATAGAAAGACTTCAAGTTACTATACAAAGTTCTTATGGAAACAAGGCTGCAACGTTTATCTAAAGCACTTAGGAAAACTCTCAAAGCTAAATTAATGTTCACACTAAAACACAAACTTTTCTTCTACAGAGGCTTAATTTTAGTTGAGCATCTACTTATTTCTAGTCATTGGGGCCAGGTGTCCATGAATGATCTCTCTCTCTCTCTTTTAATTTACTCATTAATTATAAAATAAATACAACTACATATAAAATTAGCTGGTTGGACATGTAATGAGAGAACTCCATTTTGCTTGTAAAGTATCTGGACTTGGATAAATGGAGGAGGCACATGTGTTTCTTGTTGAATCTTCCCAAAGTTGTGTGTAGATAGGATTCTAGCCAGCTGAACCAGATTCTGAACTCATTTGTGCTCTGGCTGGAGTTACCAGGAGCAGAGATCAACCCTCACAACCAGTGCATGTTTACAAATCCAAAATACATCAGAGGTAAATTGCGAACATTGAGCTTTTGATGAACTAATGATTGGCCAAGATGAATATGAAAAAAAGGGAAGCCACACCGCTCTCTTCTCAGAGAGAGATTACAAAATAGCTCATTGATACTCTTCTCATTTGCCTTGGATCTTAAAGGTGTCAGTAAGTGCTTCAAATTTATTTTCCTCATCCTTGTTTCTCCCCGGGTGCTCACCTTTAGCAGGGTAGAGTATGACTTTGTTGCATGCCATGCCCCCAAACTTGATTTATTTGTTAAAGACTGTGGTTACTGCTGAAGTTGTTAACTGTCCATATTCAATGTGTTTAGACTTTCTCAGTTTTCTTCCACTCGTCCCACCTGCTTGAATCTGCATTCAATGGAGCTCAAAGCTGCCTTTGCAGTTTTCATTAATCTTCATCTTGCCATTCTTACTTCCTCCCTGCACCTGATTCGCCCCTATTCTGTACCTTATCTTCACTCATCTGAACCCCTCAGAGCCCTGCACAAATCATCTCAAGTATCAGAGCCTCATTTTCTTCCATTTTAAATACAAATCACAAGAAGGCACAGCATGATTGCATAAGAAACTGGGTGACCACATCCTGTACAAAACTAAGATGTACTTACTACTTGCCACCTTACCACAACTCACATAACTACAGCTGCTTGGGGACCCCATTCTGACCGGACAATAGCTACAGGTGACCTTTCCTGAGCTCAGAGAAGTGTAGTCACAGGACTTGAACATCTGCCTCGTGAACATCTGGCCTTGGGTAATTTCTCTGCATTGCTTTTAAAGGAGATTTACAGAAATGTTGAGAGCTCTTGCTGAAAGAGAAAAAGCAGGAGTCCCAATACAAAGTCCAAACTGGACTCTGCTTATAACTAAACACAATATGCATGAGAATTAAAAACAGGAACATGTGAAAACTGGTGCAGACAAAACTAACGTGCATTTCATCCAGAAAAAAAAATAAAAGAAGTAAAAATATAACTGGACAGACAGAGGGCAGGCAGGCAGATATGAGATCTCTTGTTCCCAGTGGCCATTATGGTGCATGATTCATAAGGTCAGATTTTACAGTTGGAATTTCTGCATAGGTCATTTCTCTAGGATAGGAGATAATTCTATCCAAGACATGCTCTGTCTCCTACCCAGCCCTCAGTGGCCTGTCACACTCCTTGGGTGCAACATTACAATTCAGCAGTGTAAGAGATTCTAAATTTGACCTGAGCTTCCGCAAAATTAAATGTGCCCTAGCTAACTCAAAATCAAAGATGGCTTTCCCTTCTTTCCATTGGTTACTTTTTAGAAATTCACCATTTTATAGTGAAATGAACACATGAATAACTAAACCCATTTTTGAATTGCAAAATGAGCTAACCTCACCTACCTACATATCCAACAGAATAATAGATAGCTTTAAGAATGCCCAACAAAAATGATATAAATAGCAATGTGTGGAATCAAATTAGATGTGATATGCATATATCAAAATTCAATTCGTACTTGAATGGCTGAAGGTGCTATTTGTAAAGTACAATTTAGTCACGCAGTACAAAGTTTTGCTTTCAAAAGAATAAACTACTATATTACTGGGCAAGAGGAGACCTGTATTTCAGAAATATTTCAGAAGGTTAAAGGGAAAATAAGAGGTTAATACATATAAGAAGAGAAGACACTAGTAATTGACTAGTCAATATATTCTAATAGAGGTCAAAATTCAAGGACAGTAGTTCATCAACATATTCTTAGAGATGGCCCGAGTGACCTCCCTAAGTATCATTTGCATCCTTTAAGGCTTCTACTAAAGCAATGTTAACCCTGTACAGTGGCACTCTGGATCCTTCTCTTCCTATCAGTCTCTGACTTACTATCTATGTTCATTATACGTCTTCCCATTTGAAATCGGCTACTTACCGATCATCACTGAAGTGAATATTCCTACGGAATTGCTTGTGAGGAGACTATTCAGCTTTCTGTTGCTAATTTTGCTTCTATATTGGCTCTACTTCCTCTCAATATGCCCCTCTTCTCTAGGGATCAGCACAAATCCTATACAGTCAATGCTTCTCTTGTCATTTCCATATCAGCAGCAGTACTTCTACAGCCTACTTGGGAATCCCTCACTGGAGTATATATGCCTGTGTGTGTGTGTGAAATTAGGTACCCAGATACTTCTCATAGGCACGAGGGCAATGGTGCTTATTAAGCACACATTGGAGGGCTGGGTGGTGGCATTTATTCTGCCCAAGGTGAAGCTAGAAGCCCTACAGACAGGCACTGACTGTTAAGAAATCTACTTATTCAAGAAAAGTACCCATGAGGTAGGAAGTTTTTCTTTTGGAAATTAAAATTTGTTGAAGCAAGATTTTGTTCATTGTTGAAGAATGGACAACCTTATTCTATCTGATCCCATTATCCAAGCACCCTATTCCAGGATACTGTCTTGGTGTGACTCATATTTCATCTCAGCGCTTTGTTAGTTTTGTTTTATTGGAGTAATCTAAGTTTATTTAGGAAGACGCAGTGCCTGAAAGGCCAAGCTGTGATGTCATTCATATTTTGTTGACTAGTCTATTAGAAGGAGTTGTCTATGGGTGCTGATTTATCCTATTTAACCTTGGCACATCTTGAATATGGGATAATGTGAATGCAACACTTCATCAGTATAAAAAGTAAGAGATAGTCCAACAAATGCTGAATAAAAGGAATCATAACCCTTTTGAACACTAGTTCTTAATTTATATTTCCTGGACTCAGTTCAATAATTCTCATGAATCTATCCATAGTTAGAGTAAATGCTAAATTACTGGGCCCACAGGCCACTCCTTGAACACTCTTTTTTTTTTAAGACAGCATTATGCATTTCTTAAGATGACCTCTAAACATCATATCTTTCTACCTCCACCACCCATGTCCTGGGATTAGAGACAAGCAGTACAATGCCTGATTTAGGTAGTACTGGGAGTTAAGTCCAGGACTTTGTGCATATGAGGCAAACACTCCTAATAACTGGGCTAGATCTCTAGTCAGAACACAATTTTAATGAGGATATTCCTTAGTATACAGGAGGGAAAGACCTGGGTAGTTTAAAAAGAAAAGGCAAAGTTTGAAATTTCCTCTCCCTGATTTCTTTTTTGTCAGCCGGACTAGAGTGAGTCCAGGAAATATTGTATTTTTAACAAGCACTGAAGCCGACTCTGTTGCAGAAGTAAGGGAGAAACACGGGCTCAGAGAAATTCATTCTATACTGGAATATTATTATCTAGCACAGTTAAGATCACATGGTGGATACTTTGTATTGTCACTTTGATTCTTTAGAGCACTGATAAAAAATCAGAAACAAATTTTTACTTATACATGTAATTTTGTAAATATGTGTCTAGCCACTAACATCAGGGCCTAAAACATTTTCATCACTGAGTTTCTATATTTCTGTGCCCAGCCAACATACAACTCACCATTAACTACTATTTCCATAATTATCACCATATCCCAGTTGTGTGTGTGTGTGTGTGTGTGTGTGTGTGTGTGTGTGTGTGTGTGTATCTGTGCATGCCAGTATACACACCTGTGTTGGGTGCTTCCTCCATTGCTCTCCACCTTCTGTTTTGAAACAGGGTCTCCCTCTGAATGCAAGCTTAAAATTTCCCTGATCATGACTTGCTAACAAGCTCCAGGAATCCAGCTGTCTCTACCTCCTTTTCCCAAGGATTGGATTACAGACACACACCACCACACCTGGCTTTTAAGTGGGTGCTGGGGATCCATATTTATGTCTTCATGCCTCCACAGCAAACACTTTATATGCTGAGCTGTCTCCCAGTCGCCACATCCCACTTTCACCTGTTACTGAAGTTCACTAAAATGGAATAAGAATGGGTGTGTTCTCGGTGCTCATGTATACTCAGCATTACATTTCTGCAACTCATCCATGACGTGATACAATGTTCATTAAGTCTCTTCAACATCCTTTCTTTCCCCACACCCAGGCAAGCCTCATTCCTCAGCAATATCTGGAGTTGCCTAGAGGGGCTGACCTTTCTGCTTCTTGAAAACCATTGCACATAGCCCACAAGTTCCAGGCTGACTCACTGAACAAGTTTCAAATGTGACCTTTGGGAAATGATGCCTCTTCTGACACAAGCACATGTTTTCCTCTCCCAGCCAATATTTTACATTCCGTACTGAGAGGAGGCACACAGGGGGATACATGTTCTAGCCACCATCTATAATTAAAGATGACATTTTTTCCGAACTTGAAAAATAAACAACAACCTGCAGAATGAATCAAGCTAGGTAACACCATTGATGAAATAAGCAAGGAGAAGGGAGCTTGCCATTTAAAATCATATACTCCTTAAATTACATTAGTAATTCAGTATGTCATCTGTTATTCAGCCAATTTTATAGAAATTACAGAGAGATTCATTCCTAATTAAGAATTATCTGATGGTTGGGCTTGACCTAGTTAAATTCTTATCTTTATGACATCAATCTTTTATAATGCTTCCAGAAGACTTGGCAAAAGCTCCAGTTTTATAAGTAAAAATTAATTAATTGGGACATTAAATTTGAAAGATGCTTTTATCTTTTCCCTGGTTCATGCCTTCACAACAGAAAGCAATAATTAACAGTTTTATTCAAATATATAAAATATTGCCTTGAAGAGTTCCACCTACTTTAAGTACTCCCAGCATCAAATGATGAGGTATCTAGACCTCTGCAAATGAAAGAGGGTCTTATGCAAATATTTTACTGACAACGTACTCCTTGGTCATCACTGCTACTAGGATATGGCATGTTTGTCTGTTATGAAGGTATTTAACCACTAGTAATATCAAGACTTAAAACACTTTTATTGCTTACTGAGTTTATTTATTTCCATGACTATCCAACATACAAGTCATCATTTACCACTATTTCCATATTTATCAACAAATCCCAGCTGTGTGTGTTTGTGCATCTCTCCATGCCGGCACTCACTCCTGTGTTGGATGTTTTCCTCCATTGCTCTCTACATTATGTTTTGAGACAGTCTCCCACCGATTATGAAGCCAAATGTGCTACCAAAACTAAGTAAGATTTTTTTAGTTAATTATAATTTGACAGGGCTTGGCGTGAAAACAGAAAATTTCCTAGCTAAACTCACATAATTTGAGTTCCTAGAAAATAAATATTTAACCTATATTGAAATTATGATTTGAATTTACTGTCATGAATTACTATTGGATTTGCTTATTCATACATCTCCTGTTGGTTTGTTAGCTCAATCATCATTGCCTTCTTGAGCATGCTATGTTTAGAAGAGAACAATTAAGACAACTACATAAACTGCAGGAAGTAACAAGATTCATGGTGGTCTGATTGATTTAACCTGGCCAAAATCAGTTGGTCAGTCTAGGGAGAAGACTTAAAGAATGTGGTTAGAGCTTTGCATTATTTGAAAATGTTTATGAAAAACTGAAAAAAGTTTATAGGGAATAGGCTGATCCTCTCAGTTGAATTAGTATAGTCAGGTAACTTTAACTGAATAAAAACAAGACTGTAAGTAGAGAGGAGAAAGCCAGTTGCATGAGAAGGGATGGTGCAATACATTCAGCCCTACCATTTGTGTAAGAGCCAGTTCTTGCAATCACTGAAAGGGGACAGGTAGGTTCGGGTTACTAAGTCATTGCTGGAGATAATGGGCTTGGGTGCCTTCCTAAGTATCCTAGTGTGACAGTTTTTAAGTAGGACCATGAATTCGTTGATACACCTTGTACAGACAGGTAGGGTCTGTCTCTATGCATTGGTTGTTGGGCAAGCTTAGTTACAGCTCCATCAGGGGAAAATGTTGGAAGTGACAGTGTTACTTCTTAGGCTAGTGTGGGAGGTTCCTTTGAGACCTGCCTTTGGGATTCAGACATAGTGCTAAGACAAAGACACCCATGGAAAGACATATGCTGACAGACATCAGATGTTTCACAGTCCCATCTGGAGTCAGCTAGCAGAACCAACACATCAATATGTGAATGAATGATCTTGCTCCTGAGTTCTGTCCAAATGGTAGGTCCAGGAACCAAACAAATGACTATTGATATAAACCATTGTTTGATATGGTTTGTCATGCAAAAAACAAAATCTGGTAGGTTTAACACTACTGTCATTTCTGTATGTTATATTGCCTGGGAAGGGAAAGTGTGAAAGGGTGGAAACAGTTTTGAAGGAAAAACAAGGAGAAATAAACTCCCCACTGATAACAGAACACATAGAGACCTGTGTGTTTACACTGCATGAGTTGAAGCTCTAGGAAATCAGGCTGGGGCATTTAATCTGGGTTTTCCAACTGAGTCCACAATTTCTATGGATTAGTGTTAAGTGACCCAGCTGTTCCACAGCACTTGTGACTGAAGAACAAGATCAGCAGATGGGACATCTGGTTTTCAAATGCAAGGAGTGAAAATCCCATTTCATCATAACTACAATTCTGAGTATTGTGGGTAGGAAAATCATTGAAAAGCTTGACCTGTGTCTTAGGAAAGTCAATTGAATGATTAATGGTCTGAATATGGTCTTCTATATGAAAGAGATGATGGTGCCATTTATATTCTAAAAGCCAGAACTAGTGTTCTCTGGACCAAAAGGCAAGAACGTTAAGCCAGAACCAGAATGCAAGAAAAGAACATCCTTTCTGAAGCCAGATGACTGGGCTCATCATGGTTTTATCCATGTCATTTCTGGAGAGTCTTGTACTCTTAGACTATTCAGTTGCCAAAAAAGTAATATTGTGCTTTATGGTACAATATTAAGATTAATAAAGGCAATTTATATGAAAGAAGAATTCATGAAGAAAAAATCACCAATTTATTTTCACTAAACTGAGAAAATTGGGAGCCTGGAATTTGGTTTATTTTAAAAATACAATGGGATAGAGCTGTGACCTAAAGGTTAAGAACATGTAATGCTCTTGTGGAGGACCCAGGTTTGATTCCCAGCACCTACACCACAGTTTATAATCATCCGTAACTCCAGTTCCTATGCTCTTTCCTGACCTCTGAAGGCACCAGGCATGTTTGTGGTATACAGGCATGCATGCACACAAAACACTCACACATATATAATAAAAATAAAACATACCATACAAATTTTAGTTAGAAAAAAAATGTCCAGTCATGAGGTTCCTGGCCTTGGAAAGCAGCAGGCCCATTCATGAGGGAAGCAGAGACTATTCTGCCCCAAGGAAGATGCTGAATTTTCTCAGATCCACAAAGAAATGCATTGACAGCTCCCCTTAGCGACTCCTGTGCCATCTTCACTTGATGGTTTAATTTGGCTGTCAACTTGGTAAGATCTAGAATCACTTGGGAAACAAATATTTAAACATTTCTTTGAAGATTACACACAAAATGTTAATGAAGAAAGACACAACTAAATATGACTGCCATCTTTCTACAGGCTGGGCTGCTGGACCAAACAAAAAGGAGAAAGCAGGCTGAGCACAGGCATTCACCTTTCTCCATTGCTTCCTAAGGATGCAATGTGATCAGTCTCCTCAGATTCCTATTCCTGCTGCCATGATCTCCCACCATGGTGGATTACACCTTCAAACTGTGATCCCAAATAAACCCTTCTTGCCCTAAGTTGCTTTTGTTACAGCAAGAGCAAGGTAACTAACACACTCCCTTAAAGGGCTGTGTTTAAGAAGCCTAGAAGGCCTCTACTCTCTGACCAGAGAGTGTTAGCATTGTCCTAGCATAGGAAAAATCCTCACAAGTCACTGGGCAGCAGGGTCACCCACAAATCAGACTTTGAAGTTTTGCAATCAGCTCTCCCCGTTTCTCCTCTCCCACCAATACAAAGCTCTTGATTGAGCTTCCAAATGGCCTCAAAACTCATGTATGCAGAAAATGTTGTCTGTCAGACAAATGCCTGGACATTAAAGGAGCCTTGTGCATTTAATATTCTACACCAAATGCTGAGACAGAAACTCAAGGGCACCTTGTCCTTTGAATCAGAGATACTGTCGTGTGTCTTCCTTCTTCACTCTCGTACATTTGTATCTACAGTTGGCGTTTAGTAGCAGAAGGTAGTTTACATTAGGATTTAGCTCATATTTCCACCTCATCCTTTGCTAGCTCTGTAACTTAGTCAAGTGAGTTAGCCTCTCCCCACCAGTGTCTATATACAAAGTGGGAGTCATAAGTTACCTCCTAGGGATGTTGCCAGAACTGAATAAGAGAGAGTATATGCCTGTGCCTGGGGCAAGTAGGAAATTAGTGCATAATTGTTTCTTTCTTACTGGAAGGTTTCTCTGAGCTATTTCAGTTACACTAAGAAACAAGCATCCTCCCTTTCTCTGTCTCTTCCTGAGATAAACGTCTGAAACTTAGCTGCCAGGAGAACTGGCATTTAGGGAGTTGAGTCTTCACAGAAGAGAGAAATGTAAGTTCTTTCACTTTCTTTTTTATTTTCTTTCTTATTTCTTCATGAAGCAGTGGGTACTGGTTATCCCAGCAGATCTGGGAGAAAACCGGATACTATGTTTACTACTTAGTAGTTTAATACTACTAAAGGAACATAGAAATAAAATGACTACTAATGACAGTCTGCTATACTCATAGATCAGTGTCCTGCTCAGCCAGCATTAGACAAATTTTCTCCTGCAGTGGTTGGGAAAGATAAAGTCACACAACTGGTTAATGTACAGAGTAAGAGACCTTGGTGCACTCAGACTTAAATGAGATGTTTCCATCAAATCCCTCCCTCAACTTCAGGCAACTCTGTGGACGAGGAGAAATAAAGATTGTAACAGCCAGTGGGGATGGAAGACACCAGAGAAACAGGCCTTCTAGACACAACAGGGATGACACACATTTGAACTCACAGAGACTGAGGCAGCACACACAGGGTCTACACACACACTTCACAGGTCTAAGCCAGTTGGGGTCCCAGCACTGAGAGGGGGAGTGGAAACAAGCCCCCATCCTAACCCAGAAGCTATCTCCACTTGATAACTGCTTGAAAAAGAAAAACTCATTTTCTCCAATGGAGTCTCACTGGCTACACAAGGGTATACAAACCAAACTTCAGAGCAGGCCTCATGCTTGGCCATAAACTGCCAACACAAAACAGACTATGTGGTATTTTTGGAGATTCTTTGTCTTATATGCTTTGTCTGGGTATTTTTTTCTTGTACCTTATAGTTTCTTTTGCTTATATGTTTCACTTTCCAATTTTGTGGAATTTCTGGATATGCAAATACATGTTCTGTTTTGTATGTGTTTCTTATGCCTTTTCCTTGGCTCGATATTATTATTATTATTATTATTATTATTATTATTATTTTAACTATTTGCTTGTTTTGTCCTATTCTTGTCTGTTTTTTTTTTGTTTGTTTTTAGTTGAGTTTGTTTGTTTGCTTGTTTAATGAGAAAGAGAAAGAAGGGTTGTGGACTTGAATGGATGAGAAGGTAGGAAGGATTTGGGGAAAGTTGAGTGAGAAAAACTGTAATCAGCATACATTGCATGGAAATTTTTTTTTCAATAAAAGAGAGGAGTTGAGAACTTGGAGAAGAAGCCTCCATTTCTCTAGCTCTCTTCTAGGTAAGTGTTGTCATTTGTCTTGAACTCGGGACAGACAGGTGCCGGTGGGTAGAACACAGTCTGATTTCTTCTAACAAAGCAGCAGTTCTAATCTGGGAAGGAAACCTCCATCTTGGCCTCTGGCCTGGCTTCCTTCTCTCAGGTTGAAACTTACTTACCAGCTTCAGTGCCAGTAACAACTGTGTGCTGTAAAAATGTGTGAGAGTTAAGGATGGGCTGCTGGGTATTGAAGACCCCAAAGAAAGGGAACAATAGACAAGCTTACACTTTGAACATAGTCAAATCTAATTCTAACTAAAATATGTGAGAAACTCCAGGGGATAAAACCTCTAGAAGCAAAGATTTCTGCTACCACTCCCATCTTGTCTCTATTTATCTCTCTCAGAAATAAAAAAAAAATGTGACTTTTCCTTCTTAAAAGTTGTGGACACCAGCATATGTCAGGCATGGAGCCAGGTGGAGGTGATCATGGTCAAGTTCCATATCACACAGCAGAAAAATAAAATTCCTCTCAAGAGAAAGTATAAAGGCTTTTTTTCTCCTTCTTTTCAAATATCAATGGACACCTGTTATGTGGCACATACTGGGATAGGAACCATCTTTTGTCTCAAATTAATTCTGAATTGGTGTAGGCAAACTCAAACCTATCTAAAGATATGTCAGAGAGTGTGGAGAGCTCTGTGAATGCCATCAGTTTATGGGCCTAGAGCAATATGGTTAATTTGAGCTGGGGAAAAGGAGTCAAGCAAAACTTAGTCAGAGAGGTAGTTGTTCTGGGTATGAAAAGGTAATGGGGATATGGACAGAGAAGAAAATGATTTCCATTTCAAAGTCTGTAGCTCTGACTGGCATTTCTTGTATTCCATAATGGTTGCGTGTCCTATTGCCATGAGTAGCTTCTTTTTAGACTTAATGTTGATCCATATCAACTAAAATTTAACCTGGCTTTAAAACTACTAAAACCCCTAGCCACACAGTCAGTCCTGGATGGGGACAGATGAATATTTTATAATCTATGTAAAGGTAATTACAGACTTAATCTTAACAGCTTTGTGATTTGTGAAGCAATCTTCCATGTAACTGGCAAATTAGGAGGATTATTGCTCCCATCTGTCCTGTGCTTGGTGGGGACAAGTATCTAGGACACAAGAACTATGCAGAGACCTCAAGTGCCCTCCCAAGATGGTAGTCCAGCTTTCAGTTGGAGCCTCACTGCCGTGAGGTCTAGGGGCCACAAGAGGTGTTAAAATTCATTAAGTAGGTAATTAGGTAAGATAGCATTGCCTCTTTCAGATACACTTGCCTGTAGGAAATGAACAAATAGAACACAGGATGAAAGAATAGTTATGTGTAGTCATATAAATTCTACTGAATTACACATTAAAAGTGCATCATTTTATTGAATCTTCACAACAACACTCTAAGGAATATATTAGAAACCAGATTATGTATATAAGAATATGAAGGAATATCTAAGATTTTTAAAGTTTTCTCAGGCTCACATAGAAGTTTCAGAATTCTACTCCAGTCTTCTCTTGTCCCCCAGATTTTCACAGGGCTGATTCCTTAGAAAAGAGACTATTCTATAACAGGTTCAAGCTTGAACCAACTATGTGTGGTGGAGGTGACATTTTTATGAACGAAGACAAATGGAATAGCAACATCTCATGGTGCTTCTGGAATAGGAGCCCTGTGTTTTCCCTGATGAACAGCTATTCAACAAGAAACATTTGTGGATGGTGTTTAAATCCCCTTTCTGAATGCACACCAAAAATTGATGATCTTTTAACTAGAAGAAATAATTGCTGCTGTGTGCTCCTCATTTGTCCTTTATCCAGTATCATTTGCCAGGATGTTTGCTAATTACCCTCACAATGGTTAGTTCAAGGAAACCAAAAAGTGATCAATTATATGGGATTTTTTTTTCACTTTTACCTCCTCTTTCTGGGTTAGAGCAGAAAAGAGAAACAGGCTATATATCCTCAGTAAATGAGTAACCAAACAGACAACTTGGCAGAGAACAGGAGAAGGAACAAAAATATCCTCTGTATGCCAGAGGAAACACATAAACCAAAGCAAAACTCAATATCACTGTTAGATGCTCCTGAGGGTCCCTGAAGGAGACAAAGTCACACTCTAAGTTTTGTGTTATAAACTTGGAAGCTTTCTTTTCTTCTGCCCTAAATTATCCAGAGCAAATTTCATCTCTTTTTTTCAGAAGAAAATTTGACAACCCCCTTGGCACCTGGAAAATGGCTGGGTACACCAGGAAGGACACAGAATTTGACATCATTCAATGGACAATTAGAGCTGGTTCAACCCTGTCTACCTGTGTGACTTCAGGTGAGTTATCAGACTCATGAAGCCATGGAGAAGAGTAAATAGGTGTGAGGAATTTTGTAATCTCTTGGACAGATTATAATCCACAAGGATAAACAATTAAATATCACATCATATTAGAAACAATTATAGATCAAGAAAGTTACAATACAATGTCAATGACAAATAGAATTCTCCAGATGATGCTCACACATCTACCTCACAGTTCCAAAGAAACTCAGAGAAAATTCTCTGAATGTTTATCTAGCTGGCAAATGACAGAGCTAAGATTCAGATCCTAGGAGAGATTAATTTTGGCTTGTATTTCTGGAAGTTAAACTCACTTGCTTAACCTCCTACCCTATAACTGTGGCTATGGCTGTGAAAAGCAGTCAATCACTATGAGAATATATAATAATGCAGATTGGAAGTGAAGCAAAAGAGAGAAGAGACCCCAAGCTCCATCTGAGGGTATGTTTCCATGACTAGAAGACTTCTGAGCATACCTAATCTCTTAAAAGTTTCCACAGTGCCTAGTAATACCAGATGATGAGAAACAAGGCCTTTAATATATGGGCCTTTGGGAGACATTTCTATAATCCATCAGACTTATCTCTGTCTTTTTCCCACTGCTACAAACAAGTACTTGAGGTTGAATAGCTTACAATGCAGAGATCCCTTTAGCTTACAGATTTAGAAGTTCAAGAGCACAGCACCAACATTTGCAGAGCTTTGGTGAGATCACATTTGCATATGTCATATAGTAAACAGTATAAGGATGGGAATGTGTCCAAGAAAAAAGAATCACAGGCCATGTCAGGAACTCAGAGAGCACTTAGAAGACAGTCTAATACTTCTATAACAACCCTCTTATGATAACTAACCAGGTTCCTGTGAGAATTATTCTAATATCAGTGAAAAGAAGAGCCCCCAATGGTCTTCTACTAGGCACCACACCACAAAGGGGCCATCAGTTCTTAATATGTCCATACTAAGGATGTCTACACATGAACATGAACCTCTCCAGACTCAAAACATACCTAGACCACAGCAGTGATATTGTTCCATGTTCCATTCTTTACGAAGTTTACTTAAACACTATGCCAGTTTGCCCAGGAAATTTTTTTCAGGTGATTTTATTCAGCCTTGAAAATAATTCCATGGCAGTAAAATTCCTAGGGTGGTGGTACACATGTTGCAGAAAGACATCACACGGTCAATAAATACCTAACTCACTTCCTTAGAGAGGAGACCTGCATGTTTTGCAATCTCCAGTGTGTTGAAATGAATATATAATGGCTACCTACTATGTATATAAAATTATTTTATCAACCTAAGAAGGCAAAATGAAGTTCTGTAGTTACTTTTCAGCTTTGGGAAATCAGAAGCACAGTTAAGTGTGGGAAAGACAGACTATATCTTAGGGAGAATTCTTGGGATGTGTGTCAAGTTTCTGTAGTACAGCCCTGGTTCTATCCTTAACCCTCTGCCTGTTGCTAAACTTGGCATGGATTGTGGTCAATCATATGCCAAGTAAATGGCTCCACCCTAATGGTTTCTATGCCTCTCACAAGCTCCCGAGAAGGAAGGAGATATCCTCTGGCGGCCTCTGTGATGCTGAGCTGAGAAGGCATGCAAGAGGGAGCTCAAAGAAAGTAGTGAGCCCAGCGGAGACACTGGTGGACAGGGAAAGTGGTTTAGGAGTGTCTGACTGATGCTTTGGAAAAAGAATGGCTTCTTCAGGCTAAGAAGAAACGAGGGTATGTTTCAAGGGACAGGGTGCTCCTGCAGGTAATCTATTACTATTCATTACTTTGGGGAATGAAATTGAGGTTGCTAGGGATTCTCCAGATAAAAATGTATTGAGGTGATGCCTGTTTCACGCTGAAACCAACAAAAGTCCACTGATAAATATTTGCTTATTTGACTTCAGTTATTTCAAAATCAGAGCCACTGTGAAGGACACCTGCAGTTCTCTCTACAACAGGGACATGTACCTTTCCTAACACTGCCCTCACTCTCCCAGAATCCCACAAGTTCATATCCTCTTACCTTAGCAACAGTGGTTAGCCCTAACTGTGTGCAGCCCAAGTGTATCCCATTTACCAGGCAACAGCAAATACAGACAGCAGCAATTATCACTCCTGTGGTAAACCTAGGAGGGTTGGAAAATAAGCATAAGACCAGAAGTTGTTTCTTAGTTAAGGAGAAATATAATTTCTTACCTGTGTATAGAAATTCTGACTTTAAAGATAGTTCAGAAAGTATTTTGCAATCAGGATGGGCTAACTTTAATATTAAAATAGTATTAAAAAGAGGTGGAAACAGAAATATGGAGGTTTATGGAGAGAGCACCTTTAAAATTTTTAAACTGCTGGGCCAAACTTTTTCTGAAGCAAACGACTCATTCATTTAATATTGAGCTTTCTGGTATTTGTAATATAACAAATTAAAGTGATAGCTTCATACATATTTACTAATCATAATGAGAATCTCAGGAAACTTTCAAAGATAATGATTTTACCAGTCAAGCAAAATTAAAACTGCATAATAAACTTTACCAGAATTCATCAAGCATATATTTAAACCTGATAGTCTTCTTTGTTGTTATTACTGTTGTATTGAGACTGGGTGTTACACAGCCCAGGCTGGTTGCAAACTTGGTATGTAGCCAAGGATGTCTTTGAAATTATAATCTTCCTGCCTCAACTTTCCAAGGGCTGGGATTAGCAACACTACCACACCAAACTCTTTCTTTTACTTCAAGTTTTTCTTCCCCTCTAAAGGCAATGGATTCCCTTACCTCCCTATTCCTATTTAAGCATCCCAGCCTTACCTGCATTCAAAATATCCTTCTTTATACATTTTGATTTTAGCATTGAAAACACCACATTGACTGATTAGAAAACTGTAGCTAAGTTTTTGAATTTTAGAAGGCAACAATATTTCCTATATATCATTGCAGCTAGGGTAAGTATGTAGAGACTGGCTTGTACATATTCATTGAATATAGGGAATAACACACAAAGAAACTATAAACATATAAACCTCATCGGGCATTTTGGTACAATTTTAATGTCACCACAGAAAATGAAAGTTGTCCCCTAGAGCACCTCCTTGCTTCTTCCTGAGGTTTAAGTGTGCAGAAAGACTTTGTAACAGGCACAGTTCCACCAGAGATTTATACAGTGATTCAAAGTGAAATAGAAGGGAGAAATTAATGGGATCAAATTTAAAACAGAGGGAAAAGTTTTGTAAGTTTTTTTGTTTTTGTTTGTTTGTTTTTTAGCTTAGTTGAGTTTTGTTTTCTTTTTGTATCACATGGACTCTTGCAGTACTATTATTACCAAATGAATGTTCCCATTTTCTTGGAAGAGTGGTATGACACTAAAAATGTCATCAAAGTTCAATTTTATCAGCAATAAGTGAGAGTTTGGATCCATCATGGAATTATAACTGGAACAGTTAAACAGTCACCATGAGGTTTTACAACTTCTGGAAGTGAAATATTTGTCCTGAAGTTGAAAATAAAAGTTGCTCTGGACTCATCATTGTATAATTATGTTAGTCTGTTTGATGTAAATGTGCCCAGACCAGCTGACTGAGCCTAGGTGCATTTTTAATGTTATACATCAATCCATGGACATTTCTGACATACTTTACCTTCTTTCAAATTTTAGTTCTCTGAAAACATAAAGCTGTTGGTCTGGAAGGCTAAGACCTTAAGAAACCTTTCGTTGCCTATAAATATATATTAAAAGTCTCCCATTGAGCCTGGGAGGTGTGATGATGAATACTGACTGTCAACTTGACAGGATCTAAAATCACCTAGGAGATAAGCCTGTGAGGACACTTTAAAGGAATTGTCTAGACTAGGTTAGCCTCTAGGAGTGTCTGTGAGAGATTTTCTTGATTATGATAATTGAACAGGGAAGACCCATCTCAAAAGTGGCTGGCACCATCCTGGGGCTCAGGTATCAGGCTGTATGAAAAAACAGAACACTATCTGAGCATCAGAGGTCATTATTCTCTGCTTGGTGACTGAGGCTGCAATGTGACCAGCTTCCTCAAGTTCCTGCTGCCAGGACTTCTCATACTGTGAGCCATTATTTCTCCCTTTTTCTGCGTTTGTCAAGGTATCTTTATTATAGCACCAAGAACAGTAACTGAGATAGGAGGGAAATGTCTAATACAACAATGGGATGCACATTTAAGACATGCTACCTCCAGAGTGTTTATATAATAAAGGCCAAATATCGGGAGGTCTGTGTGACAATTGACTCTGAAGCTTTCAACTCTAAAAAAAAAAAAAAGTTGAATTAGTATCACAGCCAACTTTTTACATTTCTAAAAATAAATACATAAGAATTATTTATGACAAATCCATATCAACCATGTCAAAACAAGATCTTTCAATGAGTCTTTAAAACTCATAATGATATTTTTTATGTTTCAGTTTAATTGGCAGCATTTTCTCTTTGTTAGTCTATCACACTATTATGGTATATCATTAAACTGATAGTCTCTAGATACAATAAAATAAATCGTAATATAAGTGTTTAAATTCAAGTTAATAAAATAAACCCCCAAATCAATATACAAAATCAATTCAATAGGTAACCTAACCCTATCTCTGTCAGCAATTGCTATCAATATCTGAAATTTAAAATGAAAATATTTTAAAATGTTCATTTCCATTGAAAATAGAAATTCAAGTAATATAGGAAAAGGGATGTGGTGATATTTTATTTGTGCTTTAATAAATAAAGTTTGCCTGGAGATCAGAGGAAATAGCAAGCCATTTTAAGTAAACAAGTCAGGCAGTGGTAGCACATGCCCTTAATGCTATCCCTTAGCAGGCAGAATCTCTGTGTTCATGGCCACACTAGGGAACAGAGCCAGGCATGGTGACACATACTTTAATCCCAGTACCAAACATAGAGGCCTGGAAGTCTGTATAGACAGAAAGTGACAGAGCTGCTTAGAGAGAGGAAGTGAGGTAGCTGGGTTAAGAGAGCCAGTGAGAGGGCAGAACAGCAAGGCATATAAAGGTGTTGGTAGAAAGGAAATAACTCTCATTTGGAAGCTGCAGAGTTGGTGAGGTAAGGTTGGCTGGTGGTTTTCCCTATATCCCTGATCTAAGGCTTTCACCCCTATATTTGGTTCTGTGTTTTTTATTTAATAAGACCACTTAGAAATTCTTCGACAAATGGATCATTTATTAAAAATAACTAGCAAGGATGAGATAAATGCACCCTTGTTGTCTTCATAGCACATGGATTCACTCCTCAGCTAGAGTGGGATCACTAATTCGGATGTTTTTGACTAAGAGTCTTTGGGTTTTATTGCTAGAAGGGTATTATCTTAGAAAACTTCCCCTGGATTATACACAATAGCAGAGGAAATTAATTTAAAGAACAGTGGATTTATTTTGGCTTGTGGTTTCACAGGTTTCAGTGCATAGCCATCTGGTATTATGTCTATGAAATTTTGACATGATTACATGGTGGAACAGCTGATCACCTCAAGATAGACAAAAAGGAAAGAGAGGGGTGGAGAAAGTGGCTGATATAAAATATAGTCTTCAAAATCATACCCTCAATGAACTACCTCCTTTAATTATGTCTCAGAATCCTAAAATGTTCCTATCCCTTCCCATGAATGGAATAATCCATGGATGATGTTGGATCCCTGGTGAGTGATCATTATTTCATTGGGAATAGGCCTTCAGGCCAAAGCACAGCTTTGGGTCACTATTTCAGATCCAAACCACAATAGTCACCTAAAACAGAGTTCTTTCTTTCAAAGATGAAACAATTGTCTTAAGGTTGATTCTGATGCTTCAGTCATTTACAAGTTTCTGTTCAATGTAAGATTCTGCTTATCCCAGGTTAAAATACACAGATAGGTATGAGTAATGGATATTGAAGAGTCTCAGCCTATTTCAACATTCAATGAGTGTCTTCTTGCAGTGGGAAGCTTGCTAAAGTATCTCATATAACTGAGCACTAATAAACCTTATTGCTTAATGCCAGGGATGAAACAACGGAAGTTCTAATGGCTAAGTGCTTTACCCGAGGTCAGACACACAGGGAAGGAGGTAGGAACTAGATAAAGTTCTGTGGGATCTACAAATATCTCTCTTTCTACCTTGATGTGTTTTATGGAAGTGAAAATCACTAGATGTGCTCTTCTTAAGTCAGCATCCTTTGGGGAATGAGAAATGTAAATGCATAGCACCAGTCTGAGTGCTTTGGATGATAACTGAATATCAGAATTCTCTTTTGTCTTGTAATAATTAACATTGATTGTCAATTTGACAAGATACATAGTCATCTAGAAGATAAGTTTCTGAGCATGTCTGTGATGGGTTATATAGATTAAGTTAGTTGAAGAGGGAAGGCCCACCGTAGTTGTTGTTGGTGCTGTGCCACGAGATATGATCCTATACTGAATAAAAAGTGAGCTGACTATCTGCATTCATGTCTATATGTTTCCACACTGTGGATAAAGTTTTACCAACCGCCTTTACTCTTTCCACCATAACTTCCTTGCCACAATGGACTGTACTCTCACACTGTGAGCCTTTCCTCTCAAAACTTGCATTTCATTATTTCATCCAAGCCATATGGAAAGTTAACTTATAAGCCTCCATACCATCCATTATGGCAGAGGTGATTCCATTCTCCAGTCTCCATGACAGTCTCCTTTCACCCTCTCCAAGGTGAGACTCTGCTTATGAATGAAGCCTCAGCACAGTTAGTGGTTCTTCCATAAATTGTCACTGCCGAGTTACGAGTATTCTCCCCTCTGTCCCCAGGGACCTCATAGATCTCCTTATCACCACATCTATGTCATTGAATCTCAGGTTATAAGATGGAGCATTAGCTAAGTTCCCTGAGGACAAGGAGCATGCATGAAATTCTCAAAAAGATTTTAAATAAAAATATCTTTTTTAAATAAAAGTTTTTTGTTGCCGGGCGGTGGTGGCGCACGCCTTTAATCCCAGCACTCGGGAGGCAGAGCCAGGCGGATCTCTGTGAGTTCGAGGCCAGCCTGGGCTACCAAGTGAGTTCCAGGAAAGGCGCAAAGCTACACAGAGAAACCCTGTCTCGAAAAAACCAAAAAAAAAAAAAAAAAAAAGTTTTTTGTTTATGGAGAGGACAAGCATCTTCAGAATTCTCACAATACCCTCTATCCATAAATGCCAGCTGTACACTTAAATCTGTTCCAGCCTTGGGAACCTAAATTGAAGGGGAATACCTTGTCCTCAGGGAGCTTATCTAGTGACCCATCTTATAACCCAAAATGCAGTTCTATTGGAGAAAACTGATTTTCCCTTTGCCAGTGGGTATCAGTTATAGATAGCTTCTTGGTTAGGATTAGGACCCAGCATCCACTTCCCCCTTTCAGAGCTGACTTGAACCTGTTCAGATCTTGTGTGTGATACCACAACCTCTGTGAATTTATATGTGTATTAGTCATATTATATCTGGAAGACACTATTTCTTTGGAATCATCCATTCCCTCTAACTCTTACATATAGCACCTTGAGCCCTAAGGGGAGGGTTTGGTAAGGAAATCCTGTTTAGGACTGGGTACTCTGAAGTCTCTCACAACTTTCCTGTTAGGGGTCTCTATGTTAATTAATCTACAGCAAGAAGAAGCTTCTCGAGTGTGGGTTGAATGAGGCACTGACCTATGGGTATAGCAGTATGTCACTAGAAGTCATTTTACTACTGTGTTCCTTTAGCAGAAGAATAATTCTAGGTTTTCACCTATGACCTATGTCAGTTCGGGTTCTTAGCCACGTTAGCAGTTTCAAGCATGGGTTCCATCTCATGGATGGGCCTTCAATCCAGTAAGAAGGTGGTTGGTTCCTTTTCTTTTTTTAACAAGGCAACTGTCCTTCTTTCAAATCATGTCTGATAGTATCAGCTGTAAGAATTCCTGCCCGACCACTTGGGTTTATGTAGATTCTGTTATTTATTTTATTGTATCCTGTGATTTCTCACTGGGAGACTGGTGACCAGTGAAATTAATTATGTGTGTTACAACTACTTTCATGACTGCCTCCTTTTGGCAACTGCCTAGATAGGACAAGGAGCTGCCTGTATTTTTCCCACTCCTCTATCCTTGGTACATGCTATGTTACCATTGATGCTCAAAATGATGTGTCAGGCCAAGAAAGGGAATCAGTGAATGAAAGGATAATGATTCCCTGGCTTCTGCTTTGTGGATTAAGTGGGTACCATGCAGAGCAAGATAACTCACGTTCATCATCCTAAGCTCTCCCATCCTGCTCCTGTTCTCCCACCCTGCAGCTGCTTTCCCAAAGAATCTCTGAATCTCTCCCTTTTTTGAATCACAGGAGCTGGCTGTCGGGAACACCCACAGATGCACTCTACAAGCACACAACTTACTCTGAGTAATCACATTGATTTGGAATTAACGCCCATTCAGATACCTCATTGAAGATGCCATCTGGGATGTTATTGCTCTTCAGAGGTATATCATATTCTGAGAAAATCTGTCAGAATGTAGAAATAACTCATCAGAATGGCTATCACTGCATCTAGATGTGCTGGCTAGGCACAGAGTCTGAGGCTTCAGGGTTCACTTCCCCTTCATGAGATGCTGGAGAAAGTAGTGCTGCTCCTCTGTTTTCAAGAGGAAGAGAAGGAGAAAGTTCAGCAACATTCAGAAGGTGGTCCTGAGTGCCACTAGCCATCAAAAGCAATTCACTGAAAATTATTATTCCTCAGATTTATCTCTGGCCATAGAAAGAATTAACTTAGCTAATACCAAGCTTTACTCCTTTCTTAACTACTTAGGGGTTCTGGAGCCAGCCACTCCAAGGCAACTTTCTTGAGCTCTCTGAAAGCTTTCTGGGTGACAAGATTTACTCCTGAAAGCCATTGTGGATCTTTAAATCTGATGTATAGCTGCAACATAGTAGAGACTCAAAATGTTTAAAAAAAAAAACTGGTTTAAGTCATGCTATAATCTTAGATCTGGCCATGATAGAAAGTAATGACATTGATTAATTTGACTATATCTTAATGCTAGGAAACACAGACCCTTGTAAACATCATAGATAATGGTATGCTAGCAAACTAGCTCTGAGGGGACTATGGGAAATATTTTCCTATTCCTGTGATGTAAATATTCCCACTACAGCATGCTTTGAGCCATCAAAAGCTCAGCATCTAGCTTCCCAAATGCCTGCATATGTCATAATGGGATCTTGTAAACCAATATAAGCCAGCTTTAGCAACACACAATAAGAACAGGTTCATATCCCATTCCTTCCCCTGCTGGGCTAATGCCAAGCACTGACTATACCCAAAGAAAGCCAAACCACAAAGCTCACAGTAGATGTTTGGCCCCTCAGCCATTTAGGAAGAACACCTGGAGACATCCCAGGTGCTGCCTGCTTTCACAACTGTCTTTCAGCCCTGCAGCAGAGACACTCTCTGTGGGCAGAGTACCATTGTCATAGCAGGGAAAGTCAGTATTATTCAGTAGGCCCTCCAGAACTGAGAGCAGCATTTGAAAAGGATTATCCCAGGCAAAGTCATCAACTGATGTGTACTCATTGAGCTTAAAACAATACAAGATTGATTATTTTTGCAGTTTATGCAAATTACAAATGGCATTGGTATTAAATCCTTGGTACTTGACTTCACTGCCACGTGTTTCGCAGTTACTGTTTTCAAATGAAGGAAGTAGATTTTTAAAAAAAAGTTATATGAGTATGTATGTATGTATATATGAATGGATGAATGAATTTTCTCTCCCACAAGGGGGGAGGAAGTCGTGTCTAAAGCACACCAATAAATAATTGTTTATGTACATGATTTTTAAAAAGACAAAACTCTTTATAAAATGACCTCAGCTGTGCTGATTTCTCCCCTCCCACATGGCACTTAAAAAGAATGCCAGGGTCCTGCTGTAGTGTTTTCATTTCTAATCGAATGGGTTTACATTTTCCCTGGACTGTACCGAAACGAGTCCTTGCTCAGGGCCCAACCTAGTAAATTTGTCACCCCTCACAAGCTTTAGAGAATACCACAGGTGTTCTTACTAATTTAACTAAATTGCCTTCCATACAAAGATATGCATTGAAGGTATTAAAGTGCATGACCTGAGATACAGAAAGGAGTCTTAAGATGAGTCATTTTTTAACGAAGTCTGAGGATTGAGTTGCTTGCATATTTCATACCAAATGCCAAAGTATCATGATGGTGGAGCAATACACGAATTGTCACATTTCAGACAGATATTACTGTTTTCAATTTACAAATGATACATTTCCAAGCATCTAGAAAAGGATGAGGTAGGATTTGAAATTCTCCCCACCCCAACAGCAAATATCCTTGATTTGTCTGCAGTATCCCTCTGCCTTCTGAATATACACCTGAAGAGCTGTCTACAAGTTCCCTTTATTCCTTCTGAGCACTTACAGTCAAAGCAAAGTCACCTCTGTCTCCACCTTGTCTCTAACTTGAACTTGAGATGATGTCATGGGATAGCCAAATTAAATCAGTACAGATTTGTCAAAGTCTTACTTCACTGGAAATGCTATGCGAGGTGTAGAGTAACTACAGTGTCCTTCCCACAGGAAGCTAATTCCTTCACACAGAGAGAGAGAGAAAGACAAATACAGAGAGAATTTAGAACCTAATTACAGTCAGCCCCAGCCCTGAGCTCCTCCTCTCTTTCCAGGCCTACGGGGCTTTGATTGTTGTATGCCTGTCAATCCCACACTGTCCTCCTTACTTCCCCCAAGCTCTTTCCACCCAGTGTTCAAGACCCCCTGAGTATACCACTGCCCTCCCTCTGAAAGCCGTTCATATCTTCCTACTACAACCACCCAAACCATTGCTACTGTTCAAACGCTGGGTTCCAATATCTGTAGCCTAGAAGATTTACACAACTTTTAACTTTTTGAACCTTTGTCTTTATTTTAGGTGTACAGGTGTTTTGCCCAGTATGTATCTCTCCACCAAGTCTCTGCCTTGTACCTGCAGAGGCCAGAAGCGGGTGTTCAATCCCTGGGACTGAAATTACAGACACTTGCAACACTTGTGAGCCCTCCTGTGAGAGTTGGGTATCAAACCCTTTTCTTACAGTAGAGCAATTAATACTCTTAACCACCGTGATATCTCTCCAGTCCCAAATGAAGTGATTCAAAATTGAATTCCTTCTGTAGAGAGCCCTGCACGAACTCCACTATTAATTTTGGTTTTATATTTTCAACTTTTATAACAATTTAATACTCCAAATGCTTCACAGATCTAAGAAACTAAGAAAACAAAATATCCTCTAAATGAAGCCTTGCTTACAAACTTAACAACTAACTAGATGAGGAAAGACTGTCTTTGGTTGACAATTTAACTCAAGTTTAGACGTAAGGGCCTTCTGTCCCCTGTATTTCTTTTCTCGTGCCACCCACCCAATTCTCCTCCGAGGTACTCTGTGGAACTATTGGCCTATGTAGAGCTGTTTAAAAACTCTGGCCTGAGGAATAAATCCAGCTCATTAAGCCTAATATTCAAGGCTCTTCTGTTTGGCAGACTTGGGAGCCACCCCCTAGGGTTACTGCAACATCCAAGGTTCTTAGCAAATTCCCGATACATGAGAAATATCCAGTAAACATAGTTTGTTTTAGTAGATGTTATTTCCAATCTTTCAACCATTTATAGACCTCAAGCTTCAATTATGTTTTGTGAGTGCCTACAGCCTATGTTTTCAGTCCCTAATCAGCTCTCTCTAGTCATTCCCTTAAACTATTTTCTCAGCCTGAAATTCCTTTCATATCTAATATCTGTATGCACAGCCCCATCCCTCTGCTGAGACCCACTGCCTTTCGGATGATCATCCCAGCAGAAATCGTCTCTTCTAGCTCTGAATGTTTACAGACTTGCATCAGGCCTCTCCTAGGGCCTGGTCACATCATTAAGCCTGTCACTCTGTTCCATCACTCCCAACACAAAGTGCATGCTGAGCCTAGGTCATTTCTCCCCATCTCCCTGTTCCTACCTACTGTGGCAAGTCCTCTGTAAATACTGAATAAATGAATACAACCCACTCTAGTTCTTCACATTGCCATGCAGTGCCACATCTTGGGCCTTGACACTACTCAGTTAAGCAAGGACATCTGTGACTGGGAAATGTCCCCTAAAATATTTCAAAGCAAAAGTGCCATGGCAGAATAGCAATGCAACTCAAAACATTTCAGGTAGAATCACTCTGCATGTCAGCCTTGGTTTCTTCCAAGGAGTCTCCTTTGTGATGGCATTTCCTCCCCAGCCAGCACTTGTATTGGTGTTGCCATAGTCCCAGATGGTGTCTCATAGCTCCACTGAAGACTGACTGACTCTAAAGAGCAGATGCCTATGGGTCTGAGCCTGCTTCTGTGACCCTTCTGACCTACTCAGCCTAGCCCTGGTTCGCCTGGCACCTCACTGCATCAGTGTCCTTCTGGATAGAGTTCTTCCTGTAAACCTCATGAGAGGAATACAGGATACTGTAAACCACAGATGTGATCACGTTCTTTATTTTATCTTTTCTTTACTAGCTTCAGTGGTTCTGCATCATAAGTGCCACATTTCTCCCAGTGTGAACCACGGGATACCATCAGAAGCATCTGGAACACGTGCTAAAATGTATTCTCTTGAGCTCAGTCCTGAACCTAATGAGGCCCGCTATGCGCTGTAGCTTCAAAGGTGATTTCTGTGTTTGTACAAGCACAGGCAACCCATGCTTAAGGAAAGCAAGTTGTTACTTTCAGTATTATCATGTGAGTCAGTTTGTCTCTCACCGTCATTTCATCAAAGCCATGTTTTTCTGCTTTCCTGTAGTTTTTGTTGTGTTTTCCATTCATATAGAATGGGGCAGCAACACCTGAAGCAGTTGTGATCCTGTCATCTCTGTCCTTGAAAGGCTGTTTCCCATGAAGCTTTCTCTCCTCACCACCTATGTGATGGACACACACACACACACACACACACACACACACACACACACGGCCCACAAAATTCATCTGTTTCCTTTCTGCTCTCTCAGAAGCATTGCTACAGCTACAAATATTGGATATTGCTCTTTGGCCTTCATAAATTTGGTCACATTTTACCTTATGTCCATTTCCTTAGTGTTCAGCTGTCTTCATTCATGCTACCTTCTCCACCTCCTAAGCCTGTGTTCTGTGAGTATTGATCTCCCTGCCTATCCCCCATTAGTTGCCTGTCAATGAAAGCTGGGACCCTGCAAAGATTCAATTAGTATGACATGGTACTTGTGAGCTGAAGACAGACGTAATGTGGGCTCACCCCTTGAGGTTCCCTGCTGAAGAACACTGGACTTATTGCTGTACCCCACAGAGCCTCAATTTCTTCATCTAACAATGGCTACAGTATCACTGCCTGATTCCAACTTTTAGGGTAAAATGTGACCAAATTTATGAAGGCCAAAGGACAATATCCAAAAATCTACAAGAATCAGGTATACTTTTACTGTCAGTAATATCATCATTATTTTATGATCTTATTATCTCAAGAGTGAAGCAAGAATGCCTCTCCCAAAGAGATAATAAATCGCTATAGGAATTGTCTGCTGGTAATGTTACAGATAAAGTCTGTATATTTGTTAAGAAAAAAAATAATAAGGTAGTATGAGGTCCCCACCCCTTATTTTTAATAATATTATTCTCCTGGCTTTGGTAGCTCATGATGCAGAAATGAATCCCAAAACAGAATTTATATGATTTCTGGTTGTTTCCTCCATGGAACAAGCTGGACCATGCCACAGTGGAGGCATAACCATGAAATAGGCTGCTGAGAATGTCCTCACACAAAAGGAAACACACTGGAATGTACAAGATGCATGGGCATGATGGATAATGCAAGGGAAAGAGGAGGACAACAGTACTTATGTAAGGGTGCTAACATGCTCTTGCATCCTTCAAAGTACTTTGTTCAGTCAAAAGACATTAAGCACAGCATAGTCTGGCACTATATTTGGAATAGGACAAAACAAAATCCCTGCACTAGATGGCTAATGATCAGACAAAGTTCCTCTACTCGCAGAATTTACCATTTTATAGGAAAAGACAGCTGAAAAAAATAAGAATATTAAGTCATCCCTTATAATTCGTACCCTGGGCATATACATCACAGGGCGGTTACATGTAGTACCTCAAGGGACCACTACATTGCAGTGGCTATGCATTGATTGGGACAGTTTGCCTTCTTCTAAAGTGACATGAGTGTGTCTGCTCTTCAGACTCGGGACATAATTGCAATAAGGACCAGAGGGATAAAATGTGCATGTATATATTTGTAGACTTCCATGTGGCTTCTTCAAGAACCCTAGTGTTAATCATCCTTCCCTTCCCAACCCCTCCTCTGATTTACCTTCCTATCTTCCCTCAAACTTAAATCTCCACCTTTACTATTCCCATTTCTCTACACATGCACATTTTTAAGAGCTACCTACATCAGGGCAGGCGAAGAGGGTTCCTCCCAGAAGCCATGCATTATCAAACACAAAGCCTAGTTCCTGAGAGGTGAGATACCACCTTGAAGTTGTCCATCAATTGGGTACATATGACCTTGTGTATACATATGTGACATTGTCAAATAATTTTAAAAAAGAATACAAAAATAAACAAGGGCCGGGCGGTGGTGGCGCACGCCTTTAATCCCAGCACCCGGGAGGCAGAGGCAGGCGGATCTCTGTGAGTTCGAGGCCAGCCTGGGCTACCAAGTGAGTTCCAGGAAAGGCGCAAAGCTACACAGAGAAACCCTGTCTCAAAAAAAAACCAAAAAAAATAAAAAAAAAAAAAAAAATAAACAAGGAAAAGATCATATCACCTTTATGTGTTGTTAAATAAAATTATATTTTATGTGTCAAAATGCATAATTGACATTGAGTCATACCAAGTCTAATCCACTGGAGTATTGTTTTTCTCTCTGTGTTAAATATCCCCTTTCTGCAGTATACTATGTATATAGCAATATAGTGTAAGCTCCTGCGCCTTTCAAATGTATTGAAGTGCATAATGAAAAGACATCCACTGCATACATACAAATTACCCTACAAGATGGTCAGTGACACAACTTATAGTATAGAACCTGCTTTCTGCCTCAATCTTTCACATTCAAGTGAAACAAGATTTCAATTATCTCCAGGAATTTGGGTGGGTCTGGCTTGGAGTTATTATATCTAAAAGGCCCGTGAAGTGTTTCACTGGAAAAGGAGACAGTGCTACAATGATAAATGCAAATTTAAGCCTGGGAGACAGAAAACAATTTAAAAGATTTGAAATGGCAATTTTCATGTTTCAAAAGTCTTAGAGGTGCTGTCATATCCAGGGCCTTCTCTGATGAGTGCTACAAGTAGGCCATCACAAAACTGCTGAGGTGGAGACATCCAAATGGTGCAACCCATCGATCAGTCCCTGACAGAGCAGAGAAAGATCTCCAACAGTGCCAAGGCTCCCTCTCAGGAGTGCGGTAAGGAGACTTGATTATGTTACACATCTCTCCTTTGTCACCATTCTTGTGTCTGCTGTTCCATCCCAAGTAAACTATTTGATTTTGATGCTCTTCCACTTCTGCAGAGATTATTCATGAGGTTAGAGTAATGATTCTCACCTCATCTGTTGTGTTGTCTTTGTGCTGCATAGAAAACCATGTCTCCCTTTGAATTTGTAAGGCACCCAGAGTAGGAAATCTTAGTGGTCTTCAAAGTTTAGTACACTATCTGCTAGCTCCCTCTGCTATCATATACATGCAATAGAAATAAGGATTCACCCTGGTCATATCTGTTCAATTCTTTACTATTATAGAAGACATTCTTAGATACCATAAGATTATGCTCATAAAAAATGAGCCTTTTAGAGCAAATACTTGGTTTCAATGGGTTTACAATGAATTTCTAAAGCTGTCTTATATTGTTCATTTGCCTCACACATGTGCATTTGATTGATACATATTTACCAATGGAGTGGTCAGTTCATTCTTCTTATACAACAGCTATGATATTGAGAGCTTCTGCTATACCAAACAGTGTTTGAGACCATGGGACTACTAAAGTGCATTACAAACAGGTCACACCCTCATGAGACTTTGAACCAAATTATTTATGTGAAACTAAAAGTTAAATCATTCCTTTTTTGAAAAAGTGAGGCCTATCAGAGAATGGCTAGTGTATATATATATGAATATATATGAATATATATATATATATATATATATATTCACCCAGCAGTCACTATGGATTCACACTAACAGAAATATATTTGCTTCCAAGATTTTATCTAATCCATACCAATATGCACAGGTGATGTGATTCTGCAGATGAAGACAATGACATCCTGAGAGGACAGGGTGTGAATCTAAGCTCCTCAGCCAGAAATAGATGTGGATCAGGAGCCCCATAAAGATGTCAGAGTTCAGATAATAGAATCAGTTTACAGACATCTGGGAATCATTGTCTTCTTTGAAGGACAAAAATGGTGCCAGTGGCTTTTAAAAAAATATACATTATACTGATGGACTTGAGTTCCTAAGTAAGGCTACAGTAGTGTGTGGGGAGAAATGGATGATAATGTTACTAATATTGTAAACAAGACCTTGAGTATAAAAAATAACATTACCCAAGTCTAAAGAAGCTAAGTAAAACCCTCATAGTCCAGAATTAGATTTTAGATGTATCTTATCTCATCCAGAAGTTATATTTCATTTCTGTTCTTTACAAGATGTAGAAATGTCTGGGAAGTGCTCAGCTTTCCTGTTCAACATGCTGCCATCCATTTAATCAATGGCCAGAGACTTCTTTAAAAAGTTTGATAAGGTAATTTGTCAAAGAGATGACGACTGAATTCCTGTCAATTATTAAATAACTTAGTTAGTGTTCATAAAATACTTTGAGTAATGTGGAGGGGAACTGAGCAACATAATGGAGTATCCTCAAATTACATCTTCATTTCAGAATTCTATTAAAATTACACTGTAAGGTTCTTATTGAGTAATCCAAGTAGTTTATCTGATATACAGCAACAACAACAAAAGATCTTTCTGCTCTGCTATGGGGTAATCACTGTTCCAATAAAAGATCCAAGAGTTCTCTAGGCTTTGCCTCAGACCCAGGAACAAAGCATCAATAGTAAGAAATCCTTGTGTTGTTACTTTAGCCAAAAGAAAAATCTAGTTATTACTTGTGGCTTGATTTGGTTTCTCCTTGGATTTCTTCTTCATTCCTGAGCAGAAGGGTCCATTGTACTTTATGTTAGCAGTATTTCTTGTTTATTCTCATAACCCCACTTAATGAAAAATAAAACTTAGCCAGGCTTCTCAGTGTCTTGTGGCTTTTTGCTGAGAATGAATGGATTGGAGACACAAATCTATTGCTGTGGTGTGGGAAGCCATCAATATATTTTACAGCCGGGAGGTATAACAGAAAAGAAACAGTAAGAGACACAGGCTCAGTCTTGGGTTTGAACCTCCTGACTTCTTGCAAGAAAACTCAGGGAAATTATTTAACTGCATGAAGACTTTGCTTCCTATGCTAGAAACCAAGCAATCCCATCAAAATCACTGAAGGACTCAAATAGGAACAGGTATACAAAACAACACAGTACATCATCTGCTAAATAACATGAATTTTTCCTGCTTCTGGGATCTAATATTAAACTTTCTGCTGGATTTTTAAGGAGGACCACACAATCTTTGTATGCCATGTACTATACTCATGTTTACATCCATGCAGACACATGTATGGGTATGCATGCAAATTTCAACTTCAGATAAAATACATAAAGTCCGTTTTCTTTCAAATTCATTGTTCTTTCCTTCTATTTATAACAACTGGACATGTATGACATTCTGCCATAAGTCACAGGATCAAAACTGTGGTGACTTCCTGAGCTGAGCAGAGTTTTTCACAGAATTAAACCATCATTTAAGTTCTTGGTGAATGGAGGAGGCCAAGCTTTCTCAAGCAGACTTGGCCAGACCAATATCAAATCTAGCTTGAAAAGCAAGAATTCACAGAGGAGCAAGATGGCTCAGCAGTCAAGAATGCAAGAATTCCTTTCAGTACCCTGCACTTCTGCACAGATAGTAAATGCATGTCATTTTTTTATGGCTTCTTTATAAATGCCTTGGAGAGGAAGCTCCTTTGATTCTCTCCCCTTAGGAAAAGAATTCAGAGAGTTGGGACATTATTCTTCACTGTCTGCATTTCAGATCCCCATGTCACATTGTATGAGAACATTTGTCTGACACTGTAGTACCCATTCTCCTTATATTTACTTTTTCTCCATTCTCCCATAGATGCTGTGTCTTTAAACATGTTTGAGTTGTTATGATGTGCCAAGACCTTTGAAGCATGTGGCTAAATAGGCCATTCATTTCTTAAAGGTTAATAACCCAAAGTCAGTTTCCAGGTGGTTAAATGTTAATGATGTTAAAAACATGAAAATAATGTATAGATTGTAAAAGACTATGTTTTATGGTATCTGTGCTAAACTGTCACTGGGGGAGGGTGTGATAAAATTCTGATTTTCTGTATTGCTGTCTCATAAATGCCCTGGAAGTGAGGGGAAGCTGGATTACTTCTTTAAATAACACTGGGTTCCATGTGCTGCACTAACTTCATGGGGGTATTCTTTCCCCAAGAATTTAAAATAGTTTTGTACCTATTCTACTCCAAATCAGTATAGAATGTCTAATCTTGAGGGTCTGTGACAAAGATGCAGTACAATAATCAAAGGAAAATGCTTTAAAAAAATCTGTCAAGCAATAAAGACTATTGAATAAATTAGTTGTCTTTTTATGCAGTTGTAATCATATTATAGTTCCTATTAAACATCATTTTGGTATTTTCTACCTAATTGGGTATCTTAAGTGATTTTCATGTTCTATGTGGTTGTCACAACTGCAGTGTACAACCATTCATTTATGTAATGACTGTGTCACCATTTATTTAGGCTCTCCTACATTGGACATTAAGTAGTCTTCCAAACCCATGCCTTGAACGGGCCTACAAATTAACAACTCCACTTACTGCCTTAGGGACGATCAAACCTAGGAAAGATAAAGTATTCACACATGTTGACATATTGTTCTCTAAAAGACAGCTATTAAAAAATACTGCCATCGGTAATATAAACATTGACCCTTTCCAGTGCAACTTTCGTGATCTCATTTTTTCATTAAAAATGACAGCTCACAGTTGTCTTATTTAACACTCCACAGTACCCCATTAAAGCAGGTAAATAATCACTGGATACACTTGGCCTATCTGTAATGCTTAGTATTTATCTTTTCTTATTGTATCATTATCAGGGTCTTTCTCTTTCTTAATTATTTCAAATACTCTGTTTTATTTTTTTTTTTTTTTTTTTTTTTTTTTTTTTTTTTTGGTTTTTCGAGACAGGGTTTCTCTGTGTAGCTTTGCGCCTTTCCTGGAACTCACTTGGTAGCCCAGGCTGGCCTCGAACTCACAGAGATCCACCTGGCTCTGCCTCCCGAGTGCTGGGATTAAAGGCGTGCGCCACCACCGCCCGGCTCTCTGTTTTATTATTAAGAAATGTTTTATTCATTTTCCATATCAATCATAGATCCCCCTCTTTCCTCCTCCTGCCCCTCCAGCTTCCCGTCCCCAGTCCAACTCCCCATTCCCTCCTACAAGAAGGTAAGGCTTCCCGTGGGGAGTCAGCACAGCCTGGTACATTCAGTTGAGGCAGGTCCAAGCCCCTCCCCTTGCCTTAAGGCTGTGCAAGGTGTCCCACCATAGGTAGTAGGCTCCAAAAAGCCAGCTCATGCACCAGGGATGGATCTTGATCCTACTGCCAGGGGGCCTCTTAAGCAGATCAAGCTACACAACAGTCTCACTTATGCATAGGGTCTAGTCCAGTCTCCTGGAGGCTCCACAGGTGTGATAGAGGGAGACATCATGGGGACAAGGAGAAACTGGGTGCTAGGGAAGTTCCCAGGAATCTCCAAGGATGACCTCTGCTTAGACTACGAGCAATAGTGGAGAGGTTGCCTCAACAGGCTTACCCCAGTAATCAGATCGATGAATATCCTGTCATCATAGAATCTTTCTCCAGTAACTGATGGAAGCAGATGCAGAGATCCACAGCCAAACATAAGGCCAAGCTCCAGGAGTCTGGTCAAAGAGAGAGAAGAGGAATTCTATGAGCAAGGGGCATCAAGATGATGATGGGGAAACCCACAGAGACAACCAAGCTGAACTAGTGGGCACTCATGAAATTTAGATCAAATACTCTTTATATGGAGGTGGCATTAATCCTTTTTCACTAATCATTCTGCTCACAGTTTCACTCTTAAAATCACAGATCAGATTTCCTTCATCTCTTATGTCCTAAGGACAGATGTGGTTTGTTGAATTTGTGCCCTTGATCATGTGGAAAGTATCACAGCTGACTCTTGCTTCTAAGGAACCTGTAATATCATTTCTAGTCTTTGCACCAACCCAGACTGTTCAGCAGAGTTGATTCTCTTCCATAAGTCAGTCCTCTGAAATGTACCAAGAGCCCCATCAGATCACAGCATCACTGATAACCCTCTGCTGAGGTTGATTGTTTCCCTGGGTATCTGAAATGATTCTGACGTTCAAACCCCGAATGCCAATGGGAGCTGTGATCCTTTACCTTATGTACATGTGGAGTTTTATCCCTACTCATCACTTTCTGTAAGCTGGTACCAATTCCTAAAGCATGTAGATTTTTTTCATTTTTGTTTCTCAACTCCCCTGTCAAAGTTTAGCACTATAAAATATGTGACATGATTCCATGATGGTGCATCAACTTCTTCCTGAAACTTAGGAGTAAGTGGCACATAGTTTTTCTTTTTTAAGAAAGGAAGACATTGAGCTGCCAGCTGTCCTTCTAAAAATGATGCAGTGGCATTAGCCAGGCAGATACTCTGCAGTTGTTCACTGGCCATAATGGAAACAAAAAACTTTACTTTTTAACAACAACAAGAAGAAAAATCTCAGCTTCATGTGGCTTCTAGGAAGTGGCCACATATACCACACTGTCCCAAACAATGGTAAGTAATGAGATGTGTTAACTTTGTAATGGATGAACTGAGATGAGATGCTGTATTAAGCCACTGTCAAGGTCACTTTATTTATTGATTCTTTTAAAATGGTAGAGAACATAAATAGAAGGCATTGAGGTTTTACACACACACACACACACACACACACACACACACACACACACACACACACGAGTGTTTATGTAATTTCCATGACATTAATGTGCATTTTATTCTACTGTCAAATACCAGTAAAATGCCACCCAGGCATGGCAAAGTAAACATTTTTTTCTAGACTTTTTCCTGTTTTACCTGTTCATATTTTCAGCCATTTTATTAAATATGATCACCAATGTGGATGGAATAATGTACTGGGGATGGATTTGATGCCTGCTTGAGCTGCTGCGAATAAGAAAAAAAAAACAACCAAACAAATAGAACCGTTTATTTCCATGGCAAATAACAGAAATAGCTAATTACATAGACAAGAGCAGTACACACCATCCCCATATTCAATACAGAGAAAGGAAATCCTAATTACTACTACCTGACTTATTGGTTTGCAAGCATCTCACCCAAATATTTCTCTCTCTCTCTCTCTCTCTCTCTCTCTCTCTCTCTCTCTCTCTCTCTCTCTCTCTCTCTCTCTCCTCCCTGTCTTTCTTTTTTCTGTTTCCCTCCCTCCCTTCCTGCATCTCTTTCTGAAAACCCATTACTAATACAGAATTTGTAGTAGAGGCATAGAGGAGAAATGATAATAGATATGTGGTTTACAACTTCTTAAAATATTTAAGCTGCCAAAACTTACAAATAATATTAACACAATTAAGATAATGAGGGATCCTGAGACAGAAAGGCAACCAAAGACCATGCAGACCCCTAACACAGAAATCTAAATTATTCTCCACTTGTTTATCTGATCTCTCAGATAAAACAATTGCTTACCACAGCCTCTAATTTCTGTTTCCTAAAGAAATCTTCCCAAAGATACTGACTCTAAGCGATCTACTATCTAGCTGTTACAAATATACTGAAAATCTGAAAGTTGGTGTCCTTGCTTTAACTAGATTTCTAAACTTGCATACTCTTCTATTCAGACATCTAAATGAAGGGTCTAAACTAGAAATGGACATAATTCTTCTACTACGTTCCTTATTTTACTAAGAAGAATCTCAGTTCTATCTTCTAGGAAGAGCAACTTCAGCCCCATGCTGGGATGAGAGAAAATGTTGCTCAGTAGAATGAGGAAGCAATCTGAAAATCAATTTGCTTCTCTGGAACACACTCAACAGTAGTCCAGATTCTGAAAAGCACCATGTTTACCTTCCATTTCAGAAGCACCTAGTGTTGTTTAATTTTGAGTCAGTACTATGGTTTAAATTGGGTTTCTCCTCACCTTCATCCACTATCAGCTTAGTGTTCCTTTGTCTCATTTTCTACAGAGTCACAGACATCACATATCTATTTCTAAAATTTTGTTGGTGATATCTCCTCTTTCATTCTGTTCTCTTTACCTATACCTCTTGACATAATTCTATGCAGTCATTTTAATAAGGTATAAAAACAATAGAAAATATATTTATCTTTAACCTGTCATCTTTACCTGAAATCCGTCTTTAGCTTTTTAATACCAATTCATTAAAACACAAACACAGAAATCCACAAAATGTACATTCATACTTATCTGAGGAAGGGAAAGAGATACTTTCAAAGATTAAAATACCTTGGGTCATATGGTTGTGGCACAATTCTGAAAAGTCTAAGAATCATATGGTATTTTAATATGGAACTACAGAACCTAGCCCTAAATGCTTATTGATTTTCATGGTCTTGAATCAGTAGAGCACAATAATAAAAATAAAGCATATTAAAGACTCACTCACAGTATGCTATCTAAAGTCAAACTGTATCTGTTTACTTTGTATTACAAAATGTACAATATCATAAAATACAGTGTCAAACTGGTTTTCATATCACTGGTTTTCACATCACCCTTTGAAGGCCATGCTTATTTAGTGTCGAAGACAACTTTAAGAGCCATGTTATATTGCGTCTCTGCTGAAGATCCCGCTGGCCAGGACAATTTAGTAGCATTGTTTGGCTTATTTTTTATTAGTGACTTAAAAATACTTCCTTTCTAATGCTCATTATAAAACACAGTGCTATCTATTCACAGGTATATTTATACTATTCATTAGACAGAGACCAAGAACATCTCTGAAAATCTAATATTTTGGTTCTGGAATATCCTTGAAAAGCTCATGAATTGAATGAATGTTTCAAAGCTGATGAACTATGGAAAGAGAATATATTCTTTAGTATCTTGAATGAATTTTTTTTCCATAGGCTCATATATTGAGCGTTTGGTCCCCAGTTGGTGGAACTGTTTGGGAAGGAGGTGGAGCCTTGCTAGAAGGGTTAGGTCACTAGGGTGTGGGGTTTGATGTTTCAAAAGTCCATGTCATACTAGTTTGCACTCTGCCTCTTGCTTGTGGATGTGAGCTCTCAACTACTGCTCCAGTGCCACACTTTGCCTGCCTGTTGCCATGCTCCCTACCATGATGGTCACAACTCATCCTCTGATATTGTTTTCTATGTTTCCTTAGTCATGATATGTTAGCACAGGAATAATGGTAACTAAGACAGATCCTGAGGATTTTTACCTAATCAATGAACTCTTTTTTTTTTTTGATGGCAGAATATGATGACATTTGGGGAGAGTGATGAAAGGTAGGAGTTGGGCCTTGGTTGGGGAAAGGACACCAGGGCAGAGACAGGAAAGATAAATCTCATTATAGCCCCATCCTCTGTCTCTCTCTGCTTCATGGCTACCATGATGAATGCTGATTTTTATTCTACCACATGCTCCACACCATGATGTTCAGCATCACCACAGCCCCCAAACAACAGAGCCAGACAATCATCAGCTGAAACCTTCAGCTGAAATGACTGTTTAAGGTATTCATCTTGGATATTTGTTGCAGAGACAAAAAGTCTAATGAACACATAGGGCTACAATGGAAAGAGAGATTTGACTTCGATTTCTCTCAAGTTCCTGGATATAAGTTATACCAAGCTCAGAAGAAATGTTTCTAGCAAACTAAGGATATTGCCTCTGATAAAACAAAGAGAGGGTACTCAGGGTGGGGAGGAGGGGACTCAAAAGCAGAGAAGTTTATATTTGGAAAGTACAAGAAACAGACAGTTTTCTTGCTTGTATTTGCCACAAATAGCATTCTTCATCTTTTTGACTTTCAAAAATTATCTAATAATTTTTAAATAATAAGTCCTCCATATAACACATTTGCTGATCAGAATTTTGCATTACAACTTCTTTGAAAATGATTCTGTCAGGATACATATCACATGGTTGACTTGGACAGTAGCATAGTAAAGCTACAGCAGCTAGTCCCCCTTCTCAGGGACAGTTATGCAAGCACATCAAAAAAATTTAACTGTAAGCAATCAATAGAGAACTATTTGATTAAGACAACACAGCACTACAGCTGTATTCTCAAATGCCTTTCAGATAGCTCTAGCTGTCATATGCTATAATGGCAATCAACAATGCCACTTTTTAGCCTGAGTTAAGATGAACAGTCATTTAGCGGGAATCAGATATGGCTTCATTCCTGGTGAAGAGATACTTTTAATATACATACATATATTTATATATGGATTTATAAAATGCTATGATCTTTGTTCTGCTTTCTTGTGTTTAGATAGCAAGAGTCAATTGTCCTATTGTAGCCTCTAAGGGTTGATCATTTGCACAAGATTTTCTCATGGAAATGTATATAAGCCTCCTAAAGTCCACGACATCATTCTTTCCTTTAGGAGTTCCTAGGGTTTTGAGTTGTGAACCTGGCTCCTAGAAGACAGCATGCCATTTTCTCTTCTCTTCAAGAGTTGTATGTGTGCTCTCTTGATGGTCATCTACTCAAAGGCAGGGGTTGTCTTACCCACACTGTATTCAGAGTGGCCATGTAAGAAAACTTCTAGAAGACCAAGAACATTTATTGAGTCTGAAAGGAGATGTGCATAAATGGCATATGTGGATGTTCTATCTCCTGTGATGGTTAATGAGACATTGGAGAGCATTGGGGGAATGGAGAGACAATGTCCAAAGTGGGGAGATGAAAACGGACAAGTAGAACAGCCGCCTCATGGGTCTGGACTATGAATAAGCAGGTAGCATACAAAGTTGAAGGAAAGGATAATTGCAGCAGCAGGAATGGCAAGGTTGAAATTATAGCTACAAATCCAGGAAACTGAGACCAGATCTCAGGAGAAGATAAAGCTGGGAGTGTGGCAAAGAAAGAAGGATTACATATCCTGAGCTCAAGTTCTGAAGGACTGGAGAAAAGGTGAAAAATGTTAGAATACTCTTATTTGGTAATTATAAGGAATATTTACTATTTTAAAAATGGCAAAAAGGAGGATATTGTCATCGCATTTGTACATTTGAGAGCACATTTCAGTGGAAGTGTGAAGCAGATAGAGAAAGGTTAACCTGGAGAGAGAGAGAGCAGCTATGAAGCTGCTACATGGCTACACGTAGGCCATGTACTAAAACTCAACCCTATGCAGACAGACAGATTGCTGACTTGTGTAAAAATTCAACTATAAATTGCCACAAGAGCAGCAAAATCAGTCTCCACTTAGGCGGTTTTGAGAGATCTTCAGCATGAAGTTAATATGTGGGGTTTGGGAAGATGGATCAGTGAATTAAACATTTATTTCACGTCACAACTGTAAAAACTAGAGTCTGGGTCCTCAGAACCCACATAAAATCCTGGCACACATGGTGGCAGCTTGTAATCTTACTCACTTAGAAGACAGAAAGTAGGAATTTCCAGGGTAAGCTGGCAAATGGAGGAACTGTAAGTGGTAAACTCCAGATATAGCAAGATACCCTACCTCAACAAAGACAGTGGGAAACAATTGAGGGTAACACTCAATATCCATTTCTGTATCAAGAATGAAAATAGTAAGCAGGACTTGCAGTTCTTTGCTTAATTCTTGCCAAAATGGAAATGTTATGGGCACATGCTTGGAAGGATTTCCTGACTTTATGTACTTCTAAAGAAACATTTGGATTAATGCTTCAGGGACACTTAACAGAGGTTAACCTGGTGTTAATCTCTGTGTATATGCATCTCAATGATATTCATTGCATTTGCTTTTTCGTTGATTTTCACTGGTTTCACGACTTTTGAGATCACTATCTTGCCCCACTTTTCTACCTTTATTCACTTGACTATAAACATACATAGAATCCACGGAATGTTCTACTAGAACCTATTCAAAAAATGCAGACCGAATCCATAATAACGATGAACCTTACTGCTTGTTTTTCCCTACGGTCCACTGTAGTGTAGTCTTGAGACTGGTTTCTTTTTTCTTTTTTTTTTTTTTTTTAATCAGAGAGGAATAATCAATTGTTAACAAATAGGCTTCAGCCAGCCACTCATAGGAGCACATGCAGAGACCCATAGCCAAACATTAGGCAAAGTCTGGGGAAAGATTGTAGGAACCAGAGGACCTGAGGACACCACAGGAACCTGGCCTACAGACTCAACTAAGCAGGCCTCATAGAGTTCACGGAGACTGAAGCGACAGTCAAGAAGCTTGTATGAGTCAGAAGTAGGTCCTCTGCATACATGCTGTGGTTATAGAGCTTGGTGTCCTTGTGGAACTCCTACCAGTGTGAATGGTGATTTCTCTGACTCTTCTGTCTGCTCTTGGGACCTTTTTCCTTCTACTGGGTTGCCTCATCCAGTCTTGATATGAGGGTTTGTACCTAGTCTTATTGTAACTTATTATGGCATGTTTGATTGTTATTTCTGGGAGTCCTGTTCTTTTCTGAAGGGAAGTGGAGGAGAGGTTGATTTGGGGCAGAGGAGTGATGAGGGGAGACTGGAAGGAGTGCAGGGAGTGAAAACTGTGGTTGAGAAGACTATGAAAGGAGAATAAATAGAAAATAACTTTATTGTATTAATCACTTCTCAAAGAACTCTGTATCAGATTTAAAACCCTTCTCTTCACCATGGGTAAAACTGTAAAGGGATAATATACCAGTAAAAGAGTCTTCATCTCTGTGCTCCTACGTATATAAAAAATTCACACAAATGGATAAACACACACATGGTAGTGGGGAGTAGGACCTCACTGATTAAGTAAAAGACATGAAGGAGGCAATTCACAAAACAGGAATTTAAATTACTAACACATACTTGTGAGGAGACCTGATTCACTTACAATCTCTGTACTAAAAATGGAAAAGGACATAACTGCAAAAAAACAAGGCAATTTTTCACGCACCCAATGAAAACACATTAAAAATTAAAAGAAAGGAGAGGAAAAAAAGTGTTTGAAGGAGTTTGGCTTGACTTTTTTCCTGCATTTCTCTAGGGAGTGTCAATTAGTACAACAGTTAAGCAATATGTATTAGAAGCCTTTTAACAACTCCAATTTGACCCATTAACATTTCTTTCAGATACAAATAAAAAAGATGCCCTGACTAACATATGAAATCCATGCCAAAAAAACACCATTCTTTGAAATAATATCCATAAACTTGAGAGGTGAATATACAAAGAATTAAAGACACATATATAAAGAATGTTTTAAAATATCAGATTTTTGTTGTTTTTGAATCCAAAATAAAAAATTCATAATAAGGATTTCATTGAGAATTGCATATAATTTTTTTAAAAATTCCCCATGCAAGGATGCCTCACCCAGCCTTGATGCAAGGAGAGGAGTTTGATATGGCATGCTTTGTTGACTCCCATGGAAAACCCGCCCCTTTCTGAACAGAGGAAGAGTGCATAGGGGTAGAGACAGGCACGAGGTGGAGGGAGGAAACGGGAAGAGAGGAGGGAGAGGAAATTGTGGTTGGTATGTAAAATAAATGAAAAACTTTAATAATAAACAGAATGAGAATTACTGGAACAATAAAATGTGAAACAATGGAGGAGGAGGTTTCAGGGATTAATCCAGAGGAGAAAAAGAACAACAGCAGAAAGCCAGAAGCCCTTGGTCTGCCTAAGCTTCACTGGACCCAGGGAGCATGCTCAAAAAACCCTAACTTGTATCAACCTGAAAATGCCTGATACTATTAATAACCCATAAAAGGTCACTAGCACTCACCTAAGTCCTTTTTATTTGCCCTTTTGGAGCCAGTCAAAAGGTAAGATATGACACACCTCCAGGTTCCTCTATATCTCACCCTTAATAATGATCTCCTTCCCTGTAACTATCCATGTGTCTCTGTAGGATTCATTCTGAAACTATCTGATAATCACAGAGTGGATTCGTGAATGGTTATCTATGCTTTTAAGTTTTGCTTTATTTTCCATATTTTATATAGGTAATCGACAATGCTACAATAGCAAAAAGGAAACTTCATTTAAGATAAAATATCTTTACATGACAAATCACTGAGAAGCCCAAAAGATTAAGGCTTCTACAATTTGGCCTGAGTGTTTCGGGCATCTATTTGTTCCATCACAGGTGACTCTAGACCTGATGGTCATTTCTGATATAAGCACCAATGTCATCCTTGAAATTCCTTCTGGACCAGAAGAAGAGAAGCAAGATCATATTGTAGGAGACACAGTGCTATCAGATGATAACAAGACATGGCCAAAGTAGATTGCTTAAGGAATTATATATAGCTGATGAAAGGTGTATAGTCTCCAAAGTAAATTTTAAGTGACTAAAGAGGGAAAGAATTCTCTACAATTAGCCTACCAACTCTTCTCAAGATATGTTACCTCTATGAGAACAGGAGCCTTTGAAGTCTGGTTCACTTTTGTAGCATCCAGCTTCTGGCAAATAGTGAATGGTCAAGAAATAGGCATTAAATCAACAAATAAATTCAAAGGCTGAAGCCAAAAACCTAAGGGGGTTTTGAGTATTCTTTATCCCCAGTCCCACAGTCAACCCATCATTTCTTCTTTTGAAAGCATATCTACAATTCTCTTCTTCTAGCCCCTTTTACTGCCCACCTTTCCAGTCCTCCGTCTCTTTTGTCTGGAGAAATTCCACAGCCTCCTGTCAGCTCCCCCTTGTCTCATCCCCTTTGAATGCATTCTTAGCCAATCAGCAAGATTGATGATCTTAGAGCCCAATCAGACCACTTCATTCTGCTGCTTAACTTCAAAGTTTTCCAACTGTTTCAACTCCTTATTGTGGTCCTCAATCACCTGCTTTAACTGCCACTTTCTATTTCCTCCCAATTCTCCACTCATGCCACAACCCTTCTTCCCATTCGTCATGAAGCGATCACATTTCCCTGCTTTCTGCTGGCCCAGTTTCTTCAATATTCAAGCTCTTTCCCACCTCTGGAACAATTCCAGTACTGCTCTGGCTGCAGAGAATTCATTTACTCTCTTTTCCCTAGGTTTCAGCTTAAACAGGCTGTCTTCAGTGCCAACTCCCGTGACAACTAATGGAAGATACCCTTGCTATTGTCAAGATGGTTCAGTTCCCTTTGCCTTGTATAGGACTTCTAATAATTTTAAACTAGATGTATGCACATCTTTAAATTTTTTACTACATTTATTTATGTGTTTATGGTGGGAGGAATTGTGTGTCATGGCACATGTATGGAAGTCAGGGGAACACTTGCCAGAATAGGTTCGCTTCCTCCATCATGTAGGTCCAGGGGTATTAAACTCAGGTCATGCATGAGCCTTGACAGGAAGTGCCTTTACTGCCTGAGCCATCTTTCTGGCCCTGTACATATCTTTTCAGCATGTTAATTCCATGTAAATGGCAATACTTGAAAACTGGGGCCACTGTTGGTGTTTTCTGGGATTGTACCCTAACATCTAAGAGGAAAAAGCAGTTCACATCCATTTGCTAAATGAAAAAAAAAATTGGCTCCTAGAAGAAGTGACTGAATCCATTGGTGCATGCAGTAAGTCAAGGATACAGTGACCCAGCCTAAATTTAGATGATGATGAGAGAAAATAATTATAAAAATAATACGAAATGGTAGCAGCCCCTCCTGACAAGAGCCTCAGAAAAGGTTAGTGAAGGATCAGGTAGAGAGAACATTCTAAGAACCTCTGGTACTTGTAGACATTAGCATCCACAGACTTTTTCATAAGCTTTATATAATCCTTTACTTTGAAGCTGTTGTAAAGATAATATAAAGAACATAAGGGCAGATGGACATGATCCACTCAGAATGCATGCACATGTGGAAACACCACAATAAATACTGCTAATCCACACAATGAAAAGTTCCTTAAGGCTTACTATCCACTTCCTTTTTGGTAATTCCCACCAGATTTTTTATGCCTGTGGACACAGCATCCTGAGTTTTAAGAGACTACTGGGCTGTATATGATGAGATGGAGATACTTCGATACCCAGTATGAAGAGCAGCTAACATTTCTTCCTGATTGAGTCTGAACAGAGCCTATCTACATAGAGAGGCAAGACCATCCCTTCAGCGAACACAGATGGCAGAGGACACGCTCCAGGACTGTGTGCTAAACATGTGAGGAAAGCAATTATAAAGGGATTTAAGTCGATGCAGAAATGGAGAGGTTAAGTCTCAGTCCCTTCTGTGGTGTATTAAGTGGTAAAATGAAAAAGCTTTGGAACAGCAAACTAAACTCATCTGGCAAATTGTTTTTGGAAAGAGATGGGCTTGTGCATTTGGACTCTTGTCAGCTGTGTAAACATCCCATTATCTAGCTAGTTACCTCCAAGGTTCTATAAACCCTATGCAGACTCCCCATACCTACCCACAGACCCAGCACAGCCAGGAAAGTGATGCCTTTCTGTATGGCCTTGTGGCTTGATACCTACACACACTGGAGCACCACATCTGAGGGATTCACTTCATGGTCCCAAATACCCTTTTGATAACACTTGGTTGACATCCCTGAATGAAATGGCAGGACTCAAAAAAAGAAAAAAAGATGGTCTGCTGGCTGAATAATCATTTTGTTTTCTTTTTAGGTCCCTCAATTATGTTAATTTGGAAACTGTATCTATTAATTGCCCAATTAGACATCTGGTAATCACTCTTTACAGAAATACCCCAAATCATAGTGGCAAGGGCTGGGTTTGCTATTTTATTGTATCGCAAATAAAAATCTAATTTGGTTTTAATAAAAACTAATTCCAGTTAATTTAATACCAATTGATCATTAACAGGGTGCATTTTGTGGTTTATCAAGTATATAAGAAGAGTGTATAATTAACTAGAAATGGTGGCCACAAGGTTGTAATTAAATCCTTGGTAACTTTTAACTTTCAGCAAATGTTTTTACCACTTAATTAACATCTCAGAAGATGATTTATAATATGATTTATTAAATGCCTATTGCACGGAAAGCTGGGACAGCTAATGAGCCTAGTGATGGAGCCTCCTATTTACAGAGTGTTTCGTCTTTCAAGCTGAGTAAACATCTTTTTGCAGAGTAAATAAGATATACATACATGCTTTCAGTAAAAACTAATGATCAATTATTAGCCTGGTGACTGGATTTTTATAACATTTTGGCTATAGTATTGTAATACATTTCTTTTCATTTTCTTTCAGTAGAGACATAGGCGAAGAAGAGTTTGATGGCTTAGTTTGTATTCCCTTCCTTTCCAGATGCTACCTCCATTAGGGTATGAGAGGAAGTGGGTAAGTACCATGTCCGTCTCTGCTTTGCTGATTTCTGAGGTCCTTGTGCACCACCAGCAACTAGTAAACCATTAGCTGCCATAGCTATCAGGCCATCTGTAAGCCACGGGGTCTATGGCATCTTGAATATCTAAACCGTGTCATTTTATATTCAAAATCCCTTCTTCTGAAACATGTACAATAAATAAGACAATCTAATTGTTTGAAAGGTGGCATTCAGTTTTTAAAGTCTACTGATATGGTAAAGCAGGGAGCAGTTCCCTGACAAGTGCTGACCACATTCTGTGGAATTTTTTGTATTTGTCCTTGTTTGTATTTAACACAGTTTTGATTTTTCATTGATTTGTTGCCTGTCTCCCCATTCAGATCAGGAGCCCTAGGAAGGCAAGAGGGGAATCTCTTTTTGCCCATCATTGCATCTCTAGCATATTGTAGAAAACTGAGCATAAAGTGGACCTTCCGTGAATGTTTCCTTAGCTAGTGAATGGATGGATGAAAGTCATCCACTGCTGTTATTTATTCAAAGTCTCAGCATATTTGACTTCCCAAATCTATATTCTTAAAAATAAGAAACTTTAGTGTATGTACTCAGAATGCATTCAACTTCTACCAAACTTCCACTGAAAAGAGGAGAAAAGAAAAACAGAACAACTCATACCATGGTTTGTTGCTTATTAAAGGCGCCAATGATGTTGGGAGAAGATGGAGTCATTTGTTCTGTTTCTTCTGCACTCAGGCTTCCTTTGGCTCTCCTTCCACCTCCAACAGCACTCTACTGGCTGCAGTGAGGATCTCCCAGTGTCCTGGGCAGCCTTAGTGCTCACCACATGGAACACAGAGCTCATTAAGGTAATATTTTCTCACAAATACATCAATACTCTCACAAGCTAAGACTCGTTCTGCAAGGCCACCTCACTTGCATCTAAAACTATCAAGGTCCTTTCCACTCCAAGCTTCTTTGGAAATCTGAGCTCAGCATCATTTCAACATGATGCTTCTTGCTTTCCCTGAGGTTTGTTCCAGGAAGGTGAGCTATATTAAACTTTCTGCTATAATGTTTTGGCTTATTGATTTAAAAAAAAATGAAAGAAAACAACTTGGCACTAAACATCCAAAATGCTGTTTAAAAAAAATCAAAATGAAGAGAGAAACAAGAAGGGGAAAATGTGTACCCAACAGCAGCATTTAGCACTGTTCACCAGAGAAGACATTTCTAAGGGTTTGAGCTTCAGAATGTCTCCAATCAGGGGCTCTTTCCCTGATGGTCTTCTTAAATGGTGGTGGCAGCTTCAGGCTGCAAGCAACATCACAAGGCAGGAATGTGGGTTTATTGTTTTATATCATAGTTCAAGCCTTGGCTGACATATTGTAAGTAGAAAAGACACTTAGTGAGACTGTCTTCAAATACAGGTTCCCCTTGTGCTATTAGTTCTGGCAATCTCTAGACTTTACAGCCAAATTCCTCACATGGTCTGTAGTGTTACCACAAATTCAAAGGTGGTCGTCACACTGCAGACTTTTAAAGGTTTGAGGATCAAGTTTACTCATTGATCAGATTTAGTTCTTCTTGACAGAGTGTAGAGAGTCTTAGGATGGGGTGATGAACCCAGTATAAGGTACACATAGTCATCTTCAACTTGACCCCCATTAACTACAATAACAGGAAGCTTGGGCTACAGTATGGCCCATGTATACACACATCCTTCTTCCCCTTTACCTTCCTCACAGCTCTCCCCCTATTTACTCATTCAGCCACCTATCTCTCCTTCCCTAAAAAATATAGTTAAAACACTATGCTAGGCCCCAGGGGTTCAGGAGAAGGATAGATAGGTAGTCTAAAATGTTTCTCTACCTTCCAAAACTGTCTTTTTCTGGTATTTTTGTGCCTTTTCTCTAATTATTACTAACTTTGGGATATCCTTTTCTACTACCACAAATCCACCTCAACATTAAAGTCTCAGTCCAAAAGGACCATCATCTGAGAAATGTGCCTCAAGCATCTGAGCCACATTGTATATTTTGCTTGTTACTTCATTGTATGTATTCATGAGTTCTTATCAGGTTTTATGTTAGTCATTCATAAAATAATAATAATAATAATAATAGCAACAATAAAATTTTACTTAATAAATAATAAGAAAAAACACCATGCCAATTACTTTGTGTATTAAAGTTCTTAGAACAAAACTGTAAAGAAACTACTATTATTATTATTAATTCACAGAAGAAATCAAGGCACAGAGCAGTCATTCATGCCTCACTCAACTTGACAGTAACCCTTGGGAGATAAGAAAGACTTTTTGTAATGCAAAGATTAGTAAGGACCTTCTACAGAGACACAGATTAACCCCTGGGAAATGACCAGATTAGTAAGGGAAGATAAGAATAAAGCCACATCAAAAAATGTTATGTTTTTTTCTTGCCTTCCCAAGGGACTACACCCAATTTTGAAAACCACAAAATCAGCATAATGTTAAAATGTTTCCTGATTGACCACCTGCATTTGTCATTCAGATAAATTCATGATTGATTTTGATAGGTAAAATAAACTATTGCTGGGTAACCTATATCTATGCCCAAATATTTACATCTATATACATCTATATCCATAGCTAGTGTGATAGATAGATAGATAGATAGATAGATAGATAGATAGATAGATAGATAGATGATAGATAGATAGATAGATAGATAGATAGATAGATAGATAGATAGATAGATAGGGATATGTCTCCATACTTCTGCAGATGCTCTCCCAAAACCAGAGTGATACAGCAACAAAAGTAGAGGGAAGGTCAGAGACAGAGAAAGCAGGACAGTCATTTCGTCAACCACATAAATGCTCAGACCTCCCTGTCCTACTTTCCTTTAAGGCTCACTGTTCTCAGTAATTCCTATTTAGGGTACCTTAGAACTACTTGAATCCTTAAAAAAAAATTGAAAACTTTAATGGGAAAATATATGTGTGTCTTATGATATGAATTTTATTAATTATATATAAAGCTTTTAGGTTCAAAATAATATTCTGCTAGGATTTTGAATTTGACTTCATGATAAGATCATTCATAGAGCCCTTAAATTATAAAAATAAAAGAATACTCTGAATTGCATAACCATGATGGTATGACTAAACATAATGTCTTTTTCATCACTTTGGTTGTTTTCTACTCAGACTTATGCACAGATCAATTCAGACCCTGGTTCTGGCATGCCAAGTAGCCCTAGTGATGCCATTATTTCCTATGCTAAATATCTTCCCCAGAATTCAGCAAAGCTGTGAGTGCAGATGGTATGTAAAACTATTCTTCAATCACTTGCAATTGTTTATTAGTTTCTACAGCAACCTTGAAATCCATATTTCAATGATTACAAATGACCCTTTGCTCATGGAAACTAACATCTTCTTCTCAGCCATCATTTTTTTCTGGGACTTGCTGAACCGTTTGATATCATTCACTCATCATCACTCTCTCCAGCAAAGCTCTGTATTGTCTGAGATGCCATGTCTTTAGATCCTGGAAACTTCTTAATTTCATCATTTATTTCCCATTTACTATGCATCTTACAGAGATGACCACATTCTGTGACCTTGAGGATGAACTTTTCTATTGATATCACAAGTAAAACTTGTGCCGAGCCTATGCTGGCATTCTAATGAGGAAACAACAAATTTTGCCATTCTCCTACAGATTTTGATGATGCATTTGAGAATTCCTATTTTAAGATCATCAGCTGCAGAGCCAGTGTCCAAAGCTCATTTTGAAATAGTTGTACATGCAAGCAAAGGGATAGAAACTCAGTTTCTCAAAGTGGATGCACAACTTCATTTCCAACCATCATACTCTAGTCTTGTACCTGTGATTTATCTGGCTTCCACTTGTTGAGCATGGCAAACTATATTTCAACACACACCAGTGTTGGAGACTGAGAAATATGACAGTCAGTGAGAATTGGAAAGAAAATGTAAGTTCTTTTTTTTTTTTTTTTTTTTTTTTTTTTTTTTTTTTTTTTTTTTTTGGTTTTTCGAGACAGGGTTTCTCTATGTAGCTTTGAGCCTTTCCTGGAACTCACTTGGTAGCCCAGGCTGGCCTCGAACTCACAGAGATCCGCCTGCCTCTGCCTCCCGAGTGCTGGGATTAAAGGCGTGCGCCACCACCGCCCGGCAAGTTCTTTTAACTTAGAAAGAGATGCTATTTTCTAAATCTCTTTTTTTTTTTTTTTTTTTTTTTTTTTGGTTTTTCGAGACAGGGTTATTTTCTAAATCTCTGTCAGGCAAATGTCGTTCTGGTTAGAAGACTTCCATAAAACACCTTCCCGCCTCTCTCTCTCTCTCTCTCTCTCTCTCTCTCTCTCTCTCTCTCTCTCTCTCTCTCTCCTCCCTCCCTCCTTCTTTCTCTCTTGCACATACTCACACATATGCATATGCACATACAATATTCAGAATGATTTGCCACCACCAAGACATCTACTCTGACTTTCATTAAACTAATACAAAATGTAAAAATACTGTTAGAAATATTTGTTCTGATCCTTGGGCTATTCATAAATATTTCCTCAATTTATCTAGTGGTTACTTTGTGTTTAGGATCGTATTTGATAAAGGCTGAATGGGATTCAAGTATAAATTTGACCTGGAAACATAATACACAGAGTATTATAAAGGTGATGGGCCAGGATAAATAACAGGATTAATTTTGTAAGACAAGTATGTTCAAAAACATCTAAAAATTGGCAAATTTACCCTGTCAAAAGGAACACTGAGTATAAGACCACAGAGTCTAATATAGAATATTCCAAGGAAAAGCCAGCAAGTGATAAGGAAAAGAAACAACACAGAGAAGAAAACATCTCCAGGCTATAGGAAGGAGTAAATAAAATGCATTTTCCCCCTTAAAAAGGTGTACTTGGAAGTGTCCTGGAAGACCTACAGTTGTATTGCATTGAATGCATGGCTTATAGGTAAGCTAGTTTGTGAATGAATGGCTTATAGGTAAGCTAGTTTGTGCAGAGTGGTGTGAATAGGAGCCAGTAGAGAAATATCATCTTCATAGTTCTCCAAAAATATTGTTTGAGATACTGAAAGAACATGAATGTATCTTAGAATTATGTCTATGCTGTTGGAGAAGCTAATGTTAAGCTAATATGTTTTTCCCTATTTATGTATTCATAAAGAAGGAATTATTACAAACTTTTTAAAATAACTTGATAACTTGATAAACCAAAGTCTACTGCTGTCACCACATCTTTCTTTGTGGATTTTTATACTGTACACATGGACATGACATAATATGTTTCTTGCCAGCTGGGCTAATTCATGTGGTAAAATTTAACTTCTTAAAGAAATATCTATTAATAGTCATGTAAAAATGTAAAGAACTACCCGTGGTAGAGTATTCCATCATGAATCACCACTTCTCACAGCATTGTTACAGCAGAGTAACAATAACATCAACACCACCAAGTGTAATGACTCAAGCAGGGAAAGCTGATAGAGACTCGGGAGAAATACATCCCAAGACTCAAGTTCAAGAGATCTTTTTCTGACCCATAAACTTGGGCAATAATCCATGTTAAGTGGCAATTTATTATCTGAGAAGGAAAGCTGCATATATATTATTGATAAGATTATATGTAATCTATAGAGCTGTACAATCAATCAAAAGTCAATGAAAATAAAAATGTATTACGCATTTTCTAATGCAGTTGAAGTTTAAAGAAAGTTTAAAGAAAGAAAGAAAATCGCCCTACAACTAGATCCAGAAGGCATGTCCAAGTACTTTTTCCCTCTCGGAATAACATCATCCTCAGAATCATTTGAACTCTAATTTCCCCATCAATACTACAGATGGCCTTGTCAACTTTATAGTAACACGCTTGAAAAGAATGGCCTAACTCTAGCCTCACACAGATTCCTCCCTAAACCATAAGTGAGATACTTCAGTAAGTCAAATCTGAGAGGGCAAAAATTTGTTTATCCTAAAAGATAATAGTCAAGAAAATTTCAAAATAGAGAGTAGGCGTTAAGCGTGTACACACAGAATAGTTATGGATCAGTTGTCTTGTGGAAAGCAGTATGTGAAGAATTTTATAAATAAAACATTGTCTAAACAGTCATTGGGAGCAGGGGTCCTTTGATGGGCACTTTACAGATGAAGAAACAGGTTTTGGTAGCCACTGAAACAATTGTCCAGAGTCACACAGCTACCAAAATTCAGAGTGAAATTTAAATCCATAAATCCAAGCAATTCACATGCGCTTCTAGTGTTCACATGCTCCGGCTTGAACTTATCCTGTGTAGGTAGACAAAAAAAATAAGGAGACACAAATGTAGAAAGTGAATTAGGATGAATGAGAAAGAGGAGAGAAAGAGAGAGTAAAGTAAACATTTTTTAAGAAACACAAACAATAAAATCTCTTCCTAAAAAACACAAAAGACAAATCCACTGGACTTTTCCTTAGCAATTCTTTCTCTCCTAATAAGCCTTTTTAAAAAATGGCTTAGAATGTTAAGGTCTTGAATAAAATAGTCAGAAAAAGCTAAACTTCTGTGCAGAGGCAGTGTATTTATCTACATGGAGAACAGAATTTGTTTATGTGTTCTTCAGAATGTGATTCTCCAAAGAACAGTCTTAGTTCCACAGCCTATTATTCATGCTAGCTTGGCTAGACCTTGTTTTTCTCTTCATAGTCCCAGAGGAAAAATGTTGCTTTCAGTGTGCATCTGTGAATAGACCCATAGACACCACTGACCTTGGTGGATGGAACCTCTGCCACTGATGGATTGATTTCCATACCGGAATTACCCTTAGGATTTTAGCAGAATGTGGAGTGGTGATAACATGTTACCTCTCAACAACCTTTTCAATCTGGGATGCCCTCTCTCTGTAATCTCCAAATTGTCACTTGAAGCATTGCAGATGCTCTCTGTCTTTCCTAGACACGCTGGATTCTTCTTAGCCCCTAGATATTTTCAGACATTAGGTTAGTTTAGAATTTTTATATTTTTATTTTTGAACATTTGACCCAGCTCACCTCCCAGAATTTGTCTAACCTTCTGTAATTTGTGTTGTGTTTTTAGCAGCAAAACTATTTCAACTTAAAACTAGAATGCATTTCCAGGTTAAAAGGGGCCAAGTTTACTTTGATACTATCCATGGGTCTGGAGAACTGGTGATCTCCGGCCCCAGTAACTGATTCAAGAACAGCATTCAAAACAGTACATATGAGTGTACTTACCTTAAAGAAATGATAAAACTCTATGGTGACAGATATGCTAATTAGTCTGAGTTGATCACCTCCAAATATATGCATGAATCAAAACACCACCTTGTACTTCATAAATATGTATCAATATGTCAATCCCCGACAACCTGTGCAAAACCTGAACATGCCATTTTATTCAATTCCAGATTCTTTGGTCACAATTCTGCAGGCTAAACAGGTGTGGAGTTTGTGTCCTCTTTTCTTTTGATGTGGGGCCCAGAAAGATGTGAGGCTCTGTGAGCCAGCAGCCATCATCTCAGCATGTAGCATGTGATCATTTAAGAAACATGGACAGTAGCAGCTCTGAGCAGGGAAGAATGACAGGCTCTAGTGGTGGCTTCATGGGCATGCAGTTACTACAATCACACTTACCTCTGCACTTGGAATTTAATTTTCCACAGTCACTGCTCTGAAGTTATTAACACTGTATCTTCAAAGCTGGGCTTTACAGGTAAAGTTCACTGGGATAATGTAACATGCACCATAGGCTTTTAGTTAGGGCTTATGTCCAGTTCAAACTCCCACTGCCTCTTTATTTCCTGAGATACGTTATTCACAGCTTACCTCATGGCTTTCTGGGCCTTGAGTCCACACTCAGCTTCCTGCTGTCTCTACTATGTAGCTTTTAGCTGCTTCTTTCTGCCAACATCTGAGAGGAGACAGCCTCAGTGATGGGCAGCAAGGGGATGACTGCAATCCACTATCACCCGCAATCCCTTAAGTGGGTTATGGATATCTTAAATGGAGGGTAGATGTGATATATATCCCATAGAAACTTAGAACAAAGCCAAGTGATAACTGTGTCTGCCCCAGGATGTGAACCTCAAGATTGTTCAAAAGATGAATGGCTCGGTATGATTAAGGTAGGTCTGGGATGGAGGTTGCAAATCCTTTCACCATGGATTTGGACAGCAGGACAATGAGAGACAGGAACCAATTTTTCTTCCTCTAATGGGCTGGGTCTCCCCAGTTCTATTGTTGGCCCTGCTCATTAGCCATCCTTTTCAACTATGTGAGGTAATGATTTTCTTTCTTTATCAAGAGCCTTTGGTTGAATTTTCTTATAGATGAATTTCTAAATGGTCTTATTAAATAAAAAACACAGAGCCAGATATAGGGGTGAAAGCCTTAGAGGGTTCAGGGAAATAGGGAAAGCCACCAGCCAACCTTACCTCACCAACTCCACAGCTTCCAAATGCTAGTTGCTTCCTGTCTACGCACACCTATGTGCCTTGCTGTTCTGCCATCTGATTTGCTCTCTCCACCCAGCTACATCACTTCCTCTTCCTACCCAGCTCTGTCACTACCTGTCTGTCTGTACAGACCTCCAGACCTCCATGGGTAACTAGTTTGGAATTTAAGACATGTGCCACCATACCTGGCTCTGTTTTCAGTGTGGGCTTGAACTCACTGAGATCCTGCCTGCCCAGTGATAGGATTAAATGTGTGTGCTAACATTGTATGACTTCTGTGTTCTGGATGGCTTTTTCCTCTGATCACCAAGCAAGCTTTATTTATTAAAGCACAAGTAAAATCACCACATTTCAGCACAAATAAAATATCATCCCATTTTCTCCTTACAGGTGTAGTGGACACACTGTTTCTCTCTGTTCAGTCATGGGTCAGCTGACACAGTCTAGAGTCTGGTCTTGCTCTTTGCTTCAGCACTCCTTACAGAAGTAGTTCACTGAGTCTATTCACAGATCACCACTGCCAATGTCTCACAGCTCCTTCATGCTACTGCTTTGCCAGTTCTGCTTAGCCCAAGGAACTCTGTTAATCCCTCAGAGCATAGATGAGACCAGGAGTTTGAAAAATTCCCAACACCTAGGAGTTATACTACACAATAAAACAAAAATGCACAAATTGCATAGCTAGACTGTAGTCACTGTTCTTCTGGCCCCACACTGCTATGGAACCTTCCTGATGTCCTCTTGCTCAGCCCTCAGAATGCTTCCATGTTTGGGGAGCCAGATAAGACTCTCTTTAGTAGATGGAACTGTCTCAGTGGCCCCCAATCATCTCTCAGATTTGGCAACTCCACATTTCTAAAGCCCTTGGAAGATAAAATTTCCCTGTCAAATCAACTTCTGAATGTCGGTCACAGAAAGAATAAAGAATAATAGCTGTGGTTTTTATTTAAATCTGACTCCATCAGTAGTGTCCTAAGTAATGCTGTCAGCTTGACAAAGTCTGGAGTCATCTGAGAGGAAGGCTACAGTTGAAGAATTGTCTAGATCAGATTAGCCTATGACCACATCTGTAGAAGACTGTTAATCATGTAGGATGGCCAAGCCCTCTGTTGGTGGCACCATCCCTAGGCAGATTTGTCTAGGTCATACAATAAAGCTAGGCAAGCATAAACCAGCAAGTGAACCAGCAAGCAATGTTCCTCTGTGGTTTCTGTCTGAGTTCCTGCCCTGACTTCTGTCATGCTGGACTGTGACTTGGAAGTGTATGCCAAATAAATCTTTTCATCCGAAAAGTTGATTTAGTCAGTGTTTTTAATCACAGCAACAGAAAGGAAACTATAATGGTAAGCATCAGAATTTTAACAATCCAGTACTGTTCAGACAGAGGACACCAAGTAACACACCATGCATTTAATTTCATGTTCATAAGGGTAGTCAAGAGCAAAGCATTTTTGATCTTGCCAAGTTAATGCAATAGGAAATTACAGACCAACCTTGCTTAAGAACATAGATATAACACCTTTGCACACACATTAGCAAAAGAAATTCTGTCATGGCCCTATCTACACATCAGCTAAAGTATGAGTGTTAGCATGAATAGGGACATGTATTCATGCAGTATTCCATCCAGAATGCAACATTTTTTTTCTTTTTCTTAAAAAAAAATCTCTTTTTTTCTCTGCTTTAAAAAAATAGAAGAATTAATAAATCCTTTTTTTCAGGATCTGCTTCTATGTCTCTGAATTTAAGCTATCACCCTTGAACCAAATTTAGTCTGAAAAGATGTTTTGCATTTACTAACCTAATTTTGTTATTGGAACCTCTGTCTGGTTTTGTCCATCCGGTTTTGTTTACTAGCCTTCTTTGTCTTACCCTGAAAGCATTTAAGGTTTTTTTGTTTTTGTTTTTGTTTTTTTTTTTGTTTTTTTGTTTTTTTTTAAGCTCCTAAATTCTGAGCTTTAGACCAGCGCAATATGATATCACATCTTCTGGTACTCTTGTCGCCTTATACATGGCCAGCTTTATTTCCTGTCTCTTTCTCAGACAACTTCATTTCCTGCCACTCTGTAGTGTCTTCTAATTCTGTGTCCACATAGACACTTGCTCAGCTTTCAGTGCCTGTGTATTTGTGGACTCTGCCATATTCTGTGATCATCAAATGGCCCTTGCTAGAGTATCACATGGTAGAAAGAATTAAAGTTGACACTTAATTCCTAATAAGGGGAGATGTTCTATCAGTGAGACAATGATGACTACTCTGGAATTCACGGATGAATGAGAATGGAAAACCTTTCAGTTCTATATAGCTTTAATGTATTTCTGCTTGCTTCTTGGGCTAGAATTCAGAGTTTCATCTAATACATATCTGAAAGACAGAAATGGAAGGGGAAAGACAGGGGAACCATTTGACTGTGTTTGTTGCTGCTGGTTTTGCCATCCCTACATTTCAGGGCTGCCTTTGGGATCTTTACTTCCATGTGGCATTTTCACATCCATAGCTGCTATGGTTCTGACGCTAAGGGAACTGACCAGTTCACAAGGGTAAGCACTCTCTGTAGACACGTGGCCTATCTGTGTTAGACCCAAGAAGTCTGCCCAGGTTTAACACATGCAGAATCATGGTTCTTACCCTATCACTTTCTGGGTCATAGCAGGTGGAGATACTCCCAAAAAACCTTCACATGACGTCTTGAGGCTAGCAGGACAACTGTGACTGATCTTGTGATGTGCTGCTCTGGCTTGAACACAGAAAACTGTGGCTGCTTGGGAACCTTGGTCACCAGAGCAAAAGTTTGTCTTGACAGTGTCATTTGGAATATCTTTTCATAATTCTTTCATAATTCTTGGTTACAGGATTTGAGGAGAGACAGGGCAGTGGGAGAGAGAGAGAGAGAGAGAGAGAGAGAGAGAGAGAGAGAGAGAGAGAGAGAGAGAGAGAGAGAGAGAGAGAGAGAGAGAATAATCATGGTTCTCACAGCCCAGCTGCTTCCTTCAATGTAATAAGCATTTTTCATAAGCACCTACACTTTATAGCTGTGATTTTCAAAGTTGTCAGAATACCATCAGCAGTGACATCACCCAGGAACTTTCTAGAATTGCACATTTTCAGCCTCCAGCCTCCACCTACTAAAACAAAAACTCTGGATAGTGGAGACCAATAATGAATTATGATAACCCCTCCAGGTGATTTAAGTACACCTGTGCATCTGAGTGTGCACCGTAAAGTGTGCAAAGTGCATTCAGATCACTTTTACTGTGTTCTTAGGAATCTTGCTTCTCTTATTCCCATGGTACACAGGGGATCAAACAGGATAGATTTCCTTAGTGTAAATAATACAAGTAACCTAGGTTTGAGAATAGCTCATATCTTTTGAGTACAATGAGGTGTCCACTATGAGCACCCACACACAATTAGAACCCAAACAGGATGTTACTATTTCTACTCTGAAGAGTCACATATTCCATGACAAGCCAAAAGACAAATAACTCTTCGCCAAAATCTGTGTAACCTAACCAATGCGAGGGGGTGGGGAGGGGGGGTTGATTCAATCAAATCATTTGACTTTAGGCAAGAAAGTAATTCTGAGGTACCCAAATAGACTTAAGATCCACTGGAGATGTGTTACCCCATAAAAAAAGACTGCACAAATATGAACTAACAATTATTTTTAAAACTTCAAAGTGTCATAAAAATGCCTCCAAAATCACCCTCTTTTGGATGAGCATTAACTATGAGGCATCACAAGGAAGAAAATTGGGTCATATTTGTTTCTGCTATGACCATAACTGTGATCTCTGTTGATTTGCGACTTGTGTAGCTTTTCATCTACTACAGTGCTTCTCAGTTTTTGATTGTACACTGGAATAACCTGGGATGCATAAGATCCTCATGACCAAATTCCTCCCCAGGTCCAATGACATCAGAATTCCCGGGAAGGGATCAAGAGTTTTTTCACAATGGTCTCTGGTTGGTCCTACAACACAGCTATGTTTGAGAAATACTTCTATAGAAATGTTAGCCAGCTTAACTTGTTCAACAGATGTCTAGTTACTCTAGCCCTGCTTACTAGTTCAAAAACTTCTTTCCAGAGGTCAGCATCCTGCCTTCTTCCTGCCCCTCTATTACTCATCAACAGCTTCATCCTCCCCAACCTTCCGACCTTTGTTCTTCCATCAAGATGCTTGCTTCAGCAGCTTCCTCACTTCTCTGTCAGTAGCATCCTTTAGAAGTCAGCGTCTAAGAACACTACACTGACTATTTCACATGAAGTCATGTTCATCGTCATTCTTCCATTAAGCAGCTTTATCTCCTTTGCTGGATGTTTTACAATGCTAATTATATATTTACTGATTTTTGTATGCTGTTGGTCTTGTCTCAATCTAGTGGAAAATCCAGAAAATGGAGACCTTGCTCTTCTCACTCAATGCCATATCTCCAGAGTCTAGAAGGATGCCTGGTTTGATAAATATTTCTTGAGTAAATAAATGAAAGAAAAAGAATGAACTGAGAGGGTTTGGTGATTAGTCCTCAGTTATGTAAACATATTCAGTATTTGAACTCTAGCATTCTGAATCCAGGTTCTTTGATTTTTTTTTTCAACTCAATCTCACTGACCATTTCTGTTTTCATTCTATTCACACATGTTTAGACGAACAAGGTTAGAAAAGACATACTGTTCCTAATAAGGGCCCTGGGACTTTGTGACTTAGAGTTCACCTTATGTGATGTGGCAAGGAGTGGGCGAGTAGGCACTATACAGAACCAGCTGTGTAAACAGCATCACTTCTAGTCCAATTTAAATGAAGTCAGTAAATTATGCCTCCAGACCCTAAGCCATTTATTTCACCATTATGGAGGAAGAGAAAAGTGTTCAAGGAAGCAATTTTTCTGCCTAGGTACTCCATTAAGAAAAAAAAAAGAATAGAAGGGGCCCCTGTGGGAGAATATGGCACCTGATATGACTGTGGGAGACGTGTTTTCTTAAAAAAATGGAATAATCAAATGGTGGCTCACTCACCCCAGTCAGTTCTTCCCATTAGCAATAATGGAGGGCCATGAGCTAGAATGAACTTGAGCCCACAGTGTGCCCCAGAAGAGATTCAAAGGGGCAGGCAAGCCTACAGAAGCAATAACACCAATGTTAATAACAAGTCACCTTTATCAACTCTTTGGAGGATCGTTATTATCAGAGGAGTACTAATGTTTTGTGTTTTTCCCTCCCTCCCCACTGTTTCTGACAATGAAAAAATATCTGTTCTATTATGTTGGTTTAGCATACATACCAAGGCAGATTTTGTTCCTTTATCACCCACAGTAACACAACATCAGAGACTGTCAGAGAACGCTTGTCCTGAGCTCAGGGCTGAATATCAGGACCTCACTGGCATGTGCTCTTAAAGAATGCTTGGAAGAGAAGAGGGTAATTTAATAACTGCAATTTTTCTTGGATGTTGCTATAATTCTAGAAACAAAGCAGGAATCCTTGTTTCTACTTGAGAGGAACCTAGGGGAATGGCCATGCAACTTGCTCACCATCTTTCAGTTGCTGAGGGACAGGACTGGAATTCTAGCCAAGCTGAACATAATTTGCAATAAGCTGCAGTCCTAGGAAGCCTCTAGAGGTGCTCATAATTATGGTGAGTACCTACTTGTATTGTTATTAATATTAGTAATAGTCATTGACAATAAAGGAAAGTCTATGGCAACACTGTGATAAGACAAAAATGGATTACACATATAATCTCATTTAAACCTTGCAGTAATTAATTCTTGCCACAATCCTATCCAATGGGAATTGCAACTTTCTCCTTGCAGATAAAAGTACAAAAAGTCAGAAAGTTACATGGAAGACAGTAAATAGAGAGGCTGTTAGATGAGCCTGCATCTTTCATATTTTCTCTGTGCCTTGGTCCTCTTTGAACTAAACTAGAAAACATCAGGCTTTCCCACATTATCCAGAATATTCAACTCACATCTCTGAAGCCTGCTTTGGCTCCTAAGTCATTCTGCAACCTCTGGATGGGTCTTCTCTCATTTCTGGTGGAAAGCCTGTCTGGCTTTTCTCTGTCTCCTCTTGATTCATGGCTGAGGACATTTTCCCAATGTGCAAACTTGGGCAAAACATAAAATGCCACCATCTGTTAGGCTATCCAGTTGGGCTTTTTCAAATGGGAGATAACCAGTTTTAAAAGCTTGATGGTGAGGGCAATCCTTTAGAGGGACAAAAGTCTCAGAAGGACAAAGGACAAGATCAGCTTCTGGAAAAGTTTCTAAACAGACGTGTGTTTACGTTACTCCTATTCACAGAGAGTGGGACAAGGGACTCATTTCCCTCCCCATGTACTGTTCACAAGACATTTCGAGGAAAGAAAATGCAGAGCTGAGAATGTAACTACCTGAACTGGAAAATGAGGTAAAGACCAAATTAAAGGAGGAAGCCTTAGGCATGAATACAAATGAATGATTATCAGCAAATCAGCCTGTGGCAGCAAGGAAAAAACACAGAAAGATCCTCTTACTGGTGAAATAAAAGCTGGGTGTGTGGGGGGATATGGGAAGTAGAAGAGAGGCTGAATTCAACGGTTTGGGGTTCCTCATAAGGTTCTGAATACAATCACCCTAATAGCAATGGGAGCCAACAGTTCTTTCAGGCTAAGTAAGCACAGGAGACTGAGTTGTGTTCATCATGTCACTGTGTCACTCAGACATTGGACTATCAGAATAAAAACCTGTCCAGACCAGTCAGCTCAAGAGAAGAGCAGACAGGATTCAGAATCTGGCTCTGGTCTTCCCAAACATTTACTCTCACCTACGGAGATGGACTAAGATTTAGAGCAGCCCTTGGGATAGGTTGGATTCCAGGCATAAATATTCTTCTGTACAGGGATAAGGGAGGAACATTTGTGATGTTGGTTTCTTCTGCTTCCTTTTTCAGTCCACCTTAGGTGCTGTGGTGGCTGGGGTTCTGCACTACCTCTTTTAATTGTTGTCATCCCTCCCCATTGGGTGTGACATCATTTCTTCCCCTGCACTCAAACTTCTCTCTTTGATTTTCTCTTACTTATTGGTGAATTGGTTGATTGACTTTTCTTTAAACATCTTATAAGTGCATTCTGCTATGTAAAGTCCAGTGTGAGGTTGAGATGAGGCACTAGGACTTCCTCCCGTGAAGAAGTTTTGTAGACTAAACCTTCTCCTACCCACAGTGGAAAGCATATGGTGAGGAGACTACATTAAGGGATCCAAGTGCATCCAGAGGACAGTAGATCTCCTAGAAGTGACTGGCACTACAGATCGATTGATCAATCTGTCCTAGGAAATACATGCAAAATGCCTAGAATGCTCCCCAAATTCTCCTATGCATGAAAATCCCCAAAGGACAGGCAGGAAAAAAACAAAGAATAACCTCACTGATCAAGAGTATTCTACAGTAGTTTAGGTTACATCAATAATTTCACTTCAATTGGTCTGACATACCATGTGCAGGCAATTGGTAACTAATAAATATGGATAAATTCACATATACAATATTCCATGGAGATAAGCAAATACATACTTAATGGACACTTGATGTAGGCAGTTGCTGCCTCAGTGTAGAAACTGTACAAAGAGCATTGAGGGGAAAGAGTTTACTTTCCTTAGAATCACGGAAACAATTGAAGAGTAGGCATTGACCAAAAATTTCAAGAAGCTTAACAGAGAAAAGAATTGATGTTCACCAGCAGGGAATGCAATGTGAGCTGTCTGGATGCAGCCTCTGAGATTTGATTTGACCAAACTAGGTCTTTTCTTCAGCTTCTATAATATGTTTTGTCTTCCTGAGAGGTCACTCACAGCCTATGTTCATTTACATGGATATTCCCACTCCTGCTACTTCGCTAGAACCCATAGCTTACACCAGTGGTTAAAAGATAGTGGCTTTTTGTGTTTATCTTCGGTTAAACTATCATTGCTCCTGTACATTGAAGTGGGTCCTCTCTTCAAGATAACTCACAAATCCCAAAATCTTCTAATTTTAACTTTGTCAATATTGACATGTTGTATAGCAACTAGGACTTGATAAATCACCCACACACTAAAACTTACATAAAATATTTATTCACACTCTCCTAGTATTTATTATGCAGTTACTTACCTAGCTCTGTCCCAAAAGTTGTGTGCCTGTGATAGAAAGGGATACATCATCTTACGCTCCCTTTAAGCTTAATGAGGGATAAATGAAGAGAGAGAGAATAAGAGAATTTGAGAGAGAGAGACATGGGGAGATCACCAAGAGCTTGAAGTCAACCTGGGCTACACAGTGAGTTCCAAATTGTAATGGATAGAATTAAGACCTTCAAAAAGAACTAATAACATGAAGTATTTTGAAGAGGAATAAACAAGGTAAGGAAACTGAGAATAACAGAACCAATGGTTTAGCTTAGTCTCAGAAAGCTAGGTGTACTGTGTCCCATGAGTCCCTGAATCATAAATGGTTTGGTAGCTGTTAAAAAATAAACAAGCCGGGGGTGGGGGAAGTGGCACCTGCCTTTAATACCAGCACTCCGGAGGCAGAGACAGGCAGATCTCTGTGAGTTTGAGGCCTGTCTGGTGTACAGAGTGAGTTCCAGGAAAGGTGCAAAGCTACACAGAGAAACCCTGTCTTGCAAAAAACAAACAAAAAAAAGTAAACAAAGGTGTATAGTGATAGGAGGGATGAATAGTTTGATGATAAGTGGAAAGGATATGCTAAACCATATGCCCAGTTCTATAGTTTAGAAACTACTCCCTACCCCCAAGAAAGACTACTGTCTTAGAATTGGTTTTAGATGCTGGTTGTTGGGATAATATTTTTGTGTGCTGTGTGAAGATGTGTCTTTGTTTTTACCTGTAGCTGGAGAATTTCTCTCCAGCTCCCACCAAGCCCCACCAGTCCCAGAGCCCACTTATAAAATAAACACACCGACTCTTATATTATTTAAACTGCTCAACCATTAGCTCAGGCCTACCATTGTCTAGCTCTTACTCTTATACTAAGTCAATTTCTGTTAATCTATGTGTTGCCACGTGTTCTGTGGCTTTACCTGTTGCCTCTACATGATGCTCCATGAACAGCAGCTGGTCTCTCCTTCCTCTTCTTCCTCTCCTTTTCCTCTCTCCTCTCTGCTAGTCCCGCCTATACTTCCTGCATGGCTACTGGTCAATCAGTGTTTTATTTATACAGAGCGATATCCACAGCAATTACCTCAACTAACTAATACACCTTCTGATTGGTTTAATAAAGAGCTGAATGGCCAGTAGCTAGGCAGGAGAGGATAGGAGGGACTTCCAGGAGAGATGGGAACCCTGGGAAAGAATCTGAGGTGGGAGATTTGCCAGCCAGAATCATGGAGGAAGCTGGACATAAGAGTATTGAGGAGAGGTAACGAGCCATGTGGCAGAATGTAGATTAATATAAATGGGTTAATTTAAGTTTTAAGAGCTAGTTGGGAACAAGACTAAGCTAAGGTCAAGCTTTCATGATTAATAAAAAGTTTCCATGTCATTATTAGAGAGCTAGTGATATAAAGAAAAACTAGCTATAGATCATACTATTGGGAAGTGGTGAATCTGTAGAAGGTGGGGCTTAGAGGAAGAAATGAAATCATTAGGATTCTGGAGTTGTGACTTTGAAAATTATATGGAAATGCAAGCTACTTCTCATCATAGGCTCAATGGCAAGCCAACACAGCCAGATAATTTATACCTGTTAATGGTGCATTCAAATTATTATGAAATTCAATGGGAATATACTGAAGGTTAGAGCAGGGATAGACATAATTTAAAAAACTGTCCCATTTCATGGATATACTGCATGTCTTACTCAGTCTCACTTGGCAAATGTTTAGGTTGTCTTTATATTTTGTCTGTTGTAGGTGGGCTGCCTTGAAGTTCATATACAAGCTTTTGTTTGGCTATGTGTCTTCATTCTGTTAGGCATATACCTAGTAATGAAATTGGGGGTCATGTGTTAACTGTGTGTTTAGCTCACTAAAGAAACACCAAACTTCAATGAATATGACATTTTATATGCCAGCCATCAACGTATGTTTATAATTTATTCTTATCATGTATATTCCTCAATATTGATACATATTGATTATATTTTCACTAAGTGAAAATGCCAGATACATGGCCACATATCACATGTGGCTCAATTTATGTGAAATATTCAAAATAGGCAAAACCATAGAAACAGAAAGGAGATTAGTGGTTGCTTAAGGCTACAGAAGAGAGGTTAATGGGGGAGTGTGTGTGACCTATTAATTATCCTTTTAGGGTGATAGAGAATGAAATTTAAGTAATGGAATTATTAGTGATTGTTGCAAAACATTGCCAATGTATTCAATACTGCTGAATTATGTCATTTAAGATGCTTGAGCTGGTATTATATTGTATGTACTTTACTATGGTAAAAGACAAAGGTATCTGACAAATGCATGGGAAATTAATTAAGAAGGATGTAAAAAGTATGCAATGTAAGTGTGAAGGATGAGAGCTGAAAGAAAGCAAGAGAAGGTGACAGAGGCCTGCCCAGTGAAATTCCATTAGGCCAGGCTGCTACTTCCTTGATCTTTAATGTAACCCTGTCGTTTCTTTTACCCATAAATTTAATCTCTTTGCTGTCCCATCTGAAGGCAACTTCTTTTTCTATTTCCCATAAATTGAGTCCTCATACCCGCTGATTCATCGCTGGATCTCCCCTCCCACTGAGTCCTCTGTCATCCCAAAAGCATCTATCTCTTATTACATTTGTTAAATACATAAAATAAATCAGTAGCATCCGATAGCTTAAGGCTGTGTGTGCACACCTGCTGGGCAGCTCTTCACATTACACCCTTCCTCCTCATTTCCCCATCTTAGTCAGCTTAGGGTCCTGGGACGTATGTATGTAAGAAGGCCCTGAAATCAACATGGTATTTAATAGGAAAGCACTGAAGCATGGCAGGCCCAGAAGCAATCCGCTGACTTGGTAGCATCAGGAGGGCTTCTCAGGCCCAGCTGCCACTGCTCTAGCCTGGGCGGAAGCCCCAGAAAGACAAATTGCTGTCATCAGTTTGCAAGAAGAAAGACTTGTGGCCTACCTCCTGCAGCAGTAGGAGGGGGAAAGAAGGGCACGCAGGTAGTGCTGTCCCAGCTATGGTAATGAGGATTGCTGCTGACACTGGATGACAGTGGACTTGAAAGCCAGTTGGAAATCACCCCGTGTTTCTGTTAGCAGTCTGACTTTCTGTGTTGCAGGGTCAGCACAAGCCAGGCCTTTTGGTGTGACTTTGCAGCGAAGGTGCACTGATCCCATTAATATGGACTCTGCCTCCTTCAACCCTGGCACAAACAAGCATGCTGTCATCCACTGTACAACACAGAGCAGGTGCAAAAAGAAAGCCCGGAGCCATGAAAAATCAACATAACCAAGCAAGCATCACTCACTACATTCTCTTCTCGGATTCACTCTTGCATGCCAGTTACAGGGACCCTGGTGCTTGGCATCATTACATCTCATTATGAAAAGAATCATTTTGGTAGGCATCTCTCAATAGGGAACAATACAACAAGGAGAGTAGAATGATGAGCACCGAAGGCTCCACAAATCCACTGTTAAATACTGGCTCCCCACCTGCTAGTGGAGAGCCCTCAGGAAAACCATCTAGTTCCTAAAGCCTCTGGCTTTTTATCTGGTAAGTAGATGTTAGTCATCTCCTCCATGAAGCTACTAGGAGGAATGGGATAGCTATGTCTGGGGTTGACAGTGCTTAAGACAGCAAACATGATCTAATAACTTTAAACTGTGATTGCTTTTGGAATCGCTGTCTCATGAAAAGCAGAGAATCCAATTGCTATACCAAATTCCTCCACAACAAAGGTGTGAATGTCAACAACTATAAATGACTGACTGACTCTTTTTTCAACATTTTGCTCCCCAGAACCCACATTTGATAGACTATGGTTTTCTATCCATCCTTGTCCAAATCTGTGTAATAGTATCCCAGTTCAAATTCTTCCTTGAGCCCCAGAGCAGGATAGCTCCTGCCTGAATAAGGAAGGATGATTTGGAGGAAAGCTCAGAGCCTGTCATTCTGAATCCCTCCCAGCCGGACATCCTTCAGTTGTGATCAGTCTGGAGCCAATAGGAAGGAGCTGTTCCCAGGAGACTATTTCAGATGTCATGCTTAGCACAAAGTTCTCATTCCTGTGTTTATGGCTTACAGTCTGGAAAGCCAGGATGATTGTACTTAGAATACCAATGTGTGGACAGGTTTATAGTAGGTAGTAGGACAGAAGGAAGATTGGGAGCTATTTTATTAGAGGTTTCCCAGGAAACTACTTTTACTGCAAGTAAAATGGTTGAGTGAAAAAATGGTTATGCTAACTTGAATCATAATGAGGCCAAAATAAAATTATGGAAATGCCCATCATCAGTAGTATGGTTAATATACTATTTAATTGCAGTTATATGAAGTTATAAACTAAGTTGTATTAATTACTTTGCTGTGAAAAAAATCTAACAAAGCAACTTAAGGAAGGAAAGACTTATTCTGATTCAGTTTGAAGGTCCAGAGTATGGTGACTGGGATGGTACGGCGGCAGGAACATGAGATAGCTGGCCACATTGCTGTAGCCAGGCTGTTTTCACCCAAGAGAAGGAGAGCAGCATCCATTCTCTATAAATGTGAAGTTCTTGAATCACACAGACCTAGCCTAGGCTACACACTCTTGTGACTACGAGAACTACAGGAGGCAGCCCCAAGTCCATAAAACAAGGGGATTGTGAGGTTAAAATAACACTCAAGTTGGGCACTTTCTGCTTGAGGGGTCAGTCTCTATTCAGACAGTGTCACTAAAAGATAGGGAACAAGTGAGAAACGCCAACACCTCCTGTGGCTGTTTGAGCAGACCTGAGTCTCTGGAACACTAGATGATTCATAATGAAGTTCCAGCTAACTGGAGACCCTCTAATTTGGTACCAAAGCCCAGGGTATTGACTGCTTCCTGCCCTTTGTCTGCAGACACACTGCCTGGTCATACTGCTCTCACAACTCACACACCCTCACATGACTCAGGTTGCACGCCATTCCAACTCATTGGACAGTAACTCAATATGGCCTTAGCTGATTGGATAATGTATGCCTCTATGCCAATGAATGTACACATTAGATCAGACTTGCACCTCAACGCTGTTCTCCAGAGTCCACTTCCCAAGAAACTCTTCATAACTCCACCTCTCTCACCTGTCTCCCATTGAGCCTCTGGTGAAAGGGAGAAAAAAACCCCACATCTGCTGATGCAAGTTTAGTAGCTGTTGACAAATATGACAGAATACTGAAGTTTTACAAAATGAGGCATAGCTATGCTACCATGTTTTCACTATTTGATCAGGGAGGAGGCAAGAAAGCCTTACTGTTACAGATGCAGAAAGATGTCTGATGAACTATGGTTCCCAGAAAGTACTACGCAGACCTGAGGGTCAGGCTGACCTCAGTTTTAGCCTGAGGTCAGGTCAGGATTCAGCAAATACGTTTTACCCACTTCAACATGGCACCTTTAGTCAGGAAACAGAGAGAGATGAATACTTGTACTCAACATTCAGTTCAGTCTGGAACCGCAGATCACCCTCATTCCGTTCCTAACTCAGTTAAACTTCTCTTGAAATATCATCATAGATACACCCAAGGGTGTGTTTTCATGGTGATGCTAAATCCATTCTAGTTGCCAATGAAGTTTAGCCATCACAGAAGCCAAAATAGTCCATGGAGTTGAGAAGCAGAAGAGATGTTCTGTCACTGATGCAAGTTGTGATTACACATGTCTTTGGTTTTGCGAAGCTTCTTTGGCCTTACAGTTCATCTTCTTTTCTATGTATATGTGATTTTCCCAAGAATAAAGAGCTGGGCTGGGAATGTAATTGACCTAGACTTTACAAAGTTCCATCCTCATCAATGGGATAAAAAAAAATAGACTGAGAAAGAAGAGAAGGAAGGAAGAGAAGGCTAAGAAAAATAGGAGCAAGAGACATTGTCGGCTTCAAATCTCTAGGAAGCATTGACAGATTCATGGCTTCAGCAGAAACAATGGTGGCTCTGGGTCAGTGATGGTCTCCCTCAGTACCACTCTGCAAGGCTTTTATTGAAACAAAGTACACAGCAGCATCCTTCCAGGAGAATCTGGGCACCAGCTGCATGAGCTGAGTGAGTTCTCCAGGGAGCTCACCTGTATAGATACACCTCTTTTGAAGAGTCCCAGGAAATATTGAGCAAGATTTTGAAGACACTGACCTTCCCACACACAAGGTTCATGAACACGGGAAGAAAACACAGCTTGAGAAAGTGGCTGGGAGTCTGCTTTTACCCTGAGTCTAGTGCCACTGCATAATGGTGATTCAGAGTGTGAAGATGTCATTCTGAGGTAGATGTAGCAATCATTCTCCTCGCCATCGTCAAGTCTAAGTAATAGGACACAACAGAATAGTTTCAAGTTTAATATTATTAAGAGAATGGTAGAGGTTCCTAAGCTATAAATCCATCTATACTTTTGCTTCTGAAAGAAAAGTATTAAAAACAAAATATCCTGCCCCTCACAAACAATGGTAGTAAACAACAGAGTGAAAGGTTATTCACCTTGACAACACTGTTTATTGAATAGAATTGTTGTTAGATATCAATCAATTGGTGTAAGCAAAATCTGATAACTCTCATTGTTTGCTGAGAGCTGAGACTATGATATTGTAAATATCACTGCAATGAAATATTCATGTTCTGTTCCCCCCACCCAATCTCTCTTTTGGACATCCTTATTAATTATAATTTATTATAATTAATTTCCATAAATAGAATTAAATAGATATCCTGGTTTTCATCTATACAAGGCCTATAAATTATGCTTATGAATTCACTTTTTTAAAGATATGAAATTCACTGCTGGAGATTATTCTAGTTTTCTCTTGCTTTGTTTTATGTTACTCATCTATTTTTATTTGCATTGCAAAGTTATCTGGGCAAAGGTCAGAAGAACTGTTAACCTTGATGTTGAACTCTGCACTAAGTGGGCTTTTTGGATTCATAGTGGTACAGTTCTGCAGAAGACAAGCATGACGGTCATGAGTTTAGCCAGGCTCAGGGCTTGGCCCCAGCTGCATGTAGCCTCCTCCATATTTCTAAACCAACTGAAATCAGACTTCATATTTGAATCACATCTGCCTGCGTTACTTTCAATCTATGATGGCTTTGAAATTTTTCGTATTAATGGATTTGAATATAAGAAGTGATAAGAGAAATCTGTAGACCTATATAACTTTAAAGTTTTATGTGTGTGAACCTGGAAATATTAGAAACATAGTTTACAGTAGTGAACAATTTAGTCATGGTATAAGAAGATCTATGATGTGGCTGGGATGCTGGGGCTGGGTAGTCTGCTAGCACAGCCAGTTAGTTATCTGAAGGACAAGAGATGAAGCCAAAGGCAGAGTATATATTGCAACTGACAAAACAAAGGGGAGAAGACGGGGCCATCAAGTTTCTCCCCATTCACCTCCAGTAGGATGCCTCTTGCCACACGTGCCTTACTGTATTCTCAGAACCCTCAGATTTCAATTCCCACTTCATATTCTCCAAGCAGCCTATTTAGTTGCCCTGAGGATGTCAAGATTTTATTTATTTGTTATTTATTTATTTACGACAGGATCTGTATACCCCTGGCTGGCCTGAAACTTGCTATGTAGGCCAGGCTGGCCTTGAACTCACAAAGATCCACTAGCCTCTACCTTGTGAGACCTGGGGTTAAAGACATATACCATCTCACCATCACATTTTTCCTTCTTAATATTTATTTTTATTTTACATGTTTATGAATGTTTGTCTACACATATGTATATGCACCATGTGCATGTTTGGTGCCTATGGAGGTCAGAAGAGAGTGTTGGATCCCTTGTAATTGGAGTTAGAGGCAGTAGCAAGCAACCAGGCAGATGCTTTCAAACAAATCAGGGTCCTCTGAAGAGCAGTAAGTGCTCTTGATCATCTTACCAGCCCCTGGAAGGCGAATTTTAAAAGAAAATTTAAAAAGGCGGAAAAAATATAAAAGCAACTTTATCATAGTTAAAGTGTTTATGTGATTAAACATATAATAGAGTTTTGAGCTCCCTATCATCCAAGACTAAGAAGAAAACAAAATGATAAGTCATTTAATTATGTAGGTGCATCAAAGCAGAGGCATGATTTCTACCTGAAACTTCTTTGGACACTGTGACAGGAGCCCTTTCTTAGGAGGAAGGTCAGCAGAACCTGACAGATTTTGCTACAAATGTGGAAGTTATATTCATTATTTCAGCTCTTAGAACAAACTTCAATTATGACTAGAAGTATTGGCCACCATCCAGTTCAGCCATGGCAGCCACGTGAGGCCCAGAACGAACTGTTTCAGGTTTATAATAAGGGTTCTGGAACAGCCTCTATCTCCTGCTTCTTTTCAGAGAATGACCTTTCAGGTCAGGACCTATCTGGATGCCATTCCATTGCCAATGGGCGAAGCAACACAAGGAATCGAGAGCAGAGCTTCACAGGATAAACTGAGCATCAGAATTCCATGTGGCTTTTCTCTTAGATACGAACTCAGCAACACTGGGGACGTAACCCACTAATGCCTTGTCTTCCTGGTTGTCTGATTCAGTTGATGTGTTTTTAGAATCCACTCCTCCGGTGAATCAAAAAGCAGAGAGTTTGGGTCTGTGATAGTAACAAGGGGTTGAGAAAGAGTCTCCTGAGTACGTGAAAAATGGGAGAAGACTGGGACCTCTGAAGGCCATCTGCAGTGCCTGTCACCTGGTATGAAAGACAAGAGTGAGGCCAAAGAGCTGCTTGTGGGACTTGGGAATTGGAGCTTGCTATTTGGAAAGAAGAGAACAAGAGCCCAGGCTGTGAGCCCACTACCCTGGCATGCCTACCTCCTGCATGCCTGGTGCTCAGATATTCCCCACAAGGCACATGGACCCATTACAGTCATTCTTTTCACATGGCAATGCCTGTCTGCTCTGGCAAATTTTGATAAATGCAATGCCAAGTTGAGCAGTGTGCAACCACCGCAAGCAATATTAATCAAAGAAGGGACTGGGAGATCTCTCGGGTACTTTTTGTAGCGAGGGAAAAATAATCACACGTCTGATTTCTTCAAATGACCACATTCATGGGTTCTTTCTTTCTTTCTTTCCTTTTTTCCTTCCCTAACCTAACAATCATCCTGCCTCCAATAGTCAGGCGGATATCCATCAGGTCCTATGTAAAAAGCTGTCCCCTGGAGGCCTAATTCTGATTTGTACTCTCTCCAGGTCCTGAAACACTAAATACGTTAAAGTGGATGGCTTTTAATGAAAACCTTAGCCTGCATGGCTTAGCTTTTAATTGTGCAACACACACACACACACACACACACACACACACACACACACACACACACCACCTTCTGAGCTGTTTATTGGAATTACAAACGCTCTGCCTAAATGTCAAGCTATGCCACAGAGAAATGTGAACAGCTCAGTTTATTAATGGCAAGTTGGAAGGTTGGCCCCATCACTCACAGCAATGAGGCCTCCAGCTTGCTCTCAGGCCCTCAGCTTCCAACAGAGTGATGTGGTCATGGTATTGGCTTAGAGCAGATTAGAAATCCAAGGCAAGGAGAGAGACTCACAAAACCCTTGTGCAGGCTCAGAGTCATCAGCAAGCAGACAGAAACACAGACAAGAGGCGCCTGTGCAAATGGACTCAGGTGCTCTCTAAGGCCACCTCCTTTGGATCTGCTTGCTGGACATGTGTGTTGAACAGTGTCTTAGCCTTCTTTGTCTTATCAGCAAAGACTTTACTATCATCTGCCCCTGTATGGCTGCTGTGAGTCTGGGTAGGAAAAAAATACATTTTTCATTCTCTAGGGCAGTGCTTAACACATTGAAGATTTTCAAAACAACGACAAGTTTAGAAAAAAATTAAGGTATAGGTGTGGTTTTATATTTAATTCCTTTAATTCATAAGTTCAAGAAAAAATTATCATAGATTTCACCCAGATGAAGGCTTATGAAGTCCATGAATGACACATTAGTAATTGATGAGCAACTCAGGCAGGATATACTATAATGTCTACCCACATACTCATAACTGGTACTTACTCCCAGATCAGAGAAAATTCACTTAAATCAAAGGTACAAATCACTCCTGCTGCCATGACATCAATAAAATAAAATTAAAAAAAGAAAACTAAAGCTAGAGAGAAAAGATAAGTCTAGCTGCCAGCAGTGGGCTCGATGCTAGTATGCTGGACATTATGTGCTTGTGATACATTTCCTCCACATAAAAGCAACCAAAACTAAACCTATTAAAATAAATAGTTCTGGATCAACAAACATCTATAACCCCAAAGAGCAAATCAGTGTATTTAAATTCCTTAATATGTTCATCAAGGGAATGGAATGATCATTACTAGAAACCAAGCAGCCAAATAAAGATGGGTGTTTCCTATTTCCCTAAGAAACTGTTCAAGTAGAACTGAATCTTGTTGATTGACAGACTTGGAAGACTTGCTAGATATGCTTCTACCCAAGCCTCTGTTTGAGTTCCAGAGGGTGGGAACCCACTTCCCAGAAGGAAGATAGGATACTTGGCTGCTAACAGCAAAACATCTGCAGTGGCTAAAGATGTCTTTTTCTTCTCTGATAAAGTTTATGTGTTTCGAAATGGAAGCAGTCAAGGGATTTGTATATGTCTTCAAGGCCCCCAATACCTGCTTTGTGATGTGGAGTTGACTTTTCTTTACTGATAGGAATCAGAGACAGGAAAATAGTCTGGAAGCTTGAGTGCCAACTAGCCTAAAGCACACAGCACAGGTATATAAAGAGAAAGAGAATCTGCTTCAAAACAAGATAGAAGAAGAGAAGCAACCCCCAGAAAAGTTAGAGGTTGTCCTCTGACTCTATTCTGCATGCAGTGGCACATGCGTGCTCTCTCACCCCCTCCCCCTTTCTCTTACTCTTCTCTCTCTCTCTCTCTCTCTCTCTCTCTCTCTCTCTCTCTCTCTCTCTCTCTCTCTCTCTGTCTCTCTCTCTGTCTCTCTGTCTCTCTCTCTGTCTCTCTCTCTCTCTCTCTGTCTCATACACAGGCACAGACACACGAACACACACATACACACAATAAAGTATGTCTAGACTGTGAGTGGCAAAAATTAAGACTTGAACCTACTTCTGTTCATTCCACAGCTGGTTGACAAAATATTAATTTCACTCAAACCTCCCACGCTGTGCTGTTGGAACATAAAATGTCATTCAGGGGATCAGGAGACTTTTCTGATCACTGCTGTAATCAGAGCAGTCATTTTGGAACTGAACTTAATCCAGTGTGTGTGTTTAATTAATACCTGGAAGAGGGCTGATGTCAAAGACACCTGATGCTGAGAACTGGCACCCTCAATCTCCTTTTCCTCTTGCCCCCATAATTGGTGTCAGGTTAAATATTCTTTCTGCTTTATGATTTTGGCTTTTATCTTCCCTCAGACTCCATGATCTCCCATTTCTCAAAAGAGAATTCTTCACCCTAGTTCCCAACATCACTCACTGTATGACATCTTTCAGCCACCTCCTTCTCTGTGACAGGAATCTTGAATGATCTCTGACCAAGGTCTCTAAGTCCCATCCTACAAGAGGAAGAGGGAGGTACTTAGACTAGATGAAGGATTCAGTGCCCTCAGAATTTCAGGGAAAATACCAGACATTCAGTAAAAGTTTCTACTTGGTAAAAATCTTCTCATGTGTGTGATTACGGCAGAGGTAATAGTTAAGAAGGCATTTTCAACCCCTAAACTGTTTTATCTTCATAAGGTTAAAACAGTATACTATTTACCATTTAATGGGTGGGCTGTATTCTGTTGTCTAGCTTCCTTTTTTAGTGGTATTGGGAGGGAAAGATGAGGAAATGACCCAAAGAACACACAGCTATACTTGAAGGAAGGCAAGATACAAATATTCCATTTACTACTTGGTTATGATTGAAGAGCTTTTATATATAATTGCATACCTAGAAAAATATGTTTCACCACAAAGTATTATAAAATTTGATTCATAAATAAGATAAGTATAATGGGTAAGCACTTCCAACCTTAAGCTCTTTAACTGCTGAGATATTGTTTTAGAATCTGAGTAAACACTGTAGATACAACATCTCATCTCTGCAGAACAATCTTTGTTCTCCTGGCTTTAGGGTTCTCTACTATTTAACAGTCCCACACCCTTAAATCTGGTGTGGAAATCACAGGAAGCAATGGCAAGAAAGTTCTGAATCACATAGGTAGGACTTCTCGCTCAGTTTTCCTAGCCACTCGACCTCCTGCAGCCTTCTTCTGATTACTATCACTATAGATTGCTTTTCCTGGGGACCTCAGTAATGATTGCAGCAACGTGGAAGTTGGAAATGTTTCCTGTTCCATAATAATCAGGCTTGATGGTGACCAACCTTGAACTCACAGTGACCCAGGTCCAGCACGTAAAGCAGCAGATGTTTGGGAGTGAACCTGTGTGTATGGGAGAGGCGGGGTGGTGGTGGTGGTGGTGGTGGTGGTGGTGGTGGTGGTGGTGGTGGTGGTGGTGGTGTGTGAATGTGTATGTGTGTCTCTCTGTGTGTGTCTGTGTGTGTGAGAGAGATAGAGAGCATCGGAGACAGAGGGAGAAAGAGAAGGTGGTGGTGGTTACAGTGGCAGTGGTGCAGATATAATATAAGGTAGGACATGAAAGTAAAACAATTAAGGTCTCCGGCTGGTCAATGTCATCAAGGAAAAACAGAGTCAGAGGGAAAATAAACTTCGCTGGAGCATTTTTGATGAAACATCACCTATACTTCTTCTTCAGAACCTGGCAACTAGAGGCCCAAATCTTACATCCACACCTCAGCTTCAGTTACCACCATCAGCCTGTGAAGTTCCAGCCCTTCTGCACTTTCTTGATGCGGCTTCCGAAATTAGGATGGACATTTTAATAATTCCAAAGAATTCCCCTCAAGTTTATGAAGGCTCCAACTAATTCTCTCTCTGCCTTTAGACCCACAGTAACTGTAGTCAAGCTGAGAGTTAACTCTGCTGATGGCCTAGGTGCTAAAGTGTTTGTGAATGACTTCAGTATGCATGCTCTTGCTGGCTTCATCTCCTTCTGGACCTTTAATTTCTACAGCAGTTCAGTTTGGAAGCTTCTGTTCACGTAACTCTGAGGCTATTTTTATATCTCTGTCAAATCTCTCCCTGATCCTCGTCCTTTGAAAGGATCCTTATAAATCCTATCATAATGGTAGGAATGTAAGAAACTGACAGGGTGGAAAGGGATTGGACAGCACATGGTCCTACAGCTGTTACCATTTGGGATCAGAAAGCTGGCGACATTTAAAAAAGAAAGCCACACTGCCATTTGTCTAACATATATATCTTACATATATTTTAACAGTCTGTCTTAACAAATCATTTCATGCATTCACCCTAATAAATACCTCTCTCTCTCTCTCTCTCTTTCTCTCTCTCTCTCTCTCTCTTTCTCTCTCTCTCTCTCTCTCTCTCTCTCTCTCTCTCTCTCTCTCTCTCTGTGTATATGTGTATGTTGGGGGGGTGAGTGGTGTAAAATGAATTGCTAAAGCGTCTTATTAATAAAAAACCCAGAGCCAGATATTGGGGTAAAACTGAGAGATCAGAAAAGCAGAAAGAAGCCAGCCACGTTCTTACCACTTGGAGATCCTCAGTCAGACCTACTTCCTGTATACCCACCCTATATGCTTTTCTGCATTTCACTTCCTCTCTCTGCCCAGCTATTTGACTTCCTGTCTGTCTGTACAAACCTCCAGAACTCTATGGTTAGTGTTGGGATTAAAGGCATGTGTCACCATGCCTGGCTCTGTTCTGGCCTTGAACTCACAGAGATTTGGATGGATCTCTGCCTCACAAATGCTAGGATTAAAGGTGTGTGCTACCATTGCCTGACTTCTATGTTTAATATAGTGGCTGGCTTTTTCCTCTGATTCTCATATAAGCTTTATTAGGGTGCACAATATATCACCACAGGTGAGTTTGTATATGGAGTGTGTGTCTGTGTATGTGTGTGTGGGGTGTGTGTGTGTGTATGGGGGTGAGTGTGTACAGTGTGTGTCTTAGTGTGGAGGTATATATGGGGGGGGTGAGAGTTTGAATGTGTGTGAGAGTGTGTGCGTTACTTGAGATCTTACCCAAGCCCTTGAACATACTAGGCAAGTTTTCTACCCCTGACTTAAATCTCCAGCCCCAGAGTTAACTTTGTGAAAGTTAGTTCTTTTTTAACCAAACTCCATTAAATCTGGAACACAGGTCAACTGAAATGACCTCCTTACTTAATCACCAGGTTCTCATCCTTCAGGGCTCAGAGCCAGTTTATATTGTTAGATGATGATAGGGAGGGAGTAGGAAGACCAAGGACAAGAATCCAAGCAGTACTTTATAGCGTGACACATGGTCTCACTGAAGAATTACCAAGGGCTGAAGGAGCCCAGGAAATGGATCCTAACTTGGATGTGCTGAATGAAACACTTTGCAGAAGCATGAGCATCCAACCTGAAAGCATGAATGAAGAGCAAATGTAAAGAGAAGAAGCAGTGCTTCAACCACACACTTCAGAACATGTAAGAGACCCTGATAATGCGACAAGTTGAATTAGTGTCAATTTGAAATTAAAATAGACAGTGTTGGACTTTCAAGCTATTAAGATGAGCAGGGATAAACCACTAAAGTTACTGATGCTAGATTACACTCATATTCTTTTTGCATTCCGTCTGTAAATATCAAAAGGAATCATCCCATTCCCCTTATTTCTGCCAAGTGAGATACCCAGCACAGAAATTTCACATTTGCATGTCTTTCATTAAATGGCTCAAATTTACCAACACAAATTCATCCCATCCAGTGTCTTCTCTTTTATTCACTTCAGTCCTTAAATCATTATACCAGGCTTCCTCTGGTGTCCTAACATATCATTCTCCCTTTTTAACGATGTGTATTTGCCTGTGCCAACACCCTGCCCAAAACTGTCCACCAACATCCTAGTCCTTTTAATACAAGTCTGCCATCATTCAGGATTTGACAGATGTCAGTTCCTTCAAGACGTTCCCCAGAGCAGGAACCAGCATCCCTTCCCCCACACTTCCACAGCACCAGTGGGGATCTTTCCCCAAATCTTGTCTTTTTTTTTTTTTAATTTTTATTTTTTTTTTTATTATTATTATTATTTTACAACACCATTCAGTTCAACATAATAGCCACAGAATCCCCTGTTCTCCCCCTCTGTGGGCTAGGGGGAGGGGTGGGCAAATCTTGTCTTTTAATTGTGTCTCAAACTTCAGTTTCACCACTCAGGGTCATCTCACATGTACTTTGGTAAATACCAAGTACTTTGTTAATATTAATATATATATATATATTATCTTTGACTGATAATTCCATATACTCTATAGAAGAAGTCATCAAAATGATTGTTTTATATTCATGGTGATCACATGACATCCATCCCTAAATAGACTCTAAGTTATTATCAAAAAGAGAAAAAAAATTTCTTGTTTGGTTCTGTGTTCTTAGTGTTTGATTTCAGCACATGAGACATATTAAGTGCATTTGTAAATATTTTCTGAAAAGTAAATGAAAAGAAAACACAAATAGTGCCCGGTTGCCTGGCCTAAACCTCCATCTCAACCCATAGGCATACATGTACACACACATACACACACACACACACACACACACACACACACACACACACAGAGAGAGAGAGAGAGAGAGAGAGAGAGGCATACATGTACACACACATACACAGAGAGAGAGAGAGAGAGAGAGAGAGAGAGAGAGAGAGAGAGAGAGAGAGAGAGAACCTTAATCCTCTTTAATTTCCTGTGAAGGTTAAACAAGACAAACAAATGGAGTTTTCCTCTACCTTCTCTTCCTCTTATACACAGACTAGCCTTCCTTAATCCTAATTTCCTGCTAAGAATTCCTTGGTCAAAAAGGACAGCAGTTGAATGTCCAAAATGTCTTTTGGGGATAGCCAAGAAAAAAATTCAATCATTTTATGAAGGATTTTTCAGGTTGATGGGACTCAATAAGACAGAAAATTACTCTTGATTTTACCAGTGCACTTTGAAAGGCACTCAACATGTCAATTAGAAACTACACATTTATGATATTCAGTAAGCAATATCTGGTCCTCAGAAATTCCTTTCCTTCAGCTCACCATTGTCTTTCCAAGTTAGTGTCTGCCTGGATCAGTGAGTATGCTGTCACTAGAAAAACAACACAACTTCCTTTTCCATCATGAGACACCTTCTGCTCCTCTTCTAAATGGCTTCAGGATGAGTGAGAAGACTCCTGTTGCAACCTCACCGTGTGTGAGGCTATGTCCACTTCTCTTCCTGCTAAGCTTGTTGGGGGGAGGAAGCATAACATATTCCATATGTCCTACACCTGTTTCTAAGTTGGTTATGTGTCTAGGAAGGTAGAATCTGAAGTTATTCAAGGATAATTTCTAGATTCTTCACTGATGTAGACTCTATAAGATACAGATCACTCTAAAAGTAGCATCTGGATCAGCCTGAGAGCCCTGGTTTTACATAAGATGGAAAAGGCCAGTATGGGCCCAATAAACTATCTCCGACTTGTGGGAAACAGAAAATCAACTCGAAGATTTCATTCAGTTTAGCATCTGTCTCGGTGCCTTATGAAAACTTACTGATACAAGGATATTAACATTACACCATGTGGAAGCTTCCTTTTTCTGCAGTCTATTTATAAGTACAAAATGTTGGCAATTTATAGCAACAACAACATTAAAATCATCCCAGTGTTTTATACAGATGTGTAGCTGTTGCAACTTAGCTTCAAATGCGTTGTGCAAACCAGCCTCATGGTGAAAAGCCATACACTCCTACTAGTGTTGTTCTGTCTGCCCATGGTTGACATGCTAACTTTTTGCAAAAAGAGGGATCTCCACAAACTACTGACTTTGAAGCTGAGAACACTTTTGTCAAAAGAAAACAAAATTTTACTTCTGAATGTTAGTGACAAAAATTCTTCGAACATATTCTAAAGCCATATGATTTTTATAAGAGCAAACAAAATGGCTGCCTCTCACTATAAACTGTTCTATCTTATTTGAAAAGCATATAATGTGATGCATTTGGGGAAGGGGAAGCCATTCATTAATATTTCTGTCATATATTTCCTGACAGTTTCCTCTGTACTCGATCTTAGACTAGGTATCAGGAAGGTCAAGTAATGACATCCAATGTCTGCTGCAGGTGAGATATTTTGTTGGTGGTGGAGCCTTCTCCTTTTTCCTCCTGAGTGTAGGTAGTATGGATAATAATGAGATAGTGTTATTTGGTTCAGGGTTATAATCAAGTCCCATGAGAAGAGACTTGGATATTGCATGTTAGAAACTTCCTTTTGTACTGTGGAATCCTCTGGAATCCCCATCCACATTTTCATGCTTATAGAACTTCAGCCAAATCTCAGAAACTACAAAGCAACCAGACTGAGTAGCTACATAGTTGGATCCTAAAATAACCCTTAAAACAATGGACTGCCCTTTCTTGGACTTATCCCAGAAACAGGAAAGGCAAGCCATTGGAATTAGAATTATCTGTACTTTAAGGCAGCTGTTGGTTTTATTTTTGTTGTGGTGCTAGGGATGAAACCTGGGGATCTGTCTGGCGAACAGGCTCTCTACTACACAGTTACATCCACAACCAAGTCATTTACTCCCTTCCCTTCCTAAGCCAAGTCCTCAACACTAATCACCCACTTAAACTGTTGTCATTGGGTCTTGACACAAGTTTTCACCTCTTTACCCTGCTGTGCACTTACCTGAGGATGTCAGTCAATGACCCACTTAAAATAAAATATTTGCATAGAGTCCACTCAGAGGGAGTAAGAAGTCATGTCAACAGACTGAACTCACAAACCACTCTACATGCAAACACTTGGGTCATCACCTGCAGTCTTCCATAGTTCCTGCTTACAGCTGAAGAAGTTGACATCAAGAAAGAAAAATGAATGACCTGTGCTTGCACAGATACTACATGGCAAAGTCACTGCCATGCAGACCCTTGGCTCCTTCCTCAAAAGCCATCTATTTCCCTTGCTCACAAATACTTTGTGGCTTGAGGGCTTACAAGCCAGCTCTCTATCTGCATTATTTATAGAAAAAGGTTCTCTTGCTAACGCCAATCTTAAAAAGAGAATATAGAGCAAAGGCTTGTTTGGAGAAGCAGTCCTACATTATCCCTGAATGAAACCAAAGCCTGGAAGACAAGAAACCTGACAAAAAAAAAAAAAAGAGTTATATAGAAGCCAGAGGGCTTTAGATGATATATGAAGGCATTAATAGAAAAGTAGCTATTCACAGGGTTATGATTGATCATGTATTTAAAATAAACACAGTTGCTTTTCTTTACTTTGGCTCTGACAGCGGCTGAACTTTAGTACCATAATGGCCCACTGTTGTCTACATGGCAGGTGGCTGGTGCATAAATCCCAGAGAGTGGCAGACTGAAAGGCCAATATATGGACTCGATCTGTGACATTGCATGCCCTGAATTTCTGCAGAGTAGCAAGCCATTAGTGTCTGTGTTCTCAAATCTCTGCATTAACTTCATGGGAAGTGAAAATGGAGAAGTCCAAGTACAATTAAAATTTAATTGTTGCAATTCCTCACATGGCATTATCTGTCCATAGTGAGGAAGGAGCATTGTTTTCCTAAACTGTACAGTTGCATATGTGTCTTCCTGGATTATTGAACCTAATCCTTCATGAAATACTTCAGATATCTTTACAATAACTCAAGTTATCATAATGGCCTGCAGAATATTTGGCAATGTAAATATATATTAATTAAACTAGTTCACTCTTTTTTTCCCCCAGAGCTAAGGACTGAACCCAGGGCCTTGTACTTGCTAGGCAAGCACTCTACCACTGAACTAAATCCCCAATGCCTCACTCTTTTATATAGAACTACCAATTTCTTCAATGTGGAAACACAGTAGAACTTCAAATACTTTTATAATCACCATTTCAACTAATGATTCCAATTTATTATGTTCATAAGGTGGGAGAGACAACCAAAAATATCTTTATTAGAATGTTATACATGTACTAACGGTAGATTTGGGGAGAAATAAAAAGACTTAAGATTTATAATTGAGACTGAATGTCATCTCATTTACCATCATGGTGTTCAGATAAACAAACAACCAGGGCTTCAGAGATGGTTCAGTTGGTAACATCCTTGCCATAGAGACAAGAATATATGAGTTCAGATACCAACACTCACATTGAAAAATAAATGCCCTGGGTATGACAGGGCATTCCTGCAATCTTAGATCTGTAAGGGTAAAGACAGAAAGATCTCGGGAGCTTGGTGGCTGGCCAGTCTAGCCAAATTAGTGAGCTCCAGGTTCAATCAAAGGCCATATCTCCAACAATAAGTTGAATATTAATTGAGGAAGGCATCCAAAATTGACCTATGACCTCTATTTATGCACACATATGCATGAATGTTCACACATGAACACACACCACCACCTCTATCACACTAGAAACAACAAAAAGAAAACCGAGGTCCAGATGGTCCATGATTTTTCCATTATTGAGTACAAACCTAAATGTGCAATTCTCTGTTTTACTGAACCAAGAACAGTCACCAGCATATTGTCATGGCAAGTCTACAGCCTTCATCATCAGACACATGCTTAAACAACATATAATCAAGTATTCAAAATATAATGTAGCTGTTATTCTGATTCTGTATATGCACTGAACTCAATTTAATGACCAGAATAAATACCATGTAAGTTTTGATTTTATTTTATTTTTTAATTTATTTTATAATTTAATTCGCCAAGGATTCCCCTGTCCTCCCTCCTCAACCCCCCCCATACTCCCCCCAGCCCACCCCCCATTCCCATCTCCTCCAGGGCAAGGACTTCCCTGGGGATTCAGCTCAGCCTGGTAGATTCAATCCAGGCAGGTCCAGTCTAGAAACTCTCATCCAGTGACTGATGGAAGTGGATACAGAGATCCACAGCCACGCCCCAGGTGGAACTCTGGGAGTCCAATCAGCAAGAAAGTTTTGATTTTAAATAAAATTTTTAAAAAAGTAAATGACTTTAAAATGAAGACAAATGTACTTGAATTTTTATGAAAACATTTCCAGATAGAAGAGAAACTTCTAGAAATGTAAACTCATTGGCTTCTGAGACTTTCAAGTTTTTTTTTTTTTTTTAGAATCATTCAATTCATTACTAGTTTTTTCCCCTCAATGTCAGATAAAAATAAATGCAAATAAAATGGCCTTCTTCCTGTTGTCCTTTGACCATATCATGACTAAAATCTGCAAATTAGATGTGGATAATGATGAAACTACCCACAGGGCCCTGGCCTCTGCCCAGTGTCTCCTTCACTTGCACAGTGTTTGGTGCTTCCATAGAGCAGAATGCACTAGTCTGTCACTATTTGCATTTTCATTCCTGAATCTTGGTGATTATCTATGGCATATCAGATGCACAAGCCAAGACTTTCTTTTCTTACAACATAGTCCATGGAGGTGGAAAGATGCCACACAGAAGCGATCAGAGATGCAGAAAGAAATAAACTGAGGTTCAAGAAGGGTACAAATTATCTCAATTCGGGATCTCTGAAAAGAGGTTATATCAAAACAGAACCTGTGAGAATAAGGAAGAACTATGCAGAAGAAGAGGAAGAATTGAGCACAGGGGGAAATAATTTAAGTTATAAAGTTACAAAACTAGCACAAGCCAGAGAGTGAGGTTGGCTGGGAATTGGGAGTTCCTGGGCTAAGAATGAAGAGAGATGGGAGATGGACCCATTTCATGGAGAGATTTATTGATCAGCTGTGTTGAGGAGTTGAAGATTCATGGATGGACTTTTGAAATGATGAGTGTAAAGGCCTTTTTCATAAATGTAAAAAATAATGAATTATAAATTGTTACTGTGAAAAAGGCAGGCTGGCTCAAGTGTCTGTTTGGAACAATTTTCATACATGTTCTCCTGAGATGCAGAACAATAAACTACCTAAAAGATCAATCAACTCACAGACTATGTTAAAATCTGTTTTCTTTGGCAATTACAGGCCCTTGGGTGTGCGGTCTTGTGAGGCCAACAACTAGAATAGCTTAGAACACACAAGTGTGCCTCCCTATCTATTTACACATTTCTAGATCGTGCTTTACATTTGAGAGTAGACTGGGTGCAAGAGTGTCTCACAAATAATCAGGAGAATGACATTTTGGTGTCCTGCTATGCTCTACTTTCATGTTTTAATAAACTTAACCATGAACACAACTCAATGTTATTAAAAATGAAGCTGCATATGGCTGTTTCTTCCCAGTCATCCAATAAAAGTGCTTCCCTCTGTTACTTCACAAGTATTAAAACCTAATTGTTTTACTATTCAATTAAGCCTACATGTGCAGGAATGTTTGTGTTCATATGCATCCCCCAGAACTTTGTGTTTTCGTAGTGCCATGGCTCTCCCTTGGGTGGCAGTTTCCCATCTGATGGTGAATGATGCTAATTCAAGTCCATCTCTGGTGAGCAGCTGGCAGAGGCTGTGTAAAACTCACCCAAAGAACACACTGCCTGGGTTTTTCTCAGCAAAGCTATACAAATACGTGAGAGCAAGGGGAAGAAAAAGATGCCATTTCTTGAAGCCTGGTTAGATTGAAAGAAATAAAATGGGTTTGATTTAAGGAGAAAGGAAATGATACTCTAATGAACTCTAGGATTTCATAGGTGGGTTTTGTCATTTTTTTTCAAAGAAACAAGTAAAACCAAGGTAACCAGGGAGCTGATTATTTCCCTTCCTAGGTTATTCAAGGGAATTACTTCTGGAAGCAGGGAGACAAATTGGAGAGAGGTTTAGAAGAAAATGATGAGGCCAATCTCATGTAGAGCCAGGTCTCCTTTCCTCCATCCACTCCCACAAAAATGCAAATGGATTACCTGTCAGTTCTTTCAAATCTATCTGCTCCTGGGGGAAGCAAATTTTCTCTGGCCTCCTTTTTCTTTCTCCTCAAGTCTGGCTACAACAAGCCAGATTCTCTGTTTTGTGTGACTTCCACTGGTGATACCTCTGGGAATTAGAATCTCACAGATGCCCCATGAAAGGTGTGGAGCACACAAATGCATTTCCAGCAATCTCCAATCAAAATGTTTCTCCATGAAAAGGCAGCTTGGCAAGAGACACACCCTTTCACCAATCTGCATTCATCAGAAACAAGTCCATAAGGTGCACTCTTTCATTGCAGAAACACTCTGGCACATAAAGACAGACGAAAGTGTCTTCCTTGGTAAAATCCAGGGTCTTTCCTCTGAGTTCATTCTCACTGTACTTTATCATATTAAGTCATTTACGTCAGTCTCCCTACAAAGTCACAGGAGACCAATTCTAACCTACCCACCTTTATCTTTCTCACTCACTCCAGGCCAATGGCTGACATAGACCTACTTACTACTATGTGTCAGGCACTGAAATAAACCCATAATCAATAGAAATAAACAAAGATGAAAAGTAGTGGCCTCACATCATACACACCATAGGAAGATCTGTATTAGTACACAGTTATGAAGATTTAAAAAAGAAAATGAGTAGGCATTATGAGAAAGACTAGAAGAGAGGACTACACTCAGTTCAGGGTTAGGGGAGTATTCCTGAAAAGTTGACATTGCAGTGACAGTAGAGGAATAAGAAGGTCTTGGACACATAGAGTAAGGGACAACACTCCTGGAACCATGGAATTCCTTCTCAGGCAGGGTTTGCCATATCTGAGGAACATGAGACATGTCTCTGCTGAGATACTATACCAGAGACTAGCTGGCTCAGAAAAGAGAGATTTATTTTCTCACAACTCTAGATGGTAGAAATCCTAAGTCAAGGTGTTGATAGCATTATGTTATCCTGAGGCCTTCTCTTGAGTTTGAAGACATCCATCTTTATGCATCCTTGGCTAGCCTTTCCTCTATGTCTAAATTTTCTCTTTTTATAAAGACGTTGTTCATATTGGATTGAGACCTACCCTAATGTCCCAACTTTAACTTATCTGTCTTTCAGACAACCCTGTTTTCAAGTACAGTTATATTTGGGGATTTGGGAAGTAGATTTGGCATGTGAATTCTAGAAGGACATGCTCTGTCTGCAACTCTTTGTTAGGGTCAATGTGGTTGGATCCTCTCATCTAAGTGCTCCAGAGCCATTCATGGGTAATAAACCAGCCATTAGGCTTTTAAATCTGCTTTTAAAACCAATGCTTTGAGGAAAGTATGGAGAATACATTAGGGTAGCAAAAATAGATGTGGTGAAGCCAGTTAGAAATTGTTGCAGTGTCCAACCAAGAGAATCAAATGGTCTGGGCATGGTGATGACTGTAAAACCATTAAACCATCATTTGGGAAATGAAAACAGGAGAATCCCAAGTTAGAGACCATCCAGGATTACACAGTATGACCATGTTTCCATGTTTCAATGAGAGAGAGAGAGAGGGAGAGAGAGAGAGAGAGAGAGAGAGAGAGAGAGAGAGAGAGAGAGAGAGAGAGAGAGAGAGAGAGAATAATGGAAGGGAAGTTGCAAAGGAGAGAACAGCATAGGCATAGGGTTGGGATGAAAAACAGAAAGCCATTTATACACTAAAAGAAAGAGTGACTGAATAGATAAATGTATGACTGTGTGTGTAAATATACAGAATGAATGAAAGGAGCTGCCCTAATGATCATTGTAAGAACCTTCATTTTGTTCTCAAGGTGATAAAATGAGGCTGATCATCCATTTTTCTGTCTGTCCCCTATAGGAGACAATTCCTGACATAAGCTGTGGATATAGTGGCCTTGAAGAACATTTTATTCTGTATATGAGGGAATGAACATGCAGGTTTTCCCTCTAACCCATCAGACCATGTGTAATACACATGCATTAAGTAAGAAAGTCACAAAGACAAGGACCTGAGCTCACAACGTAGCATGTCTTACTAGGAATGATGGCTTTGATGATCTTATTTGTCAATTCTTCCACTTCCTCAACAAATCTCCCTGTCTTTGACCATCTCAGTATGTAAATTCACATTGATTCTTTTTTTAACAAAATAGTTTTACTTAATTGAGCTTGGGACATTAACCATAGTATTTATACTAATATGGGTGCTGGTCTGAATCTCAAGAGAACACATATCTAAAATTATTCCAGACAGATACTTGAGCCTCCAGCCAGCCAGCCTCTTTCACAGTAATAATTTGTATTTAATTTTTATCCACATTTATGAGAAAGGTCCTTATGCTCATCATTTCAAGGTCCATCCAGGAATTCTTCAACTCCTCAACATAGCTGATAGATAAATCTTTCCAAGAAATGGGTCCAACTCTCATATCTGCCCATTTTTTTATACCTGGAACTCGCTTTGGAGACCAGGCTGGCCTTGAACTCACAGAGATCTGCCTGGCTCTGCCTCCCAAGTGCTGGGATTAAAGGCGTGTGCCACCACCGCCCGGTGATTAATTATATTTATACAGTAAGTAAGTATCAATCGTCAACACAAATCCAAATCCAAAACACCAGCCCTGGGACTGAGAAACAGCTGGATGACTTCCCTAGGCTGTTCATCAAGAAGGGAACAGTGGCATGTATGCAACACACATGGCAGTGGCCAGTGCCTTCAGGATCAGTGCAGTGGGTAACAGAGATGTGTGCTGGATGGCCTGTGGGAGGAAGAAGTCCATTGGCTATTGGGGTAGGGCTTCAGTCAGAAGGGCTCTTATCTGTAGCAGAATCACTGGTCCCCATCTCTCTTCATTCTTAGCCAACTCAACCCCAAATCACCCATGGATGCATAAGAGAGACACTTCCTTTTAGAGAGGCACAAATGATTGATAAAGTAATACAATCAGGGATCCACAGAACCACTCAATTACAGCACTAGATGTGCCTTGTGGTATACAAGTCCACCAATCAGCCTCTCTCATTTCCCACCAATAATCTCCTTTTAAAAAGTCATTTCCCGGTCCCTCAGTATCCTTCCTCAGAAAAGTTGCTCACCACACCACAACACTCTCCTCCATGCCACTACCGACCCATGAAGATAGTTAGCCTGCAAGTAAAGAAAAATAGGCTCTTGGTCTTACCACAGTTGCCAAGTTCTCCTACCTGCTGGAGGAGCAGCCATTCACCAGAGTGTAATTTTCTGGAGGATAGCTTCACATCTTTAACATGCACACATGAAGTAATGTCAGTGTTTTCCCCAGCCTGTTATTCCTGTTGCATATAGTCTCTCAGGAAATGAAGTGTACGTATAGAATAGAAAGCTCTAAGAATGGACTGACTGGCCTGTCCTGCTGTTGGAACACCAACAACTTAGATATTCAGGGCCAAAACTTGTCCCAAGGACCCTTCTTTCCCTTCTTTTCTACATCCAAATTGAACAACCTTGTGGTATTTATTCCTCAAATTTCTCTTGACCTTTTTTTTTTAAAAAAAAATCTTTGTTATTCCCATACATGGTAACCAATTATCTGACCTTATTCTTGCCTAAAGAACACAGGCATCTACAGACAAATTAATCTTCTTTATAGTTTTCTTATGCTCAAATTGACATTTACCCTTATCACTGCTCACCACCCGAAGGACTAAGAATTATAAACTTTTACTTTTCATGTCATTCCCTTAAAGCCATTTAATCAACTGTATTTACACGTGCATGTTTACATGCATGTATGCTTGTATGTCCTGTAACAGGCTTTTAAAAAAATATATTTTTGTATTTGTGTGTGTACTAGAGAGCTAGAGATAGGTAAGTGGGTAGATAGACAGACAGATAGATAGATAGATAGATAGATAGATAGATAGATAGATAGATAGATAGATAGATAGATAGTGAAGGTCAGAGATCAGAGGACAATTCTTGGGAACGAGTTCTCTCCTTCTCCCTTTACATAGATCTCAGGAATTGAACTCAGATCATCAGGTTTTTATAAAAAGTGCTTTTCCTGGCTTAATAATCTCACCAGTACTGCAAATAGACTTTTAATGGTTCTACAATCCCCTTAAGGTACAAATAAAAACTAGTTTCTGCATATTTTGTATTTACTTTTGATATTTTAATTTTATTACATTTCTCCCTTCCCTTTCTTCTTTCCGAAGACTCCCATATACCCCTCCAAACTCTCATTCCAAGTCATGGCCTCTTTTTTATTTTATTTCTTTATTTTTAACTAATTGATATTACACATACACAGATGCATGCAGGTATGCATATGTGTGTGTGTGTGTGTGTGTGTGTGTGTGTGTGTGTGGTGTGTGTGTATGTGTGTGTGTGTGTGTGTGTGTGTGTGTGTGTATTCCTAAATACAATCAATCAGACCATATAATGTTACCTATAATTGTGTTTTCAGGACTTACTGGCACTGAACAACCAGTTGATGTACTCTTTCCTAGCGAAAGTCACCTTTCCCATTTCTAGCATTTTTCAATTGTATATGGTTCTTTTTGTAGGGCTGAGGCCTCATGGAATTTTTCTGTCCAGTTTGGCATGTACATTGGTGTCATCCTTGTTCAGCTTACATTTGGACAGTAATGTCTGTGAGACTTTATGGATGAAGCTTCTAACATTACTAGGAGACACAATCTCACAGCAAACACCTTGATCCCCTGGATCTTACAATCTTTCTGCCTCTTCTGCAATGTTTCCTGAACCTTAGGTGTGAAAGTACTTTGTAGATGTATTTTCATAGACTGGGCTCCACAATTCTGAATTTTGATTGGTTGTGGTTTTCTGTAATGATCTCTGTCTGTTGTAAGGAGAAGTTTCCTTGATGAGGGGTGAAGATTACAGTTATCAGTGGGTACAAGGACAAATGTTTACAGATTGTTGTTAAGGCTTCTCTTAGTCACTGTTCTACTTCTGTGAAGAGACACCATGACCAAGGCAACTTTTATAAAAGAAAGCATTTAATTGGAGTCTTACTTCTATTTGCAGAGGGTTAATCCATTATCCTTATGGCAGGAGTGGTGCTGAGAACTACATCCTGATACAGAAGCAGAGAGAACCTGGACCTGGTGTGGGCTTCTGAACCCTTCAAGCCCACCCTCAGTGATCCATTTTTTCCAACAAAGCTAGCCTCCCGTTCCTTCTAATCCAACTGAAGAATTCCACTACCTGGTGGCTTAAACATTCAAATGTATGAATCTATGGGAGACATTCTTATTTATTTTTTTTTATTTTATTTTTTTATTTTTTATTTTTTTATTTATTATTTTTTTTTTTTTTTTGGTTTTTCGAGACAGGGTTTCTCTGTGTAGCTTTGCGCCTTTCCTGGGACTCACTTGGTAGTCCAGGCTGGCCTCGAACTCACAGAGATCCACCTGGCTCTGCCTCCCGAGTGCTGGGATTAAAGGCGTGCGCCACCACCGCCCGGCTGAGACATTCTTATTTAAACCATCAAAGAGACTATTTTGGTTTAATAAATTAGCAGGTGTAGATTATCCTCTGTGGTGGTTTGAATAATGGCCCCCAATAAACTCATGTATTTTAATGCTTAGTCACCAAGGAATGGCACTATTTGAAAGGATTAAAGGGATTAGGAGGTGTGGACTTATGAGAGGAAGTTTATCACTTGAGGGGTGGGTTTTGAGATTCAAGAGCCCATGTCAAGCCCAGTATCTCTCTCTGCTTGAGGATCAGGAGGTAGAATTCTCAGCTACTCCTTCAGCACCACATCTGTTTGAATGCTGCCATGCTCTCCACCATGGTGTTAACAGACTAACCTCTGAAACTGTAAGCAAGCCCATAATTAAATGCCTTCTTTTATCAGAGTTACCTTGGTCATGGTATCTTTTCACAGTAGTAGAACAGTGACCAAGACATTCCCCAGTAACCATGACTTTACTAGCACTGAGTAGTTAGTTAGGTTTATTGTGACAGGCATGATCTACTCCTTGTTGAACAGATCTTAACTCCAATTAGAGAGCAGTTAGTTACTGCCAACATATGTGTGCCCCAACAGCATCCTTGGGGTTATTAGGCAATTCTGGTCATTGATGTGGTTCATAGGCTTCATAGTTGAATAGGACTGATGGTAGCCTCTCTCTTTTGGAAGCTTGCATGGTACCTTCTGGTACCATGAAGACTAGTCCTCGGAAGGGGCCATTCCGGTCAGCTCCAGCTCAGAGGTCTCTGAGCCCTGTTTCTGAAGTACATGTTATCTTAAGTAGTAAGGACTTAAATTCCACCTCTGGGAGTGGTAACCAAGGGCAACAGCAATAGGCTGTATGTTTTATGAGTTTCATGGACAGCCCTGGTCAATAACACAAAGGAGCGCTTACATTTCTTATATTAGGGTTTTCGTTAGATAGGCTTTGGTTCTTGGAGAGAGAACCATCAGCTCAGATGAGGAAAGTTCATTAAGACTGTATGTGTATATTTATACATGGAGATACATGTACAATAAGTTTTTTTAATAGTTACTAACATGACTCCTTGTGGCTTTTCCAGACATCCTTACTGTTATTTTACCTACCTCTTTCCTTCTTCTGTATTTACCTCTCATCCTGTCCCTAAGGATTCCTCCTTTTTTTAATTACACCTACTTTCTTTGCTTTTGTCCTGAAATTTCTGAATTTTATATAAACTTGAACATAATCATAGTTTTCCTCCTAATGGGTCTAATTTTCCCATGAACCGTAACACCCCCCTCACCTTTCTGCTGGGTGGCATGTACTTATCCCAGCAATGTTAACAGTCATTTTCCTCAAAGAACTGGCTTTAAATGTCATATTGCACTTCTCTGACAAGGTTCTCAAACAGCCTGGACCTGGTCTTAAAGGACAAACATTATAGGACAGGATGTGGTGGTCCTCCACTATCCACAGGACACATTCCAAGACTTCCCATGGCTGTCAGAAACCATGAGTGGCAGGAGAACCTATATAGGGTAGCCATATATTACATTTTTCCTATACACCTATTATCTAACTTTATGACTTAGGTACAATAAAAGATTAACAATGAAAGGTAATGAAATGGTACAATTGTGATAGTCTACTATAATAAAAGTTATGTAAATGTGTAACCATTCTCTTCTTCCTTTGGATTGCCTTATTACACTGCCCTCACCTTTCTTGTACCAGTGTGGGATGATAAAATGCCCACACAATGGGCTGAAGTGAGCTGAACATTGCAGACGTAGTGACATAGCTTTGTAACCAAAGGGCTCCTTGAACACAGACATTGAACACTCCAGCAGATCTAGTTACTCAGCTAAGACATTGCCTAATATGCAAGAACTTATGTGTAGTAGAGCTAGTTGGAAAAAGGGATGTCCTCTTCCCCTCCAGGGCACGGGTGAACAGACAGTACAGGGCAGCACAAGATTCTGTCACAGCACTCAGAGTGGCCCATAATTTAAAACCAGTAACTTTGATAATTTAACATTTTCAGACCCTGCTTAAACATGGGCCTGTGAGCCCTTAAGAAAACTGCAGAGAAGAGGCAGCTACCACCTCCCCGCCCCTTTTCGGTGTGTGTGTGTGTGTGTGTGTGTGTGTGTGTGTGTGTTTCTAGTGCACAGTAAGTACTCATATGTATCATCAGAGGACTCTCAACTATTGTCCTTTGTAGTATCATAAATCTATGTAGATTTGGGACATCTTCAGTCTCTTCCAGGGAGGGATCTCTATAGGGCTCTCAGCACCAAACACCAAGAATGCTGGCAAGTTCCAATGAATGTTTGTTGAGCTATTCTTTCATCCCTCCCTACCATAGGACCCGGTAGATTGGTGCTATGCTGGTTATGTCTGTCTTTACAGGCCATACTGTATCTCACATATTAATTTCCTGAGTGGCATTGTTCATAAGAGTGATACAGTATCCCTTCCTCTCTTTCCCCACAAACTCAACTGAAAACTCGAAATCCATCAGAGCTTGGTGGAAACTGTTTCTAAGCAGCTACAATTTGCACAGCAGCTGGGACATTAAACCAAAGGCAGCCCAGCAATGCCTCATCTCAAGAGACCTGGCAGTGTTCCACAGACTAAACCTAGTCATAAGTAATCTCAACCACAGTCACAAGCAATCTTTTACCATCTCATCCCAGCACTGAGCATATATTAAATTGATTAGTTAAGTGTCCCACTTAAGTATAAAGGGAGAAAAAAATTTACCCACATTCTAATTAGCAATTTTTAAAAGTAATTTTATACATACTTTTATGATCAAACAATGCAATATAAAACAAATATTTAAAACTTATCTTAAAACATAGCTACCCTGATAAGCATAATTTAGAAATCTTTAATGAATTCACCTCAATTAGCCTTTAATTAAATAGCTCATTAAAAGCTGATTTGAATACTGCTCATGGAGAAATCCTTGTTCAACTGTTGTGACAGAACAGGAAGTTAATGAAGTTAAAATTAAGTGCAATTTTGAGGGAACAGTCTGAAAGTCATAAAACTGCAAGAGCAAGTGAGATCTCTGACACCTGAGTCATTTCCCCATAACTACATACCCAAGGCTGAAATCCTCTGCAGGGCCTAGGGTACCTGGCTTCACCTCTGGTTAATTGACTTGGCTCTTCCGATATTGGGGACACAAGACAATGGTTGGTGAACTAATAACAAATGAACAATCAAAAGAGATCTAGATAATTGTTGGTGAAAGAACAACAAATGAACCATCAAAAGAGGTGTGCACACTTCATCAATTCAAGCAGAGCACTGAAGAGTACAAAGGAAAGTACACATTTATGCAGCACCTACTTGAATGTTTTGAATGAAGTGTTATTTATTTCTCCTAATAGCCTTTCATGCCAGTAGCTAAAATATTAGTCCTGTTTTATAAGTAACGAAATGGAATGACAAAACTGGGTATGTTGGTTTGTGTTTATCATCCCAGTAGCTGAGGGACTTGAGGCAAGATTATCCATGAGTCCAGCTTGAGTTATATAGCAAAACTTTGTCTCAAAGAGACAGAGAGAGAGAGAGAGAGAGAGAGAGAGAGAGAGAGAGAGAGAGAGAGAGAGAGAAACCACAAATTGTTGTATCTCAGTCACTATCTGAGCTGACATTTTAATCTAAATACAAGAAATACAACTATATTTAAATTGTCATAACTAGACTAGCCTGGAGAGGGGATAGTATACAGTAGCAGACTCTACTTGGATCCTAGTACCAAGACCTTCCAAAAACCATGTCCCCAAGCCAGTACTTATGCTCCTTAGCTCTGTCCTGTCTGCAGGATATTGCCTAATAATTCCTTATCCTAAAAAGAAAATGCTGCTTAGGTACATTCTGCTGGGACATCTGAGGCCAAGTTTAGCAAGGCAAACACCAAGAGAGATACAGCCTTCTTAGAGAGCTTTGGGCTCACTGAAATATGGTGTGGGTGAATAATACTGGAAGATAGGAGAGAAAGCCGGAGTATCAGTTCGTCACCTTGATATTTTGGACCAAACTGAAAACACTCCCAAAAAAGCCAAAATTTCCCAGCAAGAAAAATGTAAGCATCCGTAGACCTATGGCTACTATCTAGAATGCATCCAGGCTAAGATGCAGAGCCCAGCTTTCAGGTCATCTACCTGACTTAGATACCTTGGATGGAGGGAAGTATCCACATGCATTTGGGAGCAGGGCCATGATTCAGGAAGGATGAGGACCATGGACTCAGTGTTCAGCACAAAGCAAGGACAGTTTGCTTGACTGAAGCTATTCAGTGCCTGGAAGTGCAATTGGGCCACTGGGGAGCCCATGATCAGCCCACAGATGCTGTCCCAGGCCTCTTGCTGACATTTAGGCCCAAGTAGAACTGAGGCATCTAAAGCTCCTATGATATGCAGATGGGAGAAGCAACCAGTCATAGGGCCAGAGCTATCTCAGCCTTCTCCCTAATGGCTACAATGAAGATGCAGAGAAGTGGCAGCGAGGGAAGAGGCAGGGGTGATACCCAGAATCTCGTCCCCTCCACCAGGATATCCAGTGCAGCTGTGCTTTTCTCTTTTTCATATCATGATATTGTGGTCCTTATATTTAAGATGGTCCTTAAAGCTTAAGATTCCCTGGCATAAATGCAGATGTATCCCAGTCCTTACCCTTACCAAACTAACACAGAGGGGTTTTGTTTCTTTGTTTATTTACTTTCCAAATTCAGATGGAGCATTTGCAAGATTAGAAGTCTCTCTGAACTCAAGAACAGTCAATTTTATTCTTAGACAAGCATGACTTTTTATTTGTTTGGGTTGTTTGTTTGTTTATTTTTTGTTTGATACAGGTTCTTGTTATGTGGCCCAGGTTGGTATCCAACTTACAGTCCTCTTGCCTCCTCCTCACAGGCATTGAGATTATAAGCATGTGCTACCTCACCTAGTCCCTGTGACTTGCAAACAATGTTCCTTGTACAGACCTTTCTGTAGCTGTCAGCCTCTATCCCTGTTTAACTAGCATTTATTAAGAACACATTTACCTTGAGTAAGTGGTTCCCTGGAGTGTCCCACATAGATTGTATGGTATGAAGACTACCAGGTTTCCCATTTTGAAAGAGATAGTGATGCCTCGTGGATGAAAATAGCAGGTCACTTGCCCAGGAGTGTCATCAGGTCGAAATTCCACACTTGTCCACTCTGCACAAACCAAGGGAAGACAACACATGGGGCTTCTCTGGCTTCTCTGGCTGGCCCGGACCATCCATCCTCTTTCCCCAGAGCCTATCCATGAACTAACACACACTGCACACTCAGGAATACATACTCCCAGAACAAATGAATGCAGAATCAGGAAATTTCTACAGCATCTTCAAGTTTTCTATAGAAGAATGCCCTGACCACCAAGATCTTAATCTATATGATCCATTTAATCTACAGCCAATGAATAAATTTGAAATATGTAAAACAGTGTGTACAGAAATGATGTATCCCTGGTTCCTTTCTCCAGCCAGGCCACTTGCAGCCTCTGTTATTCCTGCCCTCCGAGGTTCTTGCCTCATCTCTGAATAGAGCACACTCCTGTCTTTGTATTGATCTTGGAGTCGACTCCCTTCCCAACCTCTCTCTCTCCTCTCTCTCTCTCTCTCTCTCTCTCTCTCTCTCTCTCTCTCTGTCTTTCTGTTTCCAATGTACAGTAAGTATTCAGGTGTGTCATCTCAAGGGACTTTCAACTACTTTCCTCTACTGTGCCATAATTCTTTGTAAATTCAGGATATCTGTAGCTTCTGTTAAGGAGGGTTCTCTATGGAATTCTCAGCACTAAGCTCCCAGTATGTGCTCAATAAATATATATTAAATGAATGAACAAAATTAATGTACGGTGAGCAATTCTAGAATATAAAAGAGGTAAGTATTTAAATATTCTCATCTGGGTGTATAGCTCACTCTCTTCTCCAGGTAGCTACAGCAGGTTCATGACATTCCTTTGCTCACATCTAAAGATACCTCTATCTACAGACTGGCTTTGCCATGTCAGCACCTCTGGGATGGATAAAAATCTTCCAGGAAGGGTGACTTGGAAATACTTGCTTAGTTTACAGATGAGAAGGCTCATACTGGGTACAGCATCATTGGACTAAAATCAGTCACTTTTAAAAAATAATTTGAAATTTCTTCAATAGCCCACCCACTGGCAGGAGAGCATTCAGTCAAAGGCCTGTCTTCCTCCCTGACAATTAGGAAATTTATACTCTGATCAAGCTTTCAGTGTAGGAACACACAGATGTAGTAACAGTCAAACACCTTACTCTAGATTCTTTAATGTATCCATTGATCATGCATTCATCTTCCAATCCTTGTTTTCTTGTATTGACTTTACCAATCTTCTAGGCCCTAGCATTCAGGATTTATCATTTCATCTACTCAGCTAACTACCTTCCTATATCCTCATCCATTTGTATTTCTCAGCATCTGATTTTAAAAAATTAAAAATAAGATCCACACTAGTTACTTTGAGAGCTATAGGAATAGATGCTCTGAACTCTTGCAACCTGTCACTAAGGGTTCAGATCAAATTAGAAATAAAGTAGATAGTCAAGAAGAATGAGAATATATATGCCCTTCTTATTTGCTACATACCAGGACTCCCCATGACTTAGTGGGCTCCTAGACACATTGCTGTCACCTGGGCACAAGGAACTCTCACACATATTTTTCTCAAAGTTAGGTCTATTTGTTATGCACCAAGTAAGTTATTCAAATTGCCTACTTGAAATATTTCCTGTTAGTTAATTCAAAACTTGCATTTTCAGGGTAGCTAGAATCAAAACCCTGATTATCAGTCCAGTTGGTTTCTTCCAGGATTTTCTGATTCACCAAACACTAAGGACCCTTCTTGTCTTTCAGCATCTTATACAGACATAATCCATCCTCTTTTACTTCCTCAGCATTCATCTCTGAGGTATCAAGTTCTGTTTCCCTAATCTCTTACTCAGACTATGCAAGACTAACTTGCCTCCCAACTGGTCACAGCAATATTATTTTCAAATTCTATTCATAACATGTGACCCACTTTATGCTTAAGGACTTTCAATGTCTTCCTTTTCTTCCCTTGCTGTTAGCAAGGGCCACAAAGCTAGGTTGTCCACAAGCACCTTCAATCTCTTTTCATCTTTACTCTCCTCACCAAGCTCAGCACATCTTCAGCTTCTTGCCACATTCATTCTCATGAATATCATGTACTTCCTCTAGGCATGTGATGGGACCAAGAGGGACTCTGACCACAGAAGATGGTCTCCATTTCTCATAGATTACCTTGGAATTCTCCCACAGAAAACCCTTTGCATCTCTTTTTCTTGCTGTTGTCTCTGTGGCTGGAAGAGCTTCCTTGACCAACACAAGACATGCTGGGATGCAAGGAGTTCAACAAATGGAATGACTCTCCAGTGAATGAACTGTAGCAGTTGGGTCAGACCCAACAGTAGGGGAGTTCTCAGGAATATTCCAAATACTCTCCTTAGCCCCAGCAGGGCTGAACTTCTGTCTCCCACAACGTTAATCTGTTCTTTATTATCACCTTTATTGGCTTTCCTCAATTTCCTGCCACACTTCTCTGCGTTCTCATTGCTCTTCCTGAAATTACTACCCCAATATAGATGCACTCAAAGCCTTTTCTGAAGGTCCATTTGGGAGAAGATAAAGTAGGATGCCTTCACTGACACATGCTTGTTTTTTCCAGATCACTGAACTCATCTGTGATGATGTGGCTGTTGGAACAGATCTTTGATAACTATCACCCTGTTAGCTCCATAAAAACAAGATTCCTGGCTACCTATTCACTTCCTGGGGCAAAGCACAATAGTAGGCATGTGGCAGGGGCTCAAAGAATTAAACATGTCTTAAACGTCTTTAAAAAGATGCATCAAGCTCAATCCTTGGCACTAGATTAAAAAAAAAATATTATTATCAAGCCTTTGCCCTTCAGAGGCACACAGTAGGAGAGGAAAATGAAACAGTTGCAATAGATTGTCACTAAAAATGTTATTCATTCTCATCAGATACTATGAAATGATACATAACCCAACCACAGAGTGAAAGCTTCCATGGGAAGAGATCCCATAGTTTCCTCTCAAGGGTGCATCCTCTAAGGATAAAGTCTAAAATATCCAAATCCCATGGTGTCTTCGAGGAGAGACAGAAGAAAAATATTTTCTTCATGAGCATTATATGTGGAAAAGTTAATAATGAGCTCTAAGGCAGAACTAGTCTAATCATATTGTGGTAAATATTAATAATGGAAATGAAGTCACAGAGGCATCAGTGGCAGCGAGCACATCAGAGTGTGGGAACTCAGACAGGGTTTGCTCTAGAAATTAGGCTGCTCTAAAAATACTCCTGTAGAGGTACTACTGCTTTCTGGAAGTAATGATTAGGACAGCAGGGGGCACTTGGCCTGGGAAGTTTCCTGTCTACCAAGGTTTTGACAGTCCCCAGGAGGTCCTGGGAGTCTTGTTCACTAGCAGATGTCTTTGCAGGCAGAGCTTTTGAGTTCTGAACTCTGCTTCTGCATTTCCAGACCCAGACCTGCAGTTATGAATGAACTCCGTTTTCATGTGTAAATGAGCTTGACTCTGTGAAGAATTTGCCAATTGTCTATTGTCTGTTACCACTGGGTAACATCCAGGTTTGTCATTTCTTGGTGGAGATGAATACTACAGCCAACAATCTCAGAACCCCAATGGGTTAGTGTTTATTTCTTGCAGGGGTGTAAAGTAGAAATGGGTATTTAGTAATGGTCTTCAAAACACCAAAGTTAGAGACTCAAACCACAGGAAGCTGGTGGCTTTCTTACCCTTAGGTCTCAGGCCATGCTGGTGGTCTCCAACCTGCTAGGAAACTAGAGAACCTTTCAGTTTTACAGGAGGTTGGGTGCAGGTTGGTTCATTGTTTCTGCTCATAGATCATCATTAGTCTTAACTTAGAACCAAGTTCCACTTAAAAGCAGGTAGCATGAGAAACATGGGTCGACAGCATTCCCAGACAGAAAAAGAAATAGGTTTTTTGAAGATCCAAAGGTTTTCCCACATTTTTTTCAGGCATGTTTTGAAAGGATAGGGCCATGAGAAGGTACCCACAGATGGCATTTCCTGTCTGGCTCATACAATGCACTATGTCCTTTTCTGTCTTGATAAAATAATCTTTTTACTGTTCAATTGACAGTAAAGAGTTGGTTCTGTCTGGACCTACTGACCTAGAACATGAATGACAAATATGTCTATATTAAAAACCTACTGTAGTAGATGTATCCACATTCCTTTGCATTTGTGCTAATATGTGATCCAAAAAGCAACAGTGTTTAAAGAATGGATTTCATCCTGGGTATATGAGTAATTTCAGTTTGCTGAAGAAACTCTTGTTTAAGTAAACTCTTTCTCTCCCTCTGTCTCTCTGTCTCTGTCTCTCTCTGTTTCAGTCTCCCTCTCTCTCTCTCTCTCTCTCTCTCTCTCTGTGTGTGTGTGTGTGTGTGTGTGTGTTGTTAATCACACAGATAAAAGAAAGACCATCAACCCAAATCATCATAGCCAACTTAATTAAAGCAAACTTTTTCTATTCATGCACATGGGCTGTCTTTCCCTGAAGGTGGGGTTCAAGAGATCAGTCTTGGACATGGGTAAGATAAGGTTTTTTAGTTCAGAAGTGGAGAATTACCAAATGGAAGGTTAGGCAAGGAAATAGATGGGGTTACAGAAGCAGAACATAAACACAACAAGTTGGCTGTAATAACCTCTTAAAACAGACATGATTGCACGGTAGTCAGAACAAGTTAGTCATTACAATGTGGTCATAACAGCTTTTGAAAACAAAGGCATGGTTGTCATTTCCTGGAACAGGCAGTACAGAACCATTTGTAGTTAAGGTTACAGGTGGGATATAGCCCCCTCAATCCTTGAGAAAAAAATTAATCATAAACATGAATTATCCTAGTTTTTCTTTACTATAAGATGGCTTTCAAAGCCCAGATGGAAACAGGATGGTTTAGCATTGTGAGTATTTGTGTGTGTGTGTGTGTGTGTGTGTGTGTGTGTGTGTGTGTGTGTGTGTGTGTGTGAAGGTTGGGATATAACAAATGAGAACTCATTCCTAACACTTGTCTTACAATGACTGAATGTCGAATCCATATTTGCTTTATTGAGAACAGACTTGAAGCTCTAAGCTCAGCAACCACATTTGTTTTGTTTTGTTTGTTCACTTGTGTGTTTGTTTGTTGGTTGGTGAATGGTGAGCAGAATTACAGCTGAGAAGTATTAAGGACTTTCTCCAAGGTCATATAATTTCTGTGTGGAAGAAAGAGAACTGAGATCCAAAGAAACCCAAAGGAGAAACCTTGGTCCCAAGTAAACTGCCCCAAGACTCTTGGCAGCATTTGGCAATACAGAAAACATGCTGATTTCTAAAATGTACATAACCTATTTGAAAATATTTCATTTGCCTGCCTGAAAATCTGGAATGAGGTAGAAAAAATAAAAATCTATAGTTCTTCTGTCCAACTATAATTACAATTTTAGAAAAATAAAAACTAATGATTATTATTTTTATTGTAATATCACATATTTTATAGTGATACTACAATTAGAATTTTAGGAAAATATGAGTAATTATTATTTTTAACTCACCTATCCACATACTCCCTCTTTATAAATTTCCCTTGCTATATTATTAACTGTCCAGCCTTCTCTCTGACTCAGAATCTTATTCAAGATCTTCCTTAGTCTTGGAATTGGCAAAACTAATCCAACCTTAGGGTAAGTTCAACCTTTGCTTTCACTGGTGATCCTATTTGCTAAGTCCAAATGGAAATTTTGTCAACTCTGAATTAGAGTTGTTGTTTATCATATTAGCCCTACTTCAAGAAAGGGTTACTGCCAGGACTGATATCCCAGGAATGTGTCAGTTCTATGAAAGGAACAAAGTCACAGAGAGAGCAGTGTGTCAGAGTACTGTGACTCTCCTTTCTATCTTGCATAGAATTGCAGAAATCACAGAAGAATACTTTGGACAGAGTTAAATTAGTATATTTAATAATCTCCCCACTATTAACTAGTATATTCTCTATGTGAAACACTGTGCTACATGAGGGTTAAGACACAGGCAAAATTGTACCTTGCTGACTAGTTTCCATTTAGAACAAGAAATGGACAATGAGAATACAGTCTGGGGTCAGTGATCTATTTCTTCTTAGCATAAGAGAGAGAAGGGAATACCAGCACTCCCATTGCAGAAGGCATGTAGTGACTTCCTGAAGGTAAAGCATAAACCATAGCCATGTTTGAATGTTATCTATTCAGACGTCAAATGTTGAAATCAATGGCTAATGCAAAAACAGTAATTGTAGGGTCTGTAAAAGGTAGTTAGGTCAGAAGGGCTCTTCTCCTGTGAATGGAATTAATGTCTTTATTAAAAGAGGTCCACATAGTGTTTGACTCTCTTGCTCCTCTCCTTTCATCACACAAGGACACAATGTTCTTCCTCTTTGGAGCCTTTACCAGCAATGATGTGTCCATTCACCAGAAAACCAAAATCACACCAGCACATTGAACTTGGGTTTCACAAACTCTGGAAATTGAGAACTCAATTTAAATTATTTAAAAATCATCTTGTTGCATAGTCTTACAGTAAATTGTGCTGAGTTCAGCTGACATCCCTGGGAAGCTTGCCCTTTTTTTGTGGGGAGATGACAGAGATGGGGAGTGGACTTGAGGGAGAAGGGAGGTGGCAGGGGACTAAGAGGATGGAGGGAGCGGAAGCTGTAGTTGTAACTGAGAATAATAAATAAAAAATTTTAAATATTTAAATCTATAAAACAACTACACTCAAAACCCTAACAATTGCTTAAAGAAATGAAGAAATTGATTAAATAATTGAAGATAATTGAATGAGATGATCTAATAGTTTAAAACACCAGTCTTTTCTAGCTGTATATCAATGCAATTCAAATAACATCCATGAAAAGCAAAAAAAAAATCACTTTGTTTCAGATATTTTATCATAAGTGTATGAAACAACATCAAAGAACAATAGTCAATCCAAGACTCAAACCCATGTTTGTGATTTGTAATATAAACCAGGATACTGCAATAGTAACAAATATAGTATATAAAAACATAATATATGAACAATATGTGTGTGTGTGTGTGTGTGTGTGTGTGTGTGTGTGTGTGTGTGTGTACACACACAAATATCTCAAGAACCACTGCATCCAATATGACTCAACTACTATAAGGTTGTCATCACTTGCTTGACAATCATGATGACAGTCATCTATTAAGGTTGCACTTCCGTTTATAAAATTAAAATAATACTGGGTGTTCTCTGCCAATGACAGGACATGTTACAGCACCTTCAGTGTGTTTTGTGCTTCACAAGGGCTCAGCATGTATCATACATTCATAATTTGTCATTCATGACATAATTATACCTGATCAAATTATCTAATTTTCTTTTTTATTAAGAATTTTTTATCCATTTTATATACCAATCACAGATCTCCCTCTCTTCCCTCCTCCCACCACTCTCCAGCCCTCCCCCCAATCCATTCCCCAGTCCCTCCTCAGAAAAGTTAAGGCTTCCCATGGGGAGTCAGCAGAGCCTGGTACATTCAGTTGAGGCAGCTCATGCACCAGGGATGGATCCTGATATTACTGCCAGGGACCCCTTAAGCAGACTAAGCTACACAACTGTCTCGCTAATGCAGAGGGCCTAGTCCATTTCCCTGGAGGTTCCACAGCTGTTGGTCTAAATTTCATGAGTTCCCATTAACTTGGCTTAGTTGTCTCTATAGGTTTCCCCGTCATAATTTTGATGCTCCTTGCTAATAGAATTTCTCTTCCTCTTCAACTGGACTCCTGGAGTTCGGCCTGGTGCCTGGCTGTGGATCTCTGCATCTGCTTCCATCAGTTACTGGATGAAGACTCTATGATGACAATTAGGGTATTCACCTATCTGATTACCAGGGTAAATCAGTTCAAGCACCTTCTCCACTATTGCTAGTAGTCTAAGCTGGGTTCATCCTTGTGGATTCCTGGGAACTTGTCTAGTACCAGGTTTCTCCCTATCCCCATGATACCTACTTCTGTCAAGGTATCTCATTGCTCCCCCACTCTGTCCCTGTTCCAGCTTGACCATCCTGTTCCCTTATGTTCTTATTCCCCAAACCCTACCTTCTATTGCCCCCCTCACTCCCAGTTTGCTCATGGAATTCTCATCTATTTCCCCTTCCCAGGATGATCTATGTGTCCCTCTTAGGGTCTTCCTTGTTACTTAGCTTCTCTGGAGCTGTGGATTGTAGTCTGGTTATCCTTTGCTTTACATCTAGTCTCCACTTATGAGTGATTACATACCATGTTTGTCTTCCTGAGTCTGGGTTACCTCATTCAGGATGATATCTTCTAGCTCCATACATTTTTCTGCCAATTTCATGATATTGTTTTTTTACTGCTGAGTAGTACTCCATTGTGTATATGTACAACATTTTCTTTATCCATTCTTTAGTTGAGGGGCATCTAGATTCTGGCTATTACAAATTAATAATGCTCTTATGAACATAGTTGAGCAAGTGTCCTTGTGGTATGATTGAGCATTTCTTGAATGAAGATGAGAGAGAGAGAGAGAGAGAGAGAGAGAGAGAGAGAGAGAGAGAGAGAGAGAGAACAGAGACAGAGATGGGGGACAGGTTGGACAGGAGGAGGAGAAGGAAAAAAACAAAGAAAAAGAGAGATAGACAGAAAGAAAGGAGGGTGAAAGGAAAGAAAGGATGCCAGGAAAGAAAAAGAAAGAAAGAAATTTTTATTTTAGTTTCTACATTTCTAATTAAGTTATTGGGGTTAAGGTCTAAGTTACTAGCAAAATGTAATGTCAGTTGTAAGTCTTGGCACAAATCTTCCATAACCTCAGCAGTTGTTTTCAAAGGTACCTTTGTCCATTGTCTCACTCCTAATGAGTTCAGTCTTAGAGTAAGGTTTTTTAACCAGGAATTGATTTGAATTGGATATGAAGCAGGCAGCACAGGACACAAGGTAAGCATTAAAATGAGCTTTTCTTCTTGGCCACATCATATGTGTATAAATTACCTTCCACACAGAGAGGTTCATTATTAATCATTTGTGCCAATAAATGTCTCATTAAATCCAACTCTCACTTATGGAATGCACAATTGTCATTATACAAACATTATTTAATTACATAATGGCTCAACTATTAAGAAATCTGTATTTAACTGATATTCACACCATATTCATAAAATGCTTTATCCTAGGGTCTATTTGAGAATTCTGTAATCTTTGGATTAAAGACAGGAGTATTTTTACTGATTGTATTTGGATAAGCAATGTTGTCTTTATAATAAGGTATGTTGATATTAAAAAATGATTAAACATTTTCAAGAAGAGCTGCTTCATATTCGCCCACCTTTCATCTCCGTACTATGAATTATATATCATTCTTTTACTTCTATATCCTCAATGCTTTCATTCTTTGTAGGCAATTATACAGTGACCCATCCATATAGCTCATGAGATTTCTCAATTTTTCATGAATGTTCGTAAATATGGAGGAAATGAGTGCAAAATTTATAAGCAGTAAGACCATATTCTTTTCCTGGTTGGGCAGGAGGCTGTTGTCATCATGTTGAGCTGTCTGAAAGAAGGGGATGCTGTTTTAGGCTAGCACAGGAAATGAAGGCTATCTCAATCTAGAAAGTATATAATCAGGAACTGTGTGAGGAGAAGAGCGGGATACCTAACAAAAATGCTACTTGGATTTATTTTCTAAGATGTAGTGGGAGATTCAGGATCCTAAGTTGGATGAATGTTGACTGCCCAGCTACAGGGAAAAGGAAACTAGTACTCTCTTGTTCCAAGTTCAGGGGATTGGGAAAGGTGCCTGTCTCTGTTCAGGAAGGCATGGTAAACCCAATTTGGCCTCAGTCCAATAAGTGTTTATATCCATTAATATTCAGGAGCCATTGTCATGAAAGGGAGATAGTGTTTTCAGATCTGGCTAAAATTTGTATGGCCTGAAGCCACCCTATGCAGGCAGCAGAACATAAAAGCAATTAGGTCAGGTTTATGTCTGTACTCATTCATTCTAAGACATTTATTGGGAACTGGCTTTGATGCAAACAAAAAACAAAAAAACAAAAAAAAACCCAACAACAATCACATAAAGCTGTAAAGTGTTAGGATACCTCGGTTGGAAGAACTATGACCTACGGAAATTAGACATTTTATCACAATTTTACTGTGAATCAGCAAGGGTGCTGTGGGCAGTACATGCCAAGTTCTAGCAAGGACAGTCTCCAAGATGGTGGTCATAATGTCAGGTCTTAGAGAAAGCTTTATAATGTATGATGTTTTTGTAGATCCTCAGATCCTTCCCAACAAAAGACTATGAACATTCAAGAAACTCCAAATTATACTAAAGATATTGGTCATTTTATTTCTTTGCAGCAAACATTTGAATTAGTCTGTCCTATGTCAATGGCTTATAAAGTATTTATTCATGTAATAATCTTTCAACTTGGAACAGATACAAGTATTTCCATTTTCTCAAGATGGCTTTGGCATATTTGGGAAGCTGAGTTCTTGAAGAGGAACTCAAAATTACACTGGAAAACCCACAGAATTTTTTAAAGCAAAGACTTCCTTCTTTCCTAGTCTGTGCTGACCTGGATCTCATGATGCTCTGCCTCAGCTTCTTAAGTGCTGATCATACAGGTGCATGCCATTAAACCTGGCTAAATTACTCAGTCCTGAACATGTGAAATTCAGATGTCAAAAGAGGGAAGGAGGTTCAGGAGATGAGATGAAAGAGGTAGAATGACAGAGATCATGTCTCATACAAAAGTTAGACTGGAATTGAGCCCAGCAGTGGAGGAGAAAGGTCATCCTAGTCTATGGACCCAGTGAGACTGGAAATATGAGTGCAGAAACTGCTTCCAATCATCAGAGAGACATTTATTTTAATATTTTTTCTATAGAATTTCAGCCCAAATGTGCCATGAAGAAGTGAGCAGGAGAAACTAAGCCATTCTATTCTTCTCCCACATGCTGTTCTTAAGCTATTGGAAGACTCACATAAGTCAACAGATGAGTTAGCACACTGTGAAGACATCTACAAGATCCTTCTAACCATGGATGGGGATCTGGGCAAAGGAAGCTTTCTCAGCAGCATGCAATGGAAAGAGAGCAGAATTGAAAGAATCTAAACTGAGAGTTAAGGAGAATGCACACCAAAGTTACAAAGAGGGACTGAAGAGATGGCTCATGCTTAAGAACTCTTACTGCTTTTCCCGAAGCACTGGATTTTGTATCCAGCACTCACATTGGGGGGCTCACAACTGCCTGTGACTCTAGCTCCAGGTACTGTCTTTTCATGAGCACTTGAATGCACATGGCATACACATGCAAACAAATACACACCTACACATAAACACAAATAAATCTTAAGGGAATGGAAGTGAGAGTTGAGGGCTTTTTGATTTAAAGAATCTTGAAAGAGGCAGTCACTGAATAGGATCGGAGATCCAGAGAGATTTTTTTGTTACACCACAGCTACTGTTCTGGGACTCTGAGCCAAAGAGAGGAGGACTCCCAGAGAACAAAGTCCTAGACACAGTCTCTGAGGACAACATTATTGACCACATTTGGTTCCATAAACCAAACCCAACTTTTCTCCTGTATCAGCAGTTTAGTGGGTTTAACTAGATGATGTTTCTGTCCCAAACCTGCTTTCTGAAGCACTTACAAAATGGCTTTATAAGTCTTTCTAATAATAAATTATGAACAACAACAAAAAAAGACTGCTCCTCCCAGGGAAGAGCTGAGCCCAATTCATATATTCTGCTCAGTCTGGCCTTGTTTTCTTTCAAAGACAAGAGAACATCATAACCTTGAGCTATCTGGTGGAAATAAAAGATTGATGCAAACTTTGCTATGTAAAATTTGAAGTCTTTTCATCCAGTCCAGAAGACAATTGAATGTTACAAAAACATGGCACAGTTGAAGAGAACTTATTTTATTCAAACACTGAGAACCTTCACCCTGAGAGAAACCTCTTTATGTGAAAATAAATAAATTAGTATATGCCTTCTTGAGAATCAAATTTCTCTATAAGTGTTGAATCTAAGAGTCTTTCAGCTTAAAAGTCTTACTGCCTCATTGTAAAAGTACAAAACTGGATAAACTTCCCAAGAATATAAGTGAGCAAACATGCTTATAATGAAGGAGAATTCCTGAGTCTCATTAATAGGGCATGAGAAGAGGATGAGAGGACAACATCTATCACTATGCCCAACTCAACCCAGCCCAGCCTGGACCACCAGCACAGCATCAGAATTGGGAATAGGCACACATGCAAGAGCAGGAGAGAGGAGGGCTGCCTTCAGAAAAGTTCATGTACTGAAATCCTATTCTGACTCTACCCAAGACAAAAAACAATGAACTAGAAGGGAGGGAGCATACAAACCAAAAAGGAAGAATCCACCCGTGCCCCAAATAAGCCAATTCTTATGTAATCTCAATGTCATACAAAAAGAAGTAGAATAGTTAGATTGTGGACTTGGGACATGATGACTGTGTCCTACTCTGCATAGGTTTAACAAGCAATACTGCTTTAGCATCGTCTTGGGTTCTTCAGTCCTGGCAACTTTGCTAAGATTTTAGATGCATTGATTGGCAATTTAGTCACTCAGTCTCTTCAGTGTCACAAGATGGGTCCCTTTTTCAGATTAACTTACTTATTTTCGGTGGAATGGTGTTTTGCCTGAATGTATGCACATGCTCTATGGCAGGATGTGAGTGCCTGCTGCTCATAGAGGTCAGAAGAGGGTGTCTGATTGCCTGGAACTGAAGTTAGAGATGACTGTGTGGGTGCTGGGAGCTTTGTAAGAGTAGCAAATGCTCTTAATTGCTAAGCCCTCTTTCCAGCCCCAACATGGACACTTTTATTCTGAGTAGAGTAAATGATGCAAAATAGACATATTCAAGGTCACATAACTGCTACAAACAGGAGATGGAATGCAGAGCCTGCTCATCCATAATGGTTGCTGAAACTCCAGGTTTTTGAAGATGACCATGACTTGAAGTAGAAAAGATGTTCTTTCTTCTTGCTAAGAATGAGGGGGCCATTTAGTATATCTGCATTTCTATCTCACTGGACAGAAATTAATTCCAAACAAATTATCCCAGTGAGAATATATTTTATGAGCTCTGGGGATGATTTTCACATATAGTCTGGGTAAACAACCATTGGTTAAAAAAAAAAAACATGTCAGTGTTGAGGAGGAATAAAGGGAGGACTCTAGTCTCCATCTCAGTCTTCCACAGCTGGGCATGGGGAGGAACATTAGAGTATATTATTCTGGGGGAAATTGCATTTGGGGAGCACTGAGGATTTTCCTTTGGCTATAGCCTCTGCCTCAAAATCCTTTCTAAGGTACTTACTGAAGGTAAATGTACAAGAAGACAGGGCTTCTAGGGAATAAAGGCTAACCTAAATTCTTCTCTTCTTCCCTCTATTCCTTTGTAATCTTCCCTCCATCCCCTCTTTCCTCCACCTCTACTTGCCTTCTGTCCATTCCTTCCTTTCTCCACTCACTCCATTTATTCCCCTGTATTTGTTCAGCCTCCCACCCAGCACCCTCTCTTCCTTATCTTTTCTCTCCCTCTCCTCTTCAGTCTGTCAGCTGGGCAGAGTTGGCTCTTTCTGTTGTGACAATGCAGTGGCCCTATGTGTGTACCACTCTATCGTGGCATGTCTATTACATCACATAGCTCCTCTGGCATCTGTTCCTTCTGCCAGACAGTCCCCTCCATGAAAATAGACATCATTGCCTTGCTTGCAGGATGCAACTTCTCCTGGATGCAAACACAACTCATGCAAGGCTCTCCATGTCCAATTAGCAATGAACGGCTGGGGTGCCTTTATGGGAGAAGTTTCTGAGGACACAGGAAATGCTGTCAAAGTTGAAACATGCAACACATCAGTGATCATAAAAACTTTCTGAAAATAGGATTGTGTGAAGATGAAGGGAAAACAGGATTGTGTGAGGGACAGGATGAAATATTATGGGGACTCCTGTTGGGAGCAGGGGACACAGTAGAATATCCCCCATCTCCTGTCTGTGTCTTTCCCAATGTTTCTAGCAGCAATTATCCAAAAAGTATCAGGGTCTACCAGAAATCTTATTAAGAATGCAGACAGTGCTGCCTGTTCAGCATTTCTGACTCAGGAGGTCCAGAAATGGACTTCAGGATTTTCATTTTCATGAGAACTCTGACCACAGAGCTGGAGAAGTCAGAAGACATGGCTCCTTCAATGTGTAATCAGGTGTGCAACTGACACAAATGAGTGCCCAGGGGAGTCTTGGTACTGACTGAGTGAAACTCACTCACTTTGAGATGGTTCTTTTGGGTCAGGTACCCACAGTCACTCAACAGGGTCTTCCTCATCAAAGTGTTCTCATCACACATCCCAGCTGCCTCTTTCATACAGAATGCACTCATTGTGGAGCCTCCTCTTTTCCACACCTGTTTTCCTGGGACTCTCTTTGGTTTGGTCAGGACTTTTTTTTTTTTTCTTTTACTCTGCACTATAATGAGATGTTTGTGGTGATATTTTATTTGTGCTCTAATAAATAAAGCTTGCCTGGAGATCAGAGGAAAAAGCTAGCCATTATAAGTACACATAAAAGTCATGCAATGTTAGCACACACCTTTAATCCTATCACTCGGGAGGCAGGGGTTTGTCTGGTTCTACGTGAGTTCAAGGCCACACTGGGAAAAGAACCAGGCATGATGGCACACACCTTAAATTCCAACATTAGTTAACCATGGAGGTCTGGAGGTCTGTACAGACAGACAGGAAGTGACGGAGCTATGCAGGAAGAAGAAGTAATATAGCTGGACAGAGAGAACAAATCAGATAGCAAAACAGCAAGCCATATAGGCATGGATAGGCAGGATAGACAGGAAGTATCTTGCTTTTGGAAGCTGCAGAGTTGGTGAGGTTAGGTGAGCATGGGGCTGTTTTAGTCCTCTGATCTCCCTCGGGCTTTCACCCCTATATCTGGCTCCGTATGTTTTATTTAATAAGACCATTTAGAAGTTCATCTACAGACGTTGTGTTTGTTGCTTTTTGTTTTGTTTTTTTAAGGGAATTTTGCAAGAACCATAACACCATGCTTGATTTCTGAGCTAAAAATAGATTTTCCCTATTGTGGAGAAATTTAAGAGGCAAAAAAAAAAGAAGTGTAGGGCAACATCATCAGCTCTCTCTCCAGCAGCAGCAACACCTGGATTCTCTCACAGCATTGCTATTCCAGAAGTAGCAATGTGCCATTTAGAGGGCTCGGGAACTGAGGGAACCTCATGCTTGTGGTTTTGGCAGCTGCCAATCACATAAGGTTGCATTCCAGTGGCATGGGGTGCATCAATTCCATCTCTGACAAGCCTGTGACTTTGAATATGTTCTGTCTCCTCTCTGACCTTGGGTTTCTTGTCAATACATTTCTGAAACTGTACTGTTTTCAGGAATGAATTGATAAGTCACTGAAAGATAATTTGCAGAAGGAATCCTTCCCTCAAATAAAAGCTACCATTAGAGCAGAAAAGATGTCCTGGAAGTGGGGGAGATAAAACAAGGTGCTGGGGTGCCGAGGCCAGGGGGTGAAGCAGGTTTATAGGCCAAACCAAAATGCTGAGGAACAGGCAGTAAATTGAGAAAGATGGCTAAGGTCAGAGGGAGACAAATCGAATGCTGCCCTGGATGTAATAAAGACTGTTTTCTGTATTTGATGACGCATCCCCAGAAGACAGGAACATCAGAGTTGTATTGTAGAAAACATGAGGAAGATGGAAATAGCCCAGAAGTAGAATCCAGAGAAGAGAATTTGGCAAAACATCCAGAAACTCTGAGGGCCAGTGAGGGTGGGAAGCAAGGACACAGAAAATATTTTGGAAGGGGTGGGGGCAAGGGGGAAGGCCTGTTACTGATCAGAAATGACTTGTAATTAGCATATACAAATGAAATCCTCTTCAGGCTGCAGCTGCCTCCTCCATAGCTGCCCCTAGCCAAGCTCAGGGCTCTTAGTCATCAGCTTTGCTCACACCCCAGCATCTCCTTGTTCCATAGACTATTTTGGACCATTGTCTTCTTCTAGGCCTTAGCCTGGGGCTCCCACTGCCTATCCCAGCCAAGGAGAAAGGACAACCAAACGGAAGGAAACCAAAGATTTTCTGTTTTCTTCTGCAAGATAAAGCAAGGTTATTTTTGGCCCCTTTGAGAACAAATCAGATTTATTTTTTTTCTTTTCTCCTTCCGAGCCCTGTATCTGGCAGGCTTCGTGCAGAGATGTGAAAATTAGAGCTCCCATTTTCAATGCCTGTGCAGTTTTTGCTCGGTATCAGTTTTGTTTGTCTTTCTCTAGCTGACTGTCTGCTGTGTCTCTGGCTTGTTGACTTCTTTCAGGGGTTGCTCTCAAGCCAAAGAAAGTAAAACCAAGCCCTGGAGTATTAGGATGGGGTGCTGGGGTCGGAGAGAAGGAAGAGAAAAAAAAAGGAAAGGGAACAATCCCCCAGTCTGCATTCCATGCAGTCCCGTTCCTGACCTCTTGTTAACTCTGCAGCTCATGCTAGCACCCTGACGAGAGAGACACTGTGACTTTAGGGGCGTCTCCTAACACAGAACTCACACTGTCAGGACCCAAGATGCCATTTCTCCAGTGTTCACTCTGCTTGATTCATTGGATTTGAAAGTTTGTTGGTGTGCTCTGAAACAATGGACTTGGAGGTTATAAATCCAGACTAACTGTCAGTACCCGGGCTGACTGAGTTACTTAATCTCCATAAACCTTACTTTTCATGGTCTGTGCACTGGGAGTATGGATAGGATATCATGGGAAAGCGAGGGTTTCGTGGGAGGCCTCACATAAGAACTTTGAGAACAGACTGGTGTCCCACTGTTGACTGACTCAGAATGACTAGTGAGTGGCTGAGTGCACAAACTGATGTTCACACCCAGTGGCTAGGTACTGGCTAGCTATTACAATTTTGTGATCTGCTTATGGTATGCTAAAAAGTTGTAAACTTCTTTCAATTCTTTTCTTACAGTAACCTTTTGTTTCATTCTCTTCTTCTCTCCCATTGTGTTTTTTCTGCTTAAGGCAGTTAATGTAACATGGAAGACTGTGTTAATAGCAACCGGGTGATTTCTTATTGGGTTACACATATCCTTCTGTCCATTTTTAGGCAAAGGCACATGTGAGTGCCACTGGCAACTCTTTTTTTCCCTTAATAAAACACAGCATGGCCATTTGTACTCGCTCTCACACACATCCCTCCCTGGATAGCACTGTGTAAACTCTATTCAAACTCTTCCTATGTTTTTACTGATTTATTGTTTAACAATTCCCTATGTGTTTATAATACATCCTAGTCTAAGTCATCCCTCAACACTTGTGAATGGAAACTTCTGCAAAATACTGCTCTTTGCTACAGAGAAGGTCCTTCCAATGTTCTCAATCTATGAACATTGCTTAATGGTTAGTGCAATAATAATTTTTAAAATGCCATCAAATGAGTACCTGTTGTATTGAGAACTTTATTTTATAACTTCCAATCTTTACCTTGACCCCAAATTTTATGCTCATTCCTCTTAAGAAAACTAATACAAAGAGTGTAAAGTGTTAATGTCATTCAGCCAAGTTAGAGAAGCTGGGATGATGATAAAAGACAAGTAGCTTCATATACAATATATTTTTTTTAATCGTATGATCAAAATGCATGTCCTCTGGGACAAAGAATACCCATCTGTCCCCTCTATGTCTGAAATTCCTGACACATATGTATATCTGCAAATATTTGTTAATGCCTGCAAACACAGGTGCATCTACCTATATTCACATACATGTGGGTGCAGATGGTTGTTTTCTTTATTTTTGTTGATTGTGACCCCACACCTACGGTTTCCTTGGAATGGAAAGGGATAGTGGCATATGGGCATTGGACTCTTGTGTCTCTTGTCCAAGTTCTGATGGGGAGGAAGATCTCCAGGAGCACAGTAGAGGATAGCCTTCTGTAACTCTGCCAGTCAGATGCCCTCCAGTCCTGCCTGGCCTACCTCACTTTACAGGAACCAGTGACCTCCCCAATGTAGACTTTGTGTTTGAATAGGAATGAGATCCTTACTACTAACCTAAACAAATAGCTGGCACCTCTTTACTGGGGCTCTCAATCCAAGATTCATAGTTTCCCAGGACTGGGACACCATGAACATAGCACAACACCACTTTACCTTACAGTTGTCCCAGCTCACTTCTCATCTGATTAGCATCGAGTGCACCATTTCCAACAATCAACTAGATTCTCCTGGCTTCTCTAAGTTCATTCACTGGAAAGCATTGATGCTGACCATGGGAAGCCCTTCTTTCTAGTCAGTTACTCCCTAACTGGGTGAAAGTCTCCAATATTAGGGTTAAAGGCATATATGGGTGGCCATGTCTACCCAGCTGCCTGAGTTTGCCTATGTATTGGAGAGGGCAATACTGTGAACTCAAAATTTTATTCATTCATTGACTACGAAGGGCTAAACAGATTCCTTTGGACTCTCATGAATTACATGGTGGGGAGGTTGTTAAAAAGAAGATAATAATCCTTTGTCAAATAATTTCAGAAAGTCCTTCAATAAATAAAACAATTTCTCAGTGTCTTTGAAAGGCCAAGATGCCCTATGATATGCAAAGATAAACATGGTACCCTATAATTAGCATAATCTTCTTACTTGTGATGCATTCCCTCCACAGCAAAAAAACCGAAAAAATCCTAGGATATTAAAACTTACACTTATGTCTATACTTCAGGAAAAGAACATCCACAGGGATGAAAAAAGAAAAATAATTAGACCCTGGTCCTGTGAATGCAAAAATTTTATACAGAATGGAACAATTCCAGATCAGCATAAATGGCCCTTGTCTGCAGGTTCTCCATGTGAATTAGAAGTGTTTTTGTCCCTGTGTAAATCAAGCTGGGCTCAAATTCATGATCTTCTCATTTGTGCTTTGGATTTCTCAGTGCTAGGGTTACAGGCAGGTGCTACACTGCTCAGCTCTGATATTCTTCCTGTTAATCATTCTACAAGGGACCTGTGTTCTTCTCATGGTCTCTGTAAGGTCTCTTCTGCGTCCTTGAATTAGGAGAAGGACACTCTCTAGGCTTGAAGAAAGAAACAGAGTCTTAGGCATGCTACAAAAAGTAGGGAACAAAGAGGAGACACAGCTTCTATTCCTAGTCTTTATTTGTTGCTTCCAAATGAACTATATTCGACAAACTGCTTAAAAAGCAAGGGGAACTCCACCTGGATTAGTGGCCCCTCGGTTGATGGCTAGGAAAGTGACTTGAGGCTCACATTGACCAGAGGCTTTACAGAGTTACAAAGACGGGGGCATCCAGAGTAGAGAACTCCCAGTCAGTTTTATATCGCTCAAGCTCTCAGAACACTGCAAAATCCTCCATAATGTCACAGTGGGGACAATGTGGGTGGCTCCCCTCAGATGCCCATTCTAAAGAGCAGGCTATTGTAATTGGTGCCAGGAGTGGACTGGTTTCAGCCACACAACTATCAGGCCCACCCAGAAGTCAGCACAGGCTAAATTTGGGCCAAGTTTATTTTTCTTTTGCCTTCGAGTGTGATCGTGGGAGGAGAAGACTGCACAGGAAGTACGGCAGACACACGCAGGCCCCAAGGACGTGGGGGGGTGACAGTCCACAGAGAAGCCAGCCAAGCTTGACACATCATCCCTCTGCACTCGCTCAGCCATAGGATGTTTACATTCCCTCTGGTCCTTAAGGATTGAGAACTGACTCAGGAAAGAAAAATGTGGCCAGAAAAGATGGTAGGGCGAGAGACAAAAGGGTATGCTCTGTGCCAGATTGTCCATGAAAAGACAAAGCACTGAGTAGGCACAATATTAAATGTAAAGGACATGGGTCTGACTGTCCTTAACTTTAAATAAGGCTCCTCAGAGCCATGAACTTTAGTTCTCTTTTATTCATGTCAGACACTAAGGATTGCGTTACTTGTGGATAAAGTAGAGATTACAGCCACCTTGAGACATAATAAGTACATGATTATATATAAAAATTACTACAGATACCATGTGAAATATTTTATATAATATGAATTGTCACATGTATAAATAATATCATGCATGTTTATTGCATTCCAATTATATATTGCTGTGTGAAAAAATGACAGAGGAGAGAATAATTGGGTGGAGAGGCAGAAGGTTAAGGCTTGCATGGACTGACATCATCAGAAGCTGTTTGAAATGATTTGCACAGACTGATACCTCACCTGAATGAAGTCCTTTGTAACTGTTTAAAATGAGGCATATGTGTGCATTCAAATAAAGAAAATCTTTCCATTTTATTCGTCACTGAGTAAATGAAATGTGTGTGCTCTATAAAGTTTAAGTCTGTTTCCCACACTGATAAATATGTACACACAAAAACATATACATGAGTATAAAATGTAAAATCCAAACAAAGAAAACAAACTTTAGCTATGTATGTAAATGTATATGTCCTTACTTGGATGTGTATGTGGTTCCAGAGAAGAATATGTCAAGTATTTTTCTGAATAGGATATGGGATTTGGAAAGAAAACAAAAAGAAGAAACACAAAGGAAAGATGATCTGCTGTTTTGTTTTATATTTTCTACTTTATTTTTCATAGTTGTCTTTACTGTTTGAACGTTTGTTCTCTGTCTGTCTGTCTCTCTCTCTCTCTGTGGTTGTCTCTCTGTGCATCTCTGTGCCTGTCTCTCTTTCTCTGTCCCTCTGTTTCTCTCTGTCTCTCTATGTCTCTGTCTCTCTGTGCATCTCTGTGCCTGTCTCTCTCTGTCTTTCTCTGTCTCTCTTTCTCTGTCCCTCTGTTTCTCTCTGTCTCTCTATGTCTCTGTCTCAGTGTGTGTGTGTGTGTGTGTGTGTGTGTGTGTGTGTGTGTGTGTGTGTGTGTGTGTGTGTTGCAGAAATAAAAGGAATTTGAGTTAAAACCAGAATAAAAGTAAAGGCAGATGGGACTCTGACACTTGATCCCCTTCTCCGGAGTTCTGGGACAGCTTGGCAGCAGGCCTGTTTTTCCAGCTGGGAATCATTTTATTTTCCTGCCCCAAATCCTGGGCAGACCTCATATCCAGCCAGAGGCCAAAAGACCTGCTTTATAGGAAGACAGTCCCTCTTCCTTAGAAAAGGAATGTTGTGTTTAAGGAGGAGCATGGGATGAGTGGGTTTACTGAGTGGTAAGGGAGTCTTGAGAAGGTGGAGAGAAGCTGACAGTGCCTAATAATGAAACAGATATGTTATGATGTCAAAGCTTCATGTTCTAAAATACAAACAGAAGTAAACTGAATTCAAATGAAAGGTTGGTATAAGTCCATCATCATAGGAACTAGAATCCTCTGGGTAAATAGATACTAGCCACAAAGATACATCTGTAAATATATTACTTAATTTTCTTGTTATGACAAGACACCTGGTAGTGAGGGGGGCACCTTAAGAAAGGAAGCTTTATTTTGGCTAACAATTGGGGGAGGGTGGTAGTCCATTATGGTAAGGAGACATGGAGCAGGAATGTGAAGTATCTGGTCACATTGCATCAAAGTCAAAAAGTAAAGAGAAATGAACACTGGTATTCCATCTGCTTTCCCATTTTTATTCTGTTTAAGACTACCTATGCATGGAATATTAATACATATTCAGGGTGGGTCTTCCTACCTTGGTCAAACCTTTCCAGAAACACTCACACCACAGGCAGAGGTTTGTCTACGTAATTAAATACAATCAAGCAGACAAACAGATTAACCATCACAAGTCTACCCCTTCACCTCCAAACATGTCACTTTTAAATTGTAACATTCCAGCCCTGGATCCACCAAAGGCTCCTGTCTAGCACGTAATGCGAAATGCATTGAGTCCAACCTAAAATGTCCCTATAGTTCCGAACAGTTCCAATGGTATTCAAAAGTATATCCAAAGTATCTTCTGAGGCTCAAGACAAAGTCTTACTGTGAGTCTGTATTTAAAACAGGTTGTGGGGATAATGGGGAGGGAAGTTTACATGAAGAAGATGGGCATGTAGAAGAAAGGAGAGGGGGTGGGGAGAAGAGTAATTAACACTAAAGATTTTGAAAACACCATGGGAAAACCTATTGAATAAGCTTCATATCTTTTCATGAAAATGAGTTTCATTGCAGTTGCCCTACACAGGGGATAATGCTCCTCCAAGTTTCCAAATAAAAAGCCCAGGGCCGGGTCTGGGGTACCTTCTCTGGAATTCTTGGTCAGAGATATCCCACAGACCCAAACAACCATACAGACTATTGACCTTGCTTTTGGTTGCCCACCAGAACTTGATGGTAAGACACTAATGCTGAAGACACCATGCACCTGAGAAGAGGATACGGGGAAATCAAGTTGATACTGGCCAGAACACCCTCTCCCTGCTGGATAGCTTTCAGAGCACCAGCGGACATTATATGGACTACTAGGGGAGAAAATTCATTGGCAATCTTACTCAGCTGTGAACTCATGAGCTATAACAATGACTAGCATGATAAAATAGGCTCATAGGTACAGTAGTGGCAAAAGGTTACAGGAGTAGATACCTGAAATAACTGCCTTTTATTATATTTGAGGCCTCTTCTACAAGAGGAAATGGATGCCTGGTACTGTAAATTTGGAAAAGAACCCAGAGTTGAGGATCTCATAGAGCCCATGGGTGAACCTACTGTTATTATTTTGCTAAATTGGCATGGTATGAAACTGTCCTCTAAATTCATACTTTTTTTTATGTTTTTTTTCTTTTTTATTTATTTTTTTATTTTATTTTACAATACTATTCAGTTCTACATAACAGCCACAGATTCCCTTGTTCTCTCCCTTCCTGCCCCCCTCCCCTTCCCCCCAGCCCACCCTCCATTCCCACCTCCTCCAGATCAAGGTCTCCTCCGAGGACTGGGATCCACCTGATAGACTCAGTCCAGGCAGGTCCAGTCCCCTCCTCCCAGATTGAGTCAAGCATCCCTGCATAAGTCCCAGATTTCAAACAGCTAACTCATGCAACTAGCCCAGGACCTGGTACCACTGCCTAGATGCGTCCCAAACAGATCAAGCCAATTGACTGTCTCACCTATTCAGAGGGCCTGATCCAGTTGGGGGCCCCTCAGCCTTTGGTTCATAGTTCATGTGTTTCCATTCGTTTGGTTGTTTGTCCCTGTGCATCATGAGGTTTGCAGGCAAATGGATGGATCTAGAAAAAATCATCCTGAGTGAGGTAACCCAGACTCAGAAAGACAAATATGGTATGTACTCACTCATAGGAGGATGCTATATGTGGAACAAGGATGACTGGACTGCTACTCACATCACCAGGGAGGCTACCTGGAAAACAGGACCCCAAGAAAGACACGGAGAAATGGATGAGATCTACATGAACAGCCTGGACATGAGTGGGAGCAATGAAGGGCGAGGGTCGAGGGAAAGAGAGCGGGAGATCCTAGCTGGATCAAGAAAAGAGAGGGAGAACAAGGAATAGGAGACCATGGTAAATGAAGACCACTTGAGAAAAGGAAGAAACAAAGAGCTAAAGAGGCCCACAGAAATCCACAAAGATACCCCCACAAAAGACTGCTGGCAATGGTCGAGAGACAGCCGGGACTGACCTATTCTGGTGATGGGATAGTCAAACACCCTTATAGTTGTGCCATAAACCCCATCCAAGGACTGAGGAATCTGGATGCAGACATCCACGGCTAGGCCCCGGGTGGAGCGCTGGGAGTCTAATTAGTGAGAAAGAGGAGGGTTTATATGATCGAGAATTGTTGAAACCAAGGTTGGATAAATTCATACTTTTATATCCATAGATTAGTGCAATGACCAGACTTCATCAATGAGTCTTCTTTGTGCAATGAAGAGAATTTAACCCAGAAAAATCACTTGTCAGAGTGGAGATAATGAGTGTCTGTGGAGTGCTCAACCATAAATGGAACAGCTATATCACACCCCTCACTCCAAGACACAAGAAACATCATGAAATGGGAGGCAGAAAGATGGTAAGAGCCAGAGATTAGGAAGAAGCAGGGCAAAACACTGTCTCTGAACACAAGAAGACTGCTGTTTTCACTAAGTACAGACTCTGTGGTTGCCTGCAAAACATCAAGCCAATCAACAGCCCAGCATGGAAGGACGAGAAGCTCACAGCCTCCACCTCTAGGTGAGGAGCTATTGATAACTGATGGCCCCTGGAGAAGGAGAGGTCGTTTTCTTCCTGGTCACAGCTTCTGAAAGGCCATCCATGCTGCAGGGAATGGCCCCACACCTATCTGTATATGAGCAACACAAAATGGATTCTGCGGGTGAGTTGTAATGAAAATAAAAATGTGAAGTTGGGTGAGAGCAGGTCTGGTAGGAGTTAAAGGAAGGAGTGGGAGATGAATATAATCAAAATACATTGAATGCATATTTAAAACTATTAGAGAATTACTAAAGTTATGTTTAAAATTTTTTAAAAAAATTACATATTACCAGTAAACAATAACACAGAATAAATATTTCCATTGCAAAAAGGAAGAATGAAAGCATGGCTAAAAAATAAGAATAAAAATCATGCCAAAACAAGACTAACACCAAGCAAGATAAACAGGAAACTCTTCATAGCAGTGTTTGACATCTGGGATTCATGATGGAATCATCTTGGCTCTTATAGCCTTGGGTAGTCCCACTTATCAGCTTTGCTGCCCACAGCACATGTGGTCTCTTTCTTGAGTTAGCTCCAGTCTGTGCCTGAAGATTTCCTTTTGAGATATCTCCTATTCTTGGTATCTCCAACATCTTAGGGACTCTCTCAACTTAGCTTTTACTCCCCAGCTTCATGGCCTCTCAGGGCCTGGCTTCTTTCAGGAAATCTGATCTTACCACCATTGCCTGATCTCAGTGGCTTTCTACAACCAAGACTCCCTTACTCTTACATCTTACATTCATGCAAAACCAATGCCCTGTGGATGACTGTGTCAAGTTGTGTTGTCAGCTTAAGATACAGTCTGGCCCTCTTTTGGGGCATGGTTTCAGCAGTATCAACATGTCTTCAAACTTAACTCCAGTGAAGCACTTCCCTAGGTGGTCACTTTGAAGCAGGTAATCCTATGGAGGCATCATCAGTACAGTCTCTGTCCTTGAATGAGTTGGCATTTCCATATGTCAAAGTTATCATTTAATGGGGTTTTCTCCGACTCTCTATATAGCTTTCTTATGACCCTAATCCAGAGCATGAGGTTTCTTTTTTTTATTCCATTATTTTTTAAGAAAATTTGTTTTCATTTTACATACCAATCAGAGATCCCCCTCCTCCCCCCACCAGCTTTCACCCCCAACCCACTCCCGTTCTCCCCCACAAGAAGGCAAGGATTCCTGGGGGCAGGCACATCCACTGAAGGCAAGTCCAAGCCCTTCCCCCTGCCTCAAGTCTGCATGAAGTGTCCCATCATAGGTAGTGGGCTCCAAAAAGCCTGCTCATGTACCAGGGATGGATTCTGATTCTACCGCCAGGGGGGGGGGGTTCTTTTAAATGATTCTCTTATAAAAATTATAGTTACTTCCTATGTGCCTATGTTTTCTGTGGCTTAAACTTGCTCCCATTCCTTTCCTCCCCTCAAACTGCACATTTTTCATGAATTTCTGTTCTTTCCCACTGTGGATCTGACTAAGACCAGTGAGCAACATCCACACTACAGTTTGGATGTAAATGCTATCCTGAAGTTTTCTTCAATAAACTACTTTGTCATCTTTTAAATCAGCCTCACTCAAATTTTTAGATCAGGTGAAGAATACCTCCAGACTTTTGTCAAAATGTAACATGACTAGTCTCTAGGCTAGTTCTTAGTAAAATCTGTATTCCTCCGTTGAAACATCATAAAAAGTGTTCACATTATCAATATTATTCTCATTATTATAGCTTTCAAAAGTTTCACTAGTCTGGTTCATTAAGTTCCATTTAAAAATTTTAGGTTTCTCTAGTCCCAGGTCCAAACTCTCCATAAATAAATAAATAAATAAATAAATAAATAAATAAATAAATAAATAAATAAATAAATAACCAACTGCAAATGTTTAAGAACCACATGAATATATCTATCACAACAATGGACTCTTTGATGTAAATTACTTTTCTTATTGCTGCAAATTTAAAAAAAAAAGTGTTACAAAACAGCTTAAGGAAGTGTTCATTTTTGCTTCCTATACATCTTGGCAAGGAAGGCAGGGTAACGGAAATGCATTGTGCCTGGTAATGTTGCATCTAAAGCATGTGAGTCTTTGTAATGAGCTAGCTCTTCACAGACATCTTGAATTAGAATTTTGTCTTTTACAACAGTGAAAGAACAAATTTCTATGGTTTATTATATTAAGTTTCCAGCTTCAAGTCATTGCATATAGCAGTCTAAGGAAGCTACTTCCCTTGCTGAAGATGTCAGGTGGCCTTGGATTGGATTTCTAGGATAGGAAAAGACCCTGAGATGTAGGAAGAGGAGAAAGGCTCTCATGCCACACCAAGAATGTCTATTCATAATCATCATTTCAAGCTCCCTAGCATACCCCAGGTAGCATATCGCTAATCCCCTTTCATCAAAAATACTGCCTCCTAAACAAGTCAATGGAACTATTTCATTTTATTTTTTGAATGCTACTTGCCAAGACATTATTATTATGTATATTTGATTTTACCTTATAGGATACTGACTCCCTTGAGGTTATGCATGGTTCTGTACACTGGCTACTTCTGAGTTCAGCTCTTCAAACAGTGTTTGATCTATGACAGTACCAGGGTAAGTTTTGTGAAAGAAAGAAAACCAGGGATGTTTTGAGACAGATGCACTACAATGCCATGAGAAGGATGTAGCCGGTCCCCTCACTCAGCCCTTGCCTGCACCAAGTTTGTGCTCCAAGCAAGGAAGTTGCTACAACGGGTCAGAAATGACAAGCAGTGGCGAAATGTTGTGAGGGAGGGCCAGGTAAAATCCCAAAGGACCAGAGAAATGAAAGAGACGGTTTCTTTCCATTGGGAAAGTGAATGAACCTTAGCCCAGAGAAACACTGCTAAGAATCCACAGAGGGCTGGGCAGTGGTAGCACATGCCTTTAATCCCAGTAATCAGGAGGCAGAGCCAGGTGGATCCCTGTGAGTTCGAGGCCAGCCTGGTCTACAGAGCAAGATCCAGGACAGGCACTAAAACTACACCAAAAAATCCTGTCTCAAAAAACAAACAAAGAATCCACAGAGGGACAAAGCCAGTGATGGTGCAATATGCTTTAGGTATGAAAGATAGACAGAAGCTTCAAGGGAGGGATCTGCCCAGGCATGAGTCAGAGGACCTACATACATCTGCTCCTAAAAAGCAAGTTGTTCAGCTTCCAAAGTCACTTGCTTTCCATCTCCTCCTGTACAACTTCCCATGTCTCAGAGTATCCTTGGTACTTAGAGCCATAAATCCCATCAGCTGTGTTGCTAAGATCTTCATGCACACATTTGAAATCCTAGCAATACATTCCTATGGTAAACAGGAATATTTTCTTGCTGCAGGTGAGAAAATTGAGGTTTAAAATGGTAAAGCACCTTTAAAACTGGGTCTATGGTTGGAAGACTGCTTGCATCGGGCCCAGAATGAATCGTGTACTGCCAGAAATGTCGTGTTTTCCAGAATAGTTTACACATGGGACTCTTGTTTGACCTGAGAGCAGAACTATGAAGCATCTAGGTCAGAGATATTTCACCCTGGTTTAAGCTGAGAATCTAAGACACTGTGGGGTCATCCTCAATGAGCTGCGTCTAGGGAGCTTCCTAGCAAGGATAAAGAACACCAATGTTCAGTGGCAAACCCTTGCTTAAGAGACCTTCTCATCAGACCTGAAACTGGGATACAATATACTTACTCCAGTCCTGATACCCACTACATAAGGCTCTATCTGTCTGTCTGCCTATCTCTGTGTCTCTGTCTCTCTGTCTGTCTCCCTCCCCCTTCCCCTCCCTCTCTCCCTCTCAAGCAGCAGGCAGTGACATAGGACATCCATCTCCACAAGGGCCTTCCAGGGAAAACTATGCTATTGGAAGGGTTGGCTGCATCTATCTTGTAGGACAATGTGCTATTTTCCTCAGAGAGCTACCAGGCATAAATAGAGATTTCTGAACATTTTTTATAAGCCTACGTGATGGCCTCTGGATACCCCTTCATTAAACTACAGAAAAAAAGAAACAAGACAGCCTCTTCCAGAAAATGCAAAACTACCTGTATCACTGATCGAGTCAGGAGCCTACAGCTACAAGGCAGAGATGGGCTCATGTTGATTTTTTTTCTTACAGTTTTCTAACTACAGTCTTAGAGTTGAATGAATGCTTCATCAGAGACTGCTCTGCCCCTTCTGCTGAGGTCTGTCTTTCTATCTCTCTGGACATGCCCACAACCTCTTTCATCTTCCTTCCAATCCTCCCCAGGCTCTCTGGACTCCTCTCCATTATAGGCTCTTTGCACATTCAGCTATTCCACTACCATCTGTGCTAGGTCACTCCTAATATTCTTAGGCTTCCTGGTAGGGCTCTTTGATTATATGTGTTACTAGAACTCTGTCCATCACCTACCGACATTTACTTTAGTGTATAAGGGTTGGCATTATTGTTTCATTAGAATTTGAGAAATTCATTCCCACTGCAAACTTTACAAACATAGACTGCCTCCATTGGGCAGATGAGGTGGCTCACCAGATAAGGGTGTGTGCAACCAAACCTGAAGACCTGAGTTCCATTCTTGGAATCCACATGGTAGAAAAACAGAAATAATCTCCACAAGTTGTCTTCTAACTTCCAGACACATACTATAATGCATACATACATTTTCACACCTACCCATCCACCTAGACAAACCTACCTACACACACACACACACACACACACACACACACACACACACACACACACACAAATAAATGTAAAACGAAAGAAAATAGTTTAAAGGCTGCCTCTGTTGCATTCTCAGAAGCTAAAAGAGTGTAAACAGTTAGTGGCTAAGCAAATGTATGCATGAATGAATACCTGACTACACGAGTCACTGAATGAACAAGTAATGACTTTGTACTATAGCAATAAACAAGAGAGAGTTTGTTCCCAGGGAGCATCTGTCAATGTTTTAGAACACTTTTGTTTGGCACAACTAGGGCACCTGATGGCACTATTGGAATCCAGGGGTTGGAGACCATGGAATAGTTAAAAAAAAAAAAAAGTCTTACAGTGCATAGGATGGTCCTATCTGTCCCCAGCAGTCTGTGAACCCCAGTGGAACATTTGAACACTTTGTAGGGCTGCATCAGAAGGCCCTGTACTGGTCATGTGATTACCACAGTGTTGGCAGGGGTTTCCTGGAAGTTCTGCAGGAGAATCTGTGCCATCTATCTCTCTCCAAGCTTCTTGGCGGTGGCCTTACTCCTTGGCACTTACCATCTAGCTCCTGTTTCTGACTCTATCTCCCCAGTCTTTATATATTTCCTCCTTTTTGTAGGACATCTGTCACTGGATTCAGGGCCCATCTTAACTAATTACATCTAAAATACCCTTTTCCTGAGCAATGATAAATTTTCATAGATATTCAGGTTAGAGATATCAGTTTTAAAAGAAACAGATTAATAGGCCAAGTCCTTACTTAGTGTAAAGTTCATTGCATTCCTACACCTGCCCCAACCAAGAAAAATCAGCAAACAAATCTATCCTTTCTCCTCTCCTCACATAGACACCATGTTTGGTCACTCAGCCTGGTTGGCTCCTTAGCTTGCCCAATGTGTCACTTGCTCATCCATGCACTCAGTCACCTGCACCTCCTTAGGCCTCTGAGAAACAGACCCTCTCCTCTGCCTCAGGAGCCTTTTATCACATGACTTACTACTGATTTACACTACAAGTTAGGTGCCACTACTGGCCTCCATTTGCAAATAAATCAGAGGAGTAAACGCAGTGCCCTGAACCCCAGAGTCTTGCCTTGTGACCCAAAGGCGATGTCACCATTCTTGGATGAGATCTCTGTCCTCTTGCTGAGGTCCAGGATCCCTCGATTAATTCTGTAACAGGAACCCCAGTCTGTGCTCTCAGAATGCCAGAGACTTACCTCCACCTTGAACCTTCCTTTCTGTTCCTTACTGTTTGCTTACACCTTTTTCCCCCTTACTATGAGGTCTTTCATGAATACAATGTTTATTTCATCTCTGCGTCCCCAACTCCAATACCTGCCCCAGGGCACAGCATACATGACCAATTTATGGTACTTGAACAAATGAATGCATTCATAAACTCCACAGTCTAGTTTAAAGAAGTTGCTTTTGTTTACACTGGCATTTCTCAGGTAACATTACAATAAATATAATACAGCACAGTGGTTCTATTAGAAGTGATGAGAAAGTGCATCAAATTTTTCAAGAAGAAGGAAAAGCAAAAAAGCTTCCATAGGCTCATTAGTTCACAAAACTAGTTTGACCCACAGTCAGCATGCTCCTACTCGGCAGGCTGCTAGACACTTACGTATTCTATCTTGTTTCAAGAATGTCTAGAAAGGTACATATGCAAAACTTTTCAATAAAACTCATTATTTATTTGTCTTTATTGGCTTTTATTTATGTATTTTTCATTGTGCAGGGATCAAACCCAGGAATTGGGTTTTTTTTTTCCTAATTTTATGTTTGTTTGTTTGTTTTTAATCTTCAAGAACACCAGCCATGGGGCAGAGTCAGAATGTCCTAAGACATACCATGGATGCTCTTCCAGGTTCAGAGAAACAGGAGATTCCCTCTGGAGCAGGAAGGCCATCACTGACCAGCTGGGATGTTTTTCTTTCAGGGCCCAGGCTTGCACTGTGCGCCTGCATTGGCCATGCACCTGCGATGTGTTTCCTTCTGGTGTTCTGGTAATCCCCCACTCTCCTCCAAGTCTGTGTCTTCCTTGCTCCCTGTCCTGAGTTGTAAATGAAAGTGGATGGCCTGGAGCTCCGTGCACCTCATTAACCTCTGCATTATCTCAGGGAAATTATACCAATTATCACACTGGGGCTCTGAATTGAAAAGCTACCATGTCTGTGCAGACGGTGATGGATGCTAGCAATTTAAGGAGAGGAGGGGCAGTTCCTTGGGTGATGAAAGAATCATTTGTTTAGCCACGAGAGAGGCTCTTTCATAGCAGACACAATGTACAGCTCTCTGCTGGGGAGGTTTTTCTGGCATTATTTTGTAACAACTATATTTTTGGAGTGAAATTTTTAAAAATAGCATGTATTGTTAATCATATTTTCTTATTGTCTTCATACAAAATACTATACAAAAAAAATAAAATCTAAGCATAAAAATGGCCCAGAATCCCCTTATGTGGTGACTTCTGTTAACCTTTAAAGTCAATCAGAGTGAAAGGGACATAGTACAGGTGAGTTTGACAACTCAGAACTCAGTAATCAACCAAAGTAAAGCAAATGTCTTTCTCATCCCCTTCCAAGTGCCTTCTCTAGACATCTAAGAGGTTGCTGTGGTTTCTTTAGAGACAACGTAAGTGGAGTTGCTAAAAGCACCAGTCCCTAAACCTGAGGGGGTGTTGCATTTGCTCACTCACAGGCTGTGGAGACCCACCTTGAGATTCTGTGGCTCATAAGGTAACCAGTGATGTGCATACTTTACAATATCTCTGTAGTGTTGAACTCTATATTTCCTGCTGTGAAATTTGATTTTTGAACAAGTCAGTCTTTTAGTCTTTCTTTGCCTTGGTTTTTCCCTTCTGTAAAATGGATCTAATTACTCGAATTTAACAGTATCCAATAAATGAAAACATTTAAAAGGCACTGAATATTAATTACCCAGAACTTTTCTACTATCATGAATACCCCAGCCTAAAAATGAATCTATTATCTATGATTTTCAATATTAACCAAAGAGATATATATTTTTTCAGATATACATATTTTTCAGATTACATGTTTTTCAGAATGGGATTAGTTAAAATAATGGCTTTTCACTTTTCATATCTTTCAATAAAGAAGACATAGACAGTCTTTGTGAATTGTGCTTAACATGAAACCTTGTTGTAGACATGCATGCTGGAGAAGATACTGGTTCTCTGAAGCGACTGACCAATCTAGGTTGTTTTCCATCACAGGTACTAGATAATCTGAGCAGCTGAGTGAGAGACAGCCTTCTCTGACTAGATATTTGTGAGAAAATTCATAACTGGAAAATTAAAATATATATACACATTGTTGAGGAGGTTGCATGTGTACCTACACCCTTTCCTATCAAAAATCCTGGTGGGACTAAAGGTAAGTGATATAATTTTCCCCATGAACTTTGTAATGGTGATCTTGTTAACTTGTTTGGAGTAAAAGGTACTTAGGAAATTCATAAATTATGCTTTTACATAGGTCTGTTATAACATTGCTAGAGAACATGAACTAAGGGAGGAGGTCCCATCATGACGTTGGATGGTACTATCCTATAAGGAAGTGCCTATGTTTTTTCTTTCTCTCTCTTTTTCCCTCCCCTACCACCTGTCGTGTGTGTGTGTGTGTGTGTGTGTGTGTGTGTGTGTGTGTGTGTGTGTGTTTTCTCCTTTCCTGGTGCCATAATATGAGCCTCCCTCCCCACCACAATGGTCTGAAACCTCTGAAATTAGGAGCAAAATCAATCTTTCCTCCCGTCAGTCGTTCTCAGGTATTTAGCACAGTGACAATGTTTGGCACAGGCTTTGTTGCCAACATTTTCAAAGGCTGATGAGAAAACATGCAAGCAATGTGCATGTGCACTGAATCCTGATGCAGTTGACCATGTACTGACCACTGAGAACCCAAAGAAATAAGATGAGGATCAAGTTCAAAGCCAGCATTCATTACTCCAGGAGCCTGGTCCTGCAGGGTGAAAGCCCCAAGAGCAGATGCATGGCAGCACAGCCTGGGATGCTCAGCAGCACACTAACACATGTAGATCAAAAAACTGGATAAAGCAAAGTCAGGGAGAGAGCAGTCAGAAAATGCTTCCCAAGGAAGCAAACAGTTTAGGTTCATGAATAGCAAATTCCAGAATCCACACAACCAGTACAAGATCAATTCTTTCTATAATTACCTAACTGGAATACCTTTCCATAGATCCTAGCCTTACCAGTGAAAATTGCATTCTTAGTTCAAGCTCCAGGTTTACGAAAAAGAATTGTCATAGCCACAGTGTTCTACAAAGATTCTGTTCCTAGATGGATGGCCAGTGGACATTTCTTTAGCTGCCTCTGCCTGCCCAGCAAGTCTGCTGTAACCCAGTCACCTGAAACAATGTATATATGCATAGCCAGTTTAGTTATAATGCTTGGATTTTACAAGCTTTTCATTCAAATAGTAAAGAACAATGGGAACCAAATCTGAACTGTAAGGTGAGTTTGCCACTGGCTATTTCAAAAGATCAAGTATATTCTAAGGCAGATATCAATTTAAATATTAAAAACTTAAATATTCCCAAGGGATGGATCAGGAAGGTGATGGTTCACTGCTGTACTCTGAAAATGGTTTCAGACAAATTCAGATTGAAAGTGCAATTGGAAGGCAAGCTGGTCCACTGCCATAGACAAAAGATATATGCAGCCACCCAAAAGATACATGTCCCACCCTGGTCCCTCAGTCCTGCAGCCGCTTTTAAAATAATCACTCAGAAGTTTAATATTAATTACAGACTATTTGGTCTATGGCTCAGTCTTATTGCTAACTAGCTCTTTTATCTTAAATTAACTTCTTCTTATTAATCTATATATCTCCTCCACCTGTTTTGTGGATTTACCTGTGTTCCATTACATCTTGCTCCCCTGGCTGCCTACAGGATCTCCTTTGACTCCAACTTTCTTCTCTCTGTAGATTTCCCACCTGGATATAACATATCTTGCCAGAGGCCAGAGGAGCTTCTTTATTTACCAGTGGTGGCAACACATATTCACAGCATGCAGAAGACCATCCCACAGCAAGTTATACTGCAAGTCTCAAAGATCAACAGGCCCTCCAAAGAGATCTGGGAAAGAGAATCTTTAAGACTTTGGTTAATGTGATCTATGTTCAGTCTTCTAATTGGTCCTGAGATCATCCATCTATGATCCTTACCCACTTCTTCGGATTTACTGCCTATTATACCACCCATCCATTATCCTTGTTACATCCTGTGTCTACATTTAAATCAAAACATAGGTAAGACTGACCAGATAGCTCAGTAGTTGAAAGCACTGGACAGTCTTCCAGAGGAGCAAGGTTTGATTCCCAGCACCCACACAGTGTCTCATAAGCACTTGTAAGTCCAGTTCCATGGCATCCTATGCCCTATTATGACCACTGAAGGCACCAGACATTCATTGAGTGCACAGACATACATGTAGGCAAAACATCTATATACATAAAATAAAAATAAATCAATATTTGAGAGAGAGAGGAGGGGTTACTTCATTTCCAGAATGTCCATTTTCTATACAACCAAGGAAATCCAGTTAGCCATTCTGAATCCCAGTTTCTCTCTCCATAACAAGTGAGAATTTTAGAAGAATTAAACTTAAGCCTTTACAGAACAATGCAGTTCAAAGCCCCAGTCATTTTTTTTTTCTGTATCTTCAGTGTCATTGGGCAGAAGAAAGAACTACCATGATGTGTGGAGATTCTTCATTCCCCTTTTAAGTTGGGCAGCTTATAAGCTCATCGCTTAACTATGAGTTTCATTGATGACATGACATATGTGCTAATGGGAGTTGAGCAGAAAAAATAAAGTGAGTGAATTAGTTAGGACTTTTAAAAATGATTCAGGCTACACCTAATTTGAGCCGGCTTAGGGAAGAATGCGGGTGTTCTATCAAGAATGGTGATGTTTCCTTGAATAATGGGATGACAATTGCAATGGAGTCTAGGGACGGGCCTGGAAACCAGGGCTAAAGACATAAACAAGCCTCATAATTGACTGTCTCTGGCTTCCATCCTCCCTTTTCTGTGCCTGATTCATTGCTTCTTCTGTGCCTCTTAGCAGCATTTCTCTGCTCCTAATGCCCATGGCGGAATACATAGCACAACAGCACCCACTGAAGGACCAGCAGCCCCAGCATCAACACCTGGAGAATGGATCTGGTTCTCACGGATGGAGTCTATACCTGCTCTAACCAGCTCCAACTGGGGAGCAGAGTCACAGAGGATCAAATAGCCGTTAGAGGCACTTGCGTATCATCAATGTGAGGAAGAAGTTTACATTATTAGGACAAATTGATCCCCTGAGGAAGAAGGGGAAAGAGAACGTATTTCTGAAGTAGTGAAGTAAACCTTGATTGGTTCCCACTCTGTGGGGCACTGCTGGCAGCTCAGAGGTGAAATCTCTCACTTTGGAGAAGTAACAACTTATCTATTTTTATATGAGAAAGTTGACTGAATCAATGGTTCTCAACCTTGGCTTATTATTTGATTGACATGGGAAGCTTTTGGAAATGCTCAATATTCAGATAACACCTTCAGATCAAATAAATCTAAAGCTCCAGCTATGGAGTCCTGGTATTGGTATATTTAAAGTTCTTTAGGTTATCTCCATCTCCAACTAAGGTTTACAAGCACTGGACATGATTGATGATTCTCAAATGAATCATCTGCATCTAGTTAAAATGAGGGCTGTGACTGAATAGGTTCAAGGTGGGGCATGGGATTCTGCCCTGGTAACAAGCTCCCAGGCAGCAGCAATGCTCCCTGGTAGATTACACTCCAAGTATCCAAACACTGCATCATGTCTCAGTCCTTCTCTACTTTTAAGATATCAGAAAACAAACTATTTACCCTAAAAATAGTGTTCCCATTAGCAGAATTTGCACCAAATACCACAGCACCAAAGCTCCAGGAAGGAGTTAAGGTGCCCCACATAGCCTAAGAGAAGTTGCTGAAGACAGTCTGTGCACACTGCTTCTTAGATTTATGTTTGGAAATCAAACATCAAATTACAAAACTAAATTATGAAGTTTTGTTCTGTTTCATTATTGTTTGAAGAAAGAGTCTTTTCTGAAAAGGCAGCTGACATCTGACAGGAGAAAAGCCAGCTGACGTGAGGGATGCAAGCGGCCTGACATGGAAAGAAGAAATGCTTTAAAATTTTTACAATTTTTTGAAATTCCAGTATAGTCAAATCATTTCTCCCCTTCCCATTCCTCCCTCCAACCTCTCTCTCAAATTCATGCCTTCTTTTCTTTTAATTGGTATTGCGTAGATACATATATACTTCTAAATATATAAATACAACCTGTTTAGTCTCTATGACATTTCCTATACGTAATATAATTTCAAAAAGTCTTCTCTTTGCAACAGGCAGAGACCATTACAGAAAACCACTACTGATCAAAATGCAGATTATGAGACAGTGTGCTGCACAGACCCAGGCCATGAAAACATACAATACTTAATGCTTAGTATGGATAGGTAAATTATGGAAAGACAAATATTGCATGATGGAATTTCCTCATTTTCTAGTATATTTAATTGTTAATGAGTCAAACCCATTCTAAAAGATCATGAGTACATTTTAGAGTGTAGATGGAGTCCCTGATAATAAAATTAAAGTTGTTTCAATATCTTGTGGCTAGTCTACTTAATTTCTTAATCTACCCTATGTCAGAGGCCAGGAATGCATCCATATAGGATGCCTTGTTTACATATTCTGTTTTTGGGTTTTGGGGGGTTTTTTGTTGTTGTTTTTGTTTTCTTTTGTTGTTGTTTTGTTTTATTTTTTGAGACAGGGTTTCTCTGTGTAGCTTTGGTGCCTTTCCTGGATCTCACTCTGCAGCCCAGACTGGCCTCGAACTCACAGAGATCCACCTGTCTCTGCCTCCCGAGCGCTGGGATTAAAGGCGTGTGCCACCACCGCCCAACATATTCTTGAGTATAATGCACACAAGAGAGAGGAAGACACCATAAAAAAATTGCCAGATTTTCACACCAAAGATATTTTTAAGTACCTAGTATGCATGAGGCATTGGGTTTATCAAAGTTAAAAGCCTGTATATATCAGTTCTATTGATGATTAAAATTAGAAGTTATTTTATATAGTTACATTTTATAGTTATTGAAATTTGGGATCTAGGAATCAGAATGTGATGTTGCCTTGGTGATGATGGTAGTGGTGGTACCTGTGAGGATGGTAGAGGTAGCAAGTGTGGGAGTGGTAAGGCTCAGGGTTTGAATACACTTTGAATTTAAGAAATTTCCCAGTAGGCTCCTAAAATTATAGAGAAGACATTCCACCACTGGCCAGTTTAAGCTGCAATAAAAAATCTGATGCCTAGTGACCAAATTTGGCTTCCTGTCCCTTCCACCATTCTGAGTGATCTGCCTATTTCTAAAGTTTAGTTTCGGGTTGGCCAGGATATATCTGTGTGGGAAGATGAACCAAAACTTTAGCCTCTATACAACACTATAGCTTCATGTCTAAAGGAAGGAGAGCTTTAAAATGGCAACTTCTGAAGTGGTACCAATTCTTCATTTCTAACCTGCATTCTTCTCTCCTGGCAAAGAAGGCTGGAACAGGAACTGGTCGTAAAAGGAAATGTTTCACTCGGCCTTGCAGATGCATTTCTGTGCCAAAGTTGCTTCTACCTTTATAGCTAACGCACATAAAAAGAGAATATTTAGACAGCACTTCACAAAAGTATGGTTAACTTAGGAAGTCAGAGGGTTATAACTGCCCCCCTCCCGAAAATGTCATGCTTTTCAAACAGCTTCAGTTGCTCTGGCCTTCCAGCAGCCCATCTGGTTGAAGTCCAATCCAACTCCACACCACAGCTGGAGTGAGTCTATTCAGAATGCAAATGCAACTCCCTCTCTCTAGAGAAAAGATCCTCAACATTTCTTCCATTTTCTGGTCACCAGCAGGAGTGTCAAGCACCTGAGCCCCATGCCTTCTGTAACCCGGTTACTGTCAATCACTCCAGCTTCACATCTCTTCTATCATTTTAGATTTCCATAGTATTCTTGAGCAAAAGCATATCCTGCGTATTTGCAGTCCACCCTGAAAACCTGTGATGCTTCAAGACCTAGGATTATATAAACACTTTCATAAGAATGATTTCTCTGTCTTTTTCATCCTGCATGCCTTGTCTTTACATACTTTCTAGGCTATTCTTAGTGTAGTGCAGGTGGGCCTTCACATCACCTTCTGGTACAATGTGTCATAGCACGTGTACTTTAGATCAAATACCACTAGCCATCACTACCATCATTCTCATCACTGTAGGTCTACATAATCACTGAAAGCCTTCTAGGGTCCCGACAAGGTGCTTATTGGTTTACATAACCTAGATAACCATGGCACCTGTTTGAGGCCAGAGATCAAGTTAAATGAACAGGCAAATCAAAATAGTAACTTAACAGTGCAGGGAACACACTAAACACAACAATCATTTGTTGTTCAATAATTTATAAAGATAAACAGATACCTACTTATTAGGTTTGAGAACTAGGCTTTTTAAAAGCAGTTCTAGATTTACAAAGAAGTTAAGATAATAATGCATTATTCCTATGTATTCTGCAACAGTGTTTCACTGCTAGTAGCCTACTATGTTGTTATTATATCTTTCTAACAATTAATAGTCAATCTACAGAGGGAATTAACTAAATACCAATGTACATTCATCTTTTCTTAGCCCTGAGTTATGATGTCTCCAACACTTGGCTTTGGCTGTGGAAGATCATCAAGTTTCCCTAGTTTTGCTGTCTCCAATTCTAATTCATGATTAATGGTTAATGCGTGATTCATTTAACTTTCTTGCCTTGGTTGTCTATAACTTTCTATTCTAACAATAGAAAGCCTGATTTATACCATTTGCCACATAGTTTGCTTCATTGTACAACTTATAAATATACAACAGTATCAGAATGTTAACCTACAGCCTTGTACAAAGCAACACTGTCTAGCCAAGCGTAGTGCTTTTGTGCAACTCTTCTTGCTTTTTTACAGACTGCTCATCTCCAACATTACTTTGTTGTTCAATACTTTTTTCCCTGTGTCCTCTTCAGTGAGGTGCATTTACGCATTTATGATATGGCTACACACTTGTTCATCACTGCCTGTCTGCCTTCCTTGGATGGAATTATCCTGATTTCTAAAATGACTTCTAAGTACATAGAATAACGTTCACAGTTTGTGAATAAGAGTTCTAGTATTCATTCATTTTCCTCATCTATTTCTCACTCATTCATTATTTACTCCTATTTCATGCACATAAAAATAAGCTGAATTAGCTTAAATTTAGAAAATGACTCTCACATTGGATTCAAATTCAATAAAAACGATCAACATCTAAAGAGATGAAAGAAGTAAGTGACAACTTAGAGACTGTCAGGATTCAATCACTCCTCTGGAAGTTCAAGTCGGTCTTGAGTCTCCAACAGCCACACTAACGAAGAGAAACAGCAGCATGAGGTGCCTTTTCTGACCCCAAGTATTCAGAGTGAGTGATAAGGGAATGAGAGAAAGGTGTGTCTGGACTAGGTGAAGCTGACACAGGCCTCCAGTTAGAAGAACATGTTCCGACTTAGTCTTTACGTGCAACAAAGTTACCTTTTAAATTCCACATGGTGTCTCTGAAATATCTCCCCCAGAGGCCCACACAAACACATGGCATTCACTGGGAGTACTGGATGCTGGCCCTTAGCACCTCCATCACTATGAGACATACACATCTGCTCATAAAATACTTCTGCCTGTTTTTCTCATTCTTGTGGCCACTTGGAATATCTTGTGCCAGGTTTCGTTCACTCCCATTTTGCAGATCAGCAATCTGAGGGTCAAAGAGGACATGACTTTCACTTGACATGTACTGAAAAGAAGGGACTGAATCCCAAGACCCAGATGTCCACCTCCCTCTCTCATAGTGACCATGACCATTACCATCTCCATCTCTTCATTACTTAAAGACAGACCACATATAGATACACGATCTGGCTTCCTTATTTCTGATTCCTGTGGATATCTATATTGAATGACCTGAGATCAAAATATAGGCATTACAACTCTCCAAAGCTGTGATGGGCCCAGGTGGCCTCATTTAGCAAGGAAAGCAGATGTTTGATTTTTTTTTCCCCAAGACATTCTGAAGTATCAGTGTTTCCTTAGATCTAACATCATTTTTTAAAACACCGAGAAACTAAAAGCTGTATTAGTTACCTTTCTGTGTCTATGTTAAAATACCATAACCAAAGCAACTTATAGAAGGAAGCATTTATGTTGGCTTATGTTTCCAGAGGGATAGGAGTCCATTATGGCGGGGGACATGGCAGCAGGCAGGCATGGTAGCCAGAGCAGCAAGCAGGGAGAGGAAAGTGGAAGTGGAGTAAGCCTTTAAACTTTCTCTCAAAGACTCTCAAAGCCTGCCCAATGGTGTACTTCTTCCAATAAGGTTGCACCTTCCCATAACTCCAGCAAACAGTACCACCACATGAGGAATGTGTTCAAATGCCCCGGGGGCGGGGGGAGGGCGCGTTTACCATTCAAACCACCACAAAAGGCAAAGTATCTTAGGATTTTACACATAATACAGAATATTTGCTCTTATTTTACAAAGAATTTAAATGTCTATGATTGGGGCCAGGGGTGGGGCTGAAGAGATAGCTCAGCGGTTAAGAGCACTGGCTCCTCTTCCAGAGGTACTGAGTTCAGTTCCCAGCAAACACATGGTGGCTCACAACCATGTATAGTAGGATCTCATGCCCTCTTCTGGCATGGAGGTATACATGCAGAGCAGTCATACATTAAAAAAATATAAATAAATAAAATAATAAAATCAAATGTCTATGATTACCTGATATCCACACTCATGGTGGATATCATGTTACAAACAGTAATCGGGAGCAGACAGTAGGTCCTGTAAGAACAAGACATTGAGGTTTCAAAGTAGAAAAATAACTGAGAATAGTTTAGGATCAAAGAGTTTGTGTGCCTCAGTTCTCCCTGGTATTAGTAATCATTTAAGCACAGTGGTATAATTTGTAATTACAAATGTGTCATGAAATTATTTTTTAATTCAAATTTATTATGTTGTGTGTGCTTTCCCTCAAATGGTGACATTTTTGTTTTGTGTTTGTTTGCTTTTAAGATGTGTTTTATTCTAAATAATTAAAATAAGCAAATGCTTCAGTATTTATCTTAGGAAAAGCTTCGATGTATGGAAAGCAGGAGAACCCAGTATAACTCATTAACTCAATAAACATTTACTGTGTGTAAATTGTACATCAGGAGCTGAGGAGAAAGAAATAAACAATATTGATCCCTGTCTTCAGGAAGCTCAACATCTAATTTAAGAATTTGTCTCTGGGGATCTGGATTGCTGAGGGTTTTTTTTATGGCATGAAAGGCTGATAGTTAAATCCTTCCTGCTCTATGAGACTTTTGGGGCTCCTGGAGGTAAGAAACATTGAATTAAGTCTTAAAGTTTGAGAAGAAGCAATAGGATTCATATATTAAGGAGGGAAGGAATCCATATAGAGAAAATTGAGAGTGGGAGTTTTCCTGACAGGAGCTGTGATTATCCTTAGGTTAAATCAAACCGAGGTCTCACACACAGAGAGATAGGAAACTAGAGACCACAACTAGGTTCTCTTTCTTTTTCCCTTGGTTCCCCAATGGGTATGCCAAACCCAGCTGGAACCTGGAGGGTAAGCAAGTGAAGTCCCTGGTGGAGATAGTCGGGGCCAGCCACAGAGCAAAGCGTAAAGAAAACATATTATTAATTATCATCATCATCATCTTCATAACATGGAATGGCAAACAGAGCCCATACATTTGAGCTAATATTGTTCATTTTAACAGAGAAGCTACATAGCTCTGCATTTAAGGACAGCTTCCCATTTGGACTCAAGTAGTCTAATGACACCCCCCTGATAGCTTAGAGCTCCTGATTGCACTTGTCCCTGGCCAAACCTTATCCTGGACTCTGTTCCTCACTCATTGAAATTCTGTAATCATTCTTGTGATACCTTATCCATTTAAAAAAAAAGGCAACCTTGACCTTCAGAAACTTTTTGTTTGCTAAAAATACAGCATAAAATATCTAGAGAGAAAGTAACACTGTCATAAAGAATAAGATAAAAAGCAAGCTGGGCAGTGGTGGCACATGCCTTTAATCCCAGCACTCTAGAGGCAGACCCAAGCAGATCTCTGTGAGTTTGAGGCCAGCCTGCTCTACAGAGCGAGATCCAGGACAGTCACCAAAACTACACAGAGAAACCCTGTCTCAAAAAAAAAAAAATAAATAAAAAAATAAAAAAAAATAAAAAGCATTGCACTCATTTTTAAAACCCCTGTGTCTTATAAACTGGGTTGAGTAGCCTCAACAAGACATGCATCTTAATAACTCATCATATTTCACACTTGTGGAATAGAAATGGTGAAAACCTCTGGGGATCATAATTTTGAACATCTGAGTACACAAAAGAAAAGTACAAGCTTTATTTGCATAATACCCAGAAAGACAATTACTTCGTTGTTGTTACTTAGTTTTATTGTCTAGTGTGGAACTTCAATGGTCAACAGCTCAAGCTCTGGTCAGAATAGGGAGGGTTTGTTTGTTTGGATTTATTTTATTTTTTATTAATTGAGACTAAGCCTTACTCTGTAGCTTGAGACTGGCCCAGAACTTACTGTAGTATAGCTAAGGCTGGCCTTGAACTCACAGCAATAACCCTGACACAGCTTCTGAAGTACTGGAATTACAAGGATGATTCATCATATGTGGCTAATACAATGCTTTGGAATTTGCCTCTAGAATCTCATCTAGGTGACAACAAGCAAAGATGACAATCATTCTAAAGCCCAGCTCATCTATGTCAAACTGGAACCACTGAAATAGCCAGTGACTGTCACAGCTGCATAGTCACAGAGGTGAGGAATGCCTCAGTATAGCATGTGTGTGTGTTCATGTTAGTCACCAGGCCTTGTGAGGCTCTGAGATTTATTATTGCACTAGAAAAAAAAATGGCAACAGCTACCTCTACTTCTTATGAGACAGAAACCATAAACTTCCGGTTGCCGCCGCTTCCAAACACTCCTAATGAGTTCTCTTTGTCCAAGCTTCAGCACCCTTTCACCAGTCTTGTGATTTTTGATATGGGCTAATTAAAATTATGGCCCAGGAGTCTGAGATTTGTACATTCCTCACCTCTGCCACTGAGTAGCTCATTGTTCTGAGAAACACTTAATTTTTCTAGGCCTCATCAAACTGCTCTAACAAAGGAAGAGACAAAGAGAGAAGGATGGATGGAGGGGTGGAGGGGAACAGGAAGGAAGGGAAGGAAGGAGGGAGGGAGGGGAGGAGGGAGAGAAGGAAAGAAAAAAAAGGAAGGCATTTGCACCAGGCAGGCAAAGCACTGAAAGTTCTCATTTCCAAGACTCTAAATCCATCAATCATCTCCTCACTCAAACCACCCGCATGCACATAAACGTGCATGTGTGCGCGTGCACACACAAACACAAACTGTTCAACATGCTCAGAAGAACCCACACATACTAGTCACCTACTATGTGCCTGGAATGAGATTTATAGGAAACAAATTCTGCACATTTCCTGAAACAGTGTTTTCCATCATCAGTCATCGAAACCAAGCATCCAAGGGACTCCAGGAAAGTGTAAGTACAGAACATAAAATCCAACATTGTTAAATTCTGAAATGAACCTAACAGTGCCCACATTCCATATGGAGTTGCATTGCTGAGCTTTAACTCATACTTAGCTTCCTAATGTGGGCAGGGAGGATTGGCTGAACGATGAGCTGCACCACAAAGAATGACTCGTGTGTCCTCTTGGCTAGGGTTCGCTCTTTGTCCAGTTCCTAGTGTATGTGCACAGGAAGGGAGCAGTGAGAAGCAGCGCTGCTTCCCCCGAAGAACAGCTGAGGGAATGTGCTGCAGTGAAGACTGAGAGAATGCTTCGGAAAATGGAGATAGAATTGATATATACATGTCATCGTGATCTGGGAAGCCTGGTGATACTTTTCCTGCCCTTGTCTCTGAATTCTGAGGACAGCTAGCCAGATACCCATTTATAAATGCTGGAGGTTCTTTACAGAAATGTGTCTTTGTGAGGGAGGGGACTGGCCTTTTTTTTCTAACCAGCAGAAAGCCATTATCTTCCAACAGCTGTTTATAGTTAACTGCAGCCCATACTTAAAGTCTGAATGCCTGAGCCATACTTACTGCCTGTGGATTTACGGTGAATAGAGTCAAGCTTAACTCTTTCCTCTCCCAGTACTTAATGACTTCAAGGATGGGTGGGCTGAAAGGAGATGCAAACAGAAAGGGCAGGCTAGGCAGAGCGGTGGCACAGACAGAGGAGACAAGCAGTTGTTTCTGATGTTCCTGAGTCATTGTGGAGGTTTTGTCTGTGTTAGCAATAAGCTGAACATTTTGCATTCATTGCTTCTGTTCATTTTGACCGTCAGCATACTGATATTGCTATGCATCTGCCCATTTCACAGGCTAGAAGAAGGAGGTTCAGCCAACAAATACCAAGATTAAAATAAACAAGAATTCTGCTGCAGAGCCAGGGTGCCTAACACCTAGATCATGCTGAGTCATGCCTCCCAAGAATTCAGAAGCACAACTGAGCACAGGTTATGTGCCCTGGCTGGCTCTCAGGCTACCTAGGAAGGTGACAAAGTAAGCATGAAGAAAGGCAATGATGACCCCAAACTTCTCACTCTCCCCAGGTGGAGAGGGTTGACCAGAACTCAAGGACACACAAGGAGAAATGGAATTTACCTTAAAGGAGTTAATTCAAGAAGAGAACAGAGCTACCAAAATTCAAGCCAGTGTGGGCACTGTACACTTGCCAGAGAGCCAGTGGAATATTGATTTGGAGTGTGTTTTGAGGGATGAGCAGGGTCAGAACCCCAAGAACCCCTCTCCAAGCCTAGACTTGCTTGTTCACAGTGAACAGCTTGGCAGCTATGGTGGGAACAATATTTTGGAGGGGCCAAAGAAGATGAGAAAAGGTAGGCTGAATTGTGATAGTCCAGGAACAGGAAATGGCCAGGGTTACCGGGCGTGCAAAATTGGAAGTGAACACAAAAGGCATGTCTAAGGAAGAAGTGCTAAGGATATTTGGTTTTATTGTCTCTAAAAATGAAAGAGGTTAAATTTGCCAGCAGGGAGTTGGATGGAATGCTGTTCAAACCACTAACTCAACCTCAAATGGCATACATTCCTGAGGGTTACAGTGCTGACCAGAGAAGCAATAGCAAGACTTTGTTCTCTCTCTCTCTCTCTCCTCTCTCTCTCTCTCTCTCTCTCTCTCTCTCTCTCTCTCTCTCTCTCTCTCTCTCTCTCTCTCTCTCTCTCATTTCCCCAGCATGTCTGGAACTTTTGTTCCCCTCTATGACTCCAGCATCTTGCCCAAGGACAAAGGAAGCCAAAGATTTTGAAACCCATTGTTGAACACAAAGAGAGGTGGAGTGAGAGTTTTGTGGGGAGGGAAAGTTGGCTGACTCCATACTTTATTCTCTGTCTTGGTACCCAACAATTCACAGTGGGAGAGAGAGTGGCTTGCCAAAGGGCTCTGTGTGACTGAGCTAAACTAGAAGAATATGTAAAGTTCAAGATGAAAAGACAGCCCTCGCAGCTGAAAACAGGACTGGGAGCTCACAGAGCTTGGGAAAAGAGGCTTCACAAAGAAAAGTGCTTATTTGCAAACTCGTTTCTCTGCAGTAAATGCTCTGAGGACCTCTGGCAGGAGGAATTCCTGGACACAGGCCTTTGCATTGAGCTGTTAGTGATCTGCGGTTAATTGCCTCTTTCCAGGCTCCCTTCTGCATCCAATCTGAGGGATGGCCTGCAGAGGTCTGGGGGAAAGATTTTGCCATTTGAATCCCCCAAGTTCAACAAAGTTAAAGGCTTACAAGGGCAGAGCTGGGAAAAAATCTCACGTTTCCTTCTCTGAATTCCTCTTTTAACCAGAGGAATGAGTGGTGGGGTCAGGCAAGCAAACAGAGAGAAAGATGAGAAAGGTAGGAGAGATAGCCGCACCCACAGACAGGCTATGACAGATCAGCTGTCTGCACTTGGAGGAGAGCTGGACTGTCACTCACAGGAAGCCTTGCCCTGGAGTTTTACTGCAAAGAAGACATAGATTTGCTTCTACTGGCCAAATGGCCTAAGGCCTCCTTCAGAGATGTTATCCTGGACTCCCATTGCTTGAAATAAAAGCAAAGCAAAACACCAGCTTTCCAAAAAAGGAGGGATAGATGTCAGGGTGTTCTAGAAAAGAAAGCACATACACACACACAGAGAGAGAGAGAGAGAGAGAGAGAGAGAGAGAGAGAGAGAGAGAGAGAGAGAGAGAGAAAGTGGTGCACATTTAGATGTACTTGTCTTTTAGACTTTAAACTTTGATCCTTTCAGAAGCCAGTCATATGCAGAGAGATACTTTCTCCTCCCACACTGCTATATAGCAGCAAAATGCCCTAGGCCCTAGTCAGCCATACAACCATGAGAGTAATAAGCAGTGGACAGTCTGCAGTAGCTAAGTAACTGCTAAGATTTAATATTAAATAGGTTAGCTGGAGAAAATGCAATTTTTCTTATGATATTTTCCCATTATGGCGGGTTTATTGGCCTTTAATCCCATTATATGTTAAGGAACAACTGTAGGTACAGACACATTACCTGCATACAGATACACACACACACACACACACACACACACACACACACATTAAAAAGAGAGCAGGGTTGAAAGATTGATTTGTTTGAAGGAATTTGCTCCTAATACTGCAAGGACTGGAAAGTCTGAAATTTATAGGCCAGGCCAGTAGATTCAGGTCAGGGTTGATGTTGTAGTCTAGAGTCCAAATTCCACAGTGCAGTAGGCCAGAAACTCAAACAGCAGCATTTTCAATGTTCCTGTTGTGGAACATTAAGAATTTCCTGCCTCCCGGGAAACCTGTAACTTGGCTCTCCAGGTTTTCAAAGTTAGCAGGTAAGATTCACTCACATGATGGGAGGTGCTCTCCATCTTAGAGCAATTTGAATATAAATTGTAGCATCAAACATCCTTGCAGCAATATCTATTCTAGTATCAGACCAAACAGCTGGTCCCTGTAGCTTAGCCACATGAACATACAGAACTGACACTTCTACAGTGTATTCCCAACATCCAAAGCAAGCCAGCAGTCTGTGTGTGGGATATCTATTGGCAAAAGACTGACATCAACAGAGGACAATGCATTCCTATTGTACTCCAAACCACTTCAGAAAGAATGAATGACTATCATAAGCAATAGACATAAGAGTGTTTCCCCAAATCAATTCCCAGCTCTCTGTTCCCTCCCTCCACCTAGGATGTCCACCAGCACTTATGCCTGAGACCCATTTCCTCTATGAGCTGAGCTATGCTTTCCAGACCCGGGCATCAGGCCACCCTACAGCTGGTGACATGCCCCAAGTAGGAAGGCAGGAAGGCATTCCACCAGAAGTACTTTACATCCTAGGCCAAAGTCCCCCTCCTGGTTTTGTGGGATTTTGTTTTTTTTTTTTTTTTGTTTTGTTTTGTTTAGGTTTGGGTTTTTTTGTTTGTTTGTTTGGTTTGGTTTAGCTCTCCTGATTATGATTTAACTCAGTGAATTTTAGATCCAGCTACAGCCCTGTCCATCCAAGAATTCTTTACACCAGATTTCTAGAGGCCATGAAAAGTATGCCTATAACTTAGACTCATTCCCAATTAAAACTATAGCAAATATTCTGGGCAGCGGTGACACATGTCTTAAATCCCAGCACTAGGGAGGCAGATACAGGTGGATCTCTGAGTTTGAGGCCAGCCTGGTCTATAGAATGAGTTCCAGGACAGCCAGGGCTACACAGAGAAACCCTGAATTGTAAACACCAAACAAATAAACAAAACAACAACAACAAAAAAAAAAACCTGTAGCAAATTACAAATCATGAAATAATCAGCAGGAGCCAGGCCTCCACCTCTAGATCAGGAACTCAGCACTTTCCCTAAATCCTGACAGACTCACTGGAGAAACTTTACAGGTAATGGGGGGGCGGGGACTCCAGGGAGACACAAATTTAAAACAGTCACCCAGAAGTCCCTACTAAAGTACGTCATTTTCTCTTTCAGATAATAGTGTCAGTGCCTCATGCTCCTTCACACCAGCTTTGGCCACAAGGTCAGTGAACATAACAGTGATAAGACCTCCCCTCTAGTTTGGGGATAAAAGTCTATTTTGAGGTTTTCCAGACCTCTAGTCGGTGTATTCAGACCTCATTTCCTAGTCTTGCCCAGGGAAGCCATTGCATTCAAAAAGGCCTGTGTGAAGGTCATGGTATAGGCTCCAGACTCAGATTAAATGTATGTCCTAAGGCCACTGAGAATTCATATTCATGAATGTTTCAATAGGATGTCATCTAGTCCCCAGAAATCTGTAAAATGTAACTAAAATTTTGAAGTGTGGTACTGCATTAATTACTGTGCAAAGCTGCACCCAATGTGCTTGTGGAAAACACCTGAAGAGTGGGATTTTTTTTTTTTTTTTTTTTTTTTTACTTCACTTACCGTTTCAGAGGTTTGCTCAGCCCTAGGTGCCAGCTAGGCATCACCTTCCGGAATTTCCAGCCCCTCTCAAAATAGTGGCACCAGCTGAGGATGTGGGATTTAGAGTGTGATTTAGGAAACATTTTATATTCAAAAAGGGGACCCCACTAGATACGTCTTAAGAATCATTCATAACACAATGATAATTGAAAAACAAACAATAAACATTTGAAGTGTGAGTACTGGTCAGCATATTGGAGACACTCCCACGTCTGAGTCCAGAATCCGTAATTATGCTGTTGCTACTATCCAGCTCTCAGTTCTCTTAAGAAGTACAATCAAAGTGTGACTCACCTCGGGTGATGCTGGGTACAAAGAAGTCTTCAGATGACTTCTGGTGAGCATGATTGCTAGCTCAGTCTCCCTTCAACCTGGGTTTCCTCTTTATAGGACTCCTTGCCATTGTGGTGCTACATTCCTGGCTTAATCATTCGATGTCTTTCTTCTTTGTGGTGATGAGTTTAGGAAGGTCAAGCTTGAATCTGGTGTACTGATTCTGGTAACTCAAAGTATGACTAGTGAATGTTCATTAGGTAAATTAACATCAACCAACCCGTACTTAAAGCACTAAATCTATCACCTGTGACCTGGCATACATTTTCCCTCATCTGCCTATGTCTAGTTTGAGTCACAACAAATGTGAATCCAACATAAGTGGATTCCCCCCCCCATCCTTCTCCTTTCTGCTACTGTAGTATCCATAGTGAAAAATTGTTACCTGCTTTCTGGAAGGAAAGAATTATTTGTTTTGATGAATTCCTAGAAAACCACTACCAGTATATGTATGTTATCAACTACAAATCTTTTATCTTCCTTTCCTAAAAATTTTCCTTCAAAGCTTGAAGAAAAATCGTGTTTGGGTTTTTTTCCTATACTTACTTTTGTCCTTCAAAATGAAGGTGTCTGTAAATATATTTAACTAAATAAAATCCCTTTTCTCTCTCTGTAATCTCTCTCTGTCACCTCTGTGTGCCTTTGTCTCTGTGTCTCTGTCCCTCTGTCTATGTCTATCTTTGTCTGCCTCTCTTTCCCTCTCTCTCCCTCTCTCAGCTTCCTCTAGCATCATTTCATGAAACACTGAATGCTCCGGCCCACCACTGAATAAGAATACAAATTAATGAAGTGTTCCCTAGACATCAGGTCTGGGTTTGGCCCTGAAAATACATAGAGAACAAAGGGGATGTAGTTTGAGCCATCATGCACTTGCACATGATTGAGGAAGGCATAAACTAAGCAACTAAACTAAGAGTTAATAAAGTGTTATGGAAGTACAAACAAAAGAAATTTTGCCTAGTATGTCAAGACAAGCCTCCTTGAGAATATATCTCACCTGAAAATTAAAAGAATCAGTTGTTAAGTAAGCAGAGTTGCCTTAGGGATGCTGCTGTGGGCAGAAAGCTGGCAAAGGAGACTCGGTATTCAAAAGGACTTATTATATCTATGCAAAGGAAAGAACATAACAGAAGGGAGCTTCCCAACACAATGTATACCACATTCCCTCTGTCTTTGTCCCTTACTACTACCTTGGTTTGAAATGATGTTATTCTTCTCATCCTACCATATACCTGGTTCAATGTTTATTTGTATTCTGAAGTTTTCCCAAAATGCCCTTTGATGGAAATTCTCTTTCCCTTTGTAACTCTTTATATAAACGTCTAACTTGGTGCTCATCTGGTTCTAGTTTAAACATGTTACTCTCTGCCCTTTTTAATGATAGCAACTTCAGTATACTTTACTCCCCAACACACCAAGACACAGTTCCAAGAAGAACTCAGCCCTTTTGTTAGACTGAATTGAATTAAACTATTTGATTTGCCCTTCTACAAAGTGACAAATATTCCAGGAGTCTTTGAGCCCCAAATCACACCTAATTCACAATCATTTTCTTCTATATTCCTGACAACAAGGCTTTCTCTCTAATTATTGTCCTCAAGAAGTCCCACAGAGGGCAAAAGGAATGTAAGCTTTTGAACGTGGAGATATCTCTAAAAGAACATATTGAGAGAAAGGTTTAACTTGTGCAAGAAGATTAATAGTCTAAGCTTAAAAGTCATTAAGAAAATCTAAGAGAAGGATGAAACTGGAATAAACAAAGTCACGTCTAATGAAATAGATTTTTATGTCAAAGGCAACTTATAAACAGCAGGACTGTCACTGGGTTTATCCAAATCTAGAAGTGCTCAGGGTATGTTGAATGGGGAGACAGATATGCCATGGAAAGTTCCAGCCACAGAAACTGGGTCAGCACTGAAGATCTGAGAACATTCTAGAGAGAACTGTTCTAAATGCTGAAAGTCTGGGCTTAGTAACTGAGCTTCCTGTGTGCTCTCCTGGTTTAGCTTCTGCTCTTCAGCTAGCCTTGGTTTCTGGGCCTCTTTAGTAGGCATCCCAGTCCCTTCTCTACTAGACATTTTCTTTGCTCTTCTATTGCCTAATACAGAAGAACTACTCAGAGAATATGTAAGATAAAATGACAACCATAAAATAACAATTCATTATTTTAAAACTCTCTTTTCCTCCTTGTACTGCCTTTCCTTTTGTAAAATGAACACCATAATGCTAACCCTGCTTAGGATATAGGGTTGTCATGAGCAAGGGTTCACGGATGTACACAGTACCCTCAGAAATAAAGGCATCACTTTACAGTATATAGAGAAAGGCATCATTTCAATTTTTACTCAGGTTCAGAGAAACCTGACTTCATTATATTCATCCATTTATTTGATCATGTGCTCATTCCATCATCTGCAGATGTTCATTCCACTAACTATCATTAATAATACATCGTACTTTCTACTTACCGCTAAACATGCTTTATAGAATTGCCATGGTGAGAGGGTGAGAATCTTTGATTGTTAGTCAAGGCACACAGCATTTTGATTTGGAGCTTGTATGAGAAGGCACAGTTTGTTTGCTGTTTCTGCACCACATAGGATGAAGAGATTTTCTCTTCCATTCAACTATCCTGGGGCATCTTGTTGCATTTCAATGTTTACAACTCAGGGATGCCTATGATTTTTATAGTGACCCCGCCCCCCAGGAGCAACTCAGTAGGAATTTGGCCTTTGAAAAATAATATAACATAAATATAAATATAGACCATCCCAAACATGTCTTCCAAATTTCTAGTAGTCTTAAATTTTTTTTATGAAATATAGTTGATAAGCATCTGGAAGATTAATTTGATTTGTATGGATGTCATAATAGGCCTTCACCCTATAATGCTAAACAAGGAAGCCCTGCCAATCTAGCACCTGCTTTCCTGTAGTCTACAGGACACAACTAAAGCCAAATGTGAACCAAACAAGCACAACCATGTGTGATACCAAGAGAGGAACGGGCAATGAGCAAACTGATTGCAGAAACCTCTAACTGAGTGGAAGGCGCCCTTGATGCTAAGAGCAATCTTTAGTCTTCAATGACTTAGAGGCACAAGCGTGTCAAAAGCGTACACAATGGAAGTTGGGGAAAGAGAGTGCTCTCATTACCTCCATGTGCTACACTTTAAAGCTTGCACTCAAAGCACACTAGCTAATGCCAGATGCTGTGGTTCAGGTCATAATTCTGTATTTTTCAGTTTGAACTATCTGATTAGAGACATTATATAACCTTACTTCTTTAACTACCTCATTGTCTTAGTTAGGGTTTCAATTGTTGTGAGGAGACACCATGACCTTGGCAACTCTCATAAAGGAAAACATTTAAATGGGGCTAATTTACAGTTTCAGAAGTTTAGTCCTTTATTGTTACAGCAGGAAGCATGGCAGTATACAGGTAGACATAGTGCTGGAGAGGTAGCTGAGAGTTCTACATCTTGATATGCAGGCAACAGGAAGTGAATTGTCATACTAGGCATGGCTTGAGCATATTTGAGATTCCCCAAAGCCCACCTCCACAGTGACACACTTCCCCCAACAAGGCCACACCTCCTCTAACAAAGCCATACTTCATAATAGTGCCATTCCATATGAACACATGAGTCTATGGGGGCCATACCTATTCCGACCACCACATTCCACTCCCTGGTCCCCATAGGCTTGTAACCATCATGTAATACAAAATGCATTTAGTCCAACTTCAAAAGTCCCCATAATCTATCACAGTCTCAACAATGTTTAAAAGTCAAAAAGTTCCAAGTCTCTTTTGAGATTCATGTAGTCTCTTAACTGCAATCCCCTATAAAAATAAAAATAAAAAACAGATCACATACTTCCAATATATAATGTCACAGGATATACATTACTGTTCCAAAATGGAGGAAAGGGAGAATAGTGAAACAATGTGGACAAAGCAAGACAAAAAAACAGCTGGGAAAACTCCAGGCTCTGCATCTCCATCTCCATATCTGATGTCAAAACTCTCCTCAGATCTCCAACTCCTTTCAGCTTTGTTGACTACAACACACTTTTTTCCTTTGAACTTGTTCCACTCTTAGGAGCTTTTCTCAGCAGGTATCCCATGGCCCTGACATCTCTAACATCATGGGGTCTCCAAGGCAACCCAGGCTTCACCTTCACAGCTTTGCACAATGACCTCTCTAGGCCTCCATATGGGGACACCCCTGCCACATGCCTGGCTTCAATAGCTTTCTTAGTCACAGAGGGAGAATCCATAACCCATTTTTTGTATCTTTGACTCTAAAGGCAGAACCACATGGCCAAAGCTGCCAAGTTCTACTGCTTGCTGAGGCCGCCCTTGTTCAATTACATCTTCAGCAGCTTTCTGTTTTCCTTCATTGCCTAAGCTTGGCTGTCTTGAAATTTGCTCTGTAGACCAGGTTGATCCTGTACACAGAGATCTTCCTGCCTCTGCCTCTGCCTCTGAAGTGCTAAAGGCATGTACCACCATACCTGGCTCTGAACTTTAACCCCTTCTGACAAGTTGGAAATAAAGCTGTGTGGGATCTTGCCGTGAAATCACCCCTCCCTTTCTTGCATTTCTTAATGCGTTTCTCTCCTTGAACACAGGACTTATCTCCATTCCACTTCTTGGTGCTCCTTTTCTTCTCAACTTGTAAATTTTGTATTTTGCCTTGATCCATTTGCTCCTTTTCATTATAGGTTTATATAAGAGTGACTACTAATAACCACACAATATAGTCAATACTAGGCTGCATTGAGATTTTTTCTGCCAATGGAGTTAATCCAAATCTCTTAACTTCAGTGTCAGGCAGACTCTTCAGACAAGGGCAAAAGCATCTATATTCTTCACCAAAATATCACAAGAACATTCTCTAGGCCACATATTACAATTCTTCTCCTCTGAAACCTTTTGAGCCAGCCCTCTGCAGTTCAAATCACCCTCAGCACCACTATCTTCCATGTTCCTACAAGTATGGCCCATTAAACAAGGTTTAAAGCATTGCACTGCTTCCCTAACCCAAATTCCAAGAGTCCAAGTTCCTCCAAGCTAAAGCATGTTCAGGCCTATCACAGCAATACTCCAGTCCCTGGTACAAACTTCTGTTTTACTTAGGGTTTCAATTGCTGTGAAGAGACATCATAACCATGGCAACTCCTATAAAAGAACACAATTCATTGGGGCTGGCTTACAGTTTCAGAGGTTTAGTTCATTATCATCATGGCAGGAAGCATAGCAGTCTGCAGGCAGACATGGTGCTGGAGAAGGAGCTGAGAGTTCTACATCTTGATACACAGGCAACAGGAAGTAAACTGTCATACTGGGAATGGCTTGAGCATATATTATACCCCAAAGTCCACCTCCATAGCTTCACACTTCCTCCAACAAGGCCACACCTACTCCAACAAAGTCATACCTCCTAATGGTATGTTATGGACCAAATATTCAAACACATGAGTCTATGGGGGCCATACCTATTCAAACCACCACACTAATTAATAAATTATGAAGTACAATGCCAGCTTGTTTCACTTGCTCAGTGAACTTAGATATCAAAGGGCTCTTGAAAGACAGCATAGCTGATAGTGAGAGCCATGTGAGTGTTAGCATTATGATCAGGATTATGATCATGACTGTTATTTCTAATACTACTGTCAACCAAACCATTTCAAGAGACAAATGATCACCAAAGCCTCGAGTTTTCATCCATAAATAGGAGTGTTAGTACTTACAAAAAACATTTCAAGAGACAAATCATCACCAAAGCCTCAAATTTTCATCCATAAATGGGAATACTGGCACTTAAAATGTGAGGAGATTATTAACTGACATGTCTGTCTTTAATAGGCATCTTTGAATACTTAACAAATACTAATGTTACTAGAAATGGTTACTAGAAGTTTCCTGGAGCCTATGCCTTGACCTTGGCCCCAGTATGACATTAATCAGCTGTGTAGATATGGAAATACTAACAGAATCATTTCTAAGTTTGATTAAAGCAACAAACTCAAAACAGAGAACAAACTAGCTGTATCACCCTCCCACATAAAGACGGCTACTTTTTATAATTCTTCCTTGCCTAGCAAGGACAACTATAGTAGCAAAATACTACCTCATGTCTGGGCTCTCCTTTTATTGGTTGTTTAATCATCTTACTTTCCATATTTGTTGCTATGAGCATCATTCTCAGTGAAGAAAGGGTCAGTGATACTGGGGAGGTAGATACAGTAGGAAACCTGAGTGTCAAGGAGAGATGCAATGACCTTTTGATGACTCTCCTTGGGCACATATTGATGATAGTCTAGGAGGTGTTCTCAGCAAAAAGAACCCATCACCTAGCCATTTTCCTGGGTTCCATTAAAAAGCTGACACCATTAATCTGCTCTACTTTTCATTATGCAGAAACATACTCTTGATCAAAAATCCCCTTGTGTAGCTGCCTGTGGCTGTGGGCAACTCACCAGAAATTCATAATCAGTCAATATTATCCACTCAGATAATTTCCAGGATTTGAAAAGCTCAGAACTATGTCTGTTATTGGGAAGACATAGCCACATAAGATGCAATCTGTCAGTCACTGTGATAATTAATACAGGGGAATACCCTTCAAATAATGTTAAATTAATGAATGAACTGCTAACTAACTCCATTGAATATATTTGGCTCATCAATTTTCTGAGACTAGCCCACACTATCCCACCTAGAAACTGAACATCCTTCCATTTGAAGAAAAAGGAAATTTAGGATAGAGTGTCACACAGAGTCTCCAAAGAGACTGAGACATTCAGTGACTAAATTGTGTATTTCTAAGTTCTTTGCCCTTTCTCCAGATCTAGGTTTACTTTAATTCCCACAGAACACTGAATTTTACCTAATCACAGTCACCCCCTGCTTCTTCTATATCTGACTACCTTGTGTAAAAGAAATCCAGGGCATATAAAAGATGATGAGTGCAAATTAATTATGGTTGGGTCTGTTCTCTGGGTTAGTCTGCTCTTATCCTTTAGTCAGTTGAGTTCTTTCTTTCTTTGTTTCTTTCATTGTCTCTTTCTTTGCCTCTTTTTCTCCTTTGTATCTTTCTTTCTTCCTGTTTGTTTATCTATTTAAAGAAATCAATCTAGTAAAGCTATTCATAAAATAGATACCTGAGAGATAGTCAGAAAGAGATAGTATAGCATGTGCTTTTGTGTGCATCACTAATGCTAATTTCAAGTTGTCACAACTACGTGAGTCCTTATGTTCCTATTAAAAATAAGCTTAAAAATACAAAAAAAAAATGCTTTAAAAACTAGAAAATCCTTGTGCTGGCTAGTTTTATGCCAACTTGACAAAAGCTAAAATCATCAGAGACGAGGAAGCCTCAATTGATAAAGTGTCTCCGGAAGGTCAGGCCATAGTCAAGACTACAGGGCATTTTCTTAACTAATGATTGGTATGGGAGAGCCTAGGACATTGTGTGTGGTGCCATCTCTGGGCTGGTGGTTCTGGGTCCTATAAGATAGTGGGCTTATATAGCTAGAGTTTTTCTGCCTTGCCCACAGTCAGGACAAATCTCTGTCACCCGCCAGTCCCACAGCCACTCAGACCCAACCTAGTAAACACAGAGACTTATATTGCTTACAAACTGTATGGCCGTGGCAGGCTTCTTGCTAACTGTTCTTATAGCTTAAATTAATCCATTTCCATAAATCTATACCTTGCCACATGGCTCTTGGCTTACCGGCATCTTCACATGCTGCTTGTCATGGCGGCTGGCTGGCAGTGTCTTCCTTCGCCTTCCTGTTCTCTCAATTCTCCTCTCTGTTAGTCCCGCCTACACTTCCTGCTTGGCCACTGGCCAATCAGTGTTTTATTTATTGACCAATTGGAGCAATTTGACATACAGACCATCCCACAGCAGGCTTAGCATCCCATAAAAAGCAAGCTGCCAGTAAAAAGTGTTCCTCTATGGCCATTGCATCAGCTTCTGCCTCCAAGCTTTAGTTCCTCTTCTTACTACTTTTGATGAATTGTTATAAGGAACTGAGAGTGAAATAAACCCTTTCCTCCCCAAGTTGCTTTTGGTCATGATGTTTCATCACAGCAATAGGAACCCAAACCAAGACAATCCTTAATAAATAATATTACTTAGCATCCATTAACATGAATCCCTGCTAAACATGCCAGGGAAGATTTTTTTTCTGCTTAAATATCTTCTGACAAGAAGATCCTGTTCCTTAGTCCTCTATTCCAAACCTGCATCTTTCAGGCTTTGGTGTTGATCTAACATAATGTAGTTTCCCAGCTCCAAACTACTATTTTTACTTTTGGTTCATAATCACATAAAATAATTCAAACACCTTCCAGAAGAATAAAAATCTCTTTATTTATTAGAAAGTAATTCTAGCCTGATAAATTCTTCTGTTTTCTAGACTATAATAATAGCCTTTGGTTTGTTTCTTCTATGATTTAACTTGAATGTTACTTCCAAACTTTCCACTTAAAACTGAATGTCCTCCATATCTCAGCTTCATGAGAAAAAAAATGATAGGCCAATCCAACTACTCTTCTACCTAATAGTTGAGCAAAAATGGAACCCAACAGTAAACAGAAACCCAGATACAGGATCCCAGATCCTAAAGACACTGATATTCTGCTCAATTTGCTTCAGTTTTCCAATGAGGAATAAACAGTTTGAAACCTGAAATCCTACCACATCCCTTCACTTCCTGCTTCCACTCCAATATTTGGGATCTGATATATAGCATTTCTGTTCACGTTTTTTCTACTATGAACAGATATTTCCAAAAATAGCATTGTAGTATTGTTGCAACCAATTAATATTTAAATGGATGCCTCCACACTCTGCATATATTTTACACCTTATTGTTTACAATCCATTATGTGTTTGTAAAATGTATCTGTTCATGTATACTAGGTTATTTTAGTTTTTGCATAGTAATCCACTGTGTGAGTTAACCATAGTTTACTTACCCAATCCCATTATACCAAATGCTTAACTGTAGGAGAAATGCATAACCTGGCAGCCAGCCTGCCTGGCACACTGCACTTCTAAAGCAGGAAACATGGTACACCATGCTGCTGAGTTTCCCAGAAGTCAGAACACTGTATTCAAAAGTAGCATGAGTAGTCAGTAGCTAGCTTTCTGGCTTGTCTGCACCCTCCATGTCTCCTTTTATGGGCTTCTTCCACATAAAGTCCCCAGTGTTATGAGTGTTCACTACCCACTATGAGGTAATGTGCTAACCAACTACAGTTGATAGGCTTCCACTATATATGAGGTTGTTCATGTGCAATAAAGCAGATGCTGATCTCTTACACCATCTCTGGGATGGTCCATCTCCACACCTTTTACTAATCCAGAGGCATTGTGGTCCTTGTTGAGGGACACCCTGGTAAAGATTGCAGTTGTAAGATGTATTTGCTCATATACACTAACTCCTTCTTCTTATATAGTTGTTACATAGCAAGCTGCAGTGTGAATTAATCATATCTTGCTTACTCAATCCCATTATACAAAAGACTTTCAAATATGTTAGGTTGCTTAATATTGCTGAGATTACAATTTTACTATATTTATGTGTGTATGCATATACGTATACACACACATATGAACATATATAAATATGTATACACACTCCTTGTGGATACTCACATACATTTCTTTATTATTTATTGTTTGTATATTGTTTGCATGATTTTCATATAAACCTGTAAGTGGAATGGGCTGTTTTAAAATATTACATCTAAAGCTTTGCTGGACATTGGCAAATCTTTCTCCTATATCACTTCGCCAGGATTAGAAGCATGTACTTCACCTCAAGTTAAAAATTAAAATATTTTATTTGTTATATTCTCTAAAAATAATAAGATAAAATTGCAAATAGTTAGCAAAAGCAAGTGAAAATCAAAATTACTTGAAAGCAAAAGGTATACTCTCAAATAATTGGGTAATAAACCTAAAATGTAGTGAAGAATTCAACAATTCTATATCAAATTCTATGAAAGTCAACTGAAAAATTAATTCAAGGCACATAGCACAAATGAAATTCACAGATCAAAAATGTTTCAAATTTACATGTGTGAGGCCCTAGTTCTTCAAAATAATATTCCTTTCATAATTAAAGTATAGGAGAATGCTAAGAAATGCAATGCTAATCTTTATAAAGTAGAAGTAGTAACATAAATCAGAGAGAGAAAGACAAATCAATAATGTCTATCATTATTAAAATTTTACAGCAGAAATGAAAATGAAATCTAAAATCTGTTTTCATAGAAGGACAAAAAGTAAACAAATATGAAAGTTAGTTATGGAGAGACAGAGACACAGACACAGACAGAGACAGAGAGAATTATTAAAAAGAGGACCTTCTGTAAACAGAAAAGATGTTAAAGGGAATAATATATTTCATTTAATGAAATTAGTTTTAAAACTTAGTGGATGTTTATGATTTCCTGAAAAAGTAACCAAAATTAGCATAATAAGAAAAAAGGTATATTATTTATTGTTTCCTTACCATAATTACTATTGCACAGTATAAAATACTTAAAAGGCATATTTAAGGAATGGGAAGTGCTAATTAGTTTTATTTCAGAGATATAAATAAATAAATAAATAAATAAATAAATAAATAAATAAATAAACAAACTACCAAGCTAGAAATAGTGCCACATTCCTGTAATCCCAGTATGATTTAGCAGCCAGCTAGAGCAACATAGTGATACCGTCTTAAGAAAGATAAAACCAAAACAAAATATTAAATATCTTTGGAAAAGACCTCTTTTCTTTAAAAAAAAAAAAAAACTTATTTAAAAAAAATAAAAGCTCAAACATCGCTATCAGCTACCATCAACAAATGAGTAATTCAAATGTGTGAGATATTTCAGATCTTACCAGAAAAATCCAAACAAGATCCACAAATGGGCAACAAACCCATGAAAAAGATGTTCAACAATATTGGCCATTGGGAAATGCAAATCAGACTACAGTTAGATCCCATTTTGTTGACAGAAAGATGGTTTAATTTTAAAAAGAAAGTAAATAACAAACGTTGGCAAAGATGTGGAGAAATTAGAATCCTTACTCACTGCTGGTGGGAATGCAAAACAGTGAAGCCATTTTACAAAACTTTGCCAGCTCCTCACAGTGAAATTCAGAATTACCATATGATCCAGCATTTCCACTTCTAGGTATATACTCAAGAGAAACGAAAACAGATGCAAACAAAAGAATATGTGTGCAAATGTTTAAAGCAGCGTTATTCACAATGGCCCCAAAGCTGAGACAACCCAAATGTTCAACAGAAAGTGAATGGACAAGCAAAGTGAGGAATCCTCTTAAGATGCAAATAAGTGATAAAGGATAATATTCTGGTCCATGTTACAACCCAGAGACAAACTGAAAACATTATATGAAATGAAAAGTCTGTATGTATGATTCTGTTTGGAAAAACAAGTTCGGAATACCTGACATATAGACTGAAAGCTTGTCAATGATTGGGTAAATGTAGGTTTCTTTTGAGAATGACAATTATTTTTGAAAATCAATTGATGGTGAGGGCAGCAGGATCCTATGAATATTCTGAAGCGATTGCATTGTGTACTTTGTATGAGTAAAATGCCTGCTATGTAAATTATACATAAACAGAGCCTTAAACCCCTGAAAGAATGGGCTGAAACGCTAAGGATGAGACAGATGGACCCACACTTAGGTGCTGTTATTTTGAAAACATCTTTTTATACCTATGAGGCTTCAGGCTCATTCCCTGCTCTCAATATTCATTAAAAAAAAAAAAAACAACAACGAATAAATAGGGAATTAAGCCTTTTATTCTTCCATAGGAAATAAACTGTGAAATTTGCCATTCTGCTGTAGAATACATGGAAATATCTCATTGCAAATAGTATGTCTTTGCCTAAATTGATATAACCAGCTAAAAAGCATGTGATGGGATTTTAGAAACAATGAAATTAATGTAAAAAATGTATTTATAACATGTACGGTCTTGTGCCAAATTAAGGAAATTAATTGTAAAATGACTTAATAGAATCTTTGGAACTATATGTATTACACAGATATGCATATACACATACATCTATATATACAATTTTCATCATGAAATGTGCTAATTAAAAAACAATGAGGCAGGCATATCTCTATGTTTGAGGCCAGCCTGGTCTACAGAGTGAGTTCCAGGACAGAACTACGCAGGCTACTCCAGGGCTACACAGAGAAACCCTGTCTCGAAAAACCAAAAAAGAAAAGAACCTAATTCAAGGAATTCCTGCACAGGTCTCAACAGTCTAAACTCGAGCATGATGTTCTCTCTTTCAAATTGGAAATAAATAAATTCTGGCTCATAGTTATCCCATTTAATGTATGCTTTTACTACAAGTGTTCTGCAAAGCTAGCTAATAATTAAGTATACCAACAACTGAGGAAGAAAGGGACACACAGCAGTGCTGATTTATAAATTAAATACTTCTAGAGTCTGTGGCCATATGTGTGGAGTATCTGAAGTTTTTGCATCCACAGGATAACATAGTGGTCAGCCTTTTCTGAGTACTTTAAATGACCTTAACATTTCTCCAAGCCTCCAAGTTGTACTAGATTTCCAAAAGGACTACTGCAACTTTCTTGTTCATCACACTGTTTCCCATCAATGTATTCTGTTGTTTAACTCAGTTTCTAAACTAAAAATCCTAATATAGAGCCATGGCTTGGCCTCTTCGTACACATTTTAATGTGAGACTCATTATGTTATATGTTGCACCCAGTAAGAATAATTCCTCAGAAAACTAACCAATCTGGGTCATTTCTCTGTATCTCAGAGTTTCTGAGACTACATGGTTCCCTCTAAGTACATTAAGTATTTACATGTCTCTTAACCCTTCTGGTGCTTTGTCAATGGGATAGAGGTGATGAAGCTTGTAATTATTTATTACGAGATATATACTGGTGTAGAATGATTCAACTCAAGACTGCTAAGACTAGACAGGGGTTTGCCACTCAACTCCTGAGAACAAGGACCCCAAATATGGAAAGTGCTCCATACCCCCTCATAGTTTATTTAGTTTTGATACCCACAATACACCGAGAAAAATAAAACAAGTCAAAAGCACACTCAATGAGAGAATAAGGGACACAGGATGCCTGAAGGAGAGAGCCAGTGCTTTGAAGGCAACACTCATTGAAAAAAAAACTAGAAGAGAAGATTTCAAGAAAGAAAATCTAACTGAACTAAAAGTGTTGAAGCCTTAAAATACCCCCTGCAAGGTAGAGTTCCATTCTCACTGGTATGACAAACATTTTTCTGACAGAGGAAATTTAACACATTATATAAATACCCCAATCCGCAAATGCTCTGGTCGTAATAATTAGTTTTCTCCCCTTTCATCTCCCTTGTTTCTGCCCACACATATTTCCTATTTCAAGCTTTGGTGTAACAAGTGCATCTTTCAAAGTGGAAGCCCACGCCTTGTTTGCACAAACACAGGTCTCTTTATCGCCACGTGCAGTCTCTCGAGTTCTCAGAGCTGAACAATGCAGCATTTTCTTCTCTCCCAGAGCTCTGACAGAATTCATTTAATTTCCATGTAAAATGTAATCTGCGGATAATAATAGGTCACTTGCGGCAATTTCATTCAGTCTGCCGTATCGCCCGTCACTGTGCTAATTGTGGGATAGTGTAATGCACAGGCAAGGCATGCACTTAGAATTAGGTTGGGCATTTCCTTTTGATGATGCTATAAAGAACACAAGAGAAAGTGTCAGCAAATAGCATAGGTATGGCCCTTCCCTTCTAAAGTGACTGAGAAACCAAAGCAAGGCTTCTTGTGTACAGAACATCTCCAGCTTCAGTATTCTTGTTGCCCCCTGCAACACCTACAGGCTTCTAGTATTTTGCTGGACATTGGTAGATGCTTAAGTATTCTGATGCCCCTGATACAACAGCTTCCTGGTTTCTTGGAGAGAAGCTAAGGCAGGTGGCAGTCACCCATTAATTGGCTCTGCCCACTTTAAAATGTTGATCACAAGTGGTACCATCCCTGGGCTGGTAGTCCTGAGTTCTATAAGGAAGCAAGATGAGTGGGACAGTAAGCAGCACTCCTCCTTGGCATCTTCATTAGCTCCTACCTTTGGTTTCCTGCCCTGTTTGAGTTCCTGTCCTGGCATCATTCAATGATGAACAGTGATGTAGAAATGTAAGCCAAATAAACCCTTACCCCACAAGAGAAATATTGATCACAATATTTACATACCTCCTTCTAAGCATCAAAGAAAAGTGAAGTACTTTTATATGTAGCTTTTCTTTATGTAGAAAGTTAAATTGACCACGATGCTGAATTTGCATGTGTGTGTGCATGTGTGAGTGTGTGTGTGTGTGTGTGTGTGTGTGTGTGTGTGTGTGTGTGTGTGTGTTTAGGAGTTTCCAAACCTGGGAAATTTCACAGAATGTGGTAACATAAAGACGGACCCAAGCAATGACTTAGCCCAAATTTCTCATTCAATTCATTTCATCATATCTTATTTTTTCTTATAAAGAAAACTCAGAATCACTGTAAATGATTTTGTTGTGAGTTTAACATGAAATGTCCCCCCAGGGTTGTGTGTTGAATAGCTGGTTCCCCAGATGGGGATGTTATTTTGGGAACTGCTGAAAACTTCAGTAAAGTCAGGTCTAGCTGGAGGCAGTAAGTTCCCCAGAGGAATGTCCTTGTGGGCTGTATCTTGTCCCCAGTTCATTCCTGTTGTCTTCCTTCTGTCTATCATGGGGTAAGCAGCCTCCTCTACCATATGGTCTCATCACCCCCGATATCTGTCTCACCAACGACTGGAGCAAACCAGCTGACCTTGAACTCAAACCTTGAAACTGTGAGCCAGAACAACCCCTCCCTCCTCTAAACTCTGCTTCTCAGGTATCTATCACTCTGACAAGATGTCTGATTAACACATTTGGAAAGAGTAAAGAAAACAGAGACAAGCCCTTCGTCCAGAAAGACCAGTTCGGGTGTTGATGATGAAGTCAGAGCAGGGGAGAATTATTCTTTACAAAGGAGTAATATGGCATGTGGAAGATGTGACTGCCAGGAGGGACAGAAACAGAATCCCAAGGAGAGCGTGTGCCCCAGAGCTACCTGCATGATGGCTGCATGCGGAGTCCCTCCTACTTCCTACTGTATAATGAGGGTTGAATCATAGAGGGTGTTCAATGGGGGTGTAAAATAAGGGGGTGTTCAGGCAGGGCCTCCATTTCCTCCCTAGCAAACAAACAAACAAACAAACAAATCAAAACGTGCAGTCTACTGGCTCAGCACATAGTTTGGACAGCTTCAGGGATCCTGGCCAGATTTTCAGGTTTTGGAAAAGGAATCCGCAGACAATTCTCTGATTTCCTTCTCTGGTTTTGTTTGGATATGAGAAGATGGAATGTGTAGTTAGCACCAGAAAGAGACAGACAGAGAACTTCAAAGCTCTGAGAAAAGAGACAAGAGAGAAAGAGCTAAAGGCAGGAGAGAACCAGAGGAACACGGCAGGCAGAGGGGGTTAAAAAGTGGTGATCACCACCTTGGACTGTAGGCAGTGGTCCAGGGGGTGCCTGGACTGGTCTACTGTGGTGCCCAGTCTGGTGAGTACCCTAGCTGTCATCGTGGAGCCTTTGTCCAGGGACTGATGGAGGCAGATGCAGAGATCCACTGCCAGGTGCCGGGTGCCGGGCTGAGCTCTTGGAATCTGGGATTCTGCAGGCGAGGGACGTCGAGATCATAACGGCAGGAAGTGCAGAGATGACCAGCTACACTATTGGGGGCCCATGAACTGTAGACTAGTGGCTGTGAGGCCCCCAGGGGACTGGACTGGCCCTCTGGATGCGGAGAACGGTTGTTTGGCTCGAACTGTTTGGGGGGCACCCAGACAGGGGTATCAGGATCCATCCCTGGTGCATGGGCGGGCTTTTGGGAGTCCTTGCACAGCCTTGGTGCCGTGGGAGGGGGCTTCAACCTGCCTAGACTCAGTATGCCAGGCTCTGCTGACTTCCCATGGGAGACCTTGGTTTGGGGGATGTGGGGATGTGGGGTGGCTTGGGAGAAAGCCTGGAAGATGGGAGAGGGGAGGAGGTGGGATCTGTGGGTGGTGTGTGGAGTGAGTGGAAAATTTCTTAATAAAGAAAAAAAAAGTGGTGATAAAGAGAGAATGGAGTGAGGAGAAAGGACAACGACAGAGGCAGAAAAAGTAGGGATCAGAAAAACCGAGGGAGGACTGACACAGAGGAGAGGATAGTGGAGGAAAAGTAGCAGGTGATGAGGGACAGATGGCATTAGAGAAAACAAAAGGAGACAGAGACAGGGCTTGGGTCACATGAGCCTGATGCTGTGCTTGAGAGGTAAGTCTGTCTCTCTCTCTCTGTCTCTGTCTCCCTATCTCTCTCTGAGTATGTGTGTATGTGTGTGCACATATGTGTAAATGGGTGTGAGTGTACATGTGTGAGTATGGGTTGTGCATGTATATAAGCATGTGTGTGAGTGTGTGTTTTCTGGGCCTTTCCAACTTGAAAGTGGCCTTGGACAAGCCACAGTATTTTAAAGCTTCCGACCCCTAGAATTTACTCCCTCACATCTCCTAAACAGTTGTAGCACCTTTCATATTTCAAGAGAACCTTCCCTTTTTATTCTTTCTCTCTTCCATAATAATCACCATTTCTTCCTGTATTCATGTCACTTTGCCTACTGGTGAAGCTGTGACCCATAAGTCCCATACCCTAAGTCCAAGAGTATGTTCATTTTAAAGACAAGAATGCAGTCATACCAGCACCCATAGATGTGCACAGACACATCGAAGATCCAGAAAAAACTGTATATGTGTGTGCACACCTGGGTAATATGGGTATATGAATATACACAGAGGAAGTATGGTCTGTAGACCTGTAGCATCAGCATTACCTGGATGTTTGCTAGAAATGCCAAAATGCAGACATAGAAACAGACACAGAAGCAGAAGTGCAAACTGAGTGTGAGAAGCAGCCATCCACATCCCAAGGGATGGCAGGAAGTTTCCTGGAGATGTAATAGTTCTATGATTGTAAAGACAACATACTTTTCATCTTTTAGCTGGGCGGTGGTGGCACATGCCTTTAATCCCAGCATTGGGAGGCAGAGGCAGGCAGATCTCTGAGAGTTCGAGGCCAGCCTGGTCTACAAAGTAAGTTCCAGGAAAGGCGCAAAGCTACACAGAGAAACCCAGTCTCGAAAAACCAAAACAAAACAAAAAAAAAGTGAACTTTAGAATATTTCTGGGGTGCTATAGTTAAGGCTCAGCTGGTAAAGTGTTCAATGCACAAGCTTGATAATCTGAATCTGGTTCCCCAACACCCACAAAAAAAATGTGAACCTGGCCATGACTGCTTAACCCCAGAGCAAGAAGAGCAAGCAGAGACAGACAGACCTAAGAGATTCACTGCTTAGCCAGGCTAGTCAACACTGTAAGCTCCAGATTTCAGCAAGTGACCATCTCAAAAATAAGGTAGAGAAGGAAGGAAGATTTCTTTCTAGATTGCTCTCTGTCACTGTGATAAACACTATGACCAAAAATGCAGCTTGGGGAGGAAAGTGTTTATTTAGCTTATACATGCTGATCACAATCTTTCATTGAGGGAAGCCAAGGCAGGAAATCAAGACAGGAACATGGAGGCAGGAGCTGAAGCAGTGATCATAGAAGAATGCTGAATACTGGCCTGCATGTTCACTGGCCCATCTAATGGAGACAATTCCTCAATCAAGATTCCCTCTTCCCCAGTGACCCTAGTTTGTGTTAAGGAGACAAAACTGACCAGCACAATAATCTAAGTCAACAACTGGGTTTCTCTACCTGTATATGTGCACACCTGCAGACACACACACACACACACACACACACACACACACACACACACACACACACACACGTGGGAAGAGGGGTATTCTGTCTTAGTATCCCAAGGTAGCATGACTCGCCTCATTCAGGCTCTGATCTGAATTAAATTTAATAAACTGAAGACCACCTCATATTTCACAGGTAATGTGTGGCAAGCCCAGAGTTGAATATTATTTTATCCAGTATGTGCCTGGATCCTCACAATAAGCTTATATGACATTTCCTCAGTTCACAAAGAAAGAGGCACTAGATTTCAGTCATTGTTTTCTGAGGCACATAGCTAGCAAGGGGTCCAGCTGGATTTCAAATGCACAGCTGTACACCTCCTGAGCCTGGGCTTTGGTGGAGACACTGGTCTGCTTTCCCATGGTTCATAGCTTCAGTTTTGAAGATGATCACTTGCCACTCTGTCTCCCCCTTGGGCACAGGCAGCCCGTTGCAGCCATACCTGTGACCAGCAGGTAAGCACCATAGGAACATGTTAAAGGTAAATAGTAGAGGGCTGTGGAACTTGCTGAAACCTAGCAATAGACACAGAACTTTGAGTCGGCACTTGATCCCGTGTAGCTTATTATTGATTTTCAACTTGATGGGAATTAGAATCACCACAAAACCTCTGAGGATGTCTTGGAGGGAGTTTCTAGGTAAAGTTACTTCTGTATCAGGTAGGTTCTAAATGTAGATGACACCGTTTGTAGTTCTGGGGTAGCAAATCAAATGTAAAGGAGAAGTGGAGCTGAGGGGAACACTCATCTCTGTCCCTTCTCCCCTCTCTTTGTTTCCTGACTGCAGATACAGTATTACTAGATGTCTTAAAGCCCAACCAACTTGCCTTCCTTGCCAAGATGGACTATATCGCCTCAAACTGAAGACCTACGAACTCTTCCTCCTTACACTGCATTAGTCAGAGCAGCAATGAGAGTAACTGGTGTGGAATGTCACTTTAAGGTCAGATCTGGAAGTTGGCAGTCTTTTTGTTTGTTTGTTTTTTGAGACAGGTTTCTCTATAGTTTTGGTACCTGTCCTGGATCTTGCTCTGTAGACCAGGCTGGCCTCGAACTCACAGAGATCCACCTGGCCCTGCCTCTAGAGTGCTGGGATTAAAGGTGTGTGCCACCGCTGCCAGGAGAAATTGGCATTCTTTCTGCCTGAACGACATACTGTGTCCTCCCATATCCATAGATATTAGATCTGCTAGAACTGTCAGCCTTGGAATGAAGGACATCAGAATCCCAGGATGTCCCAAGCTTCCTCAGTATAACACGTCTGGGGACAGGTCTACTTGGTTTTCTCTCTAATCATCTTGCCATCAATTCCAGGTTGCATTTCCTGTCCCCACAGTATTTACCTCTGATGTAGGCAGCCATACAATTCCTGATTTTCTACACTGATCTGTAAAGAACAGATGAATAAGGCATATCTTCCCTTTTTGTTGTTATAGTTTCAGATGCTTGCTACATAGCCCATGTTGGTCTCAAACTCACTACTTTCCTATCTCAACTTTTTGAGTGCTAGGATCATATAAGTGTTTGCAATCCTGCCCAACTTTGGCTTTGATTTCAACTTCTACTGCCCCCTACCCAAGCTCGCAAACATCTCTCTGCCTGTAGGAAGGAGCTCTCCAAAATACAAAATGCACTAGCCTAAAGCAAGAAAGCTTGTTCTATTGCATTATACAAAGGCTAGCAAAGCCCCAAAATAAACTCAAGCCAGTGACTCTGAAAATACCATGCATCATCAGGCATTCCCTCAGGGACACATGCACTCAGAAGTCCCTGAATCCCAATTCTGATTTTCCAAACTGCCTTTCTGAGTCATTCCCCCTGTTGAGTTAAGCTTGCCTTTGGGCAGCCTGGAGGCTGCAGGCCCTGCTCAGGTGCGGCCTCTGAATGGAGCAGGCTCCTAATAAGACAGGAGTCAGTCCAGAGAGAAAATATTATCAGTGATTGTTTATGAAGGATGCTACAACTATACAGTGGCTGGAAAGGGAGCAAACTGTCTGTCCCAGTAGACTGTGATCAGAATGTAAAATTCTCACCTCTAGTTGCAGCTGATGAAGAGTGAGAGAAGAGGCTATGGCTTTTCTCTCTTAAAGAGAAAAGGCCAAGCTGCATCTTATAAGAAGGGAATCAGAATCACTGAGTACAGAAAGGTGAGCTCTGAGGTACTTGTCTGCATGCAGAAGGCTGGAGATTCCAGGAACATTACCCTGGAAATGAAAACATGTGCAGCTCTGCAAATGCTTGGAGATTAGAGAAGCCCCTTGGCGGCTTTGACTTTAAGTGGGGATTGTTCCCAAGGGAGAAATCAGCTGTAAATTTGTGCAAGCATATGGGCATAAGGGAGGAAATTGCTTGAGCAGGGTGGCTTTATCAACCTGCGGTGAAGCCAGAAGTAGAGAAAGGTACTCTGTAGGTATCTGGGGGGTGGGTTCTAAAAGCCTTGTGGCCAGAAAGAGGCCTGAGAACACATGAGTGCCAAGTCCAAGGGCACCCTTTCCCAAAGTGAGAATGGTTGGGCAGGAGGTTAGAACAGAAAAACAAATGAAGTATAGTATTGAGAAACAAGAATCCCAGCTCAGAGAGCCTGTTGCAATTTCCCCAACCTACTTTCAAAGGGATAAATGCTTTTTGTGATGACGTTTTTCTAACAGAATCATTATTTAAAGACAACAACATTCTCCAAGTTTGAGTGTGCACTCATTGAATTTTGGGGATTTGCGTTTCCCAAGAAACCACTATCCCAAGTGAAATATAGACAGTATTTTTTATCACCTCAGGAAGTTCACTTTCAGCCTTGTCAGTATCCATGTCACCCTACCTCCTTGCTAGAAGCAACCACTGTTCTGGCTTCTGGTTACCACAAGGTTACTTGGGCTTATTCTAGAATTTCAATGAAACCATACAGCAGACATTGTTTATGTCTCATCTGTTCTTGCAGCAGAACACACCTAAGATTTGTCTCTGTTGTGTATCACTGAAGTTAGTTCCACTGTCTATTACAAGACTAAATCACAAAATGTTTATCCACTTATCTGTACATGGACATTGAACTTGATAGAAGGTTTTTGGCTGTTATCAATAAAGATATTGTGAACATTCTTTTTAAAATGCAATCATTAATTTTTTTATAAAAATTAGTTTTAATTATAGTGTGTGTGGTGTATGGGTTTCAGCAGAGGGCTTATACATGTACATGCCCACAAAATCCAGAAGAGGGAATGGGATCCCCTGAACCAGAAGTTACAGGTAAGTGTGAGCCACCTGGTTTAGTTGCTGAAAGCAAAACTCGGGGTCTTCTGAAGGAGCAGAATAAGATCTTACCCACTGAGCCATTTTTCCAGTGTGTGTGTGTGTGTGTGTGTGTGTGTGTGTGTGTGTGAATAAGTCATGGCACCTGGGTGGAGGTCAGTGGACAACTTTCAGGAGTGTTCTATTATGTGATTTCCAGTTATGAAATTCAGGTCATCAAGACTAGATTGGCAGCAAGTGCCTTTACATACTAGGTCATCTTGCCAGCCTGAAATTCTTGTGCAATCTTTTTTTTTTTGTAGAAATATACAGTCATTTTATGTAGGTAAATAAAAGTAGACGTGGGTATACTTTTAATTCTATATAAAGTTATGGAGTTGTTTCTCAGTGTGTCTGCGTTGTTTAATACTCCCACTAGTGGAGGAGGGGAGTCCAGGCCAAATACATGTGCTCATTCAGCTTGGGTATTGCAGTATTTCAAATTTTGCTTAGTCTTCCATCTGTAAAGTAATGACTTGTTTGGTTTTAATTGGCAATTCCTTTCAGACTACTCATGTGCTGCATCTTCTAATATGTTTACTGCTCGCTGTCTGCCTTCTTTGGAAAGCAATTTGCCCACTTTCTCACTGGATTACATGTTATTACTGAATCATACAAGCTCTTTGTATATTGTGGCTGCAAATGTATTAAAATTCTATTCCCTGTTTCTGACTTACACATGTCCTCTCTTGATGGCATTTTTCTCCAGAGCAGAATCTAATTTTGCTAAAATCCAATTTACCACTTTTATTCATTATCATATGTATCTTATTTGGTTCTTTAAGATAGGGACTCATGTAGCACAGACTAGCCTCACACTGTAGCCAGAAGTTTTTCTGTGTCCTGTCCAGTCTGCAGCTGCTCAGAAACTGCTCAGCCATTAGCTCAAGCCTACCACTAACTAGCTCTTACACCTAAACTCAGCCCATTTCTGTTAATTTATATGTCACCACTTATTCCATGGCTTTACCTGTGTGCCATTGCATGCTGCGCCCTGGATGGCGGGTTGGAGTCTCCTGACTCAGCCTTTCTCTTCCCAGAATTCTCCTTGTCTGCTTATTCCACCTATACTTCCTGCCTAACTACTGGCCATTCAGCATTTTATTAAACCATTGTACAAAAGCTTTAACCCACATCATCACACACTGAGGATGACCTTTGTTTCATGATCTTCTTGACCCCACCTTCTGGATGCTAGGATTACAGATTTCTGGCTTAGGAAGCCTCCTGCATGCTAGGCAAGCACTCTACCAGCTGAGCTCCATTCCGAACCCCTGATTGGTGCTTCTTAATGCCTAAGAAAATTCATCTGCCTTAGACATGAAGATATCCTTTCTGGTTTCTATCACCATCACAAGATTAGTTTTGCTTGTTTTAGGATTCCATATAAATGAGTTATGCTTGTTTTAGGATTCCATATAAATGAAACCCCACAGTACATTTTACTCTTGTCTGATCGTTTTGTGTAGCAGGCCTCTTTGCTGGTGTTACAGAGCTAGCTTCGTTTTTTCATTTCATAAATACATCAGTGTGTTTGTACATTCATATATACGTGGATATTGGACTTCATAAAAGTTTTTAGCTATTATCAATAAAGCCATTACAAACATTCCTGTATAATTGTATTGTTTCTTTTTTATGCTTAGGTCTATAATCCAGCTCAAAGTAATTTTATGAATAGCTTGTCAGGATTTAAGACCAGCTTTTTATCCACACAAATGTTTAGTTGGTTGAAAATTATTTCCTGAAGACTTTTTCCTCCATTGAGTTGCCTTAACATCTTTATTATATATATACATACATACATATATATGTGTGTGTATGTGTATTGACATATAATACATATAATAATAAAAGCTTAACCATGAATACAGATACATATGAATAATCATTCTGTAAATCATAGGAGTGCTCAGTATATTTTTTATTCTAATATTGGTGTTTCATCCAAATACTTGATTCCTAACATAGAACTCCTAAATCCTTCACAGTTCCTGGGTGTCCTGCATGATAGTAAGGCCATCATATAATGGAAGACCAGGCCAAAGAGACTGACTCTTTATCAAACCATGTTCATGGGTGTGTTTGTGTGTGTACAAGGAATTGAATTCAGGGCCGTATGCATGCTAGTCAAGGGTTTTTATCCCTGAACTGAATCCTTGGGCCTTCATTAAGCACAAGGAAACTAATGCAGTCCATAGGAGGTGGACCTCTTGTGACATAATCATTTCTTGAAAGTTCACCTACTAAAACCTTCAAAATGCCTATTATAAAAACTTCTGTACCTGAATTTTAGGCTAACACATTCAAATCATAGCATGTGTCAGAAAAGATTCTTACCCATGAACTGGGCATCGGTGGTACATTTTATAATCCCAGCTCTTTGGAGGTTGAGACAAGAGCATCAGATGTTCAAGACCAGCCTAGCCTGCATAGTAAGTTCAAGATCAATCTTGCTTACATGAGATGCTAACTCAAAAACTAATAGTAAAATATGAAATACAATAATAATAATTTTATTCCTGTATATAGCTGCATACAGAGTACTGTAGTCCATGAATCATCAAATGAGGATAGTCTGGGTATCAGCAATAATAAGCTTGTCTCTCTAGCATACTGATATTAGTCATTTATATTTTTGATTTATCCTATTTGTCTAGGAAACTTGAAAAGAGCAAATTCAATCTTGTTTGCTTTTCTATTGATCAGCATTGGGCTCCATTGGTGTTTTCCTATGTCATGAAATTAACTTCTTATATTTTATATGGTGAAATGATTTAAAATAGTTTCCCAAAATCAGCATTTAATTCTCAGTGTATTTTATACTTCTTATAGTTGTGTGTGTGTGTGTGTGTGTGTGTGTGTGTGTGTGTGTGTGTGTGCTGCATACTTATGATTGTAGGATTCCATGACCATGAGCAGGCATACAAAGGCCTGCGCAGGACATCAAGCATCTTCCTTTATTGCTCTCTGCCTTACTACTCTGAGACAGTGCCTCTCACTGGACCAGAAGCTCACTTCTTAGTCTAGACTGGCTGGTGGATGGATTCTTGTAATCTGCTGCTTCCCTTCTGCCCCAAGCTACTGAGGCTACATGCATGCAAAGCCATACCCAGCTTCTTGCCTACCGGCTGGAGATTTGAACTCAGGTCCTTGTGTTCTTACCCACTGAGTCATCTCCAAGGCCTATCACAAATTGTAATATGTGTGTTTCAATTACCATCCATTTAAAACTATTTAACAATCCTTGTCATTCCTTCTCTTTCAAAATATTTGTAGATCTTCCTGACACCATTTGACTACTCATTGCAAATGTTATTTTAATCTTACCAGAGAACATACACTATGATTCCAACCAGATGACATTTACTGAGGCTTATAGAGTCTATCTTTATGAATGTCCCCAGTACACTTGTAATAATGTGTATGTTGTAGTCACTGGGTATCTGATATACAAATGTCAGTATGCTAAATGTGGCTGAAACCCACCTTCGAATGTTGTGTATTTTTATACATATTTATTTTAGCCACCAGTTCTAACTGAGTGGTGATTAAATCTCTGTTTTTCTCTTGACTTTTGTCACTTATGAATTTTGTAATATTTTTATTCATTGCATACATGTTTTTCTAGCATTCTTTAAAAAAATAATTAGTGTATTAATGATGGTGTAATATGCTTCGTCTGTCTCATTATTCTGTTATTATTCTCTATGAGTCTGCTTTCCTGATACACACACACACAACACTGGCTTCTTTAGTATATTCATGAAAGTGTGTTCATGATGTCTGTGTCCTTTTGCTCTTTACTCACCTATGTGTACTAAAGTGTGTCTTTGAAAACCACGCCTTTGAATCTTCTCTTAGGTGCAATATGGCGGCTGCCCTTGACTGTTGGCTCATTCCCCTTCCTGAGAAGTGAGGATGGCAGCTTCCTGTCTGTGGAAGTTCTGTGCTGAATTATCTAGTTACTTTGTATTTGTTTCCTGTTTTCTTCAGGTAATCAAGTTCCGATCTTCAGGTAATCAAGTTCCGACTTGATTTTCTCCGTTAAGCAGTCCCTCTCTATGGAACTTGTTGTTATTCAGTTGTTGTTGTTTGTAGTGGACGTTCCACAAATAACGTCACATCCTTAGTCTATCTGAGTCTGTGCTGAGTTGGCATTGCATCTGCTCAGGAGGAGCTTTGTGTGAACAGTCTTCCTGTCTCTCCTCTTGCCTCACCTGGTCCTTCTCAGTGCTTGTCTTATCTTTGTAATTTTTTCCTTAAACAATCCACTGCATTTTTACATTTGAAAAGGAAAATGAAGTTCTTCATACTTAACATTTCTCATTCTTCCTTCCTTCCTGTTAGAGTCTAGTATTCATTTTTCATCATTTACATTGGCTCTGAAGTGTTTCCTTTTGTATTTCTTCTGGTGTAAGTCTGTGTATATTTTTCTCAGATTTTGTTCTTCGGGAAAGCTTTATTCTTCACTTGAAAGCTGTTTGTACTGACTAAACGATCTGTGTTATAATGCTTCTCAACACACAGTCCCCCACCTGATATTTTAAGATATCATCCTTTTATCTTCTTGATTTCATTGTTTCATTTCTTTATTTTGAATTATTCAGTCTGCTATGGTTCTTCTTCACATTCCCCATCTTCTAAGGCTTTTCTTTTACTTCAGTCACAGAAACTTAACTGTACCATGTCTGTGTATGATTTTCTTTGTATCTGGAACTTTCTTGGCTGCATGATTTAAGAGTCACCATTTCTGATCAAATGTCAAAATAGTTTGTCTACTAGTCTAAAAATAATTTCTGTCCAATTTTCCCTCGCTTCTCCTTGAGAAACTCAATCATAAGTTTCTGTTTTATTTTTCAGACATTCATTTTCTATCTCTCCATAGATACATCCTTAGTCTAGATGTATTTTATGACTATGTCATTAAGTCTATAGGCACTTTCATAATACCACCAAAATAATCTCCATTTCAACTATTGAATGTCTACTTAAAATTTTGAGTTTATACTTTTTTGTAAGATTCTCTACTTCTGCTGAAATTCTCCATTTCTTTTGCATATTTATTTCCTTAAAATTTTTATGGGGGTTAAAGTGATTGTCTACTAACTAATCCAGTGGTTCTCAACCTGCAGGTCATAACCCCTTTGGGGATCAAATAACAATTTCACAGGGGTCACATATCAGATATTCTGCACATCAGATATTTACATTATGATTCATAACAGTAGCACAATCACAGTTATAAAGTAACAACATAGCAATTCTATGGTTGGGGTCACCACAACATGAGAAACTGTCTTAAAGGGTCGCAGCATTATGAAGATTGAGAACCACTGCTCTAATCTCTGGTTATTTGTACATCTGTTTATTGGTTTGTTTCCTCATGATCAATATTTCTTCCTCTGTCTTCATATATTTAGTACTAAAAAAGAAAAAGAAAGAAAAAACCTGCTAGGTAGTGTTGTTACTATGCTGCAAAGACTCTGAATTCTGCTGCTTTGTTTGAAACAATGGTGTTTGAGTATATTCACTAATATCTGGATGCTGTAGCATTTAGTTTAACATTATTTTAAGCTGTTACTATTTTGCTTTCCCCTTAGTCTGGGGTAAATGTTTTAATTCTTAGGCAAGGTTTTATTCCCTAGGTTTGGCCTTTGTATGTTTTCAGGACCAAAAATATTTAACAAAATTCACTCACATAAAGGGATTCTAATTCAAAGCTCTTGGTTGGGATCTTGCAAGGATCTTTCATCCTTTAAAATGTTAATATTGCCTCTGACATCCATAGGGTCCATCCACACCTGCATAGTTTAAAAATCTCACAAAGATTATTGAGGGATTTATGTATGAACACTTCTCTCTCTCTCTCTCTCTCTCTCTCTCTCTCTCTCTCTCTCACTGCATTTTTTTGAGAATGTCATAAGATTTCTGGAGATTGAAGAATTCTGTCTTCTGAATCATCAGACCCATAAATCTGTAGCCTAGGTTCTAGCACCCACATTCTGTTACTCTCAATATCTTCCAGGGTATAATAGATAAACTTCTCGTCTAAGAGATTTCCTTTATTCAAGAATCAAATCTATAGTAGTTTCTCTTTCCTTTGCTCACATTTTTATTTCTCCACTTTTTGAAAACTTGTGTTATGCTCGCATTTTTATTGATTCCATTGGAATAATTAATGTAATGCAAGCACAATTACCTAAACTTAAATACCTTGGTAAGTTTATCTGTTCATTTAGTCAATAGTCGTTTATGAAGCCTGTCTTGGTCACACTGTTCTATTGCTGTGAAGACACACCATGACCAAGGCAAATCTTATGAAAGAAGGCATTTAATTGGAGGCTTGCTTACAGTTTCAGAGGGTGAGTCCTTTATTTATCATGGCAGGGAGTATGGCAGGCATGATGCAGAAGTAGTTGAGAGCTGTATCCTGATCCATAAGCCACAGGTGTGGGGTGGCAAGAATAGGCCTGGTGTGTGCTTTTGAAACCTCAAAGCCCACTCCCAGTGACATATTTCCTCAAACATGACTGCACCTCCTAAACCTTCCAATCCTATCAAAGAGTTCCACTCCCTGATGACTAAGCACTCAAGTACATGAGCCTATGGGGGCCATTCTTACTCCAACCTCCACAAAGCACTTGTCATTGGTTTTGTGTTTGTTGTGACATGGGCAGATTAAGGGATGAAGTTAGAGGATGAAAATAGAAATCTTTCTGAGAAACATCATGTAATAAAAGTCACAACCAAATGTAAAAGGAGAGTATGTGGTTATGAGAGCCTACAGCAGGTCGATTTTAACCCACTAAAGAAACCCATGGAGAGGTTGCTGGAGAAGAAGAATGCAGCTAGCATTTTTCAATACTTATTTATTTATTTTATTAAAATTGTTTTTATTCATTTTACATACCAATCACAGATCTCCCTCTTCCCTCCTCCCACCCCTCCAGCCTCCCCCCACAACCCACTCCCTATTCTCATGGAGAGTCAACTGACCCTGGTACATTCAGTAGAGGCAGGTCCAAGGCCCTTTCCCCCTGCCTCCAGGCTGTGTGAGGTGTCCCACCATAGGTAGTGGGCTCCAAAAAGCCAGCTCATGCACCAGCGATGAATCCTTATCCTACTGCTAGGGGACCCCTTAAGCAGATCAAGCTACACAACTGTCTCACTTACTCAGAGGCCCTAGTCCAGTCCCATGAAGGCTCCACAGCTGTTGGCCTAAAGTTCATAAGGTCCCACCAGTTTGGCTGTCTCTGTAGGTTTCCCTGTCATGATTTTAATGCCCCTTACTCATAGAATCCCTCTTCCCTCTCTTCAACTCGACTCCTGGTGTTTAGCCATGGATCTCTGCATCTGCTACCATCAGTTACTGGAGAAAAGCTCTATGATGACAGTTAGGGTACTCACCAATCTGATTACTGGAGTAAGCCAATTTAGGCACCCTCTCCACTATTGCTAGTAGATGTAAAGCAAAGGATAACCAGACTACAATCCACAGCTCCAGCGAAGCTAGCTAATAAAGAGGACCCAAAGAGGGATGCATGGATTACCCTGGGAAAGGGAAATAGATGAGATCCCCATGAGTAAACTGGGGGTGAGGGGAGCCAATGGAGGGTAGGGGGTGGGGAATGAGAGCATAAGGGAGTGGGATGGTCAAACTGGAACAAGGATGGAGTGGGAAAGCTATGAAAGAGATGCCATGATAGAGGGAGACATCAGGGGGATAGGGAGAAACTAGGTGCTAGGGAAGTTCCCAGGAATCCACAAGGATGACCCCAGCTTAGGCTACCACTAGCATTTAAAGCTGCTCAGTTAACCAGTTGCCTGTGCCTGTCCTAGAAAGGAGGTCAGGATACTACGGTACAAAAATTCATCTATAACCTTCCCTAGATCTATCAATGGCTTGGCCTATGAAAGCATCTTCCATGTCAATCCTACAAACTTGGAGTTCTCTAATTGAAGTTATAGGAGAAAGTGAAGGTACAACCCGACATACCAACCAACAAATGAAGTAGAAGGTCAGAGACTAAAGTTCTCTGGACACTTCTAGCACTTTTGAATAATAATAAACTGAAAGCAGATGGAAACACAAGATCTAAGCATCATCTTATCCACTCAATAATAAAGAACTGGGGTGAGGGGAGGATGGAAACATCCCTTACAAATCCAAAAAGCTACTTGGAATAACAAAGCTATCAGCAAGACAGGATTTTGTTCCCATTCTTAGAGCCTGATGATTTGCCGCCTGGGATTCCTGTTGAGATCAGCAAGAGTAGGAGGCAGGGAGCCTCAGCAGAAAGACCCCTGGGGAGCTGTGGGTGGGAGTGGAGCACTTTTACCTCCAACCTGGAGAAAGGATGCACCCATCTTTTCATATTTGTCATAGGAACTACTTAGTATTCTTTTATGTTGATTTATTCTGAGTCATGTCAACTTATGGTAATGTTTTCTCGACTTCTTTTAAAATTATGAAATAATTACAAGGGGTTGACATGGATACTTAGTGCCTCTTTTTCTTTCTGTGCAGTGGTAGGCATTCTGCCTGAAACTCAAAGTCTGCTTAACCAACCCTTGAAATAATTTGCCTTTAATAAATCTTCCTGGTCTAGTAAGAAAATGAAACACATCCTTTAGAAGATGCTCATTATCTTTGTATTAATTATATTTGACTTAGCAACACTTCTTATCCTATGAAGGATATTTAAGAAAACAAGGCAGCAAAAAGAAAGGCATAAAATATTCACAGCCTATTACTTAATGCTTGCCAATGCTGACATTCAAGGTTTAAGGCTTGGTAACTTTTAGCAGAGGCATGTGGATTGACCTTGGGACTGCATACAGACCTAGGAGTGGGTGGGAACATACATTATGAAGTGATGGCACTGCAGATGTTTGCTGTGGACACGTCATAAACAGCCTCTTAAGTTATACTACATTACGAATATACCTTATTCGTAAATCAATGAAAAGCAATGGAAGGGTTTGTAAGCAAGGAAAACCATATAGTCAAGTCTGTCTTTTAAAAATATCCCATATTGCTGGATGTAATGGCACATGCCCTTTAAGCCTAGCATTTGGGATGCAGAGACAGGTGGATCTCTATTAGTTTGTGGCCAGTCTTGTCTACATAGTGAGTTCCTGGACCAGAGCTTCATATGTTGTCTAAATAAATAAATAATCCCTGACTACATCTGAGAGAATGTATCCATCCAACAGGGATTTGAAAAGATGTCATTAACAGGCTGTGACTGTCATCAAAATGAGAGCTGACAAAAGCTGAGACACGGGTAGGAGTGATGGAAGCAGGGAACAATTTGCGGGATAGTTGAAACAGTCACAAGAGATAGGAAAGACAAAAGAAAACATCAAGCAACTGATTATTGAATGTGGTATTTCTTACAAGATTTCCTTTTTATTTTTGCTCATGTGTAGGCTTCTCTTTATCTTAATAACATTACCTTAAGTATAGAAATATTGTGCTGTTCATTTCTGACTTATCATTAATACCATATTTGCTGCTTTTTCAGTGCTGCTAAATTCAGTGTGGTGAATCCTTGATTTAAGCACAGCGTTTAGCCCTTCACCCCCTAATGTGGGAGACAACAATGATTCTCCAGGTTTTGCAAACACTTCTAATTCTGTAATTGATCCCTGTAGGCATGAAGAATCTTCTTTATATTTTATTTCTTTTAGAGTAAACACTCACAAATAATTTATTGGGTTACGGGATATGTCCATATAAAAATTATCATAGGAGCAAATACATGACTATATTTTATCATCTTAGACATATCATTTAGGACAAGAGGGAAGCCATTACAAATCAGATTGGTTATGTCAAATCCCGTTCTTCAAGGAAAGGGCAATGGTTTGCCTTTACTGGAACAGAACATGTTCTCAATACAGATTCATCTTCTCTGCCTCAATGTACTGTCATAATTACTACCCATAGGCTGACAGAACAGTATAGTCACCCCCAGAATAAACACACAGAATTGAAGATGAATGAAGAACTCATTTTACAAAAGATGTGTAGTTATCGGTTTGTTCTTATGGAATTTGACAGTTTGACAACGTAACTCCTCTACCCAAAGTATACTCTGGCCTGATAAGTATTCAGTTATGACACATATTGGGAAACAGCATCTGCCAATTTAGCATTGTATCTTCAAATACGCAATATATGCTTTGAATAAGCAATTAATGTTTAGCAGCATTTCTTTCACAACCACAAAATATGTGTCTGAAATCACCAGTGTAAAAGTGAAAACAAATCTTTCCATGACTGAACTCATTCAAAGATGATCTAACCCCTGCCCTACAACTTGGAACTCTTCTGACTTGAAAGCTTTAGTTACTAATGGAGAAATATTTTCCACAAGGGACATAATGATTGTACCATTGAATTAGCATCCACCTCTCAAGTTCAGGCTTGCTATATCACAAATCTCAGTGTGTATAGAAGGATCGAGGGACTTTCATTTACTATCCTAGCTAGATGATTGACCATGACCTCAAGATAAAAAAAAAAATGAGTTGCTGCAACACACTGAGCGAGAACAAACTATATCTGTAACCTTGAGAAGACCTTGAATAAGTTGTGGTGTTCCCAAGTGCAATGACAAAAGTTAATAGGAAGTCACAGCAACTGAAATGGATGACAAGACAACTAAAGAATTAGACCATACAGGAGTTAAATTTGGAGTGAATGATTGGTAAAGAGCAGTAATTAGGGGAGAAAAGAAACAGGAGAAAGTTAGCATAAAAACCAGCCCAGTTTGGCATAATAGAGGAAAGAACAGTGGTCCCTCTTTGTCTCTAAGTGACATGTTATATGACATTGAGTGATGCCTGAAACCACAGAAACCACTAAGCACTGCACATGCCATCTTTTCCTTTACAGACATGCCTAGGATTGTGTTTCTAAACCTAAGAGAATTGTTTTAAAGTACAGGGCTGACTTGTAACAAAATAGAATGTATAACAACACATTGTAAGAAATGTTATTTAAATTTATTAATTTTTTTCTGGAATTTTCCATCCTATGCTTTAGTTTATCAAGGGAAAGTAAAATCGTGAAAGAAACACAATAGATAATGGGGAACTACTGTACCAATAGCACCTAAAGGGCAGTTTAGCAACAGAGTGTAGTACATCACACACACACACACACACACACACACACACACACACACACACACACACGTGTTTTTACACTTACGTTTATGTTTTAAATTTCTCTACATCTTTTCTCCCCATTTTTTATACAAAGCTTATTAACATGGTTCATAGCACATTTAATATCCACTTGGTTTTCACACCAGAGAACTATTCTTAAATGTTTTCACTGTGCATACCCAGGTAAGATATATGAAATGGAAGTTTAGATAATACATGGGCAAAATTAAACGGCTAACCTGCCTTCTGGAAAGATTGGCATAGTTCAGGACATGCATTCCTTACCTGAATGAGGAACAAAGTAGAGAGCTCAGCTTAGCATAAGAAAGAAATTTCCAGGAGTTCACACAGCACAACATTGAAAGTGTCTTATTGGCAATGTGCTTGGCTCCCAACCCTTGGAGTCTAAATGATATTCGGAAAATTTAATAAATTGAATACGAGATTGTGAAGCCAAACAGAGTATTGCTATTCTTGCTTTATATTTGAAGAAAATGATTCTCAGAGAGGTGTTGCAATTCACTTAGCACACAATTTGCAGTGGGCTAACTCCATCCAGTATTAAAATTGTGCCTTCCCCTTTGCTGATGACAAAGGGACTATGGGAAAGTTGATAGGCTTCTTCTCCTCCTTCAGCTCCTCTTGGGAGCCATAGTCTCTTTTGAGTATCAAGCCTCTTATTTGGAATTACTTTAATATATATTCAAAATGAACCATTAAGTGAAATTTTACACTAATTATTTATTCCATTAACCTCTAGAAATTTAGAAGCTACTGGCAAATTATTAACATAACTGAAAGTCACTAACTGTTAACAGTATGTCTCTTCTGGAACACTGAGTTCTCCACTGTTAGTCATGTGCCACTCATGATACCCCAACACACACAGCAAATAAATGTGTTTGACTTTAAGAGCTTTTCTTGATGCATCCTTGAATGTGAGAGACAGCCAAACTATTTAGACACTAAGGCATTTATGGGTCCATGAATTTGTCTATTTGTCCTAGAAATCTAAAAGCATGGAAAGATTATATCTCCTTTGGCTTCTGAAATACATGGTGATATACTTTATTAAATGAAGTATGACTGTAAATTATCTAAGTTACTCGAAAGACTAATATTGAGATGTTGATTTCATAAGATGGCCAAATCTCTCTCTAATTATATACTTCCAGAGTACAGAAGGCAAAAAACTCACTGAAACTTGATTAGACATGTACCATGAAAAACAATCACTTGTTCTAATGCACTGGAAAGTGGTACTCGATTATTACTACAGCAGAACCCATATGATCCTGACTGATACACAAACCTACCAAGCCCTGTATAAGTTTGAATCAGCAAAACATTTCTGAGAGATGGAAATATGACTATTTCCATTTTATATTTGCATAATTTGAAGTTTTGTAGTATGTGCACATCACATTGCAAGTTAGAGATGGAAGAACTAAAGGAAAAAGTGATCTACATTCCCAGAGAAGATGAATCCTTTGGATGTGTGCTGGAGAATTAGTAGGATTCTCCAGAAAGCAACTTTGAGTTTTTCCAAACTAGGATAGTTTCTCACACTAATGGCTTTTATTAATTGATCTTTGGGAGAGATAGGGCTATAACATTGATGTAGTTCTACACACACTATCCCCCAAGGCTGAACTCCTGACTGAGGTCCAGTGAAATTAACTATGAAGAGACCAAGTTCTTCAGAAGATTTGTCATTAAATAAATAAGAAGTACCTTTAGAAGAAATACCTCCTCAGGGGAATAAATCCCACAGCTGTCTGTAAATACATCCCAGTGGACTACAGCTATTTCTAACCTGCCCAAAATGTTAAGTGTTTGGACTGTGACAATGTAACCCCTCAGGAGGAGAGGAGGTCACACAGGAAAGCCTGGAGCACTAAGAAAGAAAAGATAAGAAGAGAGAGGAAATTTTAGGTGTCATAATAAAATCGAGTCACAACCAAGTAATCTATATTATCTAATGAAAAATGACAAAACTTGGCAAATTTTAAGGCTAAGTGGCCTGCTAAAACCTACCCTTTACCTGTCTTTCTATAGTATACGCAAAGATGATGAAGATGCTGCTTCCAAACACACACACACAAAAAACAAGAAATAGAAATGGCCAGATTCATTTTCTTAACATGTGGTTTCCTCTGTAGAAACAAAACAACAAAGTAATTATTCCTTTACCTAGAATGTTCTTTAACAGATGATGGAGCCATATGGTCCCTGAACATGCATTGCCTTCTAAACATGAGCTACATAAACTGGTTGTTTTACAGATTCAAACAAAAAAATACTCTTAAGTGAAGCAAAATTATTCCCAGGACAGACAGCATGAGGTGAGGAAGAGCTAGAAATCACCTGCATCTCCTTCAACTCTGCCAATCGACACCTACTGGGTACTGACTTGGTGTCATTTTTCTTGTTCTCAGGAGCCATGTTTGGTTTTACATATTGTTACCTTGAGTCCTAGCTGCTATCCTTGATGTCTATCATTTTGTACACCCCAAAGTTATTCTTTACACCTCTACCTTCCTCATTCTAAGTGCACTTCTAACAGATGATACAATGATCTCCCAACACATCGTTTGAATCATATCACAACATTGATTTTAAGCATGTCCATGGTTCTATGTAATCCTCATATGAAACAAAAAAATCTACCTTGTCTCATTCTTAGAAGGTGTTCTTAAACACCCTTCCCTTCAGTTCTATCTTCAGTCTCATCCTTCCATCCTTTATTTTTCTTTCTAACCCCATATTCACCCTTCCAAACCCCAATATTTCATTCTCGATGATGCCTCTTCTTGCATTTGATCCTACACAGGTCTGCTGGGATGAGGTTGATATTTCATGTGTAATTCCTTATTGACTTTACTTTCAACACCAGAGAATTGTGGAGGCACTGAGATCAAGGAATCACTCTAACTAGTTTTATATCACAAGATATGTCTGTCATACAAATGTGAGGTAGGAGGAGAAGGCTGGGAAGAATTAAGAAGGAAAGATAAGAGAAGGAAGGTAGAGTGGAAAGAATACAGCATCTCTAGTTTTCTCTGTCTCTTAATCCAGAGCCCTTTTTACTCTCTTGAAGGTTATTTCAACAGACACTCAAAAGTAAAATAAAAGTAACCATGCAAGTTCTTGTTCATTAATGAAAATGTTTACATAACATTTTCTTTAAATCTGAGAAGGAAATTTAATATGAAATAATGGAATTTCTACACTAAGGAATTCATATAGAACTTACTGATATTTGAGATTGGATGCTGAAATAATATGGTCATAAAATATGGCAACAAGGCCAGGCAGTGGTAGCACATGTCTTTAATCCCAGCACTTGGGAGGCAGAGCCAGGCAGATCTTTGTGGGTTAGAGGCCAGCCTGCTCTACAGAGTGAGATCCAGGAAAGGCGCAAAGCTACACAGAGAAACCCTGTCTCGGAAAACCAAAAAAAAAAAAAAAAAAAAAAAAAAAAAAAAAAAAAAAAAAAAAAAAAAAAAAGAAAAAGAAAGAAAAAAGAAAAAGAAAAAAAAAAGAATATGGCAACAAATTAATTTGATATAATATAATGTTATATCATCTTTAAGTAACACTAACATGCAATATCTCCTGTTGTATTGAAAAGTATCTAAAATGCTATGCTGGGCAAATGTTACTGTTTCAATTCCATAAAAGCAGAAACAGAGTTTTGGAGAGGAAGAGATTGCTCCAGGCCACCTTGCAAACCACTGCAAAAAAGAAAGAAAAAGAAAAAAGGAAAAAAAGAAAAGAAAAGAAAAGCGCCTCTATGCAAATCCCTGAACTTCTGGTCATTAACCTTCACTTTCTGCACACCCTGCTGAGCTACTGAGCTTTAAATAAAAAGTCAAGGAAATTTCCTTGAACTTTCATGTCACCCTGGGCTAGACCGCCCTTTGTTTGGAAGTTTTTATTCAGTTTCTTATCCAAGTTATAGCAGCACAGTATGTACCTAATAACCTTCTCCAAAAGCAAGAAGAGTGGTGATTTCTTTGTCTTACATTTTTTTTTCTGTGATCTCAAAATAAGTGTTTGCAAATGTCTTCTCTGAAATAATAAGAGCCAGGAGAGGGGAAAAGTGTGCTGATTCCCTGGAACCAAACACTCCTCTTACAATCAAACAACTTTAAATGAAGAGTTGAAACACACTTTAAACGCATGGAAGAATTCTTGCACTCACATACATTATTCTTATGTGAAAATGTATAAGTATCCCCCAGACCTTGAGGCAACAGTCTACCACAGTTAACCCATTCAATTAATCATTTAATAAACACAAAGGTCCTAAACAGAACCAGCCATTTTGAATAGACAGGATTTATTTATAAGCTTAAGATCCCAAGTCTGGAATCATTTAAATATAGGTGACGATCCTTTCCTCTTTTTTCTCAACTTCATTCTTCAGTTCTTTCTATATTTTCTTCTGCTTGGGTTTGAAGTGCTTGCTGTATTGATGAGAATCTCATTACTTCCTGAGGTCCCCAAGGTTCAGTGGTTTGCAACATCTATGGGACAGTTTGCTGGGGGCAAATACAATTCCCTCACTCTTGGACCATGGCAGAAACATGGAGAGGCCAACTTGTTAGGGGCCTTTGTAAAGCTCCCCTGTGGTCCTGCATTAGAGGAGCAGACTCTAGCCTGTGTTAAGACAAAGGAGACCCAACCATAATTAAATAGTTAGAGAAATTCCTCATAGACTTCTGCCTTTAAACATTCAGAAGGACACTAATTAGGTGGGAACCCTTCTCTGCCAAACTCCCCAGCATAGAGGGAGGGCTGCCCTGGAGGATTATTCTCTAACTAGCAGCAGTGTGTGACCCCCTCATTGATTCCATCAATTGTGTTTGCCCCACTAATAAAGCCTAACGGAGGGAGCCGGCAGACTGCCTGCCTCTCTCCATCCAGGGGACACTGTCTTCCCCAGTGTGCATTGCTGGGCATGAATGACCCTTTTGTCTTCATCGCAAATGTTTTGGCAGGGCCTCTGAAAACAGTAGTGAATGAAAAACCACATGGTTCTAATTGTTTGCTCTGAGATCACACTGATTTCCTTAGGGTGTCCATCCCACAGGGAGGTACCTCTGGTGCCTGGAGATCAACACTGTCTGTAAACCTCTCAGCTAATCCCCCAAAATGATTTGTTAAGAAGTACCAAAATACACACAATTGATCTCAAAAGGAATTTGTTCTCTACCCAGGTTCCAGTGATCATTCCATTGAAAGACACTCCTGGTTAAAGGATACACTGAGCGGAAGTAAAAGACACTTATCTCAGGGCTGCCACTAAAGCCTTGGGGTGTGTGTGTCTTGCAATGGTTTGAATGAAGGAACAACAATCAACTGAAGGTAGAAGAAGGAAAGGGAGGGGGTGGAGAAAGTGTGGCGGTGTGTGTGTGCCAGCATTGCTTAGGTGGCCACCTTGTCACCGGTCTTGCAGTCAGGGTTTCTCAGTGGTTGACATGTTAGTTAGGGTAATTCTTTGTTCTAGCGACTTTCCTGAACATTCTAAAGTGTGTATCAGCAGCCCTATCCCTACCATTGGTGCATACAGTAATGTCCCACCTCCTGTTGCAGCTATCAAAAGTGGCTCCAATTTTGACAACTGTCCTTTGTTGTGGGGTGGAATAGAAGGCTAAATTCATCCACGTTTAAGAACCACTGAAGTTGTTGGATGAAAATGACAAAAATAAATGCAGAAACATTCAGTGTAAGCTGGCTCTGGGATTGGCAACTATGAAAGGCTCTTGGCTTAGCCTAGTACTAACTGTGACTTCTGCCTGCCTCCCACCCTCCCTTACTATAGCACAGCAACAGATATGCAAAGAATCTGTATGAAACAGTCAAGACTGTGAACATCAGCCTCAGGAATTTTTAACGTTTGGCAAAGTGGCAGACCTCTGGACTGAGCCTAGGAGTTTCTGTTTGTACATCTTCTGGACTCCTTTGGTGCAACTCATGTCTACCATCAACCCTGCAGTTTCCTGCCTCCATGCTTTAGTCTCAGGAACAGCAGGAAGTGGGAACTCTGGCACTACCCATGACCCTTTGACTCCCTCCTGGCGTGCACATATGCCAGGGGCTGAGAAAGAAGGAGATTTCCCATGGAAAAGAAGGCTGCTGACATTTTAACAACCACATTTGGCAAGTCATTGACCAGCCAAGGCCATAGGTCAGATTCCCAGCTCTGACATTACGATTCATGCAAAATGAAAATCCTCATGGTGATAGTGAATACCTCAAGCCTCTCATTACTGTCTGGGGTAGCTAAGATGAATCAGCAATCTAAATGTCCCCAAAGTTCTTGTGCATGAAATGGTAGCGCTCTCTCTCTCTCTCTCTCTCTCTCTCTCTCTCTCTCTCTCTCTCTCTCTCTCTCTCTCTCACACACACACACACACACACACACACACACACACACACACCAGTAGTCTCCTTCTTAGCAAGGCACAGGGCCTACACCTACTTGTCTTCACTGATGGCCAATGGGAAGTTACCCAATTAGATTTCTACAAGCAGCTCCCAATTTCCACCTTCATAATTGAGCTACATCTCCCCAATATTCCCTGAGTTCAAGGTCTGCATCAGTGTCCCCACCAACCCTCCACAAAACTACTAATCTGTGTTGTTTTTCTCAATGTGCCTGCTTAAAACCCTTCAGTAGGTTTGCAATTCTTTTTTACCAGAGTCCTCAGCTTGCCAACACAATCAACCCCTCATCTTTGTCTGCTTCTCCATTCATCTCAAGAAGTATTTGCTTCTCAGTCCATTCTCCATTTATGTCTTGTTAAACTAAGCCCCATGTAATTCTCCAAAACTCCTCTGCTCATTTCCAAACCCAAGTTAATTTCTTAGCACAACAAAAATGCTCAAGACCAATGACTTCACCAAGAACCCCAACTTGCAAGAGCCATCAGCATCATCTGAGGGGCAGAGGAGATGGCTCAGTGGGTAAAGTAATTGCTCTGTAAGTAGGAGGACTCAGCTGTAATTCCCAGAAGAACCCTCATAAGACCAGGTAGGACAACACAAATCTGTAGGTCCAGGGCTTCGACACTAAGGTGGGAGGCAGAGATAAGAAAATTCTTGGAAGTGAACTGGCCAGTTATCCAACACAAAGCTGAGAACAGTAATGAAACCCTGTCTCAAACAAGGTGAAAGCAAGGACCAATACCCGAGGTTGTCCTCTGACTGCCACACATCCACCATAGCATGGGCATATCTGTACTCGCAGGAACATCATGCACACACACACACAAAGTATTTTATTCCTGGAAAATGTAAATGCATTGCATCATAGAGTTAAAAATATAGCTGCAATCAAAATGAATAAATCTATCTTGGAGTAGTGAAGCATTCCTATGACCCCAGCACTCAGGAGGCATGGCTTCTTGTGGCCCCGGCAGTCACCAAAGCAAGACCCTAATGAGCTTTCCCAGGCTTGAAACAAGGAATCAGCTCTACTCCAGCCTCTGTAGCAATGAATAGATTTTGTGACTGCAGAAATGTAGAAGATGAAATGCTGGGTGCTCCAGGCATTCTGTGTCCAGCCAGACAAACATTCCTGACTATTCTCCCTAAGTGTATCACAAAAATTTCACAAGACCCTGTTTATTTCTCCTTTGTCAGGGACTGTGGGGGTGAGAGGCAGGGGACGAATGTTCTTGCCTCACAAACCTGATGCTTTGTTTCTTGATCATTGCATATAAAACCATGGTAAACAAGCAGAAGCAGTGTCTGGAAGAGGAAAAGAAATGGTCTTTGGTGTGAGCCAGGCTTTGTTTTAAACCCTAGCTTTGCTACCTACTTACAATCTGTGTAATCTGGGAACAGATCTTTTAATTCTACTGAGCATCCATCTCCCAACTAGATGAAACACCTCCTTCAAGGACTGAATATAAGTTCTACTGCTCTTATACTCAAGTCCAAACATTGGGCTCCTTCATGAATCCTATACCATGGGTGATCCTGTGCACTGGGTGAAACTAATCCTGATTTCAGTATCAACAGTGATGCCATCGACATTCCTTAACCTAATATGTATCCTTCCTCGTTGAAACAAAATCAAAATGAATGAATGCTTTCTTGGGGAATCCAGCTCATGGGAACCATACTTTGCAGTAAGTCATGGCAACAGGCCACAATGCAGACCTTAGAAAGAAATTTGAGTCTTTATTCAGTTGACTGAAGATACTTATTTATATCAGAGAAGCTTCCAGAGAGACTAAGGCATCAGAGAGTATACTAGTCTGAGACTTTGTACACAAGTTCCAAAGACAGAGGAGCTGGTTGGCCTAGAGAAATAGGAGCAGGTATAGGCTTGTGTAGCCTTATGGAGACATACTAGTTATAAAATCCTTTAACAAACAACACAGAACATTATTTGGAGGTGTGTGCATTTCTCTCCTGCACTAGGAGGTACACTGAGATGTTATTTTTGCAAGTTCACTTTTTCAGCTTAACTGTCTTGGTTCCTTTGTTACTGCTGTTACACAATACTCAACAACAGCAACATATGGAAGAAAGTATTTAGTTTTGCTCATAGTTTTTAAGGTAAGGTACATCTCATTGTGGCTGGGAAGCCATGGTGACAGGAGCATGAGGTGGTTGGTGACATGGCACCTAGAGTCAGGAAACAGAGAAGGAGAGAAGCAGGGGCTGTGCTTATCCAGCTTTCTCCCCAGGACCCCAGCTCATGGAATGATTCTACCCACACCACCCACAGTCAGAGCTGGTCTTCCAGCTTTAATTCAGCAATGCCTGAAACTCCCTCACAGACATGCAGATTTGTCTTCCAAGTAAGTCTAGATCCCATCAAGTGGACAATCTATATTAACCAGCATAGCACCTCACAGACATGCATTCTTATCTCTCATTCCATGGCTTTTATATATAAGGAACTTTCATCTCAAGGTCATGTAGTCAAAAAAGCCACTTGAGGTCTTGAGCCTCCAGAGCTGTCTGATTATAACTGTTCTAATTCCACTAGACTTGCTAAGCCTTAGAAGTATGGATATGAAGTACAGTAAATAAATACCCAGTTAAGCTTGCTTCTCAGATAAGCAATAAATAATTTTTGTATAAATATACCCACACATTTTCAGGATAAGTATATCTCAGCTAGTGTACTTTTAAATTTATTTCTTAGCTGTCTTTCATGCCAATTTAGCTGAGCTTCTTGCATTTTATCTGACAGAGCTCCTTAGGATGCTCAGGCGGCATGAACAGATGACAAGCAATGGTATGTCCAAGACTCCCCACTAGCAACTTCCTGGATACATGCCTTTCAGAAGTAGAAATCATGTCTTTCTTACTGAAATATTCTTAGAACCCTAAAGGTAAGACTACCAGACTTACTTTAACAATTTTAGAAGAGCATAGAGCACTGAAAACTATAGAGCTTTTTAGAATGCCTTTCTCCATGAGTCTGACCTAGGTCTAGACACCTCAAGGATGTACAGAGTGAGAGATGCTGATGAGAGCTGGCAGTGGGATGGTCCATGGGCAGATAGTGCTACCTGAGCAAATTGAAATGCACCATGCCTGTCTTGCTCTGCATACTCGTAGGTCTCATTTGGATACCCAAACTCACTGGAACACACCTCTAGGACAGCCACCAGGTTGGTTCCTTCCTTATTCGTGGCATTTTATTCAATCTGTTGACATTGCTGTGATGTGGATTGAAAATCCCATATATTGACTGATAGATATGTGGATGATGAAGTCAAGGCCACAATTCAGGAGTAGGAGAGATGAATTTAATACAGATGCATTTATTTGAACGTTACAGCTATTATTTTGTTATACCCATGAAGTGTAAGAACTGCAATTTTGTAGATATGTCGTTGGGTTTTCCCATAAGCACAGGTCATATTGCTCTCGCTGAAGTCATTCTACCTGAATTATTGCCTATCTACTTATCTGTACCCACTGTATCTCATCTCTCAAGGCTCATGTCAGAACTGGTGATATTCATGAATCTTATCTGATGCTTTCAATGAGATGCAACACTTCTACACTTTACCCCCAAATAATTCCCTAATTTGGCATCAGATTTGGATTCTCACTGTAGGAACTAGGCATTCCCTTCCCTGTTGTATGTATAATGTCTCTTACTATTGCTGGAGATGTAGCATATCATAATGGTTATGAATATAAGCTATGAAGCCCCTACTTCTAGTTCACCATTATTGGCTGTGAGGCATTGAACAAAATGTACAGTGTCTCCAAGCCTCAGTTTCCTTGATTTATAATTAACATTATAACTCTTACAAAAGAAGCTGTTATACAGGCTGAATAACTTAAAAACTATAAGTCACTTAGGACACTATCTATTACAAAATAAGTGTCTGATATGTATCATGTTTTTATTACTACTACTAATGATAGCAATCAGTATTTTAATTTTCAATAGGTACCAAGCACAGAGAAAAAGTTACATACACTATCTAATTTAATTCTTGCAATAGCTTTAAGGGTTGGTTGAACTAGCATTAGCTACTGAATTACAGAGTGAACCGGCAAGCAATGGCTGACTAAGGAGCCTATACTTTCAATATCTACTCTCTCAGATTTCCTACCTATTTATTGTTGAATGTGCTCCAAATTAGTAGCTGACATGAATGTCATCATTTTCTTTATTAGTGTAACACATGAATGTTACCAAATCAGAATCTTTGTGATTATGTATAAGAATTTAAACAGGAGAAGTTTGGTGAGATCATGATAGCTAGCCTAACTTAGCTTTTACATTTTCAGAAGTTTTATTTTCTTTTCTCTACATATGTGGTGTGCATGCATGCATGCGTGTGTAGATATTCACAAGGATGTGTATGCATATGTATCCAGGTGCCTGTGCACATGTGTGTGCATGTGTTTGGAGCCTCAAAGTTGACATTAGGTGTCTTGCTTGATCCCTTTCCAATCCTTTATGCATTGAATCACAGATAGTCACTGAATTCAGAATTCATCAACTCTTACCAGTTTAGTTAAGGATCTAGCAGACTTGCCATGCTTTTATGCAGGTTCTGGAGAACCAAACTCCAATGTTCATATTTCCATGCTGAGTGCTTTATTCACTGAGTTACCTCTCAAACTCTTGTGAGTAGACTTGTATATTCAATAGTATGTCTGTTGCAGGCCTTGGATTTCTTCCTACACCATGAGAACATCTGTACAAATTAATTTGTTGTAGAAGAGACATATGTTCACATCTCTTATCTTTCATTTATTATTTAACATAATTTTTTTAAAGATTAACATATCATTTGACTAACCCCAGCTTGAATGGAGGTAGGAAACAAAATTAAAAGACATCTTACTAGGTACAGAACATGCCATGCAGTGCCCATCGGGGGCCATATTTCTGGTGGCTCTCAAAACATCTTGCACCAGCCAAACCTTTGACATCAAGCAAAATTCCCTTCAGCTGACTGTGTGATCACTGGGATGTATGTCATCATGTCTAGTCTACAAAAGACCTTTGACAGGTAACTTTGCTGATGAATGAGACAGCATCTTTTCTAAAACCCCTAAGGAGGATTTGCATCATCTATAGTTAAGCAACTTAATTAAACACTTCATTCTGTGACCCACCCACCCCCAAGGAAAAGCTTCATAAAGTACTGAATCTTCACAGACCTGCAAAGGGAAAAATCAACACTTACAGAAAATTTGTGTGGCACAGGCAGATTAAGACATGCCAAAAGATAATCCATTTCAGGCTATATCCAGAAAGACCATGGTTTGACCACTTGACCATGGACAGGTTTCTCAAGTTCTGTGGACATCAAAATCTAGACCTATAAATTTGTGACAATCCTTTCCACCCAGATTATGACAGGTGTCAAGTGAAGGCATAGCTGTCCACGTGTGTGGATGACTGGTTTTCACAGACATATCTTTGCTCTGTTAATTTGATTCCCAAAGGGTTGCTCGCATCTGTATTAATAGGACACTGATGAAATAATGGTTCTTTTCCCAAACTTATTTGGCCATCAGCATCCAGTGATTCACATACTTTGCTATTCAATATTGTTGATTTGGTGGGGTTTTCAGCTATCTGAGTAAAAAGATCAGGTGAGAGCTATAAAAGTATGATTACATTGCTTCTGTAACTTCCCGAGCTCAGATGGTTATAGACTGATACAGGGCATTCCCCTTCTAACTATCTACTGCTGTTTTGATTTCTTAAAGCACTAAAAATATCCTGTACTGAATTTATATACATCACCACTTTTATAGCTTTGGGGTCATAATAAAAAACAGTTTGGTGGAAGCTAAGTATTTTGTGTTGTTTGTGAATCTGTGGTTGTTTGGGGGCAGGAAAAAAAGTCAACTGAAAACTACACATTTCTATGGAGCATGTCTGTTTTCTGTGTCCCATCAAATCAATCCACGTTCTTCCAGAATGCCAGACTTTTCTTCCCAAAGAGCTATGGCTAAAATATTGGCCTGCTTAACTGTCAATGATTCCCCAGTTGCCTTGACTGGAAGACTTTATGTCCTTGGTCTGGAATACAAAAATGGCTAGTATCTTGTACCTCACCTACATAAAGGAAAACAACTAATGTGGTCTTCATCTTCTCCAGTACTTATGATGTCAAGTACAATGTGTTTTCTCTTCCCCTCTGCCTGGGTTCTCTAATTCATTGTCACTTATAAATAAAAACACAGTTTTATTTAATTTACTTATCTTTAATACTGGGGATTGAGCTGAGAGGTATTATACATGCTAGAATAGCACTGAGCTATGTCCATTGCCTTTTTAAATTTCAGATTGAGATCAGGCCTTGCTAAGTTGCCCAGGCAGGCTTTGAACTTACTTTGTATTGCATACTGTCTTTGAACTTATCTTCTTCTTGCCTTAGCTTCACTTGAATTACTTGAGTACTGTACTGTCCCACCAGGCCTGGATTTAAAAAGAAAACAAAACATAAACAAAGCTGGCAGAATCCAAAGTCAGCTTTCTATCTATCTTTTAACTGGGAGTTTGACTTCCTCCTTTAAGATGGCCATAGTCTTCATGTTCACTAAGTTCTGCCTGTTGATCTTAGTCTTCACTCACAATTCTCCAAACTGAAATAAAAATTTCCCTTAGTTAAGGAAATAGACATGTCCTTTATCCTGCATTGTACCTGTGGCACATTTGTGTGAGGATATTTTATAAAAGAAAAGGACACTATAAGTAAACTAATCAATCCATGCAGGAGTTAAGTGATTTGGCCACTGCCTCATGGAAGTTCTTCCAGATTATTTGAAGTCCACTACAGTGTGCTTTCCAGGAACACTGGAAGGAAGAAGGGACTAGGTGGATGGATGGATGGATGGATGGATGGATGGATGGATGGATGGATGGATGGGTGGATGGATGGATGGGTGGATGGGTGGATGGATGGATGGATGGATGGATGGATACAATGCATGCATACATGGATGTGTATAATCACAGGTAAATACTAAATTTTGACTCAAGGAATAGAAAAAAAAACCCTTTAGGAATAGAATGATCAAAATCCTCTGATTATTAGGTAAATGGCAGCTCTGCTGAGCTGGTATACATAAAAAATCCTCTCTAGTCCTAACCACACTAAGTAAATGATCATCCACTAATCCTTGACAGAGTACCCGAGAAAATTCTAGGGGAAAAATAACATCATTTGATCTCTAGATAACAATAAAATATACTTATCTAAAGTTAAAATTTATTTTTTCTTTTATTGCATGTATTTATTATACATTTCTGCATGTATGTACACAATTATGCACATGCTATAGACATATAGAAATGATATGACAATGTAAAGAAGTAGATTCTCTCCTTTAACTTCTTGGAAGTTGAACTCAGGCTTGTCATCAGGCTTGGTGATAACAATGTACTGATGGAGCCATCTTACTGGCCTGATGGTTAGACTTTTAATCTGGGTCCTGTTCTCCACTATTATGTCCTCTTGCAAAGTGAGTTATTTCCCTTCTGTTTCCCTCCCATTCAGACCCTAAAACCACTTCCTTTAACATAATAATCTCCAAAGACAGATATAACTGGTGGTTTAAACTATAATGTGTCCATTGGCTCCGAAGGTACATAACACTATCACAGCTCAAGAAAATACCAACCTAGGCATTTCTCATATGGTTGGGTGATTGGCAAGTGAGTGTAGGGACCCGGATAGAAAATATCCAAAGATAATGCTGACAACCACAGTAGGAAATCCATGTGGACCATTCTGATTTCTATGAAGTTCCTTGTCTATGTTTAGTTCCTTTGTCTAATAAGTTTAGACAAAGTTGCAACCCGGACCCCATACAAAGATACCCCCACAAAAGACTGCTGGCAATGGTCGAGAGACAGCCGGGACTGACCTACTCTGGTGATGGGATGGCCAAACACCCTAATAGTTGAGCCAGAAACCCCATCCAAGGACTGAGGAATCTGGATGCAGACATCCACAGCTAGGCCCCAGGTGGAGCGCTGGGAATCTAATTAGTGAGAAAGAGGAGGGTTTATATGATCGAGAATTGTTGAAACCAAGGTTGGATAAAGCACAGGGACAAATAACCAAACGAATGGAAACACATGAACTATGAACCAAAGGCTGAGGGGTCCCCAACTGGATCAGGCCCTCTGAATAGGTGAGACAGTCGATTGGCTTGATCTGTTTGGGAGGCATCTAGGCAGTGGTACCAGGTCCTGGGCTCAGTGCATGAGATAGCTGTTTGAAACCTGGGACTTATGCAGGGACGCTTGGCTCAATCTGGGAGGAGGTGACTGGACCTGCCTGGACTGAGTCTATCAGGTCGATCCCAGTCCTCGGGGGAGACCTTGATCTGGAGGAGGTGGGAATGGGGGTGTGCTGGGGGGAAGGGGAGGGGGGCAGGAAGGGAGAGAACAAGGGAATCTGTGGCTATTATGTAGAACTGAATAGTATTGTAAAATAAAAAAAAAAGAAAGAAAGAAAAAGAAAGAAAGAAAAGGAAAAAAATAAGTTTAGACAAAGTTTAGGACTTTGTCTAATTGCTATATATTGGCCGGTATGACTGACACAATGTTGTACACTAAACACATAGCAAAGATAGGCTCTTGTCTGCAAGACACTTTCAGTCTAAGTAAAATAAGAAATGAAGGAATGTATTCTGTGTCACATCTCCCCATATTAAGTCACCAGTCTTACTGAATAATTTGAGTATCAGTCGATAATCATCCTCACAGGAATTTGGAAAGCATTCCTTCCTTTTCCCATAAGTATCTCTCCAGGTAGGTATAACAATACCCTCCAATTATTGCTAATAGGCCCTTATGGGGTTCTTCCTATCCATGTCACCCCCAGCCCTTGACTGTCTCTCCCTCTTTTGAGTTCTTGAGCTGTAAGCAAAATAGCTACATGAACTCAGTCTTTGACACTGGTAGCACCTCTACAGCCCAATGATTCTTAGTTATTGGTACACAGCAGGGTACATGAACTAAGACCAAAATTAGATCAATAATTTCTAGTACTGGCATTTCAGTAAAGTTATTAAAAGACTTGAAAGTCTGAAACCTCACTCCTATAGTGAGTAAAAATCCATCTCCAAAATAGCCCATGTATAAGTGCGACACTTGAGGTTTCTGGACCCGAGCATTTAAGGCTCCTATACTCATACTCTGTACAAGCTTCATATATGCCCACCTGTCCCTGACTATTCTAAAAGTTTCCTGAATGTTCCATGTATTTGCAGTGTTTATCTTGTTAATAATAAATACCATAGCATAAGTTTTAAAGAAAGGAGGTTTATTATGCTTCAAATGTATAGAGGTCACATATGGTGGATGCCCTCTTGCTTGCAGAACCCTGAGGCACCATATAAGGAGAGGCAGGAGCTCCCTTTCTCCCCTCTCCCTCTCTTCTTCCCTCTCTTCCTCTGTCCCTCCTCCTCTACCTCTCCCTCCTCCCTCTCCCCATCTCCCTGTCTCCATGTTTCCCTTTCTCCCTCTCTATAAAATACCCTCTTTATATCTCATAATATTCTTTAAACTTCAGTATAAGTTTCAGATGGAAGAAATCATATTCAAATCACAGTACCCCTATGGAGTTTCAGACACATAAGAACCTTCTGGAAGGGCGGGATCCCATTTTGGGTCCAAATACAAGGCTGTTCCTGAACCACATATGTCAATCACCAGTGTTCCTATAATAGGTAACTGTTACCTTTAATGGGAAAGTATAACACTTATTGTCATACTTGTCTTTTTGTATACTGTACATGGAATATATAAATAGTGCTTTACAGAAGATTAAAATAAGGCAAAGTTTGGAGAACCGACTGTGTGCTCTTACCTAGTAATGATATTAGGAGTCAAAATGATTCATGCCCCCAGTAAACTGCACTTTCTCTGACTCTGAGCTTCCTTACATACTACCAAGATAAATAAAAAACTTTCTAGCAGATATGGTCTGAGAAGACTGTAAAAGCACTTACTCTCACCTGTCCCTCCTTTAAAAAAATGCTTGGCATTCTGGTGTTAACAAAGAGAAGAAATATCTAGAACACGCCAAGAAAACAAGACTTGGGGTTCCTCATGCTTCTATCACTACCACATTGCCCTCAGCAAGCTTTGTGATATCTCAGAATACATACTAGTTTTTTCTCATCATGGAACACTGGGAAAAGGAGTGAGCATCTTGGTGGTAGCATTTTATTAAAGGTTTAAAATCAACATGAAGTAAATAAGGAAGTCATAGCACCATAATTCAGAACAGGAACTCTGAAACCAGGTAGATCTGGAGTGTGATTTTTTTTTTAAACTTAGCTAACTTCTAAATCTGTGACTTTGGGTAACTCAACTATTTTTTTTCTTTCCTAACTTCATGTTAATTAAGAATTATAACACTGATTACATGGGGCAAGATGTCAGTGAGGAGAATTGAATACATATAAACCTGAAGAATTAACTATTATTGAACATAGAAAAATAGTGATCTGCCTACAGGATGAGGATCCTTTTCCCCAGGCTTTCCTAGGAGCCAACAGCTCTCTCCTTCTATGGCTGTAATATTATTTTCAGTCAGAGGTACTATCCAAGTACTAGACACTCAACAATAGACCTCAAAATCCAGACTCTTGCCTCCAACAAATGCCCTTCTCATCTCTTAAAATGTGAGCTTTATTTGTTTCACATTTCCCCCAAAGTATTAAGCATATGGTATTTCATCTGCTCCCATAAAACCTAAAACACATGCAGATGTTCTTCCTTTCCAAAATGTTGGACTTAGAGTCTAAAGACATGGTTGTGAATTCTGCCTCCCCTGCTTAAGTAACTGTGTGGGGGTGGGTGAGTCAACTGACCTCCTCTCACTAAGGCTCGGTGGTTCTGTCATCGATGGAACAGCAGTGACATGGAATAATAATAGTGACAATGGTCACAATGATGGCAATAATGGTGAAGGTGAAACAAGCCCACATGTACTTCACAAGCTTATTATGAAGATCGTCCTCTCTGCTGGATGATAATTACTAGAACTCTGACACTACAACACCCCTATTAGCCTCAGTGCTTGTGATTGGGAAACCAAGGCTCAAGGAGGTGTCAAGTGGCTCAAATTCACCTACTTTGCCCATCAAGTCAATTTGCAGCTCCTTTCCATGAAATAACCCTCATACAACATCTGGGATCTGTTAGCCTTTGACCTGTTTTTGGTCTGACTTCAGGATGAAATACCCACATGCTCACTGAACCACATTTGAGAAACTTGATCATCTCTCCCTTCAGTAACAGCAGGCTCATCTCTGACTGCGTGAAGAGGCAACAGCCAATAGAACAGAAGCAAACCTGAATGTGGCCGAGATGTCATTAGAATCTAGAAGGCACAGAAAGAACTTAGTAACACTCTAGGTGAAATTCTATACTGCCATGAGGCTATTGAGACTGAGTGGCTGCACAGGTTTTTGTGGTCTTCCAGAAAAAAAAAATGAGGATATGAAACATAAAGTAACTCTCCCCGATCCCTAAGCTAATGCTCTGGGTCTCAAGTGACTATCTGGCAGGCATAAGTCACCTTCATGATGCCACTGTCAGATAAGGTGTCCCTGTGAGTTGGTGAGATAATTCGCTTGGGCTGTCTGATGTGCTATAGTTGTTACACCTTTGTCAGTTCCTACTTTGGTGGAACACCCATGGGCAAGGAGAGGCCCAACATCTTCACAACTGAATGCTTTAATGTGATGGAAATGCACTGTTCCACAAAATAGTAGTATCTATGTTCTTATTTGATTGAGACTATTCTATTCAAGGTCTTTACGGGTAGTTCAAAATCAATTAGGAGATTTAGTGAAATTTTCCTGGGTGTCCATGAAGTTTAAAATAGTCATTGAACCCCAGAACTTAGTGAGGGAGATAGCCTTGGAGACTTTCAAGCTTTGTCAGAGAGGGTACTCATATGTCTTAAGTTTCAAACTGTGCTACCTAATTCAGGAGCCACTAGAAAGAAAGTATAAACTGAAGAGTAATTAAAATATAATTTAATGAGATTAATTGAAATAAAAGAAACATTTTATTGGGGGTTCATGAGTTTTTTAAAGCATTTTAAACTCAGTTCCAATGCTTACTGACCACCATACTACACAGCACAAGTTAGGAACCATCTTTCATCTTCACAGAGAGATCTGCTGAAGATCTTGCTCTGCTGACGTATGTAACTGCCTCTCCTCTAGACTCCTAGGATCTGTGTCTCCTTACTCCAATGCTTTAATTTTAAGAAGGAAGAATTTTATGAACCAGGTTTAGATTCTGTAATGATCAACTATGATCTAGGAGGATTTAATCATTTAATGCAAGCCAGGCCTGGCCTCTGGATGGAAGGCTGGGATATAATATATGACTCTTCTCCACAGTGTGGGCACTCCAGCCTCTAGACTCATCAAAGGTAGTGTATTTGTATAATGTCTCCAGGGACCTCCCTGTTTATCCTACATGATGCTCACAGTAGCCGGAGACTCTAAAATGGAGAGTAGAAAATGGTGCATGAGATGGCAGAAAAAGTTAAGCAACAGACTCAGGGGCTGAGTTCATTTCCTGTGCCTTGTCTGTTACATGCAGGGCACCTTTCATGATCTTTTTCTTTTAATTTAATTTATTAAGAAAGGCACTTTTATTTATTTCATTGTCCACTTGGAACAGCATTCCTGAACCATCCCAGTAAAGGTTACTCTTCTTAAGGACAACTAAAGAAGAGAAAAAGCATGGAAAAAACAAAACACTTTTGTGTCTCCTTATCTCAAGATGTGACCCAATGTATCTAAGGCTCAGTGGCCAAAAAGAAGGTTTATTTCAAATCTAAAGTAGGCTCTGAATGCATGGTGTGCTTTTCAGAATGCAAGTACAAAAGAGGGACGGGGAAGTCAGAGGAGGCTCCACTTAGAAGCTTTTGTGCAATCTATGAAAAGAGGCTACCCAAATAACAAAGAAATTGAACACATAAAACTAATTATTGGAGTCATTTTTAATTAACCTACCAAGATAAATAATCCCTGGAACATTTGTTCATTGTAGGAGTTTTATCTCAAGGAGCAAATAACCATTGGTTTTTGTACTCACTGGGTCTGTATTGACAGAGCATCATCAAATCCTTATATTGAATGGTTGTGTTGGTAAGCAGGATGAGAGATTTAGTTTCCCCTACAGCCTCTGGTTTCTCCTTCATTGTCTCAAATTCCTCACAGAATATTTGAATCTTCTCTAGCTCCACCTGACATGGCAGATCCATTCATGCCCTGGCCCAAAAAATCCTCAGCCCCTGAGCTATAACATATCCACCTGTGTGTATAGCCAGCAGCACTGTGTGGATACACCCACCTGACAGCTTTTGAAGGCCCTGTATTCTCAGTCTTGCCTGAACATTAGCATCGCCTGTGGAGCTCTTAAAAAGACCCAGTCCAGCTGCACTGCAGACCGATTAAACCAGCATGTCTGAGGATAGGACTAGCATCAGTAATCTTTAAAGCTCCCCAGATGGCTGCAAAGATTACTTGAGTGGCAAGTTCATGGACAGCATCACGAGCACAATTGAGAGCTTGTTAGGAATACAGAATCACAACCCCACACTGAGACCTCCTGAACAAGAATTTATGCTTCCTTGAGACATCCTAGGTGACTCATTTGTACATCAAAAATTAAAAAGCATGGCTGGACTAGTGGTTCTCAAGCCTGAGCATACATTACAAGCACCTGGTAATCTTGAGATAATGCAAATGGCTGCAGACGATGTCCAGAGTTCTTGATTCACCACATCAAGGATGAGGCTTGAGAATCAGCATTTCTTTTTTTTTTTTTTTTTTTTTTTTTTTTTTGGTTTTTCGAGACAGGGTTTCTCTGTGTAGCTTTGTGCCTTTCCTGGAACTTGCTTTGGAGACCAAGCTGGCTTCGAACTCACAGAGATCCACCTGCCTCTACCTCCTGAGTGCTGGGATTAAAGGTGTGTGCCACCACCGCCCGGCTGAGAATCAGCATTTCTACAGTGGCATGTCTCTGGTGATCCCAGCTAAAGACCACACTTCAGACACCATGCTAATTTCTACTAAACATTATTATTATTATTTCATTTATTTAATAGTCAATAAATTATCCAGTTTATTGAGTAATATTTTTAAATAATGGTAACATTTGGGGACAGAGAGTATATTGGAAAGGGACATACAACCCCAGATTTCATGGAACTTCTTAGAACCTCAACAATAAACTAGAAAAAGATTCATTTACTAAAACAGAAAGCAGAGAAAAGTATAGTGGGAAATGAGAGAGAAGGTGACTAGAGATGCCATTTAAGGTCAAGTGGTTTGGGATATGTATACCCCCAGAATGAGAAGAAGTTGAACAAAGGGCCTACTGGATGATTTCCCAGGGTGTAAGAGATGAGGTTCCATAAAAGAAAATCGAAGTGCCCAACTCAGAGCAACATACACAATTTCAAGCAGGCTGGAGCCATCTTCTCTCAACTTCTAGACTCACAACTTTATGACTATACAGTTTTGGGGAAATTCCACTTTTCATTTCCTGTCCCATTTACTCAAGCTTCCTTTGTAGGATTCTTTGGAAGATTAAATTTTCATCAAGAAAGTAGTTCATGCTCTATGCACACCAAAGTTATGCTTGCTTGCTCAACCCAGATCTCCAGGGGAAAAGCAAACAAAGCTTGCCAACAGTAGGTGAGCCATCCATCTTTACTGAAGCCGGTAATAGAGACATAAGAAGGATGAGATGTTTTCTCTGTTCTCAGGAAAAAACTCAGCCACACAGGAAGAAAACGCAGCAGGAGAGAAATGAAGAAAAACCAAGACACACAGAGAGCAATGTTGGATGTGAATTGTGGGATCAACAACAGGGGGATACCCCAAGGACTGGGGGAAATCTTAAAAGAGACAGAGCAGCAGCTAGAATTTAAAGGAAGGAAAGAGCTATAAGAGAGACTTAGACACTCGCCTCCATTTTTTATTAAAGAGCTAGATGCCTAAGTCTAAAGAAGATAGGAGTAGAGAAACTTTAAACAGCTTGTTTAGATTTACAGACCTTATCAATTATACAAATATTTTTACTCCTCAGGTCTCCCCTTTATCTCTTCCATGGACTGAATTTGATTTCTTCACAAATCCTGTGTTGTTGCTCTAACCCCCAGAGTGACTGAATTTGAAGAAATACTTCTTTGGAGGTAATTGAGGTTAAGCAAGGTAAAAAGAGTGAGGCCCTGATCCAAGGGGACTCATATATTTATAAAAAGCAGATGAGAAATGAGAGTGTTCCCCTTGCCCCACGTATACCAAGAGCACTCAGTGAGAAGGCAGGAGGCTATATGCTAGAAAGAGGAACCCTTTACTCTGCCAAGTGTTGGTTTTCAATGTGACTGATTCCAAAACGATGAGAGACAAAATTTCTCTTGTCTAAGCTTCACAGAGTGTGGTAATTGTACGGTTGCTCAAACTAAGACAAATCTCACCCAGAAGCAAAACTAGAAAATTCGGACCCAGTTAGAATAAGCAGTAGTAGTATAATACACTATTTTCATTTGTCTGTCTTGTGGTTGGGTGAGTGGGTGGGTAGAGTATGTGCACAAGCGCTATGGCTCACATGTAGAGGTCAGAGGATAACACATACGACTGGGTTCTCTTCTTCCAACACGAGGGGCCCAGGGATTGAACTTGGGTCATCAGGATTGATAGCAGGTTCTCTAGCTACTTGATTCTTTTCCCCACTAGGTAAATATTATTTTTAAACTGTCCTAAGCAGTCAATTTTTGGTTTGGGGTTCAGACAGATCTTCACTTGAACATTCCAGTACTTCTTATTTTTGAAGAACTAAACAAACCTTGTGATCATGATCACTAAATAACCATTTGCTTAAAGGAAATGGAGATTTTTTTTTTCTAAAATGGATGTTGTATGCTTTTCATGAGGTCACATCAGAAAAAAATTATGTGGAGGAAGAAAAATTAGCTCTTAGCATGTGGTAGATGCTCCATAAATGCCAGTTTCATCTCTGACTGCAATTGTGAGTTACCATTGGTCTGGACATAGACATCCTACATAGAACCAGAAAATGAGAGTTAGGTTTAGGCCTAATTGGTGCTCAACTGCCAACTGCCTCTACCACAATGCTCTTTTTTTTTAATTAAGAAAATTTTTATGCATTTTATCTACCAATCACAGATTCCCCTCTCTTCTCTCCTCCCTTCCCCTCAGCTTTCCCCCTCCCAACCCATCCCCATTCCTTCCTCCAGAAAGGGCCTCCCATAGGGAGTCAGCAGAGCCTGGTACATGCAGGGGGAGGGGCTTGGACCTACCACAACCCTCTTTACAAGTTCCCTAAGAAATTTGTAGCCAAAATGCATTCCCCTTAACTTGCCTCGAGGTAAAATAACAGCTACCATTGTCTTCAATTAGGCTTATTAGAAAATCATCTAAGTCCTCTAGTTTCAGGGCTACAAGTGAGATAGCCTTGCCTACTTGTGGGACATTCTGGAGCTCTGGCTTATGGGTCCTTCGATGAGGGTGTGGGCAGAGCCTCTGAGTCCCACTGCTTCAGATCAGAGAGATTACTCTCTTCTTGATGTGGGTGCTTTCTGTTACTTCTTGTATTTGGAATGTCAAACACTATTTAACAATCCCATTTTCCTTCCTTGCCTTTAATTATCTGTGATAACAAAAGGCACATATTTGGCCAACAGCTGTTTATGACTGGGTAATGAAAAAATATGTATTTAGAGAGCTCTGGAAAACCTAGAGAACAGCCAGAAACCAAGAAGCTGTGATTATACTTGGAACTCCAGCCAACGGTGTGTGTCTCCCTCCCTCTCACACCCTTTCTCCCTTCCCCACTCTTCTTTCCTCCCTCCCTTCCTTCCTCTTTCCTTCCTTCCTTACTCCTCTCCCTCCCTCTTTGTACTCCTTTGTTTGACCTTATTTCTTCCTTTTTATTTCTTCTTTCTTTCTATTCCTATAGATAGGTAGTGATGTTATAGGTAATTTCAATCCAAATTTTTAAGAATTTTTGACCCTTAAGAAGCTACCTCCATCATGCCAAAAACTCCAACTACAGTCCCCAGACTGAGCACATCAATTTCACAGGTGGAAGTCAATACATGTCCAGGTGGCTCAGTGACAGCAAGAATACAGATGACAAGTTAACACCCAGAGACCAAGCAAAGAGCCTTCACTGGGATGAAAATTTTAAGGCATCTGTACCTGGCTTTCATGTAGTCTACTTCTGAACATTTGTTCATGGGGCCAATTCCTGGAGTTAAGTCTGTTTCTGGGACTCAGCTGTGGACTCCTGGTGTATGCAGCAGTTAACGTCCATGTGTGATCACTGCAGATGCCAGATGTAAACTCCGGACAGTCTTTGGTATATTAGAGTAGCAGATGCTTTGGACATCCTGTATCACATCTTCTTGACCTGCCACTGATCTTAGCCACGGCTCTGGTGGGCAAATCTATTCTCTCTGAAAGCTTTCACCCTAATTAAAGCATAAGACAGAAAGCATAGACCAATGTACAAAGCAGCACAGAACAGCACAGCATTCAGAACAGTTTGCTTCTACAAAAGTGTTAAGCTTCCTGCTCTTCTCCCTTTCTTTCCCTTCCCTTTTCTCTCTTCTCTTTTGTCTTCTTCACCACCCCATCTTTCTCCCTTCCTTCCTTCTTCCTCCTTCCCTCTCCCTCTCTCTTTACCTTCCTTCTTTTGTCCTTATTTCTCACTTCTTAGACAGTTGTGTGAACATTCCCTAGGGATGCAAGCAAATATCTGTTCACCCTAGAGAGGGCACCAATAAAGAAACAATCCCACTCAAGTACAACTTGATGGACCAGTGAATTTAACTAGGGTTACTTGCAGGAGCATGGGTAAAAGTTTACTCACAAGAGCACAGAAAACAGGAGCCATGACATGGCTGAAGAAAATCATTCTTTCCAATGACTGTTAACTGCTTATATACACCCCCAAAGGGATGGAGCTCATAAGCCCACCCGCTCCTGTCTGACAAAATGTTAATGCATCCAGTCCTGTGAGAGGACATCATGCCTGGAATCACAGCTGCTGAGAGTTCAGTGGCCATTTTGTGCTAAGAGGATAGTCTTCCACATTAGGCATAACTATTGCCATAGGTCAACAAATAGCCAAATGGGTACTGACGCCAACAGAGATGTGGATGGTATGTAGATGCCTTACAGTGTCTTTTGAGGAGTGGCAAAATCAAAGTTGCACATGGGACATTGTTCAAATTGGGGTATCTTGGGACCTATATTAGAGCTACTGCATCACACTGTAGATTTGAAAAATGTTTTCTGATTACTCATAAACACTAGAGTATTTCATGGCTAGAGAAAAAGATGAGCTCACAAAACCTATCAACATCCTCTCCAAAACACATTTCATTCTGGGTAATGATGGTTGGCCTAATATGAGCTGGAGCACACAGACTCTTTAAATAAAAAGGGGGAAATTCCCTCCTGCTATTTCCATGTCCTAGATCATTGTCAAACATCAAGAGTCATTCATTCAATTAACATGGAAAACAAAGTTACTCTAAATGACTGAATACAGGTTCATTTTGGTATTTAAACATCCTCACTGCCAGAAAGAATAATTTCCTGAAAGCATCCTACTGCCACACAAAGGAAGTCATTCTTGAGGAAAAAAATAACAGCCCTAATATAATCACTTTTCATTTGCACTCATGCAAGAAGTTGCCAAATGTTTACATCCACCTATTCAATCAAGAAGTCGCCTTTTTGAAATAATTAAAATATTCCACTAGCCTCCTTGTGACACAGGTCAAGACACGGAGAATCTCCTAGTTATAGCCCCAGTTGTGAGTACAAATCTAGCTGTGGAGATGGGATACATTTTACACATGAATCTGGATCAACTCTTGATTTTGCAACATACATATAGACAAGCAGACACAAAGACACAGACATGCATGTGAGCAAACACACACACACATACTTCAAAGTAAAAATAAATAAACAACAAACAAACAAATAAATAAATATTAACACTTCTGAGGGAAAAATGTTTGTTTTAGCCCTGTCTACCTGCCAATTATCCAGCTAGCAATGTATCTATTCAGTCATTGACCATTTGAAACCAAGAATGTTCACTTTAAGCAACATTCAAATTACTCAGTATTCAACTTCTATTTATTATAATAATTCCCCATCTGGCCTGTTAGTGGCAGCTGACATTTGGCAGTGCCCATCAGCACTAAATATTGTTCATTCATTCCCTTGAGGGTTTTTTTTTTCTCCTTATTACACCTATGACCACCATACTCTTTCTTGGGCTTTTTTTTTTAGTGGCTTTTCTCTGTAAATAGTACTATTTCTGAATCCCAAATGACTTCTTGTTTTTTGTTTTTTTTTCCAGATTTGCCTGCTTTGGATTCAGCAAAGGGAATGTTTCTGAGTATGGTTTGGAGACTGCAACATCCACCCTTTAGGCTGGTTTACTCTTGTAAATCATCATTTACAGGGCAGATTGATAGGAACTTATCGGTTTACTGAATCGCTGTGGGGTGAATGTATAGCATCATATAGAGGAGCTCCACAAATTACAGAGGAGGGACGTTCCATCTTCTGCCCCTCCCCTACTTTTTTATTTAAAAATGTATCCTACAAATGCACGTTCTATATTGAGCTTATTTCCCCCATACCCCATTACCCTGCATTTTCTTGCCTTCCTACCCCCTTTTAGTCCCATTTGCTTCCCTGGTCAGTGTGAATTCTGCACACTGCTGGAGGGAATGAACCAGCCCAGCTTCTATGAAATGTAGTATGAAGTACTCTCAAAAACACTAAAACTACATCTACTTTGTGACCCAGTTACACCAAATATTTTTCAGTAATATTTTTGTTCCTTGAAAATTCTATAAGTTTGTGTCATGTGTATATCAACCACACCTATCCTTTACCTCACCTAACTCCATATCCTTATAACATTCTAGTTCCAATCACCTTCACAGCCCCATAAAATTGGCAAGCCTGGTACCTTCAATTCCATTGTACAGGATACAAATAAAACAAACGAAGAAAAAAACACTGAGAGGTCTAAGGAGTGAGGGGGAGAGGGGAGGGGGACGAGAGGAGAGGAAAGGAGGGAAGAGATAGAAGGGGAGGGGGGAAGAAGAGAGATTTGTTTAACAATATGGCCACCCATGTAATGAACTGATGAACAGGTCTCAATGATTTCATAATGAAGAAAAACATGTCTGATCCCTAGGAAATACATCAAACCCCTGTATTCCAGATCATTCCACAATGGCTTTGCTGAAGAAATGGGGTACTGTGCATATGTAAAAGGGCCTGACAAAGCCACAGATCTTCCGTAAATGTCATTTCTTGTGTGTGGTCAATATGTGTGGAACACTGTTATTTATAGTGCTAACCCTTATTTTCTTGGCTGTAGGTTTCTTGCTTTCTATTTAAAATAGCATGCATGCAGCCTGTTTGACCACTAATACATTGTGATAGCTTCAGAGTATATCCCCACAAATGGACATTGCTCTTTAATTATTCAGAAATATGACAAACTTGTCATCATTTCCCAGGCCTGAGTTACCCTAGGCTCCAACAACAGCTCTGATGTTTATTCCAAAGCCACAGCCTCTTGCATAAGAATTATGGGTCCACAGTAGACTCCCTCCTCCACTAAGGCTAAACCCACCCCACAGAAATATATCCCACTTTCCATTATATGCTAAGAAGACAAACTTTTCCACTGGTGTTGTGAGATCAGGGAAATTCCCTGACATATACACACTCACATATTCATACTACACAACCATAGTGTAAAATAATCCATCTGTTAATGAAGCTGACTGAAAAAGAAAGACCTCAAAGTGACTATTAATCTACCACCTTGTCATCTAAAGAGACAAGCCCACTTGTCTACTGCCTTCAACCATTTGTGAGTTCAGGTCATACGATGGTTGAAGCCCATGCTACACCTTAGATCTTGTAAGTATCTCAGCATTGTGCAGCTGGGAAAAGGAGTCTTTAGATGCATTCAGATGACTGAGCTTGTGTCCGTAAAGGAGACTGGGATCCTGGAGCCTTCGCATTCCTTTGTGCCCTGGCTCTGAGGTGAGTTGTTTTGCTCTAGACACAAAGTGCTGCCTCCTGACAGGAGCCAATCAATCAGACTGGAACCTCTATGGATCCCTAAATGTTTTATCTTTTAAGTTGATATCTCAGATATTTCTTACAGTGAGAGAAAATTTCCCAACATAAATTCTAAGCCTTTCTCTGGCCTGTCCTTGTTTATTTATTTATTCCCTCTGTTTTGAGCATTTAGTCCCCACTCAGCTCTGGAAATAAGCATGACTCAAAAGAGAGAAAAGACACACACTATTTCCAAACATGAGACATAGAATTGTATCCCAGAATGGCACAGCTTACTAGGGGACATGTCTGCCCACCAGTCATACCTGCTCTGATCACAGACTTGCCACAGGTTATAAAGCAAACCCTACTCCCTTCTCCATTATAAAGATAAAGAAACAGCCATGGAAATATTTATGTTTTCTTCAAATATGACAAGAGTGGTCCAAGCTGTAGCCATCATACCATCCATCTAAACAAGTGACCCCAGAGGAGGGCCTCCAATGGACATAGTCAAATCAAAAATCCTCAGTAAGATTTCCAAAAAGGTAATGTCTATGGTCAGTCCTGAAAGGAACTTAGGAATTGGGCTTGGAAAGGATGGAGATAACGTCTTGGCAGAAAGGCATGAATAAAGGCATGACAATAGGAAACCCAGGTCAGTCTTCTACCTGCAGGTTAGTCCTCATGGCTGAAGAAGGAGATGTAGGAAGGAGGAAAAGAAGATAGGAGAATAAGAGAGGCAGAGGGATGAATCCATCCATGAAAGCAGTGATGTGGCAATGGGCTGAATTAGATCTAGTTAATAAGAGGCCACTATCACTTTTTGACCTTAAAGCGACTCTTCTTCTCTGCCATATCACATAGCCTATTCAAGTGGTCACAGAGGGCTGGAGGTACAAGAAGAACTATGTAGGTTTCAAAGAGGTCCTGACCAATGGCACCATTTCAAATGCTACAAGTTTGAGCTATCCCAGGGTACTTCAGTATTCTGTGTTTTAATATTGGAGAAGCTGAACGTGTCTGGCACATGGAGTGACAGTAAGAGATTTCTCTGCAGAACTGGGCTGTCCTGGCACCTAGTGGTCACAGGGACATGAATGATAAGAAAAAGGTCTGCACAAGGGAAAGTAGCTGAGAAGTGAGCCCACTGGCCGCAGGGAGCCTAAACCTTGAATAGCTCTACCCTTAGTTCACCCTCAAACTGGAGGAGATCTGCAGCTCCTGTCATGATCAATAAAAGGGAGAGGACACTGGGCCTTCACAGAACAGCACCGCACAGAGATGCTTTCCATAAATGGAAGCTCTTCAGACAGCGTGCCTGTAATGCTCTCTACATGAGCATGAAAGAGAGAGCTGACAGTTTGGGGTCATGGGCACCATCCCTGCGGGTAGACATAAGGAATATGACCTGGGAAGAATGTGAGAGGAGGTGGGGACTTGCAGCCTTGCAGAGGGCTAAGGAAGGGATGACAAAAATCTAAGGTAGTTAAAGGGGGAAGGGCACACTTTCTGTCCACAGGGAAAATTTTAGCAAAGTGAGCCAGCAAGCCTAGCATACCACAAGGACAACCTGCCACGCAGAAGAGTCATGGTTCCAGAGAAAATGAGGTAAAATTACAAACCAAGATTTAGGAAAGGAGAATAAGAGCCAGGATAAGGTGTAGAGGCGGAACTGTAGCCAAACCACTCTGAAGGAAATATAGAAGGTTCAAGACATGGGAATATGAAAAGAACAGAGTCCATCTTCCATAAATCACTTAGTATGCTATTCTTCAAGATCAGAACTCACTGTGCCTAGGTGAGCCTCAGGTCTTGGCCCAGCTCTTGCTGGGAATCTCATTCTCCTGCCTTCTCTGATGAAAATCCCAGCACCACTGGCACTTTTGATGGGCTCCCACAACACTGAACACCACAAACCCATTTGCCCTCAGCAAGACATGACCACCCTCTGTGCTCTGTTGTACTAGATCATGTGCTGATCTAGGCTTAGAGAGAGCAAAAGCCATGACAGTGAAATCCCATCAACCTAAGATACCCTTTGTCCCCGAGTCTCTACCAGCACCATGTGTCAATGATGCTCTAGATATAACCAATTCTTCTTCTTCTTCCTCCTCTTCTTCTTCTTCTTCTTCTTCTTCTTCTTCTTCTTCTTCTTCTTCTTCTTCTTCTTCTTCTTCTTCTTCTTTTCCTCCTCCTCCTCCTCCTCTTCCTCCTCTTCTTCCTCCTCCTCTTCCTCCTCCTCCTCTTCCTCTTCCTCCTCCTCCTCCTTCTTCTTTTTAGAATTTGCTTTCTTTTTTATTATTAAGAAATTTTCTATTCACTTTACATACCAAGAAGATTCCCCTCTCCTCCCTCCTGCCACCCCCCAGCTTTTCCCCCAACGCCCCCCATTCCTTCCTCCTCCAAAGCAAGGCCTCCCATGGGGAGTCCTCAGAGCCTGGTACATTCAGTTGAGGCAGGTCCAAGGCCCTCCCCCTGCACCAAGACTGTGTAAGGTGTACCACCATAAGCACTGGGTTCCAAAAAGCCCACTCATGTAGCAGCAATGGATCCTGATCCCACTGCCAGGGGCCCCTTAAGCAAGTCAAGCCAAACAAACTGTCTTGCCTATGCAGAGGGCCTAGTCCAGTCCCATGGAGGCTCCACAGCTATTGGTCCACAGTTCATGAATTATCACTAGTTTGGTTGTCTCTGTATGTTTCCCCATCATGATCTTGATGCCCCTGGCTCATAGAATCCTTCTTCTTTCTCTTTGCCTGGTCTCCTAGAGCTCTGCCTGGTACTTGGCTGTGGATCTCTGCATCTGCTTCTATCAGTTACTGGATAAAGGTTCTATGATGACAGTTAGGGTATTCACCAATCTGATTACTGGAGTCAGCCAGTTCAGGCACCCTCTTCACTATTGCTAGTAGTCTAAGTTGGGGTCATCCTTGTGGATTCCTGGAATCTTCCCTAGCATCCTGTTTCTCCCTATTCCCATGATCTCTCCATCTATCATAGTATCTCTTTCCTTGCTCTCCTACTCTGTCCCTGTTTCAGCTCAACCATCCTGTTCCCTTATGTCCTCAACCCCCATTCCCTACCCTCCATTGTCTCTCCTCACCCCCAGTTTGCTCATGGAGATCTCATCTATTTCCCCCTCCTAGTGTGATCCATGCAGCCCTCTTAGGGTTCTTCTTGTTAGCTAGCTTCTCTGGAGCTATGGGTTGTAGTCTGGTTGCCTTTTGCTTTATATCAAGTGTCCACTTATGAGTGAGTACATACCATGTTTGTCCTTCTGAGTCGGGTTTCTTCACTCAGGATGATATTTTCTAGTTCCATCCATTTACCTGTAGATTTAATGATGTCATTGTTTTCTACTACTGAGTAGTACTCCATTGTGTATATGTGCCACATTTTTTTATCCATTCTTCAGTTGAGGTGCATCTAGGTTGTTTCCAGGCTCTGGATATTACAAATAATGCTGCTAGGCACATAGTTGAGCATGTGTCCTTGTGGTATGATTGAACATTCCTTGGGTATATGCCCAAGAGTGGTAACCAATTCTTATGGCCTAAAGGATGTACATGCTTATGGACTCACCCATATCCTATCTGGGTCACCAACCTGGTATCCAATCGCACCATTGGCTAGACTCCCCAGACCATTGTCCCAAATAAGCCTCCTTCCTTCTTCCCTCTTTCACCCCACCAGGCTCTGTGAGGACCCTTAAAATCTTCACATTATGTCCAAAGTATGGCCTTTTCAAACGTACTGAATCAACTCTTCCACCTTTGGACCCCTGTTCAAGCACTGTGTGTCATCCCACTTTTCAGACCTGCTGATCAGTTAAAAGCCTGCCACTTCTAGATGCTTCTCCTTGTCAGTGATAGGTCACACTCATGTTCCATGGCACAATTATTAGAGGTCATCTCCAGCATACATTCATGGAATTGTCTATATTGGAAGTCAGTTCATGAGGCACCAAGGCCAAAGTAGCGCAATTGGTGAATAAAGCCTGTTGAGCAGCAGTGTGATCAGTGGAGGAGGCAAACAAGGAAAGTGCTAAGCATCCCTCCTTTAGTGTGTGCTGACTCTGAGCAGGTCTGGTAGGGATGTTAATACACCCTTGTCTGTGTCCTGTACAGCGGTGTCTCCCCTCTGATCCTTGGAACGTCTCTGGGAACTAGAAAAGATTCCTCTTTCACAGAGGAGGAGACTTAGGCTAAGAATGAGGAGACCTGAGAAAGAACACAGTTCTTTGACACTGAGAGTTCAAATATGGACCTGGACATCGCCAAAGCTCATTCTCTTTCTGTTCCACAGTACCCTCCCTCTTCATCTGTCTCTCTCACCCATGTTGGGAGGAAATGTCAAGTCGAATTCCCAAGTCTTGAGCTTAGAAAGTCAGGCCAAGAAGTACAGCAAATATAGTACACACGACATATCTGGTGGGAAGCTAAAAAATGTCAAGTTTTGAAACCATGAATTATTTTCCTTCTGTTTCCTCAAATCAGCACAAGGCCATCTGCCTGTGGTTTCCCTCAGGCAGTGTGCTAAGAACAAGTTCCACCCAGGTCTCTTAAGTCTCCCATGACACTGTCAGAAGATGCATAAAAATCACAAGGGTTAGCACCATGGTAACAGCCTGTTTAGGGAGACCTTAACCCTGCCTTTTAATAACCTAGCTTGATCGTCAGTATTTCCATTTCATCTCACAGCCTCATTCTTCAACCAGAAAAAACAGAGCTTGATAAGAAATTCTCCAGGACAACATGCTCTAAATTTCTTACTAAGGTGTACTTGGCTGATATTAGAGAGAGGAAGAGGAGAATACATACTCAACATTTTATATATCCCATTAATTTTTAATCCCCACAGTAATTATGCATAAGTTGTGCTATAATCATCCTATTTTATAAAAGAGCCATGGCAAGGTGGCATATATTTTAGTCATCAGTAACTACTGAAAATCCAAAGAACATTCATATGGGGAAGTGTAACACATACTTGGGAGAGTTAAGAGCTTGAAGAAGTGTAATTAGGCCCCAGAGCAGGAGCAAAGCAATATTCATTAAAGAAAATGTGATCCATTTCCCCCATTTTGCAGACAGAAATACTGAGACCTAGACAAAATGATGCCTCCCTCTTATAATACATGAAAGTTTGCTGTTCTTCTTAATTAACACTTCCAGCTGAACAAACTTTCTTAAACTCTCTGAGAATGAACTGCCTGCAAGAGATGCTCTCAGTACCCTGCCCAGATGTCTTTCCTGAATAAGGGCTCCCATGTCCTAGCTACCCAAGTCTTGCAACCACAGAATTCTCTAGACTGGTGGAAGCAACATGATCAGAGTGGACTGAAAGTTATAATACCCTGGGTAGACAATAAAGACAGTGCTCTCCTCAGATGCCTGTATAGGAGCATGAAAGTTTGAACCTGAGCCTGTGACTTCCAGGTAAAGGTACCTGCTGCCAAGCCCAGTGACCTCAGTTTGATCCCCAGAACCCACATGGCAAAAGAAGAGAACCAGCTCCCCCAAGTGGTTCCTTGACCTCTACTTGACCTACACGTACACATTTGTTGTGTGTGTTTACAAACACAGACATGCACATAAAACAAAAATAAAAATGTAATTAAAATATTTGGTTGTTTGGGGTTGTTTGCTTCCTGGTGGGACAACCGTGACATCTCTTTACCAAAAAGTCCCATGAGATCAAGCTGAATGAGTGTCCTGCTGAGAAAGTCCTGTTCTATAGCTTGTTTCCTTTTGCCCTGGTCTACATTCCTGTTTCCTTTTCCTAAAACAACATACCCTTCCTAAATCATCTGTGTGAGAATCAGCCCTGTCTCTTAGGAGGCAAAATTCACTGAAGGTAGGCAAAAAACTCCTTGTGTCATAATCCCCTGGGTATTGCTGATAGAATGTTTCATAGAATCTCAATTTGAGACTTCACTGTTGTATAAATTCAGAAGCCTTAAAGACATCTGGTCATCTCTGTCATTTTAGTGATGGGATGGTACATGTCCAATGATGGGAAGGAATTATTCAATGATTATTCAGTTCACACAGAAGCAGAACCCAAATCTGTTTCTACCAATAATAATATTTCCAGATCCAAGCAAGCCACTTCCCATTTCTGCAATGGAGTGCCTACCAAGTTCTCCAATTTATAGAGGGAAACTTCTCTGTGACAGGAAAAGAGGGGACAGGATCTGGCACTTGGATCTTTACAAGGTCTAGTTTAGTTATGCTCTTGCTTATGGCTCACAGCATGAAAGCCATGCTCTATGTCCCATTACATACATTCACGTAGAAATGTCTATGTACCATTGACCTTGGAATTCCACAATCCTAAGGGCACTCTGAGTTCTATTCATCTCTTGTCTTTCTTGAACTCGAGCATGCTATGTGGTATTGGTCTTCAATGGTATATGTTTGTCATTACTAGTTGGAATTCCACACGAACAACAAACACAACTTAAATTTTGTATAGCCCAATATTAAATGGAACATATCTAGATTATAAATATTTTGATATTTATGTAATCAGGGTGTTGTTTATATTTCTTGCCTGAAGTGCTCTATCCCATACAATCTTGTGAAACTCATCATCACACAGCTCAAACTGAACCTTCTACACCTTTGTTTGTCTTTGAAAATAGTGCTTCCCTCCTCAGGAACACAGTATTGTGAGCTCAAAAATAGCATTCCAGGCCTAGGTTCCCAGGAAACACATAACAGAGACAAGAGAGTCTCTTCCTCTGTTCACACATATATTCAAGCATATGTACATTCACTCTTCAAAAACCATACATTCAGTATCTTCTCCATACACAGCACATGTGAGATGTAACATTCATATGTCAAGAAAACAGATTCAATATCTACCAGGACAGAGCTTATAATCAAATGAATGAAAGGTTTATGAAAGTGAATAGATGAAGTTAGTTATTATCTGTGCTATGGAAGGAATGAAGTAGGCTATTTAATAAAGAAAAGAACATAAAAAGTATCTGAAAGAGTCCCTAAAGGCCTTTCAGAAACTGCCAGACAAGAAATGTCAGCTGTGTGAAGGGCACTCAGTGAGAAAGAACACCACATAAGGGCATGGGGCCAGGAAGAGTATTTCATGCTTGAATCTCTTAGAGGAATGGAGTAAGCAGTGGGACAAGGAACATCACATAAGCATGAAGCCCCAAGCTGAAGCAAGATTACATGAGATTTCAACCCCCATGTTAAGGCTATTTGAAGTACAGTGGAGTATGAATGGTTCTTAAGCAAAGAAGTGAGGCAATTCTAAGGATTTTTATCCCTTGTGTTGACTTACTGATAGTCAAACCTCCAACAACCACAGTGGAAATTCTTAACAAACATTTGCTGAGGAAATGAGTCTGTTCTCCAGTTGGATCCTTGCTTCTTTATTCATAACAGGCTCTTTGGGACTTCTATCTGAACCCCCTTTTTTAGACGCATTGGTGCCTCACTATTTATGTATCCCCACCATCAGGAAAGATATCAGAGAAGTATATCAAACCCATAGAACTGCTCTGTCCTTTAGAAGGGGGTTCTGGTAGCGAGGAGAGTTGAGATATAACTTCACAAACTACCACCAAGTAACATCTTGGCTTTTAAATTGAATGTCAGTACTAGCTTTCCACTGGGAATCTGGCCCAGCCTTTTGGAAGGCAAGATCTGGTCTAAACATACAGGCCAGCCCCCTCAGGATGGAATGAAAAAAAGAACTATCTTTAGAGGGTATAGAGTTATGAAGGTACCCACTCACACTATACTGGTAATGGCACACAGGTAGCCTAGCCTAGGGAAGTGAAGAACTGAGGGCACCAGTCATGGATAAAGTGAGAGACTTCCATTCTCATGAAAATGATGGAGAAGAGTTAGGCAAGGTATCATATACCTGTAATCCAAGCACTTGAAAAATAAAAACAGATGGAGTGTGACTTTGAGACCAACCTGAGCTATATAGTGAGTTCCTGACAAGCACAAGCCATGTACCATACATTGACTCAAAGAAAAAGAAAATGTAATAAGATTTCATCCTAAGCTGGAGAGCTTTTATAAGTTGTTGGCTACTGGGAGAGGTGGTTCATAGGTTCTATGGATGTTCACGCACATTTGGGAAGCACAAATAGGACTCACTGGGTAATTAATAAAGAAGAAGAGGAGTAAGAGGGAAAAGAAGAGAAAAAAGAAGAAGAGGAGGAAAAGATGTAGATGGAAGGGAAATTTGTTGCGGGAGATGTCCAGAGGCAGTAGGATGGGGAATTGGGGGTGGATATGAACAAAACGCATTGTATATATATAGGAAATTATTCAAATATATTATGTAAAAAATATGATGAACTTGTAAAGAGACTTCTATGCATCATTCTCCATAGTCTTCTAGTGAATACAGCAGTGAAAACTTGATCCCCAGGAATCAAATAGGTTACTATCTTCCAAGACAGAGGGAAGAAAATGATGGAATCTGGAAGCAAGTGTCTTTTCTTCTTATTTCTTCTTGGCTGGGGTCTTTTGGATTTCAGTAAAGTTTGTGTTCCCTGTGTTAGGACAAGGGACATTTTACAATCTAGATTCTCCTATCTCTTAGTGATGCACCTTGCCATACATTGTCTTATATATACTGCATTCACAGAGGAATTCCTTTGTTTTAGAATATTCTTCCCCATTTGTGTTTCAGTTTCCAAATGTCAAAATTCTTAGTGTCATTCTAGACAATTCCAGGTTCACCCAATTCTTCCCTGTGCCAACAGGGAGATCTTATAGGCTCAGCTCTAAGCATCCATTGCCCTATACCTAGACCTTATTCATTGACTCTGGCCTCATTCCACAATCAATACTAACCTATAATGGGTGTTAGGTATTTCAAATGCCAGGAATACCCGCTCTTCCTCTTGGCATTCTCTGAAGGGTCAAGTTCATTATTAGAGGCAGATGAATCAGAGCTAGTATGGAGTATCTCATCCCATACTGACAGTATAACAGGATCTAGGAGATATCTTTTTGGATGATGACATTGAAGGTTAAGACAGATTAAGAAAACCCTACATCATTGAGATAGCAAGAAACAACATTTGCGTTAAACTCAAGTCTGTCTAACTCTACAGATGACTTTATTCCACAAGCCTACATTCCCCACACCAAGCCACTTAATTTATGAATATTCATCTGTCTTTCCTTTCTCCAGTACACTCTCCTCCCCTACTTACTGCAAAGATCATTCGTACCCGCATCTCACACATGTCGCCCAGTCCTTCCCTGAAATCTGCTGTTTCAGGGGAGAGAGCTCCTTAAGCTTCCTGCAGACACTACAAGAACAGAGTTTCTTCGTATTCCAAGGAACCAGATTGGACCAGAGGCACCAGAGCAGACGACATCTGCCACAAGCAGGCTGAGACATTTAGCTTCTCTCTTTTGGGGATCTCATCTGGGACATATGCAGCTTCAGAGCAAGCAAACATCATAGCCATCAGCAAGGAGGCTGCTTTAGTTTTTCCCAATCTCCAAAAGTCAGAAGTGCTTAACTATAGCAAGAAGCCCCCTTCTGCTTTTTCCAGCTGCCAAAGAGTAAAGTTTACTCTTCTTCATCCTCCACAACTGCAGCCTCTTCCCTTCTATCTCAGTTTGCACTCAGAAGACACGAGTCTGAGGTCATGCTCTTCCTGGGCCCTTGCCATGTGCTTTGGGTTGGATATGAAGTTTTCACTCCCAAGTTTCATGGCCTCCAGGTAGAGGTGTTTTTGAGAGATCACAAAAGCACTAATATCATCAGTGGGTATACTGATAGACTCAAAAGTTCATACCTGGATGTGCCATTTCAGAGAATTGGGTCTCTAGAGGTCACTGAAACCTGCCTCACTCACTGTTCCCCAGTCCATAAAGTTAGCAGTCTCCTCCATCACATGTTCCTGGAACTGTAATATTCTGCCTCACTTAAGGCCCACCACAATGTGCCATATGAGCGTATGCTGGGATCTCTGATATCTTATGCCAAACTATCTTCCCTCTGTTAAATGGTTTGTTTTATCAGGTATTTTTTAAAATGACTAACACCATGGATATTCCAACCTCAGTACCCTGGTGGTCTGTCTCCTCCATCCAGAATGTAGGCCTCTGTTTTTCTTTTCAATTTTCTCAAAATACATGTCCTAACTAACTTCTCATAAAAGTTCCCCAAATTCTTGTGACTTTATGGGCAGAGAGAATCACTTTTCAGTGTGATGAAAGTACAACATAATATGCAGCCCTCTAGCTACCATTTATTTATTTAACGAATAGTGTGTGTGTGTGTGTGTGTGTGTGTGTGTGTGTGTGTGTGTGTGCAGATGAACATGTGTGCATGGGTGTATGTATATGTGTGGGAGTGTGGAAGTTAGAAGGTAACCTCAACTCTTGTAACTCAACTTACTGTCTACTCTGGTTTTTAAGACAAGGCTTCTCAGTGGCCTAGAACTGAACAAGCAGCTTAACTGACTAGTCAGCTAGCCAAGGATCCATCTTTCTCTGCCTTCCCAGCACTGCATTACAAATTCATGCCACCACTTTCAGCTTTTTTTTTTTAAATATGTGTTCTAAGAGCTCAAACTCAGCTCATCAGACTTGGTAAGATGAGCATTTTACTGACTGAGCTGTCTTATTCAGCTCCCATTCAGCAAATATTCACCCATCACATACCAGATACTAGGCTCTATGTTAGGTCCCAGAGATGCAGCAGTGAACTTAAGAAAACAAACCCTCTCTTCAATAAGACCTGTGTTCTGGTGTGTGGAATGACTGGTCCTGAGGTTAGATTCAAATATGTTTCTTGTAGGGTATTGCTTGTGCATCTAGCAAAGAAAACCACATCTCCACCTTTGTTTCTCCAGACCATGACCCAGTACACAGCTCTCAGTAGATGTCCCATCATTGTCCTTATGTGTGATCAAGGAGGGCATGAATAGTTACACACCTGGCTGTGCCACAAACAACCTGTGTGATCGTAGACCAAAGCCAATTCACATTCCCAAACACATATTTTTACTGAAATACAAGTCAGGGAGCACACACTTTTACATGGAAGCTGCCTCAGAATCCACACTGTATTTTTTGTGGGGGTGGGGGTGTAGCTGGGAAAGGAGAAAAGCTCTGGAAAGGTCTTAGCTGGAGCTGGGTTCGGACTTAAAGTTACCAGAAAGCCTCCAAATCTCAGCCAGATTCATTTGATCTTAAAACCAGGCCTACTGGCAAGGTAATAGCCCATCTTCAGATCAATCTCATTGATTGTGCTTCATAACAAAGCCACTTCCCGAAAGACCACAGCTCAGTGATGCTTGCTGGGGTTTCTCGCCATCCTGTGTGGCTGCATCTCTCTTCTTATGCAGTAATGGAGGGTGTGTGAGCACATCTTGGTCATGAAGGTTTGACCTGCTTTGTGCTAATGGTGTGACAGTGACCTTTCTTCTTGCCACAAAATAATTCTACACTAGTGGGAATGGAAACCATCCCATCCACCTCTTGTGCCCTTCCTCTGGATACAAACTATCAAGACCAGGACATCACAGTGGTTATTGTGAGCAGAATGGAACAAACCTTTAGGGTCTCCTCATACAGAAATGTCCATTGATTATACCTTATTGGTGGTCAGCAAGAAGAGGAATAGAATTGTTTTGTCCAATCTATGGTGTCCTAATATGTAAATTCAGGGTCTCCCTTGAAAACAACCCCATCTTCAACTTACCAGATTAAGAAGAGAAAATTGCAATGAGGAAAGGAATGACTGAACTTCACAGAGTGAAACAAGCTAGTGACCCATCTGATACCCATCCTTTCTGCAGAAACTTCTCAGCAACTCCAACTTCCCTGTCCATACTGACCTCAGTAGTGGCTGCAAGCCCTGTATATACACACAGGCTTTAAAACAGGCACAGGGCCTGCCCTTAATTCTCAGTGGCACAACGAAAATAAAGCTGGAATCTCCAGCAATAACAGCAGAGAAGTAGGAGAACATGTAAATGCTAAAAACCTTATCACCTCACTTGAAAAATGTGTTTTGCTCTCTGGAGTCTGTGGCACTGAGCTAGTTACCATGAGGTAAGCACTGTCAAGATTGCACCATCTAGGAGCACACAACTGGATCGATGTCTTCTCAGATGGCCATAGAAGACTGGGCATTGGTATTGCATACCATCACATAGGAGATGGAGAGGTGAAGGCAAGAAGATCAGGAGTCCAAGGTCATCCTTGGCTACTTAGCAAGTTCAAGGCCAATCTGGTTATAGTAGAGACCACTTCACAGAATTAGAGATTTCAAAAAAGGGTACGATATGTGCTCTTATCTTGTGCTCTGCCAAATGTCCTTAGTTGGAGATAATTTTCTCTCTGAAGTCAGTTTAGGAAGTTTGTTCAATGTTAGAGTTCTCACCCAGTAAGCTACATTCCATTGCTGCATGAAATTGGAGGCCTTCTCCCAGTAGGCAAATGGGTGGTAGAGTCATATTACATCTTGAGGTCCACAACAATGTCTGGAGAAAATAATGCTCTATGGTTATTAGTTATTTCAGGCCCAGGTGAGTTGTAGCATGAATATGAAGATTGATCACACCAACTGAAAGTCATCTGAAGTTACAGATCCCTTTGAACACACACACCACCACCACCACCACCACCACCACCACCACCACCACCACCACCACCACCACCACCACCACCACCAGTAGACACAGCTTTTCAGCACCTGTCTCTCAGAGCCCAAGTTTTAATTTGAAGTGTGGTGTCTGACCTAACTGAAATGGAATCCAGGGAGGTCGAATCCTATTAAGTCACTAGACCATAAAGCAAAAAGGTATAAAGTTGACAAATGGCTTCTCCCAGTGGCAGCAGCTGTGAGGTACTCAGCAAAGCAGACTCTGACCCAGGTATGGGCCAGCAGACAGTCCCCCTTTCTTCCCCTGGGGACTGCCACTCACTCTTCTTCCTAGATGAAAGCATTTGTCTATTTAACAAGCTAGTGTTTAATATGTTTATCTGTATTTTCTTTCACAACTCAAATAAGGTCTGTGTATGTCACAATGCCAACCTACGTCTGTGAATATTAAGTGAACAGTAATCCATAGAAAATAATTTCTGCTGGTTATATACCAATTTAACCCTTGACAAGTCCCCACATGCTGGACTTATTTTCTTAGATAGAGCTGGAAGTTGTTAACAATATTAATCATGTGTCTCTGAAAGGTGGCCTCTTGACTATACTGAAGTATGTACTATGCTTCTCTTTTTATGCTCAATCAGCATGATTGTTTCCAGGAAGTAAAGTAGGAAAACAGCAAAACCTATTTATTTTATTCCAAAGAATCTTCAAGGCATCTTCCATGCAGTTATACAAGGCCAGTATTATGGTCCTTATTGTAAAAAAAAAATATTTATCACACATAGTTATTAGTCTGAGGTCAAGAGCAGCAGTAGTGCCAGCGGAAGTTGGGGCACATAGTTTAGTCTTGCTGGTTACGGAGTGCTTTAGTCTATCTAGGACATGCTTTTCTTTACTATCTCCAAGCCCATCCTCTATTCTGAGTTGCTTCCCTGAGCTATAAGGAGCTTCATCCTTCATTCCCCTAGGGCTTTCCTTGCTCTCACAGTGCGATAATCCATTCTGTTCCAAGTCTTCACAATGAAGTTTATACAACTTTTCAGAAACACGCTAAGGAGTTTGTATGCAAAGATGTACAAATCCTTTATCCCCAAGCTCCAATGTTTGGCTGCAACACCTGCCCTTTTAGGCCAGCAAGTTCTTGCTTTAGGCTCTACTGAAAAATCACTGCCCTCTGCCATTACCTGCCCCAGAGCTCCTAAACTGAGAATTTTGAATAAAAGCTATGTATGCTGTTGGTACCCATGAACTTTAGTCTTTGTCTAGAGTAGTTGTTCTTTCTGACCAAAGGACTCTTGGTCTTTGCTTCACTGTAAATACTGTCCCCAACTGTTACTTACTCACCTCAGTTTCTTAATGTGATCCCAGTTGTCACATCAGATCCCTGGATCTGATGAGATATTTGGAAAAAATTTATTCTACAGCAATCCAAATAAAACATTCTAATATTTATTTTTAATATTTTTAAATTATATGTTTGTGGGGGTAGGAAAGGTATGTGTGCACAGGAGGGCAGGTACTCATGGAGGTCAGAGGTGTCTTATCTCCCTGGAAGTGGAGTTACAGAAAGTTGTGAGCCACCAGATGTGGGTATTAGAACTTGAATTAGGGTCCTCTGAAGGAACAGTAAGCTGAATCATCTCTACAGGCCTCCAAATAAAAATTCTAAACAGGGATTCTAGAATTACATATCATGACAGATAGATAATTCCTGTCTCCATAAGCACATTGGTGGAGTTCTGTTTGTCTCTATTCCCTTGCCTATTATGGGATAGCAATATTGTCCCTCACCTTGGGATGCTTTGAAGATTCATGATAGACTTTGAGCCTATCATGTCCATATGCAATACTTAGAATAACAAGTAGCCTGGATAAAAGTTCAGTATATGTTATCTCCACCTTCCTGCTCCACTCCTTTTTGAGATATGATCCATATGGAGCATGCTGCATCTCTCACTGCAGTGGATAATAAAGGGATCAGATAAACACAGAAAGAGCAATGTAGCCCTGGACTCTCCACACACTGAGAAACTATGATTTCCTATGCCTTGTGCAAAAGCTCTTAAGAGTACCTATGTGTCTGACCCTCCAGACAGAAATACAGGTGTTTCCTCAAAGGAATTAGAAACTCGGGGCTGGGGAGATCACTCTGCAGTTAAGAGTGCTTACTGCTTTTCCAGAGTACCTGAATGTGGTTCACAGCACCCACATCAGTGTGGCACTCCCAAACTCCAGCTTCAGGAAGATCTTCTGCCCTCTTCAGGCCTCTGCAGGTACCTCCATACACAGACACAGGCAAACAGAGAAGCACACACACACACACACACACACACACACACACACACACACACACACACAAATTAACTAGTAAAATATTTTAAAAGAAAACAAAGAGGGAATTAAAAGGCAGATCAGAGCGCCTCCACTTTCTCTTTGCCTGCTCTCCCCACCCTTGCTACTCAGTACCATTACAGAGAAGACTCATTCTCTCACCCACATTCACTAACTCATTGTTCAAACAGGTTATTGAGTTTCACCCCTGTTTTTTCGCATACTATGATTTTTCAGTAGCATATCCAAAGCTGTTAAAATGCAAATGTCATAATAAAAACAGTAAGCCCAAAAGATATTTAGGATAAAAACTAATTTTTCTGTCTATTCTGCTATAGTATTTGTACTCGTTTGTGCCGAAAGAAAAGGTACAAACATTTGTTTAAATGGATTATTATGCAAGTGTTTCCATAATTTTGAGGAGAGCACAGAGAAGGGTAAATTCAGGTCTCTTTGAAATGATCTGATGCCATTCTAAGTAAAAGCCTTTATCCTCTAAACCGTGGCTCAAAACTCATCTCATGGAAGCTTTTCTATTTATCAAAGTTTCAAAATAGTACAATGAAACAATGTTTACAATAGACTGTAAACAGGTCTCTAGTCAAACTTCCCCAACAGAGTTAGGATAACAGTTTGACCTAGACAGTAACAAGAATTCAGTCCAGTGAGATATACACATATGAGTGCTTCCCAGGAAATCTGGTACATTGGAAAGAGGAAACACTTCAACTGCTTAAAGAGTGCTAGCACTAAGTTCTCTGGGGCTACTACTGCAGTCTGTGCTCTTGGGGATTTCCAAGCAAACCACATTGTGATCTGTGCATCACTATTTCTAGGGGCAGTTGGAGATAAGTAATCATACAGAACCACAGAAACACTTATCACTTATAATCTATGAGGTCACTGTTATGTTCAACTAGTTGACTAGATAATAAAATAATCAGCAACCATTAATCTAAAGTGCTGCTTTTCCTCTGAGATCAATACAAAGCTTCTCAACTTTTGTAAGCATGTACTGTTGGTATTTCATTTACTGCCAGAAGAAATGGAAATCATTCCATTGCTCCTTATGTCTTCCCTGTTTCCATGACCACAAAAGCAAATGAATTTGGAGACAGGAACACAAGGGAAGCAACTCACTGTAGCTTAGTTAAGCTTCCAAAGTTCCTATCTGGCTTTATGAAGATGAGATTATTTTCATTAACTTGTTCTTTCCACTGAACATAAGGAAAAAGAGGTTGGACATGTGACTGAGTTCTAACTTCATACATGATAAATATAAAGAATGTATACTGCTTCATATGAGCAAGTCCAGGCCTGTAATGCAATTTCTCTTCAGGAATTCACACAGCTACCCATTTCTTTGATTTGATACTCTATAGCAAAACCCAATGATGGCTGGGCAGTGGTGGTGCATACCTTTAATGCCAGCTCTCATGAGGCACAGGCAGGTGGATCTGTGAGCTCAGTACCATCTTGGTCTACAAAATGAGTTCCAGGACAGCCAAGGCTACACAGAGAAATCCTGTCTTGAAAAAATAGAAACAACAACAACAACAAAAATACAAATAGAAATAAGCAATCACCCCAAAATCCAAAGGCAGATGAAAATCTCAGTATATCAAGATCCAAGCCCATCATCTCTCTGCTTCCTGTATTTCCCCACTGAGTCTCCCACATTGAAGAAGTCCTGTCAACCACTCATTTCATAAACCCATGTTTCTACAATAGAAGCCTGATGAACCTACCCACCGCAAATTCTTCAATGCAAATGCAGTCAAGTCACTAAAATTATTACACTATTGCCAATTTTCCTCCAGAGTAGATTTCAAGAGTATTCCACTCCCTGAAGTCGTTTCCCTCATGTATCCCAGATACCAATCCTTTGACCCTTTCTTATAGCTCTGTTCTCTGATCTACAGAAGCATTTGCATCTCTTTAATACTAGCTCACCTTACCGTATCACTTACTACTTCTCCATTAAGTATTGGTAGGGCAGGGTACAGTTATATCTCTCCGTCTAAGAACCACTGACTTTTAATGAAATAAACTCAGTCACAATATTATGGCCACTGCTATTCTTAGATTGGTGGAGGCTAAATCTGTATTTGTTATCCATCCTTTAATTTCTGTATCCTTCATTCTCTTCCTGACATTTGGAGGTTGGGATTCTTCTGCTGTCTTCTCCCTAGCCTGAGGCTTCAGTGGGTTTGGATTTGGGCACAATAGATCTATTGTTCTCAATTCACCTGATATTTTTTGATTGATGTACTTAAACCTGAGTCATTCTGAACAATTTGGGAGCTAACTGGCATCTATGGCATCCAGACAATAAAAGAAGAACCATTTTAAATTCCTTCTGCCCCTTTTACCTAGTCCCCACACATTGCATATCAGATTCTAGTCCTCACACATTACACATCAGATTCTGCTGAGGTGTTTTAATTAGAAATCATTTTTTATATTTTATTTTACAATACAATTCAGTTCTATATATCTGCCACGGATTCCCTTGTTCTCCCCGCTCCCGCCCCTCTCCCCTTCCCCCCAGCCGCCCCCCATTCCCACTCCTCCAGAATTAGAAACCTTAATTTTAAAACTGAACACATTAACAATTAAAAATTATGGCCTTTGTTTATTTACTTTCTTGTCATTGTTTCTTTATCCTACCTACTTCTACCTCACACATTTAATTTTTCTTGCTTGTAAGTGTTATAAAAAGAATCCATACATGGCAAAAAATTTTGAAAATTAAAAAATCTTTTTATTTTACTCTCAAGCTTGCATTGTATTTTATTAGGCATGGAAATTTGGGAATGAGGTTAATTTCCTTCTACACATTTGGAAATATTGCTCCTCCATCTCCTCTTTTGTCTGAGAAGTCTGATGTCAATCTGATCCATATCCTTTTAAAAGCAGATAAATAACTCATTCCACCCCAAAAGCTTCTAGAATTCCCTTTAGTAATGTCATCATATAGTGTTTTGTGTCTTTGTAGCTATTCAGTCATGGATTCTGATTGATTGATATCTAAGGTATCATTGGTATTATTAGATTTTTCAATCCTATTGAATGTCCCACTGTCTTCTGTTTGAGCTGCTTGAATCTGCTGTTCAGTTCATGGGTTCACATTTCTTGTTTCAACCATCTAATTTTTAATGCCTCGGGCCTATAGTTATTCCTGCTGGAATTAAAAGCTCTGAACTAGAATTCTAAATGAAATTTTTGTTTAAATAGAAAAGCCATACTAAACTGACCTGCCATCTAGATTGAGTAGGTCTGAAACAAATAGTCCCGATTTTACAAATCAAGGTTTTTCTGCAGAAGTCTGCAAAATACCTGAGAAATTCTTGATATTGGACCCTCAGATGGAGCAAGGGAAGGCAAGGAAACTACAGCTCTGGATTGGTTTCCAGATGTGCTCTTCTATGGTGATCCTTCAAAGACTCTTTCTCAATCATAATTTGGGAACCAATATATCCCAGTTCTGTGCAGGGAAACTTGTGAGACAAGTGAATGGAACATCTACAGCTGCAGATTTTCACTTCGTATGAAGAGTGTGATACTTGTCATAGAATCGAGTGAATTGGGCATCAGTACAACCAGTTAGAATAGAAGAGTCTGTGTTTCCAGGGCAATTTGAATGTGCCCACATAGCATCGTTCACAGGTGAACTATCACTTCCCAGGAGCATTCAATACATATATACCTTAAAGGGAGCCTACATGGATTTACTTTTGGCATTCTCTGATTTGGGGGTGTTTATATTCTCATCCAAACCATTATTTTGTCCTGGGGACTGCATTTCATATCTAATCTCATCCTGAAGGCATATAACTGGGGAATGACTTTGAACTCCTTAAAAAAGCAATGAGCTTGAAATACAAAAGAAATGTGTTAGAGGATGTTATTATTAACTCCCTAGATATCCTTCAGAGTGTCAAAATCACCCTCCCAAGGAGCAAGGAGTCTAATATTGGTACAAATTCCCTGGTTCTTGACATTCAGTCTCAGGGTTTTAATTGACTCCAGACTTGCACATCATGTGTCCCATGATAAACAACATTCATCTGCAAGATTTCATTGCCACCCCTCCCTGAGCATGTCTGAAACTGTGGGAACTCCAGAGGAAAGGTGGAGAGTTTTATTAGATCATTATCACCCTATTTTCAGTGGCCTTCTGAAAGCTAGTAGTGACAATATTTGCCCGAGTCTATGATCAAGCTCCTTAGCTGTCAAGGGCATACATTCTGCAAAGTTTATCCTAAAAATAAGTAAATAAATTCCATGTGCTTTCACAAGCCTTCCTGGTCAAGGCTCTTGGAGAAAACAGAGAAAAATGAAAACAAATTACAAGCAGCCACAGTTTTCTAATACAGTTGGGAAGTATGTTAGAGTTTATATTGCTGTGATAAAACACCACGACCAAAAGCAATTTGGGGAGAAAGGGTTTGTTTCATTTTATATCTTACAGTCCATCATCAACAGAAGTCATGGCAGGAACTCAAGGCAGGAACCTGAGACAGGAATGGATGTGGAGGCCATGGAAGGGAGCTGTTTACCGGCTTGCACTTCACAGCTTGCTGGGCCTGCTTTCACATAACACCCATAGCGGACTGAGTCCCTCACATCTATCATCAATCAAGACAATGCCCCGTAGGCTTGCCCACAGACCAGTCAGGTGGAAGCATTTTCTAAATTGAGGTTCCCTTTTCCAAAGTGACTCTAGCTTTTGTCAAACTGACATAAAATGAGCCATCACAAAAGGGAATTAACTAATACTGATCTAGCAAAGCTAATGCTTACCAGTTGACACAAATGCTTGCATATACCACACATGTGCTATACATATAGAAAAATAGATGGTCATAGACATAGAAACAAAAATGGATATACATTTTGTCTTCAATATAATTATTTGAGGGAGCTGAAATTATCATCTATAGATGAATAAATTGAAGCACAAAGCAATAAAGACTTTAAAATACCTCTTTTCATCAGTGTCCCTTAGCTAGGGAATAAGGTACTCTGAGTTACCACTTCTACCATTCATAGTTAGAAGCTATATCTGAATCTTTCTGCCTAAAAGAGGATTGGGCACTGCTGTGAAATCATCTTTCTGTAAGTTGTGAATATATGTTGCTACTATTGGTTAATAAAGAAGCTGTTTTGGCCATATGGTAAGGCAGGATAAGAGCCAGGTGGGAAATCCAAGAGAGATACAGGAAGAAGAGGGTGTGAGGTAAAGGCAGATGCCAGTTCACTGCCCAAGGGGCAACAAGGCAGCAGACCGATTGGCCACATGGCAATATATAGATTAATAGAAATGGGTTGATTTGCGATGTAATAGCTAGCTATCAATAAGCCTGAGCCATTGACCAGTTTTATAATTAATATAAACCTCTATGTGTTAATTTGGGACTGAACAGCTGCGGGTCCTGGAGGGTCAGAAACTTCCTACCAGGCACTTAGTAGGTGGTCAATGAAATTTTATTGAGCGATTGAAGAAATGATATGGCAAATAGACAGAAGTTACAGACATAATCTTTGTAGATAGGAGGACAATCTAATCACCTACTATGTTACAGATGCTCAGCCAGAAAGATGGAAAGAAGAGTGAAGCTGACATAACACATAGTTGCCCAGCGGGAATATAATAAGCCAGAACATACTAAACTTCACTGAAGTTTAAAGAAGCTGTAGATTGTTAGAGTGAAGGATACAGCTCAAAAGTGGGACAGGGGTTACATGTAGGTGATATCCAACCCCGAAGTAAATGTCAGAGTTTTGGACATCCAGCCTCTCAGGAAGTCACTGTGACCTTTAGTCATACACATCTACCTCAAATATTAAGGTCAGATTTTGTTGCTATTGACACATAAGCATACACAATACACAGGGAGTATTGAATTTCCTCTGGGCAAGACTTAACAGATTTGGCAAGTAAAAATGCATAACTTCCAGTTAAGTTTGAATTTCAGAAAAATAAAATATTTTGAGAAAGTTTTTCTCAAATATTTCATGAGTCATATTTACACCTATTTGTGTCTGAAACTCAAGCTTAATTGGATTTCCTATATTTTGTTTTGCCTAGCTTACTAGGAAATCATTCAATAATTTCTAAATTATTTACATGTATTAAAACATTACACTGTGCCTCATAAACATATAACATTACCACATGTTCATAAGATAATTTTTAAAAGTAATGAACATGGTGATGTTAACTAGCCATTTTGATACAGGAGTATAGGAGTGTCTTTGAGAATGACAGTCATTTTGGAGAGTTAGTCTCCTGGAAATTCAAAGACTACCAAAGCCACCCAGAGCTGGTGGCTTGGGAATTCTTCTATGGAAAATTTAAAGAATTAGATTCCTGGACCACACAGAGTGAGTTTTAGAAAGAAGTATTTCATTAGAGAAAGAGAGAGAGAACACCAGGAAATAGAGTCTCATCCAGCAGCTGGTTTGGGTCTTTTTCAGTGACTTATGGCAGAAACTGGGATAAGACAGAGGGAAGGGGTACCTTGATCTGTCCAGTTGACCAGGTGTCCAAGGGCCTTCTCTCAGCTTCAGGCATGTGGTCCTGTGTACATTTAGGCAGAGGTGCTCATCAAGAAGTCAACAGGGTAACAGGAAACAGCGCTCTTCTGGCATTGCTGGTCCCAGCAAGGGTGTTCTCTACACTGCTGTTTTGGGGTCCCTGCACTATATGATCAGTTTCTACCTCCTTTCCTCATCATTTAGATTATTATACATTGTATACATGTGCCAGATTACCTCACTGTGCTCTGTAAATTGGTACAACTAAAATAATAATTTAAAATAAATGAATAATAAATCATGATTTTAAAATGAACTAGAAGACAATTCTTTTAACTGTATTACTGGAAAGAATGCAGACCTAGTTTGATTGGATTTTAATGTATACATTTCATTACTGGAAGAAAACATTCAGAAAAGACATAGTGTCTTCCCACCTCTTTACTTGCAGTATTCAGAACACCAAGTCTGGAACATGAGAAGCACTTGGTACCAGCTATAGTTGCTTACTTGGTTTCATCATTGCCATCCATCGATTTGTTGTGTTAATATCCCATGAATGTTACTGTTTTCTAGGCACAGTGCTAAGGTTATATGCATGCATGATCTCTCAGTCTTCAAGCAGCCTTGTAAGGGAAATATTATCTTGAATGTATAGATGAGAAAACTATGGCTAAGTGGTGTGAAATCTCAACAACAATGCAGGTTCCATCTAATTCACCTGATTCCAAGTCCTGAGGCTTTTCCATCTAAATGAATGAAAATATAGCAAGTTTGGGGTTTAATTTAAAACCTCATCCTAAAGGAAGGAAAATGAATCAAAGATAGTGAATTCTAATTAGGTAGCACTAAATATAGCTAGTATATTCTTGCAGTCTTTCTTTGCTATGTGTGGTTACTTGTGGCAGGTCAGCCACCAAGACATAAATAACTCTAAGTACTGGAAGGAGGTGTGGAATGCTGTAAAAAAGAACAAAGAGACATTGGTATCGAAATGTAGTGTCTGCTAGAATAAATAGGAACTATATACAGTCAATAATGAATTATAAGCCTTAGACATTGCTCTGTAGCTGAGAGGAAGGAAGCCAGGGAATGAAAGACAGTTGCTGTCCAAAAGCATTATTCAGGGGTGCAGGGAGTGGGCTCAGGTTTTCTGTAATATCTTCTAAGTTACTTGTCCTACAGTCTCCTCCAACAGCTTCTTAATGCATTTTTGTTGCTATGACAGAACACTTGAGAAGAGACTATTAACAAAATGAAGAACTTTTTAAGCCTCTTGATTCTGGAAGCTGGCAAGTCCAAGTTTGGAAGACTACATCTAAGGAGAACCTCAGGCTGCTACATAATATGATAGAAGTCTGAAGGATAAAAGCAAAAAGGACAAGCAAGCACAAAAATATGGAGAGATGAAGGGGTAAGTTTCTGCGATAGTTGATACATTTCTATTAGAAGGGTAGTAATCTATCCCTCATGGTGATATTTTATGTGGATCCCCCAATAAAACTTATCTGAGGATCAAAGGGAAAAGCCAGCCACTATATTAAACATAGAAGCCAGGCAATGGTAGCCTTTAATCCTATCACTCTGGAGGCAGGGATCTGTCTGGATCTCTGTGAGTTCAAGGCCATGCTGGAAACATAGCCAAGTATGGTAGCATATGCCTTAAATCCCAGCACTAACCCTAAAGGTCTGGAGGTCTGTACAGACAGACAGTAAGTGACAAAGCTAGGCTGGAAGAGGAAGTAATGTAGCTGGGTGGAGAGAGGAAATGAATTAGCAGAACAGAAAGGCATATAGGCATGGGTATACAGGAAGCAGGTCTCTTTGGAAACTGAAGGTCAGTAAGGTGAGGTTGGCTTTGGCTTGTCCTATTCCTCTGATCTTTCAGAATTTACTCCAATATCTGGCTCCAGATTTTTTTTTATTAATAAGACCTTTTAAGATTTGTCTTACAATCCCTGAGGGATCCACTGAGATGACTGCCATACCTCCTATTAGGCCCACTTCCCAACATGTTCTCATTGCAGAATTAAGGTTCTAATACAAGGTCTGTCCTTGGGGTACAGCTCTTTAACTCCAGCTCCTCAGGAGGCTGATGCAGGAAGAAGGTGAGCCCAAGTCCTACCTGGCTTACAGTCCACAGCCAGCCTAGGAAGTTTATTGGGACCTCACCTAAAAACAGAAAGTAAATGCGGACACAGTTCAAGAGTAGAATTCAATCTTCAACACCAAAAGGAAAAAAAAAATGCAATTCCTAAATTTTAGAAGGATGCACTCAAACCCTCAGCAAACTACTAAGGGAACTTAATGGAGACAGATAATGCCTGTGAAGTCTTGAGTTCTTCACCCAGTATCTCAAAGTTTCCAGACTGAGAAAAGATATTGTGCAGGTCAGGGGATAGAGTTGTCACAGCCTCTCATTCATCTGGGAAAATGTGGATAATAATAATAATAATAATAATAATAAACAAAACAACAAAAAAAACAGCAAAGCCTACACCCTCAGTGAGTAATTTTCCAAGCTCCCTGTAATTATAATGCTCATCATTATGCACATTTTGCAGCTGAGCTCCCAGAAGACCTAAGAAGTTGGTTATGAGACTCTCCCAGAGTTTTGCAGAAGTATGACCATGACAAAGCTGGAAACAGAAGGTAGATTCAGAGCAAATGTAGATGTGCTGGACCTTGGGCCAGTAAATCCGGTCTCCCATTCTAAATACCAAAGACCCTGTAATATATGCTGTTGTTGGTCAGACCCTGTAGTATCTGCCCTCTGCATGTGTATTACCCAGGCAGGTTCTTCTGTAGATAAACAACATACGTGTTTTTCTAAACAAACACATCTTCCCAAATATTAATTTCTCTAGTATCATTAATATCACCATTACTATTTAATCATTCTCATCAGCATACAATCATGCCACTATATCATACACACACACACACTCATCATCATCATCATCATACTTTATACTACTTAACTCCCTCAAACATACAGTTATGTTCTATTTTCCTATGCCTTTACATTAAAAGAGAATAAAATTAATTGTTTAATGGACACAAGTTTGGACATTTTATATATATATATATATATATATATGTGTGTGTGTGTGTGTACAGATTATTATATTATATTATATTATATTATATTATATTATATTATATTATATTATATTATATTATATTATATTATATCAAATATAATATACTCTATATGCAATGTATATGGATCAAATCTATCAAAAGCTGAATTATAGAATCTAAGTAGTGGGTGTTTGGATGTTCACTGTGCATTTATTTTCTGCTTCTTTCATGTTTAAAATTAAAAAATAATATATTGATGGAATATCTGTAATTCCTCTGACTTTTACTTTTCATCTTTATTATTCACAAGAATTTTTCTTGTTCAGGTCCCTGGTGACTAAATGCTACAGTCAGTCCTCATATCTTGTTTTTGACTGATGGTAGAATACAACACAGTTGACCACCTCTGTGAGACACAATTAATAACACAGTAGGAGTTAATATTTAGAATCATGTCTTTGAGGGGCTCAAGTGGAGACATTGCTACATCTTGAAGAACTTGGCCATAGGAAGTTACATCTACTGTAATGACTGAAAAAACATAGATGTTTAAGAGTCTCAATTCATCATTCCCATCTGTAATTCAGTTCTAGCATTGTTTTTCTTTTGGTCATTAGCTTATTCTCACTTCATTCCTTCACACATGCATACAGAGAGAAAGAGAAAGAAATTGATTCCCCTAACATTTAAATTCAGAACCATTCCTGAGACTCTCTTTTCTATACATATTCATATTCTATGATCAATAGTTTCATAGCTTTAGATATATTTCTACAGATGATTGCTACATGCATATCTTTAATTCAGTGTTCCACATTGAATGCTGGACTCCTACCTCCAACCTTTTAAAAAATGTCTAAATTAAAACTCTCAGCCTCAACAAACTCTACTAAAATCAGTAGAGACAAGTATGAACATATGTCTAGTCTAGTCTGCTGGAGGATCACAGGACAAGGCCTCTGAATTAGTTATCTTTTCTCATTGCTCTGCCCAAACGCCTGACAAATACAACTTGATGAAGAAGTTCATCCATGTATGGAAGCTGACATGGCTCAGTTGGTAGTGACAGGAGTTTGTAGCTAGCTCACATTTTGGTACATTGGGAATTAGAGGGTTTAGACCAGAAGCAAGGCTTGGCCATTACCCTAGGAGCTAGGGAGACACTCTGTCTCAAAACATAAGGTAGAGAGAGGCTGAGGATGATACCTGACAATGGCTCTGGCCCCTCCAGACACATATACCTACACATGCCTACACACACACACACACACACACACACACACACACACATCTGCAGGAGCTAGTACTCACAAATGCCCACTTCTAATGACCCTACAAACCGTGGCTCCTTCCACAAAGGTTGCACAACCTCCAAGGATGGGACCACATCTGAAACCAAGCGCTTAAATACATGAGCCTCTATTTGACATTTCATAATCACACCATAACAGCATCTCAATTCATATTCAGCCAGATGTAAGACACTGCAGTGAGTCTCCCTGACCAGCTAGTCACCAGCTAACAAGCCATCTGATGGCAGAAACATGAGTAGATCTGTTGATATCAACCGAATTGTTCCATTCCAGAACTACACAAATAACTTCATTATGAGAACAATAAAAGGCAATTTTCTGAAGCCACCAAAATTTATAGGGACTTGCTACTGGTTAAAAGTTCCAGGGTTGCCGGCGGTGGTGGCACACGCCTTTAATCCCAGCACTCGGGAGGCAGAGCCAGGCAGATCTCTGTGAGTTCGAGGCCAGCCTGGACTACCAAGTGAGTTCCAGGAAAAGGCGCAAAGCTACACAGAGAAACCCTGTCTCGAAAAACCAAAAAAAAAAAAAAAAAAAAAAAAAAGTAAAAGTTCCAGAGTACCTAAACTATCCTAAAAAAAATTAATTAATACAAGACAATTATCTAATTCACTCTTTAAATACATGAATTGGGAGGCTATCCTTGACATAGACCCTACTTCCATCAATATGAGATCGTTACTGTCCTAATTTTTCTTGGGAAATCTGCATGAAAGGCTAGCTTCTCCTTGCTATCTTTAAGATTCTTAAATAAAGCTTTTTACATACTCTCTCTGGCCTGTTAAGGTATCTAAGTTGACACATTTCCTAGTCACATAGACTTCAGACAATGGATAGAGACAAATCAACATAAATATACCCTCTGTTTTTATTTTTAAATGCACGTGATAATCTGTTTGATAGAAATCTGATTAGTGGGCTTTACATGACTTGCATTCCCCTGCCTTGTATTGATTAAATCTTAAGATTGAATCAAAGTATGTTGAATTATTAAGACTTCATTTTTTTTCACTCTAGATTAGACACAAATCTGACAGCAAATTTTATTGTAATTTAGAAATTCTTACAGAAACTTTATTATGAATATATGGAAAGCTGCCCATTTTAGATTTGATCTGTTAAGAGTAGGAGAAGGATTTTACAATGCTAGGGGCCCCAAATCTTGAGCAGAGAATTAAAGATTGTTTTAAAATATTGGTAATGAATCAGAAGCGGATCAGACAACTCGAGTGAGATAAAAGGCTTTTAAGGGTCCAGTGAAGTCCTGACCACATCCACTTCCACTTTCTCTGCTCTCATTTGCTTGCCTCTCAGCTACAAGATTATGCTCATATGTAAAGAACAAGACACATGGGGTCCCCTGTTTGAAAGACCCCCAACTAGCCTCATTTACATGAATCTCTTGTGTCCCCTACCTCTCTGTATTGCATCTGCTTAGCTGTTAATGTATGCTGCTGCCATTGTGAGTTTCTCAGCCATCTGCCCTCCTAGGTGGATATTCCTTAAGGTCAAGCCTGAGTCTTATTTACATCTGTACACCCTATACCCAGGAAGGCACTTAGCTCAACGTTGATGTTCCAAATAGGCTTGTTGATTGAATGGAATAAACAGTCTCATGTCTCATTATCAAATATAAATCTCCCCCAAGAAGCTTTTGAACTGATGGAAACTACACAAGTGTTTGTTACCGTCATCATCATCATAATCACTCACTTCATTTCAGTAGCTGTGTTTCCTGTATTTAATTTGTTTCCCCAATCTTCATTATCTTGTAAGCAGCGGGAGGCTGGGCTGAAATCCAGGCCTCCTGGCTCTGAGTCTGTTCATCTCTCCTCAGAATGCTATTGCCATTAGCCTGATGGAGACCCATGGAGGTCAACACAGCAAGAGTGGTACAGAGCCTTCTGGAGGAGCACAGCAAATCTACTGCCCCCAGGAACAAGGGGAAGGAGAATTACCACGAAAGAACAAGGACCCTGTGCCATCACCATACCCATCAGTCAATAAGATTTATCTCTTTTTAATTCTCACAAGAACCCTAGGAGTCAGGTAATTACTATGCAGATGAGGGGACAATCACAGTGAATTTTCTAGGTAAGGAAATGAATAGACAGTTGACCAGTCACTAATTCTCAAGCCAACTAGGCTTCTTGGATATCCTAAAAGCATTTGCACATAGGTTTCAAAGTTGTTTTTATAACCTCCTGTCCAGACAGATTGAACAACAACAACAACAACAACAAAAAAAAAAAACGACAGACATCTAGCAACAAAGCCAACTTTATTGGAGGCTGAGTAATAGGCTAATGCTATTGGGAAAACCAGAGACATCATTATTTAAGCCTAAGTAGGCCTTTAAGACAGAAGGGAGCCTGAGTAGGTATATTTAATAAATATGTTTCTACCATTATCCAAAGTATCTGAGCTCTGAAAATGTTAAAATGCTATGTGTAACTCTGTTCCTAGACCATGCATCTTATAAGCAAACATTTAGTGAACTTGGCTAATTCAAGAGGAATAAATCTCATAAAAGTTGCATGGGCATTGGAATAGTACATTTAACTAGATAGGCCCCACATTGTTATCTCAGTCCATATTCCATTGCTATACCAAAATACCAGATTCTGGGACATATATAACACAGACATATTTGGTTTCATTTGCAGTTCTGGAAACTGGGGAGTCCAAGCTTGGGCAGAGGAGCCTCCTACTGCTTTAAGTCATAGCAGAAAGAGTAAAGACAAGCCAGAGATTTGAAAAGAAAAAAAGAAGTAACAAGAAGGACTGGAGAGATAGCTCAGTAAATGGGTGCTTACCGCACAGTCCTGAGGAATTGAACTTGATACCTAACATCCTTGGAACAAAACTTGGGTGCTATGATAAGTGATCATAATTCCAACACTGGAGAGATATAAGAGGTAAATTTCTGGGCCACACTGACCTAATTGGCAAGCTCTATTTCCCGGTAAAAGACCCTGTCTCAAAAGACAAAGCATGGTGTGGTGGGGCATGCTTCTAAACCTAGCACTCAGGAGGCAGAGGCAGGTGGGGTTTGTAAGTTCAAGGCTAGCTTGGTCTACAAAGTGAGTCCCAATACAGCCAGGACTACATAGTAAAATCCTGTCTCCTGAACAAACAAACAAAAACAAAGAAACAAGGTAGATGATACACACACACACACACACAGAGAGAGAGAGAGAGAGAGAGAGAGAGAGAGAGAGAGAGAGAGAGAGAGAGAGAGAGAAGCAAGAGAAAGTCTAGGAAGTCAAACTTACTTGACAACAGCTCAACTGACAGCAACTAGTACAATCCCGTGAGAACAAGAACCCCTTCAATCTTCTAAGAATTGACCAGTCCCTGAAGGACGGCACTAATGACTAAATCTCTCTTAGCAGACCCCACCATCTCTCAGTACCAAAACATTGAGAAGTAAATTTCAAAATGAGTTTTAGAGAACCCAAATCATTTTCAAATTGTAACAGATGTACTCATATTAAATAATTATCTTTTATTAAAAATTAAATTTAAAGTGGAGGAGGAGTGGATCTGGGGAGGAGGGAAAGTAGGAGGGGCTGGGGGGAGAGGAAGGAGGGGAAACTGAGGTTGGGATGTTATATATGAGATAAGAATAAATTTTTAAAAATTAAATTTGAACCTGAAATCTAGTATTCTTGTATGCTAAAATGGCAACTATGCATTGATTTTACTTTTGTTTATTTATTTACTTACTTCTTTTTTTTTTTTTTTTTTGTTTGTTTGTTTTGTTTTTTTTTTTTATTTATTATTATTATTATTATTTTACAACACCATTCAGTTCAACATAATAGCCACAGAATCCCCTGTTCTCCCCCTCTCGCCCACCCCTCCCCCCAGCCCACCCCCCATTCCCACCTCCTCCAGATCAAGGTCTCCCCCGAAGACCGGGGTTGACCTGGTAGACTCAGTCCAGGCAGGTCCATTCCCCCCTCCCAGACCGAGCCAAGTGTCCCTGCATAAGTCCCAGGATTCAAACAGCCAACTCATGCACCGAGCCCAGGACCTGGCACCAATGCACAGCTGCCTCCCAAACAGATCAAGCCAACTGACTGTCTCACCCGTTCAGGTGGCCTGATCCAGTTGGGGGCCCCTCAGCCTTTGGTTCATAGATCCTGTGCTTCCATTCATTTGGTTATTTATCCCGGTGCTTTATCCAACCTTGGCTTCAACAATTCTCGCTCATATAAATCCTCTTCATACTCACTAATTAGACTCCCAGTGCTCCACCAGGGGCCCAGCCGTGGATGTCTGCCTTCAGATTCCTCAGTCCTTGGATGGGGTTTATGGCATCACTATTTGGGTGTCTGGCCATTCCATCACCAGAGTAGGTCAGTTCCTGCCGTCTCGCGACCATTGCCAGCAGTCTTTTGAGGGGGTATCTTTGTGGATCTCCGTGGGCCTCCCTAGCTCTCTGCTTCCTCCCCTTCTCACCTTCTCATGTGGTCTTCATTTACCATGGTCTCCTATTCCTTGTTCTCCCTCTCTTTTCTTGATCCAGCTAGGATCTCCCACTCTTTCCCTCGACTGTCGCCCTTCATTGTTCCCACTCATGACCAGGCTATTCATGTAGATCTTGTCCATTTCTCCGTGTCTTTTTTGGGGTCCCGTTTTCCAGGTAGCCTCACTGGTGATGTGAGTAGCAGTCTAGTCATCCTTGTTCCACATCTAGCATCTTCCTATGAGTGAGTACATACCATATTTGTCTTTCTGAGTCTGGGTTACCTCACTCAGGATGATTTTTTCTAGATCCATCCATTTGCCTGCAAACCGTGTGATGTCGTTGTTTTTCTCTGCTGAGTAGTATTCCATTGTGTATATGTGCCACAATTTATTTATCCATTCTTCAGTTGAAGGGCATCTAGGTTGTTTCCAGGTTTTGGCTATTACAAACAATGCTGATATGAACATAGCTGAGCAAGTGCTCTTGTGGTATGATTGAGCATTTCTTGGGTATATGCCCAGGAGTGGTATAGCTGGATCTTGGGGGAGATTGATTCCCAATTTTCTAAGAAAGCGCCATATTGATTTCCAAAGTGGTTGTACAAGCTTGCATTCCCACCAGCAGTGGAGGAGAGTTCCCCTAGTTCCACATCCTCTCCAGCATAAAGTGTCTTCAGTGTTTTTGATCTTAGCCACTCTGACAGGCGTAAGGTGGTATCTCAGAGTTGTCTTGATTTGCATTTCCCTGATGATTAGGGAAGTTGAGCAATTCCTTAAATGTCTTTCAGCCATTTGGGATTCCTCTGTTGAGAATTCTCTGTTTAGTTCTAAAGCCCATTTCTCAATTGGACTGTTGGTCCTTTTGATGTCTAATTTCTTGAGTTCCTTATATATTCTGGATATCAGTCCTCTGTCAGATGTGGGGTTGGTGAAGATCTTTTCCCATTCTGTAGGCTGTCGCTTTGCCTTGTTGACCGTATCCTTTGCTCTACAAAAGCTTCTCAGTTTCAAGAGGTCCCATTGATTGATTGTTTGTCTCAGTGTCTGCGCTACTGGTGTTATATTTAGGAAGTGATCTCCTATGCCAAGGCGTTCAAGACTATTTCCTACTTTTTCTTCTAGCAGGTTCAGAGTAGCTGGATTTACGTTGAGGTCTTTGATCCACTTGGACTTAAGTTTTGTGCACGGTGACAGATATGGATCTATTTGCAGCCTTCTACACGCTGATATCCAGTTATGCCAGCACCATTTGTTGAAGATGCTTTCTTTTTTCCATTGTACACTTTTGGCTTCTTTGTCAAAAATTATATGTCCATAGGTGTGTGGGTTAATGTCAGGGTCTTCAATTCGATTCCATTGGTCCACATGTCGGTTTTTATGCCAATACCAGGCTGTTTTTATTACTGTAGCTCTATAGTAGAGCTTGAAGTCGGGGATTGTGATGCCTCCAGAAGTTGTTTTATTGTACAGGTTTCTTTTAGCTATCCTGGGTTTTTTGTTTTTCCATATGAAGTTGAGTATTGTTCTTTCCAGATCTGTGAAGAATTGTGTTGGTATTTTGATGGGGATTGCATTGAATCTGTAAATTGCTTTTGGTAAGATTGCCATTTTTACTATGTTAACCCTGCCTATCCATGAGCATGGAAGATCTTTCCATTTTCTGAGATCTTCTTCAATTTCTTTTTTCAGGGACTTAAAGTTCTTGTCATATAGGTCCTTCACTTGCTTGGTTAGTGTTACCCCAAGGTATTTTATGTCATTTTTGGCTATTGTGAAGGGTGATGTATCTCTAATTGCCTTCTCAGCTTCTTTGTCCATTGTATATAGGAGGGCTACTGATTTTTTTGAGTTGATCTTGTATCCTGCTATGTTGCTGAAGGTGTTTATAAGCTTTATCAATTCCTGGGTGGAATCTTTGGGGTCACTCAAGTATACTATCATGTCATCTGCAAATAGGGAAAGCTTGACTTCTTCCTTTCCAATTTGAATCCCCTTAATCTCCTTATGTTGTCTTATTGCTCTGGCTAGAACTTCAAGTACTATATTGAATAAGTATGGGGAGAGTGGACAGCCTTGTCTCGTTCCTGATTTTAGTGGAATTGCTTTGAGTTTCTCTCCATTTAATTTGATGTTGGCTGTTGGTTTGCTATATATTGCCTTTATTATGTTTAGGTATGTTCCCTGTATTCCTGATCGCTCCAAGACTTTTATAATGAAGGGGTGTTGGATTTTGTCAAATGCCTTTTCTGCATCTAGTGAGATGATCATGTGGTTTTTTTCTTTGAGTTTGTTTATATGGTGTATTACATTAATGGACTTTCGTATGTTGAACCACCCTTGCATCCCTGGGATGAAGCCTACTTGATCATGGTGGATAATTGTTCTGATGTGTTCTTGGAGTCTGTTTGCCAGTATTTTATTGAGTATTTTTGCATCAATGTTCATGAGGGAGATCGGTCTGTAGTTCTCTTTCTTTGTTGCATCCTTGTTTGGTTTAGGAATCAGGGTAATTGTAGCCTCATAGAAGGAGTTTGGTAATGTTCCTTCTGTTTCTATTATGTGGAACAATTTAGAGAGTATTGGTATTAACTCTTCTTTGAAGATCTGGTAGAATTCTGCGCTGAAACCATCTGGTCCTGGGCTTTTTTTGGTTGGGAGACCTTTAATGACTGTTTCTATTTCCTTAGGGGTTATTGGACTATTTAAATAGTTTATCTGGTCTTGATTAAACTTAGGTATGTGGTATCTATCCAGAAAAATGTCCATTTCTTTTAGGTTTTCCAGTTTTGTGGAGTAGAGGTTTTTGAAATATGACCTTATAATTCTCTGGATTTCCTCAATGTCTGTTGTTATGTCCCCCTTTTCATTTCTGATTTTGTTGATTTGGATTCTCTCTCTCTGTCTTTTGGTTAGTTTGGATAAGGGCTTGTCTATCTTGTTGATTTTCTCAAAGAACCAACTCTTTGTTTCATTAATTTTTTGTATTATTCTCTTAGTTTCTAATTTATTAATTTCACCTCTCACTTTGATAATTTCCTGGCGTCTATTCTTCCTGGGAGACTTTGCTTCTTCTTGTTCTAGAGCTTTCAGATGTGCTGTTAATTCACTAGTGTGCGATTTCTCCAACTTCTTTATGTGGGCATTTAGTGCTATGAATTTCCCTCTTAGCACTGCTTTCATAGTGTCCCATAAGTTTGGGTATGTGGTGTCTTCATTTTCATTGATCTCTAGGAAGTCTTTAATTTCTTTCTTTATTTCTTCCTTAACCCATTGGTGATTCAGTTGAGCATTATTCAGTTTCCATGAGGTTGTAGGTTTTCTGTAGTTTTTGTTGTTGTTGAAATCTAGCTTTAAACCATGGTGATCTGATAGAACACAGGAGGTTATTCTGATTGTTTTGTATCTGTTGAGATTTGCTTTGTGGCCAAGTATGTGGTCAATTTTAGAGAAAGTTCCATGGGGTGCTGAGAAGAAAGTATATTCTTTCTTGTTAGGATGGAATGTTCTGTAGATATCTATTAGGTCCAATTGGGTCATGACATCGGTTAAGTCCTTTATTTCTCTGTTAAGTTTCGATTTGGGAGATCTGTCCAGTGGTGAAAGTGGGGTGTTGAGATCTCCCACTATTAATGTGTGGGGTTTTATATGTGGTTTAAGCTTTAGTAATGTTTCTTTTACATATGTGGGTGCTCTTATGTTTGGGGCATATATGTTCAGAATTGAAACTTCATCTTGGTCGATCTTTCCTGTGACGAGGATGTAATGTCCTTCTTGATCTCTTTTGATTGATTTTAGTTTGAAGTCTATTTTGTTGGATATCAGGATGGCTACCCCTGCTTGTTTCTTAAGACCATTTGATTGAAAAGTCTTTTCCCAGCCTTTTATTCTTAGGTAGTGTCTATCTTTGAATTTGAGATGTGTTTCTTGTATGCAGCAGAAGGATGGGTCCTGCTTTCGTATCCATTCTGTAAGTCTATGTCTTTTTATAGGTGAATTAAGTCCGTTGATATTAAGGGATATTAATGACCAGTGATTCTTCATCTCTGTTATTTTTGGTGGTAGTGTGTGTGTACTTCTCTTCTTTGGGGTTTACTGTTGTGGCTTTATCTATTGCCTGTGTTTTCAAGTGTGTATCTGACTTCCCTCGGTTGGAATTTTCCTTCTAGTGCTTTCTGTAGGGCTGGGTTTGTGGATAGGTATTGTTTAAATCTGGTTTTGTCTTCGAATGTCTTGTTCCTTCCGTCTATGATGATTGAAAGTTTTGCTGGGTATATTAGTCTGGGCTGACATCCATGGTCTCTTAGTGTCTGGATTACATCTGTCCAGGTCCTTCTGGCTTTCAAAGTCTCCATTGAGAAATCGGGTGTTATTCTGATGGGTTTACCTTTATAGGTCACTTGGCCTTTTTCCTTGGCTGCTCTTAATATTCTTTCTTTATTCTGTACATTTAGTTGTTTAATTATTATGTGTCGAGGGGACTTTTTTTGGGGGTCTAGTCTGTTTGGTGTTCTATAGGCTTCTTGTATCTTCATAGGCATTTCCTTCTTTAAGTTGGGAAAGTTTTCTTCTATAATTTTGTTGAATATATTTTCTGTGCCTTTGAGCTGGTATTCTTCACCTTCTTCTATCCCTATAATTCGTAAGTTTGGTCTTTTTATGGTGTCCCAGATTTCTTGGACATTTTGGTTCATGACTTTGTTGGCTTTAGTGTTTCCTTCGACTGATGGAACTATTTCTTCTACTGTATCTTCAATGCCAGAAATCCTCTCTTCCATCTCTTGCATTCTGTTGGTTATACTTGCATCCGAAGTTCCTGATCTTTTACTCAGGTTTTCTATTTCCAGCATTCCCTCTGTTTGTGTCTTTTTCATTTTTTCAATTTCCCTTTTCAGATCTTGGACTGTTTCCTTTGTTTGTTTCATTGCTTTTTCATGATTTTCTTTCAGTGCTTTATTGTTTTCTTCCAGGATTTTAATGTTTTCTTCCAGGACTTTATTGTTTTCTTGGAGGGCTTTATTGTTTTCTTCTAATTTGTTTGCCCTTTCCTCTAGTTGTTTACAGCGTTCTTCCAATTTTCTTGTCTTTTCCTCTACACACGCCTCTACCTTCTTCATGAAGTTACTCATAAGGCTACTTTCTTCTGCTTCTTCCAATTTTTGGTGTTCAGGTCTAGATGTTGGAGGCGAGCTAGGTTCTGGTGATGCTGTATTGCTCTTCATTTTGCTGTATGTACTTCTGCTTTGACGTCTGCCCATCTCCTTGTGATTCCTTCTTGGTCTTATCAGTGGACTTGTTTCACAAAGATCTGACAGACTCAGGAAGACTCTCTCTCTTGTCCAAAAGGGAGTTCTCTTGTCCAACTCTTTGGTCCAGAAGGGAAGTCCGGGGCAAGCTCTGGTCCAGAATGGCAGTCGGGGACAGGCTGGGAGCTGGGGGCCGGTCTCTAAGTCTCAGGAAGTGGGTGGGGTCTTGGGCAGATGGGCGTGGGGGCAGGGCGCGGAGACTGCAGGGGCTGCCGGGGGCTTGGAAATGGGGATCCCTCCCGGTGGGGCTAGAAGGGGAGCTGCCCGGTGGCCAGAACCCGGCGCCAAGCTGGGCAGGTCCTCCCGGGGTGGCTGGTGGCCAGGGATGCGGTCCGGGTTGGACCCGGGTACTCACCTCTGGTCCAGAAGGGAAGTCTTCGGGGGCAGGCTGGGAGCTGGGGGCCGGTCTCTAAGTCTCAGGAAGTGGGTGGGGTCTTGGGCAGAGGGGCGTGGGGGCAGGGCGCGGAGACTGCAGGGGCTGCCGGGGGCTTGGAAATGGGGATCCCTCCCGGTGGGGCTAGAAGGGGAGCTGCCCGGTGGCCAGAACCTGGTGCCAAGTTGGGCAGGCCTCTCAGGAGTGGTTGGTGGCCAGGGATGCGGTCCGGGTTGGACCCAGGCACTCACCTCTGGTCCAGAAGGGAAGTCCTATTTACTTACTTCTTACTATGAGGGCACTATAAGAAAACTGACTCTCATAGGCCATTGACCTATGAACTAGATCTCACCATGCTGACTCCCAGATGGGCTGTATGATGATTGGTGTTAGCTATCAACTTGTTAGACTCTAGAATCACCAGAGAGATGGAGCTCTAGGCATGAGTATGGGGGAGTGTTTTGATTGTGTTATTGAGGTGGGAAGAACTTCCCACTGTGAATGGCACCATTCCCTGCCTGGAATCCTGGACTATATAAGTGGAAGAAGGGAGCTAAGTAGCAGCATACACTCTCTGGCTCTTGATTGTAGACGCAATGGGACCATCTTCTTCAGGCTCCTTCTGCCTTGACTTGTCTACCATGATATTAGCTAAAATAAATCCCTTCTCCCTTAAGTTACTTTTATCAGAGTATTTTTGCACAGCAACAGGAAAAGTAACTGAGATTAGGTATCCATGAATAACTCCAATCACTGTGTATAAATCCCCTTTGGCCTCCTAATGCACACAGCCATGAGTAAAAAGTGGGGCTCCTGGAACATAAAGAAGGTGGATGAGATATGGAAAAACAATCAGCAGAATAAACCCCATTACCCTCATCATTGTCTGAGTTCATATGGACATTTGCTTTCCAGAACCTCTGTCCCTGGGACTTGATCTGACAACTATGGAAGCCATTGTATGCATAAATTTAGAGAGCCTCTAATGTACATATATCTTTGCTTCTCACTACATCCTTCAATGACTATAGTTTTGTAGACCTCACCTCCTGCAGTACAAAGCCTTGCAGGTGAGGTTACTGCTAAAAAAAAAAAAAAAAAAAAAAAAAAAAACTTACCCTTAGTGCCCCAAGTGATAGATCCATCTCTGTACCATGTGTGCCCCCAGATCAAGCAACTTCTGCTTTTAAGCCCTATCTTTAGTCCTATGCAAAAGTCACCAAAGTTTCTTCCACTTCTGATTATTTTCCAGTGGGGTCCTTCCCTGTCTCTGTGAGAGTTGGCCTTGATTGACAACTTGACCTGGTATGGGGTCACCTAGGAGAAACACTGCTGGGCATGGCTGAGGACATTGCTGGTAAGGTTTAGCAGAAGGGAAACCCACCCTGTGGGCAACATGATCCAATGGGCTGGAGTTCTGGACTTAATAAAAAAGAGAAAGCAAACTGAGAAGGCATTCATCTCTCTCTGATACCTGACAGCAAACACAATGTGACCAGCCATTTCATGTTCCCACCACCGTGCACTTTCATCCATGGCGGAATGTACCCTCTTGAAATTGTAAACCAAAATAATCACTGTCTACATTGTTCTTGTCACAGGAATGAGAAAAGCGACTCATATACCACCTATGCCAGCTTCAACACCAATTAACTGTTATTCTTCAAATTTCTTTTTCATCAGCTACCTTGTAGATGTCAAATATATCCTAGATAATATTGATTAGAGGAGAACAAAATGTGTTCTCATCACTATACTTGAGCTCACAATGCAATAGGAGAGAAATACACAGACATCCATTTATAACTTAGGATGGAGTGTGCCATTGCAGACCTGTAAACAAGACCAAAGCATTCCCAAGAAAGAAGAGAGTGATGTCCCTGCCCCAGGGAATCTGAGAGAGGATAGAGGACAGACGACTCCGAACTTGTCTTGAAAGAAGAGTAGGATTTCTTCAGTCAGAAGAGTCTTCTATGTTTGAATGAGTGGCAATGAGAGGCTCTACATGAACAGAGAAAGTTCCAGAAGGCTAACTAGTAATTATGTAAAGAGAGATGGGGGGCCTGTTTCTTTAGCAATGAAGGCAAAACTGCAGAGATAATCCTGCTAGTTTTCTGAGCATCCTGAAGACAATTATTTTTGATCCATCAATTCTTAAAATGTCTTTGTTGGTGACATTAGTTCATGTAGATGAAATTGGAACCACCTAACAAATAGAGTTGACAAGTACACATTTCCAAATGGGGTGATACAGGACCCCAGAGAAGCGCTTAACAGCAGCAAGACTGTGTCATCCTGTAAGGTATTTACTTCATTTGTAGCATGGATCCCAGCAGAATGGGAAAAGTTCCCCCAAGCACCATTCACCCTGACTCTCCATTTCAGGGTGTTTTATAACATCATCAACCTCAATGAGGCACCTAGAAAGGATGGCTGGTGGTTTTCAGGTTGAAAATCAGTGTCTATTGCCTATTGTAGGAAGCTGACACCTCATTTTTTAAGGATGACATGCCATTACAAAGATGCATTGAAAGGTTAACATTCAAGCACACTCTTGAACATCTTAAGTGGCACACCAGTGAGAGAGGGACTCTCATTAGGTGTAATGGCTCTTCTACCTTGAAATGCAGGGAAAGGACGCACGCTCCAAGAAAACAGAACATATGTTGGGTAAATAAAAATACTCAAAGAAACCAGGACAAACAGGATCTTGTTCTGTTTCAAAATGCCAAATCCCTGCACATTTACAATAAAATGAACTGAGCCAAAATGTGAAGCCCCTCGCAGGCCTGCTGGGACACTTAGGAGCCCCTTTCAAATGTGACCAGGACACCATGCAAGTAGTCCACACACAGGAGGATTCTTTTATTCTGAGACAGAGGCATTTACTTGCCATTATATTTGGTAGTGCCTGAGAAAGGCATCCACCTGCCTTGTGTGAGCTAAGGACTTTCCCTGAGAAACCTCCCCTGAGGAAGGGGGCTTTACGATGTTCACTTTATGGGAAGGGGACAGAGATGGCTCAGCATGGTACCCAAAGTAACACTGATGATGCTGTTATAACTAGGGTCCCTGAAAATAAATGGAGCATCTTTCTGCTGAAGGCCAGAGGCAGTGTTTCCTCTGATTTACTAATGTGAATCTGTGAAGTGTTGGAATCTTAACTAAGGGCCTCATTTTTTCTGACCAAGTTCAGACTGTGCCCTTTCAGTGTGCTCCAAATAACACCCTCTCCCAAGACTCTTGACCACTTTAAGCTTGCAGTCAACTTGCCTCCACAACTGTGGTCTGTGGTATTTCTGTTCTCTATTGAAAGGGAGTTACTTGATAACCTTTAAAATCCTTCTTTAAAGAAAAAAGAAATAGCCATTTATATTCCTGCTGCAATCCTCATGGTGCAGCCTGCCTCTGAGCTGCCTCTCTTGGCCCCCATGCTCCTTGGGCTTTGTTAACAGCCTCCCTTTCAGCTGAGGGTGAGGAATGGTAATTCAGCTACTTGCAGGGGCTGCAGGAAGCAAGCCTGAAAGGTTTCCAGAAAGCCAGCAGGCACCGAGCACGTTTTCAATGCACAAGGGCAAAAGAGTCAAGAGTCATTTTCCTCAAGTGGAGTGAATGTGTGTGTGTGTGTGTGTGTGTGTGTGTGTGTGTGTGTGTGTGTAAGAGAGAGAGAGAGACAGACAGACAGACAGACACAGAGACACAGAGATACAGAGAGACACAAAGTCACACACACAGAAATACACAGAGAGAGACACACAGAGAGATACAGAGACAGAGAGACAGAGGCAGACAGAGAGAAAGAGAGACAGTCACAGAGATAGAGACTGACTGGAAAAGGAACACATCCATATGAGTTCTATTAAATAATATGAGTTCTTTCAAACAAATTCAACTTTTAGACAGCATCTTGGTTTACAAATAGATTTACAACCTCTGAAATTTGCCTAATTTCAAAGTTCCATGTTGCATCCAGCATTTCTAGAATGAACTTTTTGTAAGGAAGGAATATTATAAGAACAAAAATGCATCATAAAATAGGAATTGGGACACCATCATCCTTTTCAGGACATCAGTGTATCCAAAGTGTGGTTTTGATCCTGTGGAGTGAAGGCTCCTAGGATTGAGCATGCTTTAAGGAGCCCTTCTCACCTATACGCCAGAAACAAAGAAAATATCAAGACCCAGTATCCAGACTGTACAGGACCCAGGTGTACAAGGAAGAGGAGAACCAAATGTCTTAGAGTGGCCCCATGCATGGGAAAGGATAAGAATGCAGCAATACTGTAGTGGGTAGCCATTTTTTTCTTTCGTCCATTTGAGGTTATTAAGTTTGATTCCCACTGACACCACTAGATCTGACTCAAGACTGTTGGGCCATGTCCCACGTAAGCCCTCCATCCAGCCATCAATGTTTTCCATTGATCTCTTTCTCATAGTTAAGTCGGGCTGTAGTTTCCAGAAGACTGAGCTAAACCATAAAGAAAATAACAGAGAAAATAAACTCTGTGAACATAAAGTCTATACATGTGAGCACAAATTTATGGCGGAGAACACTCTCTAAATCCATATGCTTCTTTCCTTTCCTAAAATAAGTTTAATCTATAGCATTCATACCTACAGCACTCCAGAACCTAATGTCCAAACTCCAAGTCCATCAAGTTAAAACCTGGGACATACCATGCACAACTGCAGAATCTCATCAGGCCTTTTAAAAGAAAAAAGTTCTGACATAGACTCCAACATGGAAAAAAACCTGAAAACATTAAGTTGAGTAAAATAAGCCATTCATAAAACACAAATTGGAAGATAAACGTGGTGGTTCATGTCTATGCTCCCAGAGCTTGTGAGGCTAAAGAGGGAAGATTGTTGTGACTTTGACTTTAGCTTGTGTTATAGAATGGAACCCTTTCAAAAAGGAATGAAGCAGGGAGGGAGAGGGAGGGAGGGAGGGAGGGAGGCAGGGAGGGAGGGAGGGAAACAGATTCAAATAGGATATGATTATGTCCACACAAGTTCCCTAACACAGTCAGGTTCATAGAGACAGAAAGAATGGTGATTCTCAGCAACATATAGAATTCCACAAAATCAATTAAAAATGTGTTTTAATTAAATTGATTCGAACTATTTCAGGAAAACACAAAAGTTAGCCATATGAATGAGATACCATTTGGTATTTCTAATATACACATTCTGTAATTTAGTTAAACATATTGATCTCAAATATTTATTTCTTATGTCCAAATAGATTCAAAACCTCTTCTTCTGGCTTTCTGAGAGTCTCATAATGCAATTGCTAGCTCTGCTTAACTACTATGCAATAGCATACCAGCACTTCTTAACAACACTGTAACTTAGTACTCATTGTTGAAGCTTCACTACGCCTTCCTTCACCCATCTGTCAGTGCTAACCACCAAAAGATTAAAACCATATAATAAAGATACCCAATTTGATGTTGTATATATTTTCCCACAGTTAAGGTTTTAAATACTGAAAATCTGAGTGTCTTACAACAATGGCTTTGCCTTTGTGCCTAGTGCCATTCCCTTCCCTGACCTTGACAGTTTTAGGTCCCACCCCTGGAACAAGTTACGCAGTATTTTCTCTATCTTGCTGGAGGAAAATGGGATTTAAGAAACTAACTTTCAAGTTTAAATAGAAACTCACTCATCCCAATAGTGTTGGCTTTATTCAAATTAAGAATCAGTGGTTCCTGTCAAGGTGAGCAAAAGGCAGAGCTGGGCACTCTGGCATGAATAGCTCTCAAGAAGATACATCGCCAGATGAATTACTGAAAGTGGCAAGATCTCAATTCCTCGGTGTTAATTAATTATCTTATCCATTTGTTCTCCTAGTCATTCAATCAATAGTATTTTCCATCACTCCCTTTGAAAACCTTACACAATAAGATATGTACTTCTTGCTCACTTTCACCTAAAAGGAGGAAAAATTTACTCACAGCTCACTGATCAACAGTACAGTCAGCTGCCTTTTATTAAGCACCCACAAGTTAAGAAGTAGACAAATCAAACTAAATAATCACGAGTTTTGAATTTAATCCTGTCTCCTATCTAAGCAAGACCAAAAGGCTACTGTTTTTCTTCTTCACAACAACCCATTTTGTTTATGTATTCATCTGTCTTTCTAAAGCATCCACTCCGGCCATCCCTAATCATGGCTCACAAACATCAACACTCCTTTGCTAACATACAGCCATGTAAAGCTACATGTGGAGCTAAAGGAGAGAAGATTTGAGTGTCATGGATACAAAGGCTACTGGAGGGTAAAGGCATGAGGGAAAGAATGGAGATAGCAAGGTGAGAAGAGGAGCAAGGAAGAGACTTGGCAAAGGCCAACAGGAAAAGGAAAGGTAGAGACATGGGGGACCAGGAGAGAGGTGAGCTACAAACTGAAGGGAGAGAAGAGTTTGGAGCCCAAAGTGATAGCATCCAGTGTTGTCAAGTAGGATGAGAAGGAATGTGTCCTTAGAACGGCATGGAGGTCCCCTGAAAGTTTCAGAAAATCATTTTTATAGAATTGGAGCTATAAAAGTAAGCGTGACACAGGAATAGAATGAAATGCAATGTAACAAATAACTGTCAATCTTCTGAGGCGATTGATCAGGATACGAACTAGGCATAGAAGCAGAGCTTTTAAAGAAGCTATGATTTAAACTTTGTGATGTTGCCTGTTGAACTTGGGCTAGAGTTGAACACTTTTGTAAGCTAAGGTGAGACTATTTATAGAGAGGGGTGCTGAGGGAATCCAAGGTTGAAGAAGGATGACCAGAAAAAGGATGATCCTCAGGAGGTGACAGATGCAAGTCATGTCCTGGAAAGAGAGAGAGAGAGAGAGAGAGAGAGAGAGAGAGAGAGAGAGAGAGAGAGAGAGAGAGAGAGAGCTGTGGATATTACTCTATGTAAATAAAACACTGATGGCCAGGGACCAGGCAGGAAGTATAGGCGGGACAAAGAGAGAGAATTGGGGAAACAGGAAGAAGGAAGGAGAGACACTGCAGCCACCGCCAGGATAAGAAGATGTAAAGATGCCGGTAAGCCACCAGCCACGTGGCAAGGTATAGATTTATAAAAATGGGTTAATTTAAGATAAAAGAACAGTTAGCAAGAAGCCTGCCACGGCCATACAGTTTATAAGTGATACAAGCGTCTGAGTGATTATTTTATAAGTGGATTGTGGGACTGCGGGGCTTGGGGAGCCTGGAGAGAAGCCCTCCAGCAACAAATGGCGCCCAACGGCTCGAGTTTCCACCTTAAACCTGAGAATATTTAATAACCAATACTAAACAGAGCCAAAAACAGGTTCCTGCTTTTTGTCTCATACGGGCAGCTAGACGCCGCAAAACGCGGGTTTGAACACTGGCGGGTTCCTAGCGTGTGCGTTTGACCGGCAGTATGGCGGGAATGAGGGGTCTGCCAGAGGCATATTATACTGTGTAGTAGATTTAGTCTTTACTAGTATTTAAAAAAAAAAAAAGGTTTCTAGGCTACATGCTGCTTTGATAAAAGCTTAGACCCACTATTTCTGAGACTTGATGACTCCCAGAGCTGGCGGAAAACGTACCACTGCCATGTTGGGAAGCTGAAGTGGGCGGAGCCAGCAGCCACAGCGTTGTTTCAGGCTCAGAAGGATGCAGTTTAAAGCAATAGGCTCACAAAAAGACTGATTCAGATAACATCGTTTACAATGTGTGTAAAATATACATAGGCTTGAAAGAGACAAAAAATTAATGTAAAAAGCCACGTAAAGATGAATATTACACAGACAATCTGGATTGTGTTGTCTTTGGGATTTTTAACTGCAAAAAAACATTTGATCAAAAAAGATGTTGAATTAAACCAATATGTATATTTTAAAGGTAACTTGACTTCAAAATTTGGATTTAAGGATATGTTGCTTTGGAAAAGAGGTTCTGCTTTTGTTTCCACAGAAAGCCAGAGGCTATGGATTTGTTCCAGATTAAGATACATCAGGTTTCAACAGCCAAGACCCCCTGAAAGGTCTCCGATGACACCATGGCCCAGATGATCCAGCATCCAGAGCGGTTTCAAGGCAACTGGTTCAAACAATACAGACTCACGGACTACCCCATAGGTCTAAAATTTTCTTTGCATCCCCATAAGATACAGCGGCCCCCTCCAGCAGGAAGTAGTAAGAGATGCTACGCCCAAATTCCCAAATATACCAAGCTGGCTTTAGAGGTGGAATTGGCTCACTCCCCCTCTAAACCCAGACATATTGCTTTAAAAAAAAAATGGTTAAGAGATTCTTGTGTCCCAAATCAGAAGAGCCCTCTGGTATGGGACAGAGAAAAACCAATATTTTTATTTAAAACAGGTTGATTATAAATGTGATCTCTTTCTAAAAAAGAAAAGGGGATATGATATGGATATATAGTATATAGAGATGATAAGATAAAAGGGTAGATTAATGAACCTACTTTTAAAGAACAACTTGTTTAAAATGTTTTACATTGGTATAGATTTTATTTTATGTTTAAAATGTTTTGCATTGGTATGGATTTTGGTTTGTTGATACAGGCTTGAAGTTAATTTTATTGTACTGTATATATATATGTTTCTATTCTTGTTTGAGGTATTGTGTTTATGTAACTCATTTAAAATTATAATGGATAATTAAAATAGATTAATAATTAGTCATCTATGATAATCATATTTGTAGCCATGTTAGTTAAGTCTTCTAGGTATACATAGAGATATTTCAGATAGATAGGTAATCTTCAAACACTTCATAGACCTAGAGAATATAGCATTTAAATAACTTAAAATTCTGTTGACGTGAGACACAATTGCTCCTGGCTGCACCAATTGATCCTGAGAGAATGTTGGGCTTCTAAGACATTTCCATTTGGAAGTTTGTCTTTTTGGCACAAAATGGCCTACTGGGCAAAGAACTGCCCTTGCCTTGATGGCTGATAGTACAAATGCAATGCTGTCCTTTCTGGACAAGCGGGACACAAGGAAAGTGACCACTGTACTCTGCCAAGACAGGGTAAGATGGTCTCTCAAAATTCCTGCTTTTGAAAATGGTCTGTCAGATATTCTAGGCCTGTAGCCAATCTGAATGCACCAACAATGCTGAGAAACATTAGGTGACTGTCCAGGCTGCCAGCTGTCTCTGTCTACTCTTGCAAGATTCCCGAAAGTTGCTTGCATCCATCTACCATTTCTCAGGTACCATTATGTTCCTTCTCAGGTCTTTGATGTGGTTGAAAACTAGATAGTTGTAATTTCCTCAGTTATGATAAAAGATAAGTTAGATATAAAACCTTAAACTCACAAATATAAGATAGATAGGACATCTTCTTTAATATTGTAACTATAATTCTTCCTCGGTAATTGTTTTGTTATATATAATTTTACCATGTTAAAGTTAAAACCTTCCTTTTTTTAAAAAAAAAAAGAAAAAAGGGCAAGTGCTGTGGATATCACTCTATATAAATAAAACACTGATGGCCAGTTGCCAGGCAGGAAGTAGGTGGGACAAGGAGAGAGGAGAATTCTGGGAAGCGGAAGGCTGAGGGAGAGACACTGCAGCCACCGCGAGGAGAAGCAGCTTGTGAAGACTCTGGTAAGCCACCAGCCACGTGGCAAGGTATAGATTTATAAAAATGGGTTAATTTAAGATAAAAGAACAGTTAGCAAGAAGCCTGCCACGGCCATACAGTTTATAAGTGATACAAGCGTCTGAGTGATTATTTTATAAGTGGATTGTGGGACTGCGGGGCTTGGGGAGCCTGGAGAGAAGCCCTCCAGCAACAAGAGAGAGAGAGAGAACCCTTTTACATAGAAGAAGCGGGAACTATTCCTTCCTCCATGGAGCTCTGATCCAGATGCCAGCTCATCTAATACCCATTCCCTTTCTCATTGTGGAAGAGTCCCACGCATAGTGAGTACAGAGAAACTGCCCATAGAGTATGTACAGGAAAGAAACTGCTTGGCATAACTTAGGAATAGCTTCCTCAACAATGCTCCATAGAGGCCAGAGTGCATCCAGCTATGTACTCTGAGTAGCTAGTGCTCTGACCCTTCTGATGTCTGCCACTCTTCTCCCTCCCACTTAACTCCAGATCTCAACAGTTCTTGTGTGTTTCTCTTCCTGAGGACAATGGGTCACTCTGTAAGGTGCTAGGAAAATCCAGAGCTCTTTATGCCAGGAAAGCCAATCTTTCTTCCCAGTGGTGTGTGGAAAAGCTCATCTTTCTCCTTCTGTCCAGTGCCTTGTCCCCAAGGAGCTCATTTCTAGAAGCACTAATGAACCTCAAACCATGCAAAGCACAGACATGAAGCCAATCTCCTTCCCCCACTCTCTATGAAGAGGTCAGGAGCCACCTGGTCGGCAGGAAGCCAAGAAGAAATCAAACTCTCAGCTGGTGGGTAGCATGCTCTGTCTGCCTGTCATGTCACCTCCCCTTTCTACAGCTGGGGTTGATGGCACCAACTGAGAGGCTCAGCAGTGTGCCTGAAGGAAGAGCTGGCCTCTCCCAGAGGACCTGATGTCCATTCTTGTCCACTGTCAGCCTAAGACTTTAACATCCTGGACTCTGACCCCCTACCTTCTCCTGTGATCTCAGTCTCTGCCTCATTTGCAGCCACCCCACTGTGGGCCCATACTGAGTCCTTGGCTATATGACCAACTCAAGAAGCAAAACATCACTACCTTCTACCTTTCTGGTCCCTATGTAGCAAGGCCATCCTGTTCCAGTTCTCCAGCCTCATCCATGAGTGCAGGGATGCTACAATTCTGAATACAAATCACAGACAGCAACCCACTCCTGAATTTTCCTTGCCACCTACCATGATATCATCCTATGCCAAAAACGACCTCCCAGCATTTACAGCTCAGCTCCAAGGCTGCTCAGATCTGAGTTTGAATCTAAGCTCCAATACTTAAACTAAAGTCACTTAATCACCCAGAGACTCTCGGTTTACCTGTGACACCTCCCCAGCAAGATTTTCCAGATAATAAATTGAGGTGATGCATAAATTCAAAGGCTTTGATTTGATGTGTTCCCCTTACCTGCCCTGACTCCTGAAGAAGTACACAGGCCACTACAGGACTTTGAATCTAGACTCCATGGGATTTCCCAGAGGAAAGGCAATAGAACTTTTCCTGAAGGGAACTAAGAGTGCCAGCAACACAATACTGCCCACCTCCTCCAAAGGCTTGAGAATCTGTTCTGATGTAATCAACTGCTTCTGACTGTTCCCTACATCTTGACACAATTTGCTTCTGAGGGGCTTGCATATGTTCCTCCAAATTAAATAGGAGACTTTGGGGCTGGTGGCTTGTGTCAGGCTATAGGCTCAGAAACCACCCTGCTCAACAAATGCCTGCATGCAGTCATGTGTTCTCCGGTGCCACGAGTCAGTGGCTAACCACATCTTATTACAGAAGGAAGGAACAGGGACAGAAACCTCTACAGCCACTGTCCACTGAGCCACACAGAGAAGAGCTTAAAGCAGCAGCCGGAAAATGTGGAAGGATTCCAACTGATAAACTGAATTCCCAGTTTATGAGATTAGGACTCTGGAGAAGTAACTTTCCATCTTTGACCCTCTACTTCCTCATCCATAAAATGGACACGGTAACATTGCCAGAGGGAACAATGTGGCAATGTGAATGACATGGTTCCCCCATTCTATACTGGTGAGAATTATAATTAGCTAGAGTGAGCAGTTCATGAGCCGTGGGGCATCTGGAAGAGAATGACAATATGAGTCACTCGCTGGACTCTGCTGATGCTGGTATTCTTGTAGATAATCCTGCAAACAGGATACCTATGCATGGTGCCATTCTACTGGAGAAGGCTGGGTGTCCTGAAGAAGTTAAGTGACACATTGAGATCAATAGAAGGTTATGGTCCCACATGCCTGCTTCTTGAACACCTGACTGTGCCAGGGCTGAGGGACATGGCAGAAGGATTAGGAGTTCTCAGATGGGCTAGGCTGCAGCCTAGACAATACGTTCCCCACACTAACCTGCTTGGAGCAGACTCAGGAATGGAATGTCATCTAGAAATAAGGGGAATGTATTTAAGATTGCCATGGGATGCAAATCAAGAGACTCAGTATGTTCTTACTTACAACTCCAAAGTCCAGCAGGTCTTGCCTGTTTCTGCATTGTTTCCTGTGTTTGCAATGCCCTTGCATCTCCTTGTTCTGGCTAATTTCTACATGTGCTTCAGGTTCTCCATAACATGCATAACTTGTGCTGGGTTCCCACAGTGTCCTGTATTCCTTCTCTATTAAATTCTTTCAGTTCATTTAGTTGGGTATTACTGCAAAAACTACAGACTCAAAGAAGGCAAGGACAATATCACATTCAATCCCACAAAGGAATAAGCATCATCATTTAATCACACCAGCATTAAATAGGAGGATATGATGTGCACATGGGCAAAAGCAAGTGATGGATGTGGGCAACCACATAACTCTAAAATTCATCTAGACTTTTTCTTGTTGTTTTTTTTTGAGACAGGGTTTCTCTGTGTAGCTTTGCGTGCTTCATAGAACTCACTTGGTAGCCCAGGCTGGCCTTGAACTCACAGAGATCCACCTGGCTCTGCCTCCCGAGTGCTGGGATTAAAGGCGTGCACCACCACTGCCCGGCCGTCTAGGCTATTCTTAAAAGTGGCTCTGAGTGGGTTCAATTGTTTATTCGTCCATTCAGCACGTATTTTATGTGTGAGGTTCTAGTATACTCCCCAAATTCATAGAGGATAGAGGAAACCTAGAAGTATTTGTAATATGGACATGTGAATGTAATAGAATATGGCACGCACTGCCTTGGAGAGGCAAGGTACACAGAGAGCTCAAGGGTGCATGGAGTATGGTTAGTTCAAAGTCGAACCCATAGGAAAGGCTTGTATGTCAAGCAAGGAGAGGGCAAGTCCTTCTGGCCATCAGCAAATCATTATATACACATGACAACAGGGCAATGGATAAAATTAAATATATCTTAATATCAGGCCATGTTTGGCCATTTTATACAATCCCCAAGAAATCCTGTGTGTTCAGACAGAACATGAGACAAGACTTCAGGCTTTAGGTCCTGCCCTATTTCTCTCTTGGTGGGGAGTCTGCTGGGCTGATATTTAAATCCTGAATCCTGATGAGTGTTGGTGTCACTGACAGCCGCTTAGCCACGCTGGGCTGCAACTCTCAGCTTTCTAAAATATCTGAAAGGTGATAAATAGAGACCTTGATTAGGGAGGGCATTGTTTTAGGATACCCTTTCTAAACTGAGACTTTTTTCATCAAACCAGCTATACCTCCCCCAAAATGTTTCTCCCTTCTTACTCAGGTGGGATTAGAAAAATGACCCAGCTCTGGGCTAAAAATATGAATGCTTTATGTTCCTCCATGGGAGGAAAATAAGACAAGAGAATCTATGAAAGTAACAAGGAATTTCATCCTTCAGTGGACTTCAGAATGGATATTTTAGACTCAGCCATCCATAAACATTGGGTAATGTCATACTCTTGTAGTGCAGAATGAATTCCACAGAACCAGCCACAAATCTGCATTAGGATCAAAGAGGGAGCCTTGCTATGTGCATTTAAAAATCTAAATGATGGCTAGCCTTTGCTGTGCCCAGGTAAACATATTCCTCAGGCATCAGCCAACTGACCAAACAGCTCAGGATCTGAGGAGTATGCTGCTGGGGGTGTGGGGCTCTGATGGGAAACCAGGCCAGGCTATATCATGGGCACCTTGAAGTATCCAGGCACATTGAGCTGAAATTCTGATTGTGTCAGACCATGACCTGCCTCAGATTCTACTGACCACACAGCTTTTAAGATCCTGGGTGATTTGGCCCCAATTGCTGCCCACACATTATCTTCAACTACTTCTCTTCCATTCTTCCCTGAACTCCCAGCTCGAAGGAGCAAGGCTGTCTGTCTTCCTCTTCCATCCTCTGTAACCCACAGGATTGGAAACTTGCTGTCCTCTCAGCCCTGTGCAATCATTCCCCAGACCGCCAGTTCTCAGCTTAAACAGCATACCTTGTAGGACGCTCTCCTGATCCGTGGTATGGATTAACTGCCTCTTCTGCAGTGACATGTTGATTCAAGGCAGCAAATGCCAAGCCTTTCCAAATGCTCCATGTCAGCTCTTTCCAGACCCACTGTGTCCAGCATCTCTGGCCCTACACACAGAAAAATTAAGCTCACTCATATCTCACTCACATATACTCACATCCAGACCCTTTGCCAAATAGCTAAGTCCTTCTTGTCTGAGGCTGCCAAGATGCTCTTATGTCTGAGTCACTGTCCAGGAAGTTTCAACAGCGACTTTCTCACCTTTGTCATATTGAATTAAAAAGTAAAATCCTCCTCGACTTTCTCCTCTGAGGATCAGCTCAAAATGAATATCACTTCCCAGACCAGACCTTACACAACTGCTTTCTGCAACCTGAGCCCCTCCCATTAGACCCTGATGGCCCTCAGTCCCCTTTACCCCTAATAGAAGTTTGTTCACAAGCATGTGCCCAAGTAGACAGATGAGCATGTATCTCAGCTCAGTACTTCTAAGAAGCATGTCTCTTAATGGGACAAAACAACCATATCATTAGCATGGTCCCCAACATGCAGAATGCTACCTTACCTCATTTTGGAGGGGACAATGAGAAAACTGAAATAAAAGGGCTTTCTCCCCACTACTTTATGTACTAGTAACTCAAGACCCACAGCCTCTTCTCTCACACCCATGTTCTTCTTGGAGTCTGTGTCTGTGATCACCAAATGCCAAGGCAAGCACTGGTGGTTATGCCTGCATGAATTTCTTGCCATCATCCCAAGAAAGAAGACGTATTTGAAGACTGCATATAGAGGAGTCCAGTGCATCTTCTAAGCCCTCCTCACTGTTTCCCAGTCCTCATCTTTTTCAACCCCCACAACAACCTGAGAAGTCAATCCGTGTCCCCTGCTTTATAGAATGGGAAACGAAGAGAGCCCAAATAAAAATATCAAGCACTCAAACTGGTTTGGGGGCTTTGAGCTCCAGCAGCCTGGTCTGGAGCCAGTGCTCAGAGCTTCTGTGTTTGCCCCATGTCTCTGCACAAATTTTCTGCTGCACATATTTGGATTCTGTTGGAGCTTAGAGAGACTGCACAGCCTGTACACGTTTAGATCAACTTGTCAACAGCAAGCTTGCTCACAACAGATCTTTTTCATCCCTCCTCCCCTGGCTTGCAAGGCTGACAGAGTGGTATATTGGATTTCCACAGTCATCGTTCATTAGAAAAATATATGCTTTTGATCACCCTCTGTCTTCCCAAAGTTGCAAAGGCTGAAGATCAAATTGCCAACTGGAATTCCATCCATCAAGGAGATAAACATCAGCTATCTACTCCCCCATTGCCATCATCAAAGAACACATCAGCTGGTTGGCAGCTGGTGGTAGGGCAAGAAGACCTGAGGCTGGATTGGGGAGGCCTGGGTTTCCATCTTGGCACATGTGACCCCGCCACCTGACCTTAGGCAAGCCACTTTTCCACATACGGCTTGTTTCCCAGTCTGTAAAGTAAATGGTCATCATTGAATTATTAAGTGACTGAATAAATGAATTGATGAATTAGTGAACTATATAACATAGCACTCAGGTTCCTGCTCAAAGTTGTCTCTCTACAGGATTTTCTGAAGCATTATCGGCAAGGCAGAATCAGCGTATGTCCATGTGTACCACTCAGTCCTCTCATTCTCTTTAACCAATGGGTGACTCAAATCATCCATACTTCAAGTAGGACCTATAGCACAGTGTGAACCGTATATATGTGGGGCCTGCCTATTTCTTTTCCCATTTAAACCCAGGTTTATCCATCCACACACAGGTGTTCATGTGGAACCGCGATTTCTAGAGCTGGGGACAGTTGGTTTGAGCATAACTGACCTCTCAAGGTCTCTTCTGGCTCCAGATTCTCCGATTCAACAATAGTCCCAGTGAATAATAGATCTGTTCCTTGACACTGGGCATGACAAAGTGACCTGGCACAAAGTTCTATTAAGATAAATCACATTTAAGTTTAGGAAATTATATGTTTGAATCCTGTAATTTAATGTCACTGTGATGCCTGAAAGGAAGGAAAGGGAACTCAATTAGAGGCTAATTATACCAAGCAATTCACAAGGCCTGGCTTGCTTTCCTACCTCCGCTAAAATAGAGTTAAGCCCAACCACACTCAAATCCAACCCTTCTAGGCTCAGCCTTAGTTGTCTCACCTGTAAAATGGGATAATTTTTGTACAAAATAGAAAAATCAAAGGACTTTCAGTGAGACAGAAAATGAAACAGCCTTAAGAAATTCTCCAAATTCCCAATTCCATGGCACCCTGATCCTTTCTCTAACATGACCCCAGTGAATTTCATTGTGCTGTATGGTCAAGTTTCTGAGTGTTTGAACTGGATACATCATGATGGAAAAAATATGTGGGGTCAGATCTGCAGAAAGGCCACTCATATCTTCACATGACTTTCAGAAAGTGGACAAAGTATGAAATATTGCAAACCACAGTCTGCTTCAACAAAAATTATTCTAAACATCTCCCTTGAGCCTGCTCTTCATTTCTTTCCATCAAAGGCTGTTCTCACACTTCCTGTTATGATCCACTTTGCTACAACAGCTGGCTGTGGTCCATTGCAGCCTACTCCTTAGTGTCCTGTCAGAACCACTGCACCTCCGCAATTCTCTATGCCAGGATCACTAGGAACCTCCTAAGAGCCACTGGCTCCTGCACTGACCACGTTCCAGAATCAGCCACTGGCTTTTCACTTCTTTGAATCTCTGATCTTTCTGATGTCTGGACTCCCGGTATTGTCACTTCAGGGTTACCACCAGGCAGGTAGGTCTTGGATCTCTCCAGGGCATTCTCCACTTGTTCCCTACTGAAATTCTGCAGTCTCTACCAGGCAGCCCATCTAAGCTGAGGCTACTTGTGTTTAATTCCTGAAGATTTGGATCCATATATCTAAGGAGCTCCTGAATTTCAGAAATTCATCATTCAAAGATAAACAAATTCACTTCACATCCCATGAAGATAAGATGTCTAAAGACTCAGTTGTTATGGTAGAATATTTTCTTCCCAACACTTCCTGTTTCTCGTCTCTGAAATCCTATTGGATAGCAAATTTGGGGACATGAGAGAGTTGCTAATTGAGAGGATGTTACCAGGGAGAGACATAGTCTATCACAGTAAACATGAAGGTCAAAGTCCCCTTGAAGAAATAAATGCTTCAAGAGGCTCTGCATTGGAACAGAAATTTCACAATAAAAATAAGTAAATATGAAAGGATGGATGAATACTGGTGGAGCAGTGTGGAAGCCATGGGAAGAATGTGACAGAAGAGATCTCTGCCAAAGATGTGCCCTGTTCAATGGCAGTGGAAGTAAGTATGATCAAGCACACTAGGCTTGTAAGGAAGAAGCAGAAAAGATAAACTGAAACCTAAGTTCTAAGTAGAACATAGGTACAAGACTTCTACAGTGCTTCGATAGGTACCCATGTCCTCAGCCCCCATTTTGTGCTAAAGTCTACAGATCAGTGGATGAGCTCAAATGGGTACCACAAGAAAGACACTTGAAAAAGGTTGCAATCCTGTGAGTAGAGCATATACAACCAAACCCAAGAAAAGCCATTTAGGGATACATACATGTGGACAAAAACGCAGGGGCCTGGGAGCCCATTGACCCAAAACTCAGTAGCAAAGAAATGTCAAGCAGAACAAACACAGTTTGGGTTTCTGGGAATGAAGACTCATAACAGAAAGGCCCTCTTTGTGATGTTGTCCAGCTGAGGATGGCGATATACCCTATCCCCTGTGATAAAAATAGTAACAGATGACATCTTCACACAGACTTAATGAGGCTTTCAGCTTTAATACTTCAGAGTCATGCATGCTAGAAATATGCAAAAGAGATATCATTTGAAAGTTGATTTAATTTTTTTAGATTTTTGTGAACTGTGAAAAAAAATCTTTAAATTTTCATTTTTATTTGGCCCATCAGGTAGCCCCAACAGCAAATATTGACTAAAACAAAAATTAAAATTAAAAATTTATAAAATTAACAAAAACCTAAAGATCATTAATAATTGAAACACTTCCACTTTCAAATCCTGTGTTTTGTAAGCAGGTATCACTGAGGCTTTTGAAGTTTATAAAGCCCAAAGTTTACTGAAGCTTCTGAGACACGTTATATTTGAACACACACTCTCATCCATCCTCACAATGATCCCTCAAAGGTATGAGCCATTGCCAGCTCCATTTTAAACGTAGAAAACCAGAGGCTCAGGAGGACTCTGAGACCTAGGAAGAATGACTTGTGGGCTAAGGCTACTACTACTCCTGAGACCAAAATGAGATATAAGCTGTAAAAAACTTTGGGGAAGACACATTCAGACCAGGACTTGGAATCTCTCAGCAGGCCTGCCAGGCAAGTTGCCTTTCAAAATAGCAAGGGGGTCCTCCTGACAGACCACAGTATGGACAGAATGACAACCAAAGAAAACCAGAAATTTGGCCTGAAAGAAGATTCTCTCAATGCACAGCATTCCAGATGCAATCAGAGACCACACGATAAGCCTAGGAGGTGATGGGACTGGGATTGTTTATCTCTGCCTATAAGGGCTTCTCAGTGACGTTTACAGAGCCTACACAGAGAGTTTTGATTGAGAGTATGCAGACCAGATGGGGAAGGGTTAAGGTAGAATACAAAGACCTGAGTAGTGCAAGGACTGGAAATGGATGAGAAATGGGGAACTTGGTGAGAGTCAAGCTCCATGTGGCTGCTCAAATATTAATCAACAATATATTTTAATGACATAAAACACCAGTGAGCTTCTGAAGGAACATGAAGGGCTTTGGGTACCTTGAATAATGATATTGTCACTCCGAGTTTTTATGGTCTCATTTTTGGCAAGAGCCTCAAAAAAAAAAAAAAAAAAACCCTAAGCAAATAGTCAGGGTGCTGTGCCTAAACTCTGAAACATGAGGCAGGAGCAGTACCACAGCTCTCTCCTGAAAGCAAAGCACTCGTATCCCCCAAAGTCACCCTCACCACTGTAGCATGCCTGCAAATCCCAAACTGCATACACATGCTATGGAGGATCAAGCTTGGGCCCCAATACCCCCCACCACCATCCTCTGCACAACACTCCCACACCTAAGACTCGGGGAACGTTGTAGAAGAGGGGCAAGAAGATTGCAAGAGCCAGGGGATTAGGGGTTTGCTGTGTGGTTGTGTCTCCTAGTAAGGTCAGAAACTACACTCAGGAACTTTACCAACATGACTGCTCAAATGTGAGCTGAACAAGAACACCAGCAAGCATGCCAAAGTAGATGCAGAAAAGACCATGAAGCCTTAACCTTACACAAATAACTACAGGCAACTGAGTAAAGCTTGGAGATGAAGAGGAGGTACTCCGCAGGGAAGAGAGCACTAATTGGTGGTCCAGTGCCAAATGGTCAGCCCTGAAAACATACATACAAGTAACATTATATGAACACAACATGTTATTTTTAGGGATACATATATGTTTATACAAATATATATGTATATATGCACAGTATAATAATTGATGAAAAAAGAGGCCTTGAATTTGAAGGAGAGTGATGAGGGGTATATGGGAGGGTTTCAATGGCAGAAAAGGAAGGGAGAAATGTTGTAATTAAATTACAATCTCAAAAATAAACACCAATAAGCCAAAAAAAGACTAGGACACTGGGTGTTAAGGGCATAAAACAGAAGAAGCATTGGAATTCAGTTTTGAAAGCTGTGATGTGGCTGGATTTAAGTTTGTGATGAAAGTTAAAGAGATAAGTTGTGTGATAAGATCCAAAGGCACTTACCCACATGGTGATTAGGTGTAAACTCATCTTAGAGATATGTTCCTAATTTCAGATGTTTCTCATCTTGGCTGCACGTTGTAGCTCAGAGAAAAACTGCCAGGCAACACAAGCCTGTAATTCCGGTATTTAGTGCTGAGGTTGGAGTTAGTTACAAAGAAGACTGTCTCAAAACAAGGAGCAAGAAGAGGAGAAAGGGGTTGAGGAGATGTAGGAGGAGGAGGGGAAGGAAGAAAAGAAGGATAAGGAAGTGACTGTCAGTCGTATATATACAGCTTTTCATTTTATTTTGCGTGTATGAATTTTTTTGGCCTACATGTATATCTGTGCACCACATGTGTACCTGATACTCTGGAAAACAAAAATGGTTTCAGATCTCCTGGAACTGGAGTTCTAGATGGTTAAGCTGCTATGTGTGCACTGGGAACCCAACCCAGGTCTTCTGTAAAAGCAATAAGTTCTATTAACCATGAGCCAGCTCCCCAACCCCATATTTATACAACTCCTTACAAATTGAGTAGGTATGGACTTTCTGGAACTACTATTAGTAACACCTACCATCTCACACGATTTTCAAAGTTAAGATGAAAAAAAAATGCTTTCAATGTGGCCAATGTTACCTAAATGTCATTTGCTTTTCTCTCTTGTAGAAATATAGGCTTATTCTTCACATGATCCCATGTTCTCACCTTCTCAAAGATGCCTGGCCAGTGTGCACATCAATGAAAGCCTAGGAGAACAATAAGGCAGCTGGTAAGATCTCACACAATTTGCAGAGACCAGGTACCCATTTCTAAAAGAAGCAGCTTGGAGCCAAACAGCTGACAGAAAAGGGTCCCCAGTCCAAGTTCATTAACGTAACCTTGATCTTTCATTGGACTTGTCACTTGTATCTCAGGAAATTAGGGGGCCAAGCTGTAGACAAGGAAGCCCTTGGGCTTCTCAGATTCTGGGCTTGAAAACCACATTTCTGGAAGCTTGAAATAAATCAAATTGATCCGCAAATCCCTTTGTTCAGAAAAATGAAATGTTTTATCCACTTTCCTAACAGGAAATCAGATTTCCATCCTTGTTACTACTTTATCATTTCCTCTCTGCTGTTATCGAGATCACAGCTTCAGAGATGGTTAAATGTTTGTCACACTAATATTATTGTCCCCATTTTTCACATACAGGAAGCTAGCTGATACTCATTGGAAATACTGTATGAAAATAAGGCTGTGCAGCTGCGTATACACGGTTTTGTGTCCACGGAGTTCCCAAGGTGTCTCTCTGATGGCACTGGGTGTGGTCTTCTGACTTTTGGACATAATAACATGTGAGAGTTGAAGATGGACCTTGAAGACATGGGGTGGGGGTAGTCATATACTCTCTTACATGCATACATTCCCCAAATACTCCATCTCTCTGGTTACTGCCACCTACCCCTTGCTCTTTTTTGCTGATGTAAACATCTGTCTCCTGAGGGCTTTGATCCTTTCCTCTCTACTGGTAGCTGTGGCTCTAATCAGACCTTTACAAAGCTGCTCCCATATCTTCCATACAGCTTCTAAAGTGATTTTTCTAAGCTGCAAAATGATTGCATGTCATTCCTGCTCAGAATCCTTCAATGCTTCCCCGTTGTCCTCCAGATAAATCCCAGACTCAATTGCAAGGCTCCACAAGATTGTTCTTGACTTCTGCCCATCTGTAGCTTCATCCATTACCTCAGCTGGTCAGCTAAGCTCTAACCTCTGAGGACTCAATCCCAGTGCTCCAACTCTGTCGTGCTCCATTTAACCTCTGCTGTGGGCCTTAGTTCCAACCTCTGAGATAGTAGATTAACCAGGACTACAAATTCTTTGATACTTCATCTACAGTCTTTTATTCAGTCTCTCTTGTTCAGTTTGGGTGGAAACTGTGGCCTTTGTGATTAGTGAATCCAGGGGTCATAATGTCTAGCTGGTTAAGAATCTAGTAGGTGCTCCCTTCTTTCTTCTCTTCCCCAGAGCCTATTGGGTAAACATCTTAACTGCCTTATCAGAGAAAAAAAGAAGGAACATGTGACGTATCTTTGACATCATAAAGAAGAAATAACTCTTGGCTTTCCCAATCAAGGCACTAGGCACATGCTAGAAGACCCTATGAACCAACCAGACCAAATTAGCTTCCATCTAACCTCACTTAGCACCACATAGAACAGAAGAATCATCCAGCTGAGCCCCAGACAACCTCCTAACCCAAGAACTGTGAAATCTAACAAAATAATTGTTGAAATCCACTTAGTTTGGGGGCAGGTAACTATACATTAAAAGCCTAACTGCTTTCTCTTCCTCTGCTTCATGCTTCCGTGTTCCTATAGAAACTACCTACCCTTCTCCCATCTAAATGATCCCAGATACAAATTTCTCTCTCCTGCAACATTGTAAGGTCCACAGAAGCTGGATCCTCTACTACTTTATACCCACCCTTTTCTCTCTGTGAAATAGTGAATGAAAAACATGAAGGGAATCATCTGGGAAAATGACAAGATTTACAATTTGTGGTAAGAGGTTGGTTATAACCTGCTATGGTTTAAACATGAAAATTCCTCTCAAATATCCATTACTATTTGGGGATGCTCTGGCCAATTGGTGGAGGCTTATGAACAAGGCCACTGATGAAGCGTCCTTGGGGTGGGGTGTTGCCTTTACTGTCTTTGCTTCAAGCTACCATGAGGTGAGCAGCTGTACCCACTTGTCTACAATCCTCCCCCATACCACAGGCCCAGAGACAGTGTTGCTGATAATCATGGACTGACACATCTGTAGCAAAGCTGTGCTCTAAAATCAATTCTCCTTTCTTTAAGCTGTATCTGTCAGGCATTTATCAAAGTGGTGAAGAGCCCAACTAGGATATAAACCAAGAAGAAGAACCAAGTTCTCAAAGGCATCTGGCCAGGCAGAGTTAAATAACTACTGAGACTGTGAAGGAAGATGTCTACATTACATTCTGCTTGAGGCTAGGTGTAATGCATTGCCAAAAACCATGATGAGTAACTATGAAATCATTAAGCATTCTTTCACACCTCAAATACATAAACACCACCTTACAACGGGGTAAGACTGTTGATAACTACATCTGCCCTGTACTTGTACCTACCTAAACATCAGATCTAGATAATGTATTCATATACACTCCTTTATTCATTTACTCAAGAATTTATCAAGTGTCTCCTATGCACCAGATGCTGCACCAGTTGCTAGAGATATAATGTACAAAACCACAAAGTTTAGGACCATATTAGGCAGATGGGAACCAATCAGAATCAACTCAGTGTTAATCAAGAAAGGCTGTCCCCTGCAGGGGACTTGAGCTACGAGGAAGGAAATACCTGCATCCATCCTTCGCCCCAAGTCTCCAAGGATGACACTGCTCATAGCTGATAATTATTAAATTAAAAGCAGCAGGGGACTGGGGACAAAAATGAAAGCAGTAACCTCAGTGTGGTATGGGAGCATATGCTTCCATGAGAAGCAGACAGAGGCAAAGTCCTCCTGGGTGGAGGGTCAGCAGAGTGGAGGAGGGCTGGAACTGTTAAGGAGGAGGGAAGAGAGTTTTAAGCTGGTAGCAAGACCTAGAGCTAAAAGCTTAATTAAGAAAGCAGACATCTTAGGTTCACACAAATAAGCAAACAGAATCCCCTTGGCCCCTCCTGATCACTGCCAAGTAATTGCTTTAAAGCTGTGGTTTTCTCTGCTTGGATGATCCTTAAATACATGTTGATAAAAGTAATGAAGACACGAGCGAGTGGAGACCAGGATGCTCTTTCACAGCCTTGCTTCTAGCTGTCCTCAGCTCCATGTGACCCGAGGAGATTCAAGTCCACCTGCTCAGTATTTCCTTGCCTCCCCACCAACCCAAAGTGCCTGAGAATGAGGTTGGCACTTGGGTTGGGTGTCCAATCAGATGGATCCCTAATCTCCTCTGGTCTCAGGACCATGAGATCCAGTTGATGTAGCAGCTCAGACTCTCAGATCCAGATCCATTCAGGTCAAATCTCAACTCCACCATCTATTTGCAACCCATGTGACAACTCTTTTTCCCTCACATTAAAAATGAAATCTTTTCTGAGGAGAGGCAGAGCAGGGAGTGGATCTGGGGGAGAGAAGAGGTGAGGGGGGATAGACTTGGGGGAGGAGGGGAAACTTCAGTCAGGATGTAATATATGAGAGAAGAATAAACATTAAAATTTTTAAAAATGAAATTGTATGGTTGGGGATGTGGCACAATGATAGAGAACTTATCTAATGTTTACAAGGTCTGAGATTTGATTCCCAGCACTACCAAATAAAATTAAATGAAAGATTTTAGTAATATTCCCAATTTCATGAGAGTTAAGGTAAACAAGAATCAAGTTTTGGGAGCCAAAAAAGTTCATTGTTTCCCCATGGACTCTGCTGATGCCCACTTCAGGTAAATGGCTCACTATGAAGAGTTCTGGAAGGTATTAGCACACTCAGAGTCCACCAAACGTGGGTGTTGCCTGGTTCTCCTCCCTGGAGTCCTCCTGATTAACTAATAATCCTTCTTGCTTTTGCTCATGGATGTTACCCTAAAGTTCCTGCATTCAGGGTTGATTTTCCTACTATCATCACACCCAGCAGAACGTAACATACTTACTTACCTATCACTCTGTCACCTTGCATGCACTTTGGTTTCATCTGTAAATTGAACTCACAAGTATCTATCATACTAATCATCATAGGATACTAGGTAACTAGGACTCCTATTACCTACTACATCACTAAGAGAGATAAGACACTTCCAAACAAGCAATGCCCATCTAATATACAGTGTGAGAATTATGGTTAATAATACAATGTCATATGCAACACTTATATTAAAAGTGCAGGTTAGGTACTCTTGTTACAATATAGTTTGAATAAGGAATTATGTAAGATGATGGCTATGTTAATTTGCCTGACTACAAAACCATTTCACCCTCCATACCTCTATACTTATGTCAAAACATCGTGTTGCATGCCTTAAATATAAATAATAATTGTTATTCTGAAAATGCTAAAAAACAAGTCCAATGTTTTCAATCTCTTGGAGCTTTTGTTTTTACAGTCATTTCAATGGTTTATTCAGACTCAGTTGGTACATACACATGCATATCAGTGGCAAATTCCTACAAAAAGGAAAGTTTAGAAGTGAATTAAACTGGCTGAGATCTTTGTAAACTTTCTACATATTCATACATGCTCTTCAATTAAAAATCATGAAGCAGTTATTTTTCTGAACATCTCCATGTCAGTGACACAGCATTTTCCTTCAAAAACAATGCTTAGAAGAACTGAAGATGTGTTTCTTAGATGTCTGACTGATGATCTATGAATTATAATGCTAGACTACAACTGGTATTTATTTTAAAATACTGCAGACATTGTCCAATTCACCACCCTTTCTCGACAGTCATTTGACTCTTGGGTGATAAAGCAACAAGCTATTTCTAGGACTTTCCTCTAAGTTGCTGGCACCCATTCAATGTGTTTTGACATGGATCAAGAAAAGACACAGTCAAGCTTGTCACAATAATGTATGCCCAATAGCAACTATCAGATGATAACACAGACTAATTCTGAGATACTGAGTAGAAGTGTGCACCTTGAAATTGAAGAATTCTACTGCCATCCCACCTGGAGGACAGGCAGAGAGCCTTGTTTTTCCTGCCATTATTTGCTCCATTATGATCTTCAGCTGATTGGATGGAGTCCACACAAATGGTATGAGGCCAACTGTTCTAACCAGTCCACCCATCTAATGCCAATCTAAGCCAGATACTCCTAGAATACTACTTACCCAAATAAAACTAATCATGCCAAAAGTCAAAGTGTTCTTCATTCCCTCAGGGCTCAGTATCTGGGTTCTTAGAAAATGACTCGGCTTTTTCTGTATTAAATGCTCCCTAAAATGTATTCTGTTGAAAATATAGACCTTCAGAACATTGTATCATGTCTTCAGTTCGTTCTCAAAAACTCATTCTCTCTCTCTCTCTCTCTCTCTCTCTCTCTCTCTCTCTCTCTCTCTCTCTTATTTGTATTTTTTTGAAGCTACTGATAAATTAGGGTCATTAAGAGACAGTTTGTTATTCTGTCTTAGGTTATTATTTTAAGGGCTAAAATACTCATTAATATATGGATGTTCAGACTGTAAATGGATTCACTTTAGCCAGTGGAAATTTCGTTTTTTCTATTATGCCTTTATAAAGTGTCCTGCTGAAATTCTACACAATACTTCTCCATGATCTTCTCACCATCCCTCCCATTTTTATCTGATAAAAGCAGATCCATCATGAATGTGCTTCCTGTTCTCTGCACCATAAATAACAGCCTGGGAAGGCGAACATCTCCCAGAGCACAGCAGTGTCAAGTTTAACCAATTTCGGGATTTATTATTAAGCCTTCTTGGGACAAGAGCCAAGAGTACCTGCATGCCTGTCAATGATCTCATGGCCTCTCCTGGGTTTAGACAAAGGCACTCAAAGTCTAAGATGAGAAAAATCTGCATTTAACTTCAGCTCTCTTTGTTGGGTGAAGGATGGACTGGAGTGGTTGTTACACACTGGTGGCTCTCTTGCAGATTACACCTCTGCTCCCAGTTAAATTACTAAGAATGCCCTCTTTTACTCCAGAAGTCCCCGGTTTGTATGATAAACTGTGTGGTCACTGCAGAGGTAGCCTGGGAGGCACAGTACTCTATATTGCCTTTCATTTCTACCCATTCTTCAGAAGACGTTCATCTGGACAACTAAGGCTTCTTCCCCAGCCATCAGCTACTCATCCTAGTCAGAGGCAACATTTCCAAGATAGACTAAGAAAGTATGAGGAGAGGAAGAAGCAAAGATGATTTCATTGAAAAGAAAATTTCTATAAATATGAGTTTAATTCACACCACAGGCAAGGCACTGTATGACTTTCATAAATTAATCTATTAGTAAGTAAGAAATACCATGCATTCATTCTTAAAACAATCTCACTAAGAACTAGAATTCTGTACTGTCTCTATCTGCACAGTGACAAGAGCCAGATTCTTTACACTAAGTGTAGTTTTAAGAGGTGTGTGTGTGTGTGTGTGTGTGTGTGTGTGTGTGTGTGTGTGTGAGAGAGAGAGAGGGGGGGGTGGGCGGGAGAGGAAGAGAGAGGAGAATCCCTAATGGATACATGTCTCCTATGCATCATGCTTTTCTAGGAGCCATATCTCCAAAGTTGTGTAGAACTAGGACTGTAAGGTTGAATGTGTTAATTGGTGCTGATATTCATGAACCCCTATTTCTAACCTTATGAGTGTTCCAGATGCTGGTGAATCTTATTTCCAGTTTAAAGAAAGCACTGACTATCCCTGGAGAGATCTAGGGATTCAGCTGCCCCACATATTGTCCCCAAGGCATCCGTGAAGCCTTTCCTTCCCATTTTAAGTACAGGCATCTGTCTTCATATAGTTAAATGAATTGACACGAGGACTTCAAATCCGAGGCTCCTGATTATTTCCTTCACTCTATGAGATTTTCTGTGGCCAACAACTGATTTGCATCTGTGGAGTTTCTAGGATCATTTCCCCTCTTTGGGACACAAAGATGGCACATGGTGGAATAAACACAGAAGTCATAGACAGACCCAGTTTTAAGTCTCACTTTTAATAACTTTCGCTGTGTGACTTATAGCAAATTACTGGCTTTCTCCAAGACGTGACTTACCTTTCCATGAAATGGGATTTTATGCACAAGGCCACCAATTCTATACTTGTATCCTTTCATCTATCTCTAGAATTTCTTCTTAACACTTGATCGACATCTCCTTTCTGATACACTCTGTATTAATACCCTCTATTTATGACTCTCAACTTATCATGACTTCAACCTAGGGAAAAGCATGAATAGCAACATAGGTATTACTTTCCTCAGTTTAACAAATGCTTCTAAGAAATGAAGAAAAAACATAACCTTATGAAAACTATAGTAGATAGTAACAAGCCAGTGGTGTGAACAGGACTTTGAGGACAGAAGAAGTAAGAATGGCCAAGAGCAAATGGGTCTTTGAGGAAACAATGAGCTGGGCAGCTGGAGCAACTGCCAAGCTTGATGACCTGAGCTATGGCCAGAACCCACACTATTGTTCTTCCACCTCCACATGTGCCATGGAGATGCCAGAATACGCGCACACACACACACACACACACACACACACACACACACACACACGGAAATAGGTAGGTAGGCAGATAGATAGATAGATAGATAGATAGATAGATAGATAGATAGATAGATAAATAGATAGATATAGAGAGATAGAGAGATAGATACGATAGACAGTTAGATGACAGATACACAGACAGACAGACAGATAGATGTAAGAATGTATGTGTTTGAAAAAAGAAATTAATTAATTAACAAAGAAATGGAAATTAAAACAATGCATGTAAGATTTTCAAAGGCCACAAGAATAGTTTTACTTGGGACTTTGAACTTGGTAAAAAAAAAATGTAGATAGCAGTGCAGTATATCCATCAATAATATTTAGAAATCTTTTTGATTGTAAAATTATGCTCAGGGATTTTATCTCAGAGATAATTTTTAAAATGTACAAAACTCTGGCGATGCTTATCAAATGTTATTTAAATTATAGAAAATGTAAGACTAACTTAAATGTCTAACAGAGAAAGATGAGTGATATATATTTAAAATATAAAGTAGAATTCTTCGCAGACATTTAAAATGTAGTTTTGAGGAACATTTAATAGCAGGCAAGTTACGTTAAACAAAGGACAAGAGCAAGTGCCTGGGCGTTACCTCTGAACTGTGGGGTTACAGGCAATTGTTCTTTTCCTTCCTTGCATATTGTTATATTTTGCAACTTAGCTGGGAAGAACAGAAGGAAGGAAGAAGAAAATGGAGAATGAGGGAAGGAAAAACCAGATGCTTCCTTTCTACTAAGCTCTCTGGTGGATGAGGTACCAGTTCAGACAGTCAGAGCATTTGGAGATGGATGATTAATTTGCTCAGTGGCATTCTGTATGAGTTTCTGCTCTGGTCCTAACTTCTATGCTCTTCAATGTTCTTTGTAGGATGAAGATAAAAATTGCCAGACCAGCTTGCACACTGGGTTGCTGTGACGATCAGAAGGGATGCCGTATGTGAAAGTGCTCATCAAACCGCAAAGTGCTCGACAAGTCCTGGAGAGTGTAATTATTGCCTTCGTTAGTGCGATCATTCTCTCTTGCTCCATTATCCTCCGCTGGAGAGCTGCTTGTCGGGTAGTGAAGTGCACTCAGGGTTTCTACATACACAAAGAGGAGCACATTCGGCTGTCCAGACCTGTTTCAACAAATCTGGCATCAAGATATTACTGAGTGGATACCAAAGTACCTAGTGGTCACAGGAGAGAAGTATGCACGGTCATAAGAGAACAGCACCGACAATGGGCAATCCAGGCTAATGTGTGTAACTTAGTCCACTGTGAGCTGTGTGACATCAGAGTTCCACCTGCCTGAGTCCCATTCATTCACTTGTGAATGGAGAGTCACTCCAGTCCTAATTCTGTTGGAGTCATTAGAGAGACTATGCCTGGTGTGTGATACACTGCGACTACTAACACACACAAATGGAGATGTCATGTGATATTGGTCATGATATATAAACAGCAAACCCTACAGAACACAGGTCCTCTCCAAACTGATATGCAATATAGGAAATATGGGCTGTATGAAAGATTTTCAGAATCACTTCTCAATGATATCAGTATGCTCATATATATGTGAATGTTCATGAGTAGATTTATTATTATTATTATTTATGATATTTTGAGACAAGGTCTCTCTACACAGCCCTGGCTGTCCTTGAAATCACTATGTAGACCTGGCTGGCCTTGAATTCATAGATTCACCTGCCTCTGACTCCCAAGTGCTAAGATTGAAGACCTTAAAAATACCTTTGACCATGAAACACTATTTTAGGGACCTCAATGATCCTTGAAATAAACATCATCCGTGTTGACCTAAGGAAAAGCTGGCTGCAAATTGTGGCTTGCTTTTAACCTCACCTTTCTGCTACACAGAACTCTTGAGTCCTTTCATCATAAGGGACACATAGCATCCTTTACAGTCCCTGAAAACTACACATCAGTCTTACTCATCTCTGTGCACTACTGACAAGATGTTTCACCACTCTGTCACCTTCATTTTCATGATTCAGTTTTATTAGTTTATACATCTCCATTTCTCCTCCTATTCTTTCCTCTATTCATCCATTCATGTGCTCATTCCCATTTAATGGATAGGAAAATTGAGGATCAAGAAGATGAGCTACCTTGCCTCACATCAAGGAGAGCTTAGATTCAAGGTTATAAATATTTCATTCCAGAACTATCTGTCTTTTCATCGGATAACACTCATACCAGGTCCATAGATCATAGATCATAATCTAAAATAATAGAGCTCATAATATAAGTAGGAGAGAACAAACAGGGCCATGTGAAGAAAGCGGGCAAGCATAGGAGGTAGGCTAGCCTGGGAGTCTGACTGGTGTTGATTATGTTCACCGTATCTTGTAACAATGCACTGATCAGCCTAGCTCCTTTATGCTCATGTACTCTGTATCACACCTCTCTCCAAACAATGTTCTCCAAAACCTCAGAACCCTCTCAAACCCTCTCCTGCACTATGTTATGCATGCTCTGGTTTCTGAACAATAATACAGATTCCTCTGGCCATAGTGACAGGCAAAGTTTAGATAATTTCTTTTCAATCATATTCCCAGTGCATCAGGTTTGAAGAAAAGAAGGGGTGATCTGGTCTGAACTACTTTTGATGAATTCAATCAAACATACCATGTCCTTCAAGTCAAATTTTTGGGGAAATTCCCCATTTACTGTTGGATGCCTATGCATAATCAGATATATAGACACAGACATTAGGAAAAATGGAATATGTGACAAGATTTATCATTCAAAATAGAGAACCAACCAAACTACATCCCCTAGTAACCAGCCTCTCCTTTTAGATCCTGTAGAGACTCCAGGCTGTAGCACTCTCTCCCTGTGGCCCACTGTCAGTCTTAACAACTCATCTATTACCTGCGATATTGCTTTACTCTGAATAAAGTTACCTAGCTACTTTTACAGATTTGCGTGAGCCCTTACTTGAATTTTTAGAATAAGATGCCAAGTGTCCGAAAACATGCGGCCAAGACTCTCATCACCAGTAACTCAAGGACTTCTGAGAGTCCTAAGAACTGCCAAGGAGTTGGGTGAGATGGGGGGAGTGTCACAGCTGAACCTGGGATCAATATTCCTTATTCTGGTGTGCAGGAATAACAGACAGTGAATTTTGGCACCAATCAAAACTAAGCTTTGACCAAGGATCCAAGGCTTATTGGCTACTATCCTTCATGAAACCTCATTTTACAAAAAAAAAAAAAAATGTGATTATGATGGTTATTTTTTATTGAGAAGTAAATTGAACCAACAAATGTCCAGGGGACTAGTGAGGACCACCTATGGGTGTGTCTGTGTAAAGAACTGGAATCAACATAGTTGTCCATCAACAGAAGAATGGATAATAAAATTTTAGTTTTATGGGTATGAATACCACTTGGATCTAAATAAACAAATTTCAAAATTGTAGACAAATGGGTAGACTTAGAATTATAATATTAAGTGAGGTCACACAATCTCAGAAAGAAATAAACCACATATTCCCACATGTGAGATCTAGCCAATAATACATGTATAAGTGAGAGCTAGTAGATATGTGGGGACAGGATAGCATGAAGAAAAGAGAACAAGAAGGCTGAATATTAAGGGATTTGAAAGAACTGAATGCAGGTAATGGATATAATTGTTCTTCTAGTTATAATTCTGTCATGGATTTTCTTTTGTCTTGGTGATGGAATATTACATAAAACACATTCAATACTAACAGTCTAAAAGCTAATATAAAGCCTCACAGCCTCCATTTGGAATGCCAATTCTAACCATATACAAGTTTGTTAACTTGTATAGACTTTGAGTCTAGTTAATTTTGCTGTTTGATGTTTTTATTTATTTGCAAGGTTGTTTTAATAATAAAGTTTGGGGGTTTGTTTTTTGGGGGAACGGGGATTCCTAAGGGATTATTGAGACCAACTTCAGGGTATGTCTGTGATGAAGTTTCCAGAGACAATCAGATCATAAGCCCTTTGACCTAATCATCAAGGGCTTGTTTCTGTGGCAGATTTATAACATGATGGCACTATTGGGAGCTGAGGCCTATTCATGGAAGCAGGCCACTGAAGGCAGGTCACTAGAGTTTTTATCTTGTGACCTGGCCGCTTCCTGCATTTCCTTTACTTCTTCCTATCTTCCAAGGAGCTCCACCACACAGTCCCACTGCCACAGTGTTCTGCTCACCTGAGTTCACAGGCCCAAGCAACAGTGGGCTAACCTTTGGAAACTGAGATATAGTAAATATCTCCTCCATGTAAGTTGCTTCTTTCTATTACTTTTGTCAAAAAGACAAGAAAGTTAACTGTTACAGTGATAAGAAGACCCACTCATCAGACAGCTTTGAGAAAGTAAAGAGCCAATGTGTATAAAGGCCTTGATGGTGGTACTGGCCAGATGGCCTTGACCCCTTTCTTCCCAATCTGACATGGTCTGGATGAGAAGTTTGTAAGAGAGTAGATTAATGAATGCTGAGAATAGAAGAGCAAGAATGTGAAGCAATTTTACTGTTGCTATTAGTACTAACAATAACAATAGCAGCAGCAGGAAAAGCTACCATGATCACAGCCACTTATGTTTCCTAATGCAACCTGTCTTTCAAATCTTATTTTCATTTGTTAACTGATGCTACATCAGAGGTCTCCTTTTGGTAGCCTTGTAAAGCTCTGCATACATTTTCCTTTACCCTTTGTTCATTAATAAAGAATGAAGTATTCCTCATTAAAGTTTGTCCTGCCCTTCAAAGGGCATTGGGTACAAGAATTGTGTTTTAGCTGAGGACATGTGGAACAGGAAAGCTTGACTAATTACATTCCTAATTACTTGAAGCATCTTCTATTTGACAGTATAGCATGCCAAAGTGAGGTGAAATATCTCAATTACTTATGAAAAATAGCATAAGACCCCAGCCTGCTTTTTCTCTTTCGATTATGCAGGCCATATTCTAAAACATTCTCTCAAATCACAGATCAATTACCAAAAAAAAAAAATGAGCCACAACCATGTATTAAATCCTGACAGGCCTTTGATGCCTTTAGTTTTTCCTTCTAAGGACAGGTATTTGGGTGATACAATGAGGTTTTCTCAAGGGAAATAGAATATCAAAGTATGGACTTCAGCTCTGTATTATTCTTGGTTAAAGTTCAATTCTCATTGGGGTGTGACTTCCAGCAGGATCTTTAAGAGTGTCCTAGAAGGATCTGGGATGTGAAAGCAAATCTTCCTTCTTTCTTGTGGTCAGGGGTGGAACACACCACCTTTGGAATGGAGATCATTTCTGATGCCTCAGATTCATCCAATTACAGGATGCAAAACTGATGCTGAAGTGAAAAGACTAAAAAAAATTCAAGTAAAAGGGGGACAAAGGAATGGAATCATCATACCGAGCTTTCAGAAAGCTGATAATAAAATATCCCTGACTTTTTCCCCCATCTTGGTAGAACCACACCTTGACCCAGGGAAAAATAACCTGCCTGAGAGGTGAATTGATTATGAGCTCAGTGAAGATCAGCAAAGAGACACATGAGCATCACCTGGGGCTTTATTAGAATTGCAGACACTCAGCTCTCCCCTGAACCCAGAACATTGTAGCATGATGCCCCACATATTCATGTACAAAGGAACGTTTAGGAGCTCTTGAATATCCTATACATCTGACATACCCCCTTTGCTTATTTCTCAAAAGAATCTCAAGTCCACAGAACCACTGGCAGATTCAACTTCTGCTCCAAAACATTCACCAAAGTTATCTTAACTAGCCCAATACCCAAAGTGCTGGCAGGTACATATTTATAGAAACCTCTACCAGATCAAATCATAAGCAGAAGTAGCAAATATGTGCCGTCTCTTATTGATTGCTGCTACCTACCTGGTATATTGTTTAGATAAATGATCATTGGACAGCAGTTAGACAGGATTATATTATGAGGTCAAGGCCAACCTGGGCTTTATAGTGATACCTGACAAAAGAAGAAAAAAAGAAAGAAGAGAGGACGGAGAGAGGGAAGGAGGAAAAGGGGGAGAGAAGAAAGGACACGGCGGGGGGAGGGAGGGAGTGAGGGAGGGAGAGAAGGGAGAGAAGGGAGGAAGGAAAGACTAACTCAATAGGAAGGAGAGACATCCTCAATCAGTGATGTTCAGCACACGAATGTACTCAATTGTATCATGATGAGTTTAGAAGAGGATTTGATCGCAGGGGCTTATAGCAGAAGCCTGAAGAATCAACTGACCTGGACCCTAGATGCTGTCCTCAGTTTCAGACCTCAGTTATTCATGTTTAAGATGAAAACACTAAACTTTAGCCACGTGCCTTCCCTACTTGGATGCTCCTTAATCTCATGAATCCATGATCCTTTGTGAATTCCATCCTATCACACGTGTTTGTGTTCCCACAAAAACGGATTTTCAGCCACTCCAGCTTCACTTAGAGCACTGCCCTCTTCTCTAAAGTGGTGCCTGCAGGGGTAAAGAGAAGGAGAGGGAAGGGTGAGGGATGTCGGGAGGAGAGCCTGCCAAGCACACTGGCCTGAAGCAGGGCCCCAACTCTCCACCTCCACTGGGCATCTGTTTCCAATGAAGCTAAGGAAATTCCTCACCCTACCCCTGTGTTCTCTCATGGCTCTCTTTCCTGATCTAGCCTCCCTTCTATGGGCTCTGTGTCAAGCCAAAAATCCCCATATGTTTTCAGAGGCCAGAAAGCAGAACAAGGCCTGGCGCCCTGACTCCCCTGGTGATGGCTAGCTGCCAATTCTCATTCTCCCAGGCTGTTTAAAGGTTCTTGGTAGGAAAGTCCACTGCTAGGCATTTGAAGCTTGTCACCAAGCCTCCAAACTTGGCTGTGTGGGGAAGAGAGTTCTCAACGAACCAGACTTTAGTGATAGAGTTTCTCGAGAGACATCTGCCCACTCGCGTCCAGAACTCGTGTTACTGCTGACAACAGGGACGTTAAATATACCAAGAAAGTGATAAGCAAAAGGTGACATTTCTCAAGTTTGGACAATATTATCCCCTGGGAGGCATTTGACAATGTCTATAAATACTTTTGGTTGTCAAAAATAGAGAGAAAGGTGCTACTGTCATCTAGTAGGTAGAACCAAAGAATGCTCATAAAAATCCTGCAGTGTCTGTGAACCCCTCCACAGCAAACAAGGATCTGGCTCACAAGTCAGCAAGTTGAGAAAATTGAGAAACACCACTCCACACCACCGCCACCCCACCCCACCCCACCCCCCTGTCCTCCCACCCTATGTCCACAGAGAGCTGAACTTTGTCCTTGTCACACCCATGCCTCTGTTTTGTAGAACAGGAAACCTTGGTGAGGAGAAGAACAAGGAGAAGAATCCCAGTGAGCTGGTAGAAGGGCAAGAGGAGGGATCATTCCCCCAGATGCTCAAAGGCAGCCAAAGGAAAACCAAGCTGACCCTAAGGAGAGACCTTCTCAGGCATGTAGCAAGAAGGTGGAACGAAAGAATGGACTATGAGAATGATGAGCTTTGGGGTACAGCCACCACACCCATGGTAAAGCAGGTTTCAGCAATGAGCAGCACCTTCAATATGAATGCTAGCTTCACAAGGAAAGTAGGAAAGCATGGAGGAGAAAAGCTGAGGAGCCTTGCTCCCACCTAGCCTTACACTGACACTGTGTAGAAAATTCAAACAGAATTTAATTTTGTTGTTGCTGTTGGAATGATTTCCAGAACTATCCAAGTTACTCCAGAGGTGGCTTCTGGGATGGTTTTCATATGCTCCCAGGTACATCCCTTGCCCAACCCAAAGAGAAAGTTCATTACCATTTGTTGTCTCTAGTTTAGAGCCTTCATCATGAACCACACAGTAGATAACTAGCCTATATTTCTAATACTAATTCAGAAAAGCTGACTAAAGCGAAGGTTGGATTGGGTGGCTATGGGTCTGTCTCCATTCATTCATCTGTCATAATGACTCACTGCAGGAGCAGCAGTAGATTCTGAAGCTGATGAAGAAGATGGAAGTATTTTCAGGAACCTCTTCTCCATGATCTCTTTTTGGACAGTTCTGACCCTGTTCGCTTCATGTATTCCAAGGAGTTCCTTTTGGCACAGCCACACTTTGACTTACAGACAAAAATGCACTTGCAATGTCCATTGCTAAGTAGCCACATGCTATCAAAGTTGGACTTCATTTTGGAGTGCCCTTGTTGAAATATGAAGCTTCTAAATGGTTCTTATAGCACTACTGACCAGCAAACCATCCCTCCTCATCATTAGTATGCCCACAGCATATGCAAAAGTCAGACTAAATATTTATTCTTATTTTTAAAATAATCCACCACCTTTATAGAATATTATACATAGAAGAATGTAAAGTTCACCTGAAAAAATCTCACTAAAAAATTTATCTTTGCCAAGTATAAGTCAATATGCTTCTCCAATCTTTGTGTACACTCATATCTATATGTACCACTGTATAGCATATACAAATACATACACTTTAAATTTCCTTTATTGTCTACACATCTACACATCTAATTCCATCATCTACTATTTTATAGATTATAATCTTATTCTAATAATTAAATCACTTATATATCATTGCTACATGACATCATAGTGATTTACCATAATCCATATCTTATAATTAGATGACATTTTCTCTTTATGATATCACAAATAACTGAAGGAAACATTCTTACTATATGCCTTTAAGTGTTTCCATAGCTTCATAGACTGAATTCCTTCAAGAGAAACAAGAATTTTATGATTTTTAGACAGCACTTCAGATTGAAAGTACCTTTTGAAAGTCTTGAGAACTCTTTCAGACTTTCAGATATATAAATACCCATGTTAGACAAATAAGTGAAGTAACTCTTTTTACTAAAACTTTGAGAAATTAAGATCTAATATAATCTGCATCCTTCTCATTCCCCCTTGATTCTATACTTGGAATTAAAAAAAAAATAACCACTATTAGCCACTCTTTAGCCAAATAGGATAAAGAGAAAACTAGATTCACAGATGGATGTGGGACTAATGTCCAGCAATATTAGATTAATAATTATGTCATTACAATACACACTTGCTCCCTTCCATTTCTACCAGATTGGAATTCCTCACAGGAGGAGTTCATTGATATCTCATTTCAGAAAAACCTACAGATAAACAAAATGTCTGCCATAAACTATACCTTCATTTTATGGGTGAGAAATTGGCCATCAACATGTAAACAAATGCCTCAATTAAAGATGCATAGCAAGAGTAGTTCTAAGGTACCAGTGACAATTTGCTGAACAAAATAAGAGTTACCACTCCACTATGTACTCTAATGTCAGGTTAATATTAAACCCATTATTTCTGTGAAAGAAAAACATAGTTAAATAAAAATATGTTTTAGGGGAAAATAATTTAAAATAAAATGAAAACATACAGGAGGATGGCTAGTGGTAGCTTAAGGTAATCATCCAAAGAAATGACATTTCTATGCTGGTTTCCAATGCACATTTCTGGGAACAGATTAGGCTGCACATGGAAATAAAAGTATGTGCCATTCCAGATCCTAGAAAACAGACGGTGAGAGGCAAGTTGGTTCATTTCAAAAACAGAGGATATTATTTCAAACTGCTTGATGGTGAACAACCTTCCCCACATGTCTGGCTATGGCTTCTGTCTACACCAAGTGCCAAGGACATTTAATGTGTGATATTTGATTTGCTGGGTGCAAAGCTCAGATGGGGCCTTCAAGATCCATCTGTACTCTCATAGCTTTTCAAAGAGAAGCAAGGTTACTAACATCTAAGCAGGTTTTATTATAATGAGTATAATGATCAGGCCTAGAGACTGTAAGGGCTCAAGTCAATGGAGAACAGTGGGTAGTTGGTAGATTTTGCTGGGACTTGAAGTACATTAGAATCATATTCCTCAATCTATGAACTTCTGTGTTCATCTCTTTCACTCTTCTCTATTCTGGTCTGGGGTATGGTATGGCACACTCTATATGTGTCTCCATTCATAGGAACATGAAAGGCATTCATAAATTAAGGTCTGCCTGTCTGATTGTGCTGGGAAGTTTTTTTTCAACTTGAAAGTCACCAGGGAAAAGAGATCCTCAATTGAAGAATTGCTTCTACCATATTAAACTGTAATTGTGTCTGTGAGGGCATTTTCTTGATTAATGACTGATGAGGAAGGGTCCGCACTCTGGCTATGGTACCACACTTGAGCAGGTGGTCCTGTGTTCTGTAAGAAAACAGACTGAGAAAGTTATAAAATATAAGCCAGTAAACAATGTTCCTCCAAGGTCTCTGCATCAGTTCCTACCTCCAGGTTCCTGCCTTGAGTCCCTACATGAGCTTCCCATCAGATGCCTGTAAGCAAAAACAAACCCTTTGGTCAATGTCTTATCACAATAAGAGAAAATCAAACTATGACACACACTAAGCATCATTTTCTACAAACTGAGTGGTATGCTACAAAAGAGCTTTAAAAGCCAGTGATGTTTGAAATGTAGTGAGCAGTAATGTGGTGGTATTGTATTCCCCAAAATATTGTGCACCCTAATAAACTTATCTGGGGTCAGGGAATAGAAGAGCCACTAAATATAGAGGCAGAAAATAGTGGCACACACGCTTTTAATCCTAGCATTCCAGAGGCAGAGATCCTCCTGGATCTCTGTGAGTTCAAGGCCACACTGGAAACAACTAGGCGTGGTGACTCATGCCTTTAATCCCAGGAACTGATGGCAGAAAGCAGAAAGGTATTTAAGGCGTGAGGATGAGGAACTAGAGCTGGTTAAGCTTTCAGGCTTTTGAGAAGCAGTTCAGCTGAGATCCATTTGGTAAGACACAGAGGCTTCCAGTCTGAGGAAACAGGATCAGCTGAGGAATTTCAAGGCGAGGAAGCAGTGGCTTGTTCTGCTTCTCTGATGTTCCAGTGTTGACCCCAGTACCTGGCTCCAGGTTTGTTTTTATTAATAAGACTTTTGAAGATTCATGCTACATAATAGTCTGACTTTGGCACATTATAATGGCAAAGAATACATCATAGGACAAGAATAGAAGGAATTGAAATTCTATGTAAGGTTTTGATGAGCAATATCTTCATTTTTTTTTTAATTCTTCAACCCTATGCCAGTGCCCTTACTGGGGCTTTTAAATCTTTTACTAGTCTGACTACAATAGTCCACAGAGGACTGGGTATGCTAGCACGTGTTTGTAAATCTCAGCACTTGGAAGATGAAGGCAGGAGAATCAAGGCTATAAGACCAAACTGGCCTATATCGGACTATGTGATATTCTACCTCAAGGAAGCATGGGAAAAGAAAAGAAGGAAAGATAAAGTGAATGAAGAAGAAAGGATTATGACTGTCTCAGCAAGTGACTGAGGAATGACTCCGGAATGGCTGAATCAATGTGACATCCTTAAACAGGATGAGCAGAATGCACAATTTTGGCTTAATCAGTATTGAAAGAGCTCTGAATCCAACCTGATGAGAAGATGTAGATTCAGAAAGTATCAGAAAGCTGTCATCTTCCTCTGATTTCAGGGACAGAGGGAATGTGATGGCCTTATTAGAGTCCAGAACCTAGAATCACCTGATTGGAGCCAAAATCAATCAGCTATATTTTGCAAGGGGTGGGGGGCATATGGGGTAGAAAGAAAAAAGGAAGGAGAGAAAAAGAGAGAAAGAGAGAGAGAGAGAGAGAGAGAGAGAGAGAGAGAGAGAGAGAGAGAGAGAGAGAGAGAACCTGCTTCTGCCTGAAGCTGGAGAGCAAAGATCAGAGGAAACTCAACAAATTCAACTCAATTCCTAATCTGTTTCATGGCCCCTCTGTGCCCCTTGTGTTATCTGAACCGTACGTCTGAGACTGTCATTTTCTGCTTTAAAGTCTTCTGTGGTACTCAGTGCAGAGGAGGAAGGCTCTTGTCTCCAGCACGAGACACAAAATTCATCTCCATCTCCATGGGTTTGAACCAGATCCAAGATACTAATAAAATTCCCTTTTGAAAAGGCCCATCAATTGGCCTCGTGGTAGAGGTGGTGTTACCTAGCTGTACCAAACTGTTCTGAGCCCAGGAACACTGTGAGTAGAGGCTCTCCAGCTAGAAGAGGATCAAAAGGAGGGGAACACATACGTGAAGCTCAGAGTAAGCTATAGATGGTCTTCAGGCCACAAGTACCCTGGTTCCAAAGCTCATCAGTGATTGAAGTGGGTAAGTTACATCTCAGGAGGAAAAATTCTTTCTTAACAACTGCCATGTGAATGTATTCAGAAAATTCCAGGCAAATGGCAGAGACCATGTGAAGTCTAAATTGAAAATAGAGCAGAAGCAAAGGACTAAGCTCCTGGACACCATATGAAGCACATGGGTACTTCCTCCAAGGATACATAACTCCACCAGGAGACTTTAACCCACCTGCAGAAAGGAAAACTGCTCTCACCTCATTGTGAAGAGTATCCCAGAGAGAAGGAACTGGACAAAAGGCACCACTGTGGTGCCTGCTGCTGTCCCCCCCTCAGCCCCATGGTACAGGCCACTCCAGGCTCTAACCCAGCTGTGCCTATACTATATCCCCAACACTAACACCTGTACCTTATCTTTTCAGAGGCAGAAAAGTCAATAAACTCATTTTCTCACAGGAAGAATCTGTCCTCTGTAAGGCCCTGGGGAATTTGGCAGCAAGGTTTAATTTTCTGTTGAAGGATCCTGAGTAGGCAAAGAATCTACAAGGGAAAGGAGCATGGGGGAAAAATTGAAGGCACTGACATCTGTTTATGGAGAATTTATGCCACACTAGGAATTCTAGGGGTGTGATTCCAGTCAATGCTTGCAGAAAGTTTCCAAAACAGACAAAGTAAGGGCATGAGTAGGAAGTTGAAGGGATCAGAGCTGTCCATTCATCTCTAATGCTTGATTCATTCAATAAATAATCATCAGGTGTTGGAGAGAGAGCTCAGCCAGTGAAGTCCTTGCCTTACAAGAAGAAAGACCTGAGTTTGATCCCCAGAATCCTTGTACAAATGCCAGGCATAATTCTGTGCTGGGAAGGCAGAGACACACAGATCCTGGGCTAATGAGACAACCAGTCCAGCTGCTCAGCAGCCTCCATGCCAATGGAGATTCTGTCTCAACAAAACAAGGCAGACTCTCAGGTGGAGCTCGGCGAACAAGGGAGCCTGCTACCTGCTTAAGTACCTGAGTTTGAATCCATAGTACCCAAGCAAAATACTGAGCATAACTGTGAGCACTTGTAACTCCAGTACTGGGGGACAGAGAATCAGGCCAATCCTGAGAGCCAGCCAGGCTAGCTGAAATAGTGAGCTATGGGTTCAATTCAGAGACAAACACTGCTAAGGCAGAAAGTGACAAAGATACCTAATATCTTCCACCTAATATCTTCCTCTTGACTCTGCCTAAATATAGTGGACACTCAAATGCAGCACGCACACACGAGGAAAAAAGGGGAAAGGGAGCTGGAGCAATGGCTTTCTGCTGAAAAGACTGGCTGCTCTTCCAAATGTCATGGGTTGGATTCCCAGCACCCACATGGCAGCTCACAACTGTCTAGAACTCTTGTTCCAGGGGATCCAAAGCTCTTTTCTGGACTCCTCAGTAACCAGACACAGGCACCCATTTGGTGCAGACCTATATGCATCCAAAATACACATACACATAAAATAGGTAAAAATTAAAAAACTTTTTTTAAAAAAAGGTTAGACAGTGCCTGAGGAACAACATCCAAGGTTGCCCTCTGGCCTCTCAGTGATCACATTTGCGTGCATATGGACAGGCATGTACCGACAGAAACACATATCTGCATTTAGGTGTACACATGGAAGTAATTACAGTACTTTTCATTGCCTAGTGATCATCATCAAGAAGCTCCAGGGGCTAGGCATGGAGTTAGGATTAGAAGCCCAGCACAAACACAGCATCATCTTTTTCTCTGGGCTGTCTGTATCTGTGAGTTGGAAGTGGAAACATAGGTAAGGTCTTAAAGAAGCCTCGTCCAGAGCACTAACCTCCATTGCCAGCTCTGCCCAGCCATACACAGCAACAAGGCACTTACTCTGTACCTAACCTAGGGCTTGCCAAGAATCTATAACAGACAGAAAATACTTCTCTTCCATTTTCAAGATATGTTAACAATCTGGGTGCATCTCACAATTGATACAGAAACTTAATGTGGTGGTGTTTGTTTTTCATTTCTTTGTTTCCTCCTAAAAACCAAATAAGAGCTAACAAAACAGCAAAGTCTATGGTGTTGATCAATCAATGGTGTGGATCGATACAGTCTTGAATTTGAATAAGTATGGAAATCGTTTATAATCAAGATATTAATACCTCCCGCTTGGGAGTCACTATGCAGACTATTCGGGAAGGAAATGTGGGATAAAATTTGCATCCCCTCTCTCACAGGATGCATTAGTGCTCGGCTGCTTTGTAACTCCTGCCTTTACCACATGCTTACTGTCCCTGTGAGTCAATCAGTGCCCCAGTGAAAAACAAGCAGAAAGAGAAAATCTGCTTCTTGTTATTTAGTAGGAAAATGAAACACTCCCTTCACACTGTTGAAGGTGAGGACCACGAGGTTTAATCCAAACTGGAGTCTGTCTCCCAATGACTCCCTCAGGGTAAAGACAAAGAAGTATGTATATACGTGAGAGAAGGGAACAATTAGGACCATTGAAGACAATGTGTTTTGTCCTGTGTCAAATCAAGACCTGCCCCAAACAATTTCAACTGCTTTCCTGCTAAACCCAAACTCAACTCCAAGAAACATATACTAATTTACCAAGCCTCCCAGGACCTGGGATTTGAAAACAACATGTAGGTTTTGAAATAGGGTTCCCAATGTGCTTTAGCTCTCCTCTAAAGTGCCTCCACATTAAGCACATCAGAAAAAAAATGACCATGATGGATCTAGTGTGTATTTTTAAAAGACCATGCGAGTGTGTGGAGATGAGGCCACTTTAGAAAAACAGGAGTTCATTAGAAAGTGGTGGCACCTGGGCTACTGAGATGGGCGGCTCAAGGGCTGACCTTCCTCTCTCCTCTTAAATGAGACAGGAGAGAATGGGATTTTTTTTTTAAATCACTCCATCTTCTAGGTTCTCTGGGGGATGTTTGTTTTGATGAGATTTCAGGCCTGATTTCCAAGAATAAGGAGGTGCCAACTGTTTGTAAAGCTCCTAAGCCAGCACGTTCTCTGGCCCTCAGGAGATTTATCTTTTATTTATACGGAACATTTTTAAAAGCCTGTTACTGAGACAAAGAAGAGACTGAGTGATTTCACGTAAAAGGCAGCGCCATGTTTGGAAAGCCCACCCTTCAAGGAAAACAGTGCATGAAGTTACAGAACAGTAAATGGAGAAACTGGTTTTAGTCATTCATTTAAATTCAAACCTAAGTCAGCAATGTTAGGCTTGGGCAGATTAATTTGCACGCAGACACTATTATTAAGGAATGCACAGTTTGGAGAAGGAAGCTAACTTGCAACTAACATAAACTTGAGTTTTGAATGACATTCTGGGCAGCAAAGGAACCAGGGGAGGGAGAACTATGAACTTGTGCTGCATGAGGACTTTACAGGAGAGGTGGCCTGAGTTGATATATTAAAAGCACATCATCTCGAGTTGATGTTATCTACGCTACATTGTAAACTAGCAGGAGATTTCACGGCATGAGATAAAAATAGGCATTTATTCCTTTATCTTGTTCCGATTCAGGGACTCTACAGTTGTGTTCAAGATTGGGCCAAGGCTGTATCTCTCTAAGGACAGACTGAGGTTGGAAGGATCTATTTCCAAGGCAGCTTGCTCATGTGGCTGGCAAGTTACTAGGGCAAACCCAGAGAGGCATAAATTCTTCACTCTGTAGACCTTCCCACACAGGGCAGTTCATAGCATGGCACCTAGACTTCCCACAGCTAATGAGCTAAGAAAATAATGCACTATATTTTGGGACTTAGCCTTCTCCAATTGGAGGAGGCTGTCTATCATATCCTCAGTATCATCCCTCTGAAGTGTAGAAGAGAGTCGCCTGACCAGGGCTATAAGACCAAAAGCTTAAGAGTCATTAGGAGCCATCTTGGACTCTCTGGCTACTATAAGTCATGATGGTAAATAGGACAAGAGTCAGTCATCATTGTTCTATTTGTCCTTTGTTTGGGAGTTGGAGAGATGGGTAGGTCAGTTCAGTGGTTAGTGAACATTACATTGGAGACATACATAAGCCTTTTTTCAAATCCTAGCTCCATCATTACTGGATTTCTCACTTTTTTGGGAAGTGAGTTATGTTATAAATTAGAGAATCCACAATGGATGCAGGGATGGAAGCCACATGTATTGAAGCAGGACCACCTACCTCCAGCTGTCCCCAATCACCTTCCCATAGACAAACATGTGAGAAAGTTAGAGCCATTATATTTGAGAATCCCTTGTTAGACGGCCTTTCCTCATGCCCTAATACATTAGTTGATACAGAAAGTTAAATCTCTGAATCTAATTTTTCACATCTGTAGAGCTAGAAATAGCAACTTCCCAGGAGTCCAGTGCAGAATGAAATAATGCATGAAAATGTTTTTCCAGTGTCTGGCCCCAGAGTTCACACACTTGTCATTGTCACTGGTGTCCTGCTTTGAATTTACGAGCAGTGTTGCCACGATTGGGTAAAATAGAAACAATCGGTGGATTTGGCAAATGCTTGTACTCATCCACCAACGGTGTCACCGGGGAAGGATTTTAAACAACTTCCTTTGGAGACCCCTTTCATGGGAACCTTGGGGATTTTAACAAACACAAGCAATGGTTTCCAGAAAGATTATACACTGGACTGCTTGGGGACCAGGTTCTGTCGTGAACATCTTGGCCTTGCTAGTTCTCAGTTTCCAGTTCCAAGTAATAAAAGACAAAAAAAAGAAGGAAGAAAGAATGAAAGGAAAGATAAAATGAGGGAGGAGAGGGGGTGAAAAGGCAAGCAAGGTCAGTATTTCTTGCTTCCTGAGGACTGCACGAAACAACTGCAGCAATCGGGCTGTTTATCCACATTGCTTATTTGGCTCTGCATAACATGTTGCTGCGGAAGGTATTTTATTGCTTCAAACAAGTTTGCATCCTCTGAGATGAACAAATGATCTACAAGTCACCGTCTGGCTCCATGAATCTTCACTAACCCAGTTGCAGACACTTCCTGCCCAGCAATAACTCCTGTTGTAGAGTCCCCTCGCTCCTTATTTTTTAGGCGCCTGCACTTGTCCCAAATGGATTAACAAAGACGGCTGGTATTTAACAAGAAAGAGTCAAGGAGGACTCTCTCTGCATCTCCTCTCTGAACCTAGTCACCTAGTGAAGGAAGCAGGCAGTGAGGCATCCTGCAGTTCATTTGTGGCCAGCCATGGGCAAAGAATCCTCCTCCTGAATGTAATGGGAATGTTTACAGAGAGGATCAAAATGAAGAAATTAGTTAGAAGCTGAAATTCTATCACCATCTGATTCCCTGACCCTAAGATGGATAATCAAAACTGCTAGTTTCTTTTCTCCTCTTTTAAAAGGATTGTTTTTTTAAGTTTTAATTTTCCTACTGAAGTTTCTCTGGCCAAGTCACCAAACTTTTCTTCAGAATTACCTACAGAATGAATTTCTATGCATCAGTGAGTAAAAACAAGCTGACAAGATGAGCTGCATCCAAATGGAAAGTAAGCAAACAAACAAACAAATGAACAAACCATAGGAATGTGCTGGATGGTCCCAAATATCATACTGTGCTGATCTAATCCTTGGCTTCCCTCATGCTTGTTAGTGTCTCCTACCCATGGCCGCAGGCAACTTCCAATTCCCCCTGGAGAACTCCTTTGGAGTACCAACTTCTGATGACATTTCTTTATCTCTGGATTACCCCTCTTAATGAATCTGGCTAAAGAATGAACAACTAGGACAGAATTGAATGTAAAGGGATTCCCCGAGGGCATGGTAGCAAGAAGAAAAGATACAGTTGCCTGCTTACTTCAAGTCAATGATAAACTGAGAACCTTAGGTACTCTTAGCCCAGTGTCTAACTTGTGTAGTCACAGACATCTGAACCCCAGGCCTGTTGATGTTGAAAGGTCACCTTGCATGTCTGCTATGCAAAACCCACCCCCAAGCCTGGGGACAGCTGCTTCTTTAGTTCTATTCATTTTTTACCATGTAAGGAAAGTCATCTTTTTTTTTTCAAACTGCTTTTTAGTATTTTCTACTAAAAAAAAAAAAGGAAGATAGAAAGAAGGAGGGATAGATGGAAGGAGGAAAGGAAGAAAAAGAAAGTAAGAAAGAAAGAAGGGAAGGAAAAGAAAACAGACCCGGCTTAATTTTCCTTTCGTGCCTCTGCCCAGCTTCACTCCAGTTGGTTCTCATTTGTGGCAATGTGTACTTTGGAAGCAGAGCCCTCTGCCTTCCCGTCAACTCCCACCACCTGGGATATGTTATTGGGATGGGGGCAGGGATGCTGATGCTCCTACTCCACACTGTGAAAACAGATTGTTAAAGAGGTGATCTTTTGCCGGGGTTGGGGGTGGGGTGTCTTGCTTGAACCCTTCCTGTTGGACTGTGCTAGGGAGCCAAGGGCTTGGTCCTGATCCACATATCCATCCAAGAATTGCAAACCCCAGACTCACTCGGGTGGGGTGATGGTTCTCTGAAACGTCTCCTCTGTTTGCATCACTTGGGGGTGAGTCTAATCAAGATGGGCTGTGTGCATTCAAAACAGCTGGAAAGCATTACAGGTCAAAAGTTGAAATCAAGTTAAGAACAATTGGAATGTGCAAGCCTGTTGTTTTTAATCTCTGCTTCTTCCTCTAATCTGTTCAGTTTTCCTCTGGAATGAAAGGTCTTGGTCAGGACTGGTGTTGACTCAGGGCCAGTAAAGGTGTAGCCATGAAGCTAAAGTTGAAGAAGTCAGCAGAAGGACAGCTTATGTTTGCTAGTAAAACGAAGAAGATATTCCAGGTGAAACTAGAGAGAAGGGACATGTAGAGACTGAGATGTTCTCGCTGGGAAGATTATTGCAAACTGCCCAAATCCCTTACCTACCTACAAGTATGAGAAATAGAACCAGAGACATTAGTGTCTATCTCAAAGTCACACAGCATCTAATGGCTAAACCACTTGAGAGCTTAGCATAGTTAGGTTGTACCATGGTTTAATCACGCGAGATGAAATTGTCCTAGTCTATTGGGCCTTGGGTGATATGGCTTCAACCACTCTTTAGTCGCTGGTCCACATCTTGTTTAGCTACGACCCCCTTGGTGCAGTTTCCTTTCCCACTCCTGAGTCTGTGAATGCTCTGTCCTTCCTAGGTATGTCTTCTTCCTGCTATTATATGGGATAAACATCTTCTCATGGCGTTTTTAGTGATGAACCTTTTCAGAGTAGCCACCTCATTGGGCCCCTATCTCCTCAGCTCCCTTGCATCCCCCGAACACCCAGCCCCTAGTAATCCCCTCCCATCCCACGCCGCCCAACCAATGTTTACTCTTCCACTACCACCTCCTACTATGAGAGTGTAAATCCCAGTGCTGGAAACTTAAGGTACAGTCCATCTTGCTAAATCTTGCTCTCTAGTGTCCAAAATATGACTGGTGTCCAAAATCTTTTGACAAACCAATCAAACAACCAACCAACTAAAGAGTAGATTCAAAACTCATCTACTGTCTCCTTGGTAATTAAACACTAGGCTGTGCAATGGATTCAAACTGAGCACACATTATTTGAGCTGGGGTAGATTATGCCCCTCCCCTTGATTAGAAATGAATTCTGTGACTGAAAGTGGCCCATGCCACTTTCCAAATCTAGGTTTGGGACCAGCAGCTTCTGATCTTGCAGCCATCCCTAGTAGCTCTCAGGTACCATGAGTACTCCTGAGACGATCACCATTGCCAAGATCATGTGAAGATGCTCCAGCATGGATGGAGCCCTCCTCAAACATACACCACACAAATTAACACAATCATTCTATACCCCCTTTCCCCAACACAGGCTCAGCCCGCCTTCAAATACCATGGGCTGACCTCAACAAGACATAACTGCAATGGGAGAGTGACAGTTTGCAAATGTTTATCTTGCCTTTGTCCTCATTTCCTAAGACATGGCTCCTAAAATCTTGGAAACCTCTAGAGTGATAAGTGTCTTTTTATGTATGTGAAAGAGTCAACCAGTGTCTGGGAATGTCTGGTTATCAGAAAGATCAAAGCACAGTAAAGAGCTGGAATCGGTTGGCCAATCCACTGTGAATTCACAGATATCAATGCTTGCCTGCAACAACCATAATTCTTCAAAAACAGCATGGGCCAAACCACACCCCTGTGTTCCCTGTTTGGAACATTCTGTTTGCTATCTGTCTCTCCTGCATTACACTTTTTTAAAAAAATTATTTATTTATTTATTTATTTATTTATTTATTTATTTTACATCCCTGATACAGTTTCCCCTCCTTCCTCTCCTCCCAGCCCCTCACCCCAACCCCCTCTGCTCCCCCCAAATCCATTCCTCTGTTTCTGTTTAGGAAATAGCAATTCTCCCATGAGTATCAACAAAACATGGCATATCAAGTTGCAGTAAGACTAAGCACCTCCCATGTATTAAGGTTGGGCAAAGTGACCTAGTATGGGAGTAGGATCCCAAAAGTCTGTAAAAGAGTTGGAGACAGCCCCTCTTCTGATTAAGAGTCCCACAAGAGGGCCAAGCTATGCAACTGTGATATATATGCAGAGTGCCTAGATCAGGCTCATGCAGGCTCCCTGGTTGTTGGTTCAATCTCTGTGAGTCCCTATAAGCCCAGGTTAGTTAATTCTGTGGGTTTTCTTGTGGTGTCCTTGACCCCTCTGACTCCTACACTTCTTTCTCCTCTTCTACAGGATTCCCTGAACTCTGCCTAATGTGTAGCTGTGGGTCTGCCTGTTTCCATCAGTTGCTGGAAGAAGCCTCTAATGACAATTGGGCTAGGCACCAATCTGGTCACAGGAGATGGCTAGTTCAGGCTATATATCTGCTATTGCTGGAAGACTAAGCTGGGGTCTTCCTTGTAGATTCTTGGGAAATTCCATTGTGCCAGGTTTTAAGCCTCAACTAAAGCTCTTTTATACTTTCATGGACTGATTAATGGTAACAGTGGTGATGTCAAATGATTAAGAGGCCTCTGACGATTGTTGTTTATATGTTCCAGATTGTCTTCTGTTAATGAAGCATAGTTCCTCTTTCATAAGTACGTGTAGAGGAAAGAAAAGTCCGAATACAGAGACTGTACCACTCACTGACCATCAGATTCATTCATACACCCCATCACCGAGGGGGGGGGGGAACCAGCTCTGGAGAAACCCTCCTGTCCCTGCTTCTGTTGGGTCTATTATCTCCTACCCTCCTTTCTCTCGAATCCTGTTCTCAGCCTTACATGCACACCCACAGTCACGCACACTCCCAAAAATGACAGGAAGGAACTGGATAAATATTCCCACTGTGACTATTTCTGGGTAGCAAGATCATAGGCATATCTACTTCCTTCTTGTGAATCTCTTTTGTATTTTCCAAATCTCCTATAGCAAATGCTTTATTTTCCCCAAATGTAACAAAAATAATAATCAACACATACGAAGCGAAAATTTTGTGTATGTGAAAATTAACACATTATTCCCTTTGTTGTTCTCATTAGGCGCTACCTGAAAGTCTCCTGTGTCCTGAATGAATGAATGAGCAATGTTCATTGTGCGAGTGTGAACAGACAGCCTCAGTTTACATGCTGACTGTATCAGTAAAAATGCTTTTAAGACTCTGCTTTTGCTTCTCCTGCATTCTAGTTTCTATATTTTTGTTTGTTTGTTTAAAGATATTTGTGCTGAATTCCTTTTTTCAAAGTAAAGAAACTCTTTTCTGATGTGAATAACCATTCTGTCACTTATCCTTTTACGGTCCAAATGCTAGCATTTTTAAAAGGAGTTTCTCCTTCTGCATCTATGTTTATAAACTAATGGCAGCCTCTTAAACATTCATTTAGCAACTGGAAATTTCCAAGACAGCGTGTTACATTCTGGTTAGAATTCAGTTTAAGAGAATGTGCATGAATTGTTCATGCACACGGGAGATGAAGTCTCCAGGAACATGAATTATCAAGTGCAGATTTGTAACCACAAACATTTCTTCTGTTAGGAGCAGCAAGGGAAGTATGTCAGTGTCACAGGCCCTTGCTGCTCTGGGGGGGCACAGTGAGCAAGCACCCATTTTCTCAGAAGTTCCTCTCTGCCTCTGTCTTCCTTTCTCTGACTGGCTTGCCAGACGCCAGCCTGACAACTCATATTCTTTCACAACTTTTCTAAATAGGTTACTAGTTCATGCGCCTGATTTTTTTCCTGCATTCCTGTCGACTTGCCAGCTCACTGTAACCCAAATCAGTCCAGCTTGTGTGAGATGAATTCAATGAGCGTGGAAGCTGCCTCCGAGTGAGTCCTCCATGGCTCCCCTGCAGTATGGAGGCTCCCCACCAGAGCTCCTGTTTTGGATTCCTTCTGCATTAGCAGTTGAAGTGGGCCTGGCTAATAGGCCAGAGCCCCTTATCTCTGGAGATTTTCAGCTCCCTAAGCCATCCCAACAGGCTTCTTTCTTGGTCATTTCTCATCGCTTAGATCTATAAATATTAATTGCAAGCCTCATATTTTAAAACCCCTTTGAGCATATTAAGTATTTAGCCACATAAATCAATCCTAAACTAATCTTAGTGGTTTCGTCATACTTTCACAAGTTCCAGAACTTTCCATTTTAGCCACCACTGTTCGCTGCATTTGCCGGAGGTTCTTTAATGACTTTTCAATCAGCTGGTTCTTCCTTTAGATAAAGAAGCAGAATGAGAAAGGGGTAGAAAAGAGGAAGAAGGGGAAGGAGGAGGTAACTAAAGGAAAGGCAAGACATTGGAAAGGAAGTGGAAACACAGGGAAGGAGGCTGAACTCTGCTGGAGACTTGGGGGCGGGGCGGTCAGAGAACTGCTTTGACTCCCTCCTTCTCCCTGGGGCTCCTGAGCAAGTCACTTGACCTCTTTGGGATTGGCCTGGTTGAGGGGACTTACCCAGCATCCTCTACAGGAAGATCCCAAGTTTTCTCTTGATTCTTACCAGAACACGCTTCTAAAGGCATCCCCAGGTAGCACAGGCAATGTAAAGGAAGCTTTGGCTTCTTGTCTAAGTGCTAATTAATGCAGGTAGAGGGACCCCAGGATGAATGGCCAAGAGGGGAGGCCCAATTCTGGATTCAAGATGAACTAGAGAAGACTGGCTCCCGGCACTGCAGCTGTTGCTGTGTGACCCTAGTGGCCTTGCCCTTGTCACGGGAGTACCTGTGAAATCCTGGCATCATTGGTCACTTTATACCAGACTCTCTTACAGGGCAGCAGGGCATGGAGCATTAGGCATCAGAGTGGCCAAAAGAGAAGAGCCGTTCAGACCAGGGCACAAATATTAACTTTTCCGTGTTTGTAGCCATAAGCCAGACACCTTACCAACCTGAAATGCATCTTTCTTGTCTATAAGGGAATGATGCTCCTGTGTGTTTCTTAGGTTTGTTATTCAGAATAAAGGAGATCATGCTGCAAAGCCAACCGCTCAGAGCCTGACTCATAGTTAGTGTTCAATAAATGTGAGCCTTTATTATTACCATATTTCCTGCATTCAGAGACACCATCGATCGGAAGTCAAAGCATCAATTTAATAACTTCTCAGGGGGAAAAACAATATATTAAACACACATTCCCATTTTAACACATCACAATTTCAACAATATTAAAAGGCGAAAAGAAATGTGTCTTAAAAATCAATAATATATGGTCTTATTGTCATATTCTGGAAGCTTTTAAGTCATTTGCTGGTTTACTTGCCTTCCCTTGCTTAGCCTGGAGTCCCCAGGAGATGTATAAGTACCGAAAATAAAGAAATCACCATTTGTTCACCATTGGGCCCTTGATGATTAGCATAGGCACCAAGTGAGTTATAGGATACAATGCTTGAATGTTGTATTAATACAAGGGGCTACTGACAAAATCACCATCAGTTCATATAGTGGCACTTTTTCTTATGTCTTTATATGTTCTCACAACTTAGTTCTTCACCTGCCTTGGCAAGACTGTTTGTTTACACATTTGAATACATATATACTGTCAAGACATATGGGGATTAATTATATAAGAAATTCATAGTATATACCATAATACTTGACAAAGAATTCATGACAAATTAAACTTGAAATCAAATATAAAACAAGGGTAGGGTGTTGACCATGACCAGCTTATGATGCAGTGTCAGTTGAAGCACCTTTACCACTATAGGTATGCTTTAGAGAGCCATAAATACCTGCTCATAGAATCAACTTAAATTCCTCCTTTCTGTTTACATACCAAAAATATCAACATAGAAGTCATCCCCAAATTCAAAAGAATTTTTAGTTGCCCATTCAGCAACTAAAATACTTGCCCAGCCATGCAGTAAGTATCTGTTATGACCCACTGCATGTCCGGTGCACACAGATGCTATAGGTAAGAAGCCGTGTAGAATAGCCTGGAGGATAGGGCTGGCACATGAGAGAAAAGCCCCTTATCAATAGACAATTGCTTCACATCAGTTAGTAAGCAGCATTGAGTCAGAGATGAGAGAGCACCAATCGTGTAGATCAACTAGACTGACAGAGGAGAGCTCTCTGGGTTTGCATGGCCTCAGCCATTTTAGACAATGAACCAAACTCTAGGCCAGGGGACCTGCCAGATGCCAAGTGATGTTTCAGAGATGTGTTTTTAAAAATTAAATGGCTTCTCGTGAAATGAGAAGTAAATTGTACACATTCAACTGTCTGGAGGATGAGTATAATTACATGAATAAAAGTTGTTTTTAATTTTAACTTATTATCAGGTTTTGCTTTTCAAATAATTAGCACAAATAATAAATGAGGTCCATTTACTCTAATTGGGAGGAGTGTTCTTGACAAGCGACACTTCTGACATATGCTCTTTGTTGATGAGGATGGAGACAGTTTACCAGGGGGCCATAAGAAACAGCCTCATTATCAGAACCAAACAGAAGAAGCACAGAGCTAGGCAGAATGTGGTGAGCCCAGTTCTCAGACCTAAAATGGAACTAAGTGAGATAGAAAACATGAGTTGGACCAGGGCTGCCAGAGATGGAGGTGATCTAGGCTGGTATTCAATCATAAGAAAAAATTAAATGATGGCAGAAATGAATAAAGGTCATGCTAGCCCGAGAAAGCACTGTCGCTGAAACAGGACTTTCCCATTGTGGCACAAGTACCTAAAGAAGATGCTGGAAGCTTGCTCAGTGATGCTGGCTGCAAAAGGAACTCAGAGCCGTGCTGTTTGGACTTGTTCTATAGTTTAGATTGTCATTATCCCTGAAAGGCTCATGCCTTTTGATCTCTGGCATATTGGTAAGTGGTGGGACTTTTGAGTGATTGGCTCTGATGGGAGGAAGTCAGAGCACTGGAGATATCTACTTAAAAGGGATATTAGAACCTCATCCCATCTTCTCACTGTATTTTACTTTTAGCTGCAAAGTGATTGTTCTACCACATGCTTCTAGTGTGATGTTCTGCCTTTCCACAAATCCAAAAAGAATGGAGCCAACAGACCATGGGTGAAACATCCAACACTGTGAGCCAGGACAAACCTTCCCTCTTTTTCGGTTGATTACCTCAAATACTTGTTATAGGTGATTAGCTCAAGTCCGTGTCACAGAACTGGAAAGCTGACTCACAGTTGGCACTAAGATTAGGAACCTTTGAACTGGGAAGTGCAACAAACTAGTATGTATTTGAAGAAGAAAAGTCTAGTGGTACTGAGATTCATGTGGGATATTGAGAAACTTGGAAATAATTATTGCAATTGTTCAATGAGTGAAAGGTCCAAATATCAGGTAAGCAGATGCAAGGACCTTAGAGATCAATTAGATGAGAAAAGAGAGGGTAAGGAAAAACATCCTGTCTTGTTGCATTGTAAGGAACAAGGTTGTTATGTTCTGTTGCAGAATGTTCTAGAACACTTACAGCAGTGGTCTTCAGCTTGGCCACCTGCAAATTACCCAGTGACCATGACACAAAAGAACACCACTTTTCTATGTGAAGAAGTGATCCTAGACAGAAGTCATTGGTAGAAGTGAAGTTTCAAACACAACCCAGAATGAAAAGCAATAACTCTATATTCACCTGCATTAAAGTATTTTACATTATGTTACTCCATGCAAGGAACCCAGGGAACCTCTAGGAAGCATTCTAATATGCTGATTCTAAATGATAGCTATTCTAGTGTGAATGTTCACTTCATGAAAATTCGAACATTTGTGAGAATTTTTATTCAAAAGTTTAACTATAGAAAAATGCCCTTATTCTGTAGAGGGAATGGATTGCCCTGACTAATGTGAACAGGTCTTATCCAATCAATTCAAGACTGAGTTGAACAAAGGGCTGAGTAAGAGGGAGCACCTGCCTGGCTCCAGGGGCTGGACTATCAGTCTTCTCCCTCCTCTGAATGGAACTTACTTCATCGCACACACACACATTTCTCTGTCATCCTGACTCAGATCAGAACTACACAATCAGCTCTCTTGGGACACCAACTTGCCAGTTGTAGACCTTTGAACTTCTTGCCTCTGTAATCAGTTGGCCCTCTGTAACTTCAGGCACTCTGTATCTCAGGATGCAGCCAATGGCAAACAGAAAACATTTGAAGACACAATTGTCCAATGGCAAACAGAAAATATTTGAAGACAAAATTGTGTCAGTGTTGAACCTATGCAGACTTTCCTCCTTGTCAGTATTCTCTGCATAACATGTATTTATATAGTATTTACATTTTTACTATATTACAAGTAATCTGGAGATGACTTAGAATATATGGGAGGATTTGTGTAAGTTGGATGCAAATACTATTTATTTAATGAAATTGAGCATCCACAGATTTCATTATATAGGGGAGGTCCTGAAACCAATTTTCCATGTGTTCTTAGGAAGGACTACAGTGTATATTGTACAACATAAGAATTTTAATAAAAGTAACAACAACAATAATGCCTTCCATTTTGGAATGCTAATGCCATGTGCTCCACAGAAGCTGTCAGATTCTGACAGCAACCTTGTGAGGTAGAATGTAAAGCCTCATTTTATGGATAAGGAAGAAAAGGCAAAGAGAGAGTAAACATGCTCGTCCAGAACATAACAGGACAAGAACCCAGGACTCTCTCAGTTCTAGTCAGTACTGTCAACTTGGCAGAGCCCAGAGTTATGTGAAGGAATCTCCATTGGGGGATTGTCTATACCAGGTTGTCCTGTAGGCATGTCTGTGGGTAATTTCTTTGGTTGCTAATTGATGTAGGAGGGTCCAGACCACTGTGGAAAGAACCAACCTTGGGCACAGGAGCCTGAACAGTGTAAGGAAGCTAGCTAGGCAAGCCACTAAATGCTATTGCCCTGTGGTTTCTGCTGCAGTACAGAGATGCTGCCTCAATGATGAATTATGACCTGGAGATGCAGGCCAAACAAACCCTTCTTCCCAGAGTTGCTTTGGCCATGATGTGGCAGAACAAGAGAACAAGCAAGTAAGTGCTATCCTTCCATGGTTTCTGCTTCAAGTTCCTGCCTTGAATTCCTCCCTTGGCTGTCCTCAGTGAGGCTCTAACCTGCGAGGGACAATAAACCCTTTCCTCCCTATGTACTTTTGGTCATAGTTGTCCCTCACAGCAACAGAGGCGAACTAGGACACTCTCCATTAGGTGGCCTCATAATTTCACAGCAGTGATTCAAGAAATGTAGACATAACTGTTCTACTTTAGGCATTAAATCTAAGAGGTCTTTATGACCTCGCTTTTCTGGAATAGTCTGACAGTCTACCCAGTGCCTCCAAACATTTGGGTTATTAATAGGCTCAGAACTCTGCTTGCTTCCCTAATCCCTACACTCTGGAACACCTACCTTCATTATGAAATTTTCAATCAAACAAATGAATTCAACCCAGAAAAGCAAACACATTTTGGATAGAATAGTCATCCTTTTAAATCAGTTTCTGTGTTTCCTGTATAAACCAGCAGCCCAGAGGTACTATTTCTGAAAACATTTTGTAATGGAATTTTTACCTGAGTGCTACTTAGCATTACCATTACTATTTTTGTTATTAATAATGATTTCTATAGTGGTTGGAGCAGACACTGCCATTCAGAGACAGAAAGTACAAGCCTGGTCTGATACTTAAGTCAGCAAACGAAATAGGGAGAGAAGACTCCAGAGGAAGAAATTAAAACAGATGGCTTTATCTTGGACAGACATCTACCTTCAGGGACCAAGAAGCAGGTAATATGACAGAAAGATTCAGCCAAAATGGAACCCAAGGACAAACATTTCCTCCACTCTGTCACAGTAAGTGACTCGGTCTGCTGAAGGTCACTGAGCCTTGCCAGAGTCTATAGCTCCTTGACGGATTAGCTTCTTCCAACAGGTAGATGTCCCAGGCAAGTTCTTACAAATAAGATTGCACATGACAATAAGAATACTGGGAGCTCGGGGGCAATGGCACTGCTTTACACTCCATGCCATTCTCCTGCTGCAGGGACTGAAACGCAGGTGAGCATAGGTCCATGTGACAATATTATCAAAGGCCACCCTACACCATGTAAGACTGCCTAAATGGGAAAACCCAGGATCCCTACTATAGCTAGCAGCTCAGAAACAGTGTCAACTAACAAGTGTGTTCAAGATCATATAAAATTTCCAGATTCTACCCTAGACATCACTGGGACCTGGAGATTTATATTTTAGAAATAAAACTAAGGTCGTTGCAGAATGACAGATTCACTCCAAGTGTCACAGAGGATGAACAACTCTCAGTGACAACTGGCAAGGGTCCAAAATAGCACAAACTGAGGAAATCCTGAAAGCTTAGGGAGTAGAAAGGCATTTTCTTCAATGGCCCAGTAATCAGTTTTCCATCAGTTTCTACCTTTTGATGGAAAACAGATTTCAGTTATGCACCTTGCCAGCATACATATAAGCACATTAATGTTTCAGCAAAGAGTAGTTTCTGCAAAACAATAATAAAATCGAGAGTATACTTCAGCCAAATGAAAAGGAAATCCAAGAAAAATAGAAAAGAAGTCCAGGAAATCCAAGGAAAAATGGAACTTAAACTCAGAAGGGCAATCAAGTCAAATCTCAGGGTGATGAGCATGTGGCAAGGAAGCAATTGGTTGGAATGGGGACAGGAAGTCAAGAGGTGCCAGAAATAACCTCTTCAAGAGGAAAACAGCCTCTGTCATCGAATTTGTATAAAGAAAACACTGCAACTTCTTAATAGGAAGGTGGAGGCATAGGGTTTTTTCTCTATCAGTAAGAAAAAAATAAAAGGACGCTGGGTAAAACATAATGCCTGAAGAGGCCTGGGTTGGATACAAACATGAAAAAGGAGCATTTGCTGGAAATGAGGAAAGAAAATACTTCTTTGGATTTAAAGATTTTCCTGTGTTCTTTTGGGTGGCATGAGTTCAGAGACATGCTTTGTGTGTCCTTCAGTGTGAGTCCAGCCAGACCTCAAGATTCTGGGTAGGGAGCAAGTGAAGTCCTGAGTGAATATGTATTGTTGACATGGGCACAGCCATGTCAAGGACCCCAATGTCTCACCCTATTGGAGTGGCAAAGCTTTCTCTGGGTGAGGCTTGACAGAGGGATGATAAAGCTTCCTCTGGTTCAAGTGTGGAAGTTTACGGTGTTTGCAGAAAGTGTCCACAATAGCATTCTCCCCAAGATATTTATGTCCGAGGACTGCTCCCCTATAGAGACTGCTCCTCCTGAGATTAGCTAAACCTTTTCCTTGATTTCTGTATTCCATTAATCCTGTTTCCTTGTTCAGCTGTATGTGACAATCCCAATTCCCTGTCCAACAGTCTATAATAAATGCACTGAATTTCTAAGGTCCTATTGTTACAGGGCATGCACCAGAGAATACTACACAGTTTACAGACAACTGAAAGTCTTTTTTTTTTTAATTTTATAATTTCATTTAATTTTACATATCAGCCACAGACTCTCCTGTCCTCCCCCCTTCCCCCACCCCCCACCCCCACCTTCCCCCCAGCCCACCCCCCATTCTCATCTCCTCCAGGGCAAAGACTCTCCTGGGGATTCAGTTCAACCTGGTAGATTCAGTTCAGGCAGGTCCAGTCCCCTCCTCCCAGGCTGCACGAAGTGTCCCTGCTTAAACCCCAGGTTCTTCATTCTAGCCAGCCAGGGCTGCTCTAAGGTGTTCAGGACCCAAGTGTAGCATTGACTGTTTAGGGTAACGATTTTTTTTAAAGGCAAAACCACATCCTGGTATCTCTCTCCACAGTTGCAAAGGCAAGTTTTATGCAAACAAACAGTGTAACAGACACTAAGATAAACAGTTTGCTGGGGGGGGGCGGGGGGGGGGGGGTGTTTGCAGAAGTAGGCGGTTAGCTAAGGCATCTTGATCTCAGATTCCTAGAACATAGTTGGGTAATTTCCCAAGGGCCTTCCCATCATCAAATTCTTGTCAAAGCTAAAATGGCCTCAGCAAGAATACAAGATGGAGGAATCTCTGCAGTGTCTTTCCCTGTCACATTGTGTCTTCTCCATCAGAGTGCCCAGTCCACCAATCCTAGCTAATAGTCTATACTCACATGCCTGTCCTTCCCCCGTTCCCGCCATGCCCCAGTAAGGCCAATCACTGGATCCATGTAGAGTGTGGCAATTCTGTCTTGAGTTTGTGGACGCTAAGAGGCCACAGACCTCAATGGCTCTGACAAGAATTCTGAAGCCCGGAACTGCTCAAATGCCACCTGTGCCTATACAGAAGCTCTGTAGCCTTGCACAAATTACTTTAACTCTCTGTGCCTTCTGTTATTTCATCAGAGAAATGTCACCTGCTTCACAGAGATTAAATGAGCTGATGCATACCAGGTGTCGATAATAGAAACCGGCTGAAAATAAGTACTCAAATAAGAAATAGTATTATGAGTGTTGTGATAATAAAGTATACAAATAACAGGTGATTTCCTATGCAATTACTATGCTTAAAGTTAGCCTCCCAACAAAATATAGATGACTAAATCATAGTTACATCATTTAAAGTAAATATAGAAACCAAAAATGGCATAGCTGAAAAAGATAGGTAGATAAGCAAAAGTATATCAGGATATTTATTTATAGAAAATAGAAATATTCAGATATTATATAAATACATAGACTAAGCTAAGCAATAAAAGGCTTTTCACATATCTATATGCTTTAAATAATTTACTTAAAACATAATTGCAATCAATTTAAATTTGTTCTTTAATTTTCATTAACTGTATAAATATACGATGTATCTATTATAGATATTTGTCTCTATTTCATCTTCATAATTGATTTGACCATAGCAAAAATTATTAATCAGTGATTTTTAAATATAATTTGAAAAACAAACACTAAATGCAGTATTTACTAATAACAGAGAGCAGGTGGGGAGGGAGGTTAAAAGGAGATCTAAGTAATGACTCATGCCTCTGCAAACTGCTCTAGGAGTTCTGCATACTACATAACTCACTCAGTCCTCTTTCAGTCATTAAGTAGCATCATCATTATTACCAGCATTTTACGACTGAGAAACTTGCAGCAGAAAGAGACCAAGCACCAGTCCTGGTCCTCTGGCTAGTGGAGGGTGGTGATTCTGGACTGCTTCCCTAGTTCACCTTTCATGGTGGGAAGGTAGAAAGAGTGGTTTGCATATTTCATTTAGAGGAAGGTTGCCAAGGCCAAAGGAAAAAGTCACAGCAACAGTGGGGTGAACAGTGTCTACAAAAATGCCATGTCTGTCCAGAATCTCTGTGACCTTACTTGGAAACAGTCTTTGCAGACTTAATCATTTAAAATGAGACCATATGGAATTAGGTAGACCCTAAACTGATGATTTGTGTCTATACCACAAGGAAGTAAAATCCATGTGGCATTTGCAGCAAAGACTGGAGTGACAGCTTCAAGCTAAGAGTCAAGACTGTTGAGAAAACCAGAGGCAAAGATGCAAGGGAGAGCTCTTCTCTCCAGCCTCAGAGAAGGCATGGCCTTGAGGACTCCATGATTAGGTGTTACGAGACTCTGGAACTATGAAAGAAGGACTCACTGTGCTTCATGCTACCTACCTAGGGGAATGCCTCACAACTATGAAACTTAACTACCAACAAAGACTTCCAAATAATGCTGATCATGAGTTGAAGGAAGAGGTTCACTGAAGTTGATGGCTTGCACTACTTTTTGCTAAAACAAAACAACAAAGCAAAACAAACCAGTGTGTCTTTCTTTGATAGTAGACAGACTTCAAGATGGCTCTGATAGTCCCGGACTCCTGGTATTCACACTTTCTGTAAAACCTCAGTGGGGATACAATCAGGCCTATGGTTTTGAACATTAGAATATATGGAAAGTGGCCAGGTATCTTTTTCCATGGTGCATTATGTAAGACTGTCATGCCCATCTCTCTGGATGTCCTCTCTCTTTTCTTTTATCTGCTTTAATAAAGACATTAAGGTGAGGAGTCCACATCCCACAGAAACCAAGCAGTCTCTGCCCAGTGATTGTGTAGAAACTAACCATGTCTCCCACTCTCAACCAGCAAGAACCTAAAACTCTCAGGCGAACAGACTTCAAGGAACTGAGTTTTGCCAAATACTTCAGAATCTTGGGAGCTTGAAGTGCTTCCCTGGTCCCACCTCAGATGAGATACAGCCCCATTGAATATCTTAAGTTTTTCCCATGTGGCCCAGAAAGAGAGGACTTCGTTAATATTTTCACAAACTTTCCATCATAGAAACTGATAAATTGGAGACAAGTTGTTTGAAGCCACCATGATTGAGATTTTATTACTCACCAATAGCTAGCTAATATTCTCCTGTAATTAAACGTAACTGAGACAGGCAAGCATAAGGGACAGCTTAAGAAGCTGGGACTCCCCTTGCCTTGAGCTTCTCACACTCACCTCTATGAACATCACACCTAGCAGCCTCCTGCCAATCTAGGACTCCCATCTGCTTCAAGCTGCACCATGAGGTAAGTTTCTCCTCCACTTGACAACTATCGAACTTAGATTCCGCCCAATCACACACTGCTTCTATCTTGTAAGGAAGATAGGAGATCAATCCAGCCTGAACTGACTCGGGGTGCATACAAAATAAGGTAAAACTAGGTCTTCAAGTGAACTTTTAAGGAGACAGCCTTTTTCACTACCTAATGCCTACATATGACTGGAAATAATATGAAATAATACACACTGGAAGAGATATGCAAAGTGGAAAAATGGCTATTTGACCCCAAATAAATTCCCTTGGTAACCAAGTCCTTCCTCCTTTAGACTCTATATAAAAAGCCCGAGGCAATGGCTGAGAGCCCTTGACTGTCTTCACTTTCTGGGTGCACTGCTCCCTTGCAGTCTTTTGATCTTTTGTATTGCTTTACTTTAAATAAAATTTCCTCAGGCTACTTTACAAATCTGTGTGAGCTTCTGGTTCATTCTTGAATAAGAGGCCAAGAACCCAGTAACTCCAGGTTTAGCCACCTAACCCTGTAACATAACAATAAATGTAATAACAAACTTGAGATGATAAGTAGCCAGTTGCGGGACTGGGGTAAGGGGAGACTCCCCACCTCAGACAGATAGGGCAATCAAGGCATGGAGAATTACAGTAGCATGAGCAGTTTCACGGGGACAGTTAATAGCAAAGCTCCATTGATGCCTATGGATTCCCAATGGCCCTCTGTTTTCTAGTTCTCTTCCGCCTTCATAATGACAACTGGGATTTTTTTAAGCAAGATAATTACCCAAATCAAAGGCAAAAATTCACAGTTTCATCTCAGATTATGTTCATAGTAAGCTCTGTGCCCAACACCCCCTACCTAGTTTCTGAGAGGGGAAATGTGTTAAATAACAACTTAGTAGACAGCTTTTTTTTTTTTTAAGCTATAGCCACATTTACCATTATTGTGGCATTTTTTTTTTAATTGCTCCAGATTTGTTTTTTGTCTGAGCTGAGGTGGAAAATTGAGAAACAGCAAATTCAACAATAATTGATTTTATGAGGAATATGGATGTATTGCACACACTGTATATTAAAACTCATTGCTATTGTATTGGCCTTGCATACCATACACTTCTTTTATGGTTCCCTACTTCTCAGTGCTCTCCCTACTTAATTGTTCCCATCAGCTTTATATTCCTCATTCCCTGTCAGGCAGAGGAAATAAATAGTTAAAAAACCTAAGTGCTCATCAGACACAGGCAGAGTTCATAAATGAAAGTGGGCAGCCTTGGGTAATTTAAGATATTGCTGTGAGCTGGTGTTGCCAAAATGATGCACTTATTGAACCATAAACAAAAGCAATTAAGATGAGATGTTGATTACTGTGAAGGAAAGCTCCTCTGTAGTATAGACTTAGAGTCACCAGGGAGTCTCATTTGCATAAACATCTCTAGAATCCTGGGATATCCAGGAAGGTTTGCAGGTATCCTTTGCAAAAGGAGTCTCCTGAGTCCTGGGAGAAATCTCGAGAGTTCCCAAAAATATTTAGTCAAAAGGAATCACAAGCAAGCAGCAGAGGCTTAACTAGTTTCTTTACGTACTGCCAAGAAGGGAAAGCTTTGAGATAGAGGGACACATGGTCCAATTCATAGTTAGAAAGCAGTCCTGCCTTAAAAATCACAGCATCAGTCCAGTGTTAAAGGACTTGGTGCAGAGGACATGAAGGAGACATTCTGGAGTTACCCTTAATGGCAGGACCCTTCCTCAGGCCTTGAACAAAAAGCAGCTGCGATTTGAAGAGCCAGACAACAAAAGCTTGGCTCTCCAGCTGGTGGTGCATAGGCTCAGCCTAAACGCAGTCAAGGTATGAACCACAGAAGCATGAATATGCTGTAGTTCCTGTAAAGGAAAAGGGATGCACGACTTATAACAGATAGGGGAACAAAACCATGAACAAACAACCCCCGCCCCCCCCCCCCCCCCCCGCCCCAGTTCACCCAGCCCTTCCCAGCAACTTACTAATGATTCCTGTGGAAATCTCTAGGTAATGTTTTGAACGTCTCCTTCTAGATAAAAGAAACAAGCCTGATTGTGAAGAATTGTGCCCAGAAATATCTAAGAGCGAGACACATAATGGGTCCTGGAGAGCTGTTTACAGGGAGAAAAGAAAAAAAAAAAAAAAAAAAAAAAAACAAGGAAAGAATGGTGTCCAGATGGAAGGAACAGGAGCACACATCACTGTGACTGAAGTTAAGGTCAGGAGTGACATTTAGAAGTGCCTGGAGGAGGCTGGGAAAGTGGAGAGATCACGCTGGGGCAACGTGCCCCAAGACACGTATGAAGCAATGGGCAGGAACAAGAAAGGCAGAAGAAAAATGAGCATCCAGCCAGACAGATGATGTTGGGTCAACTCAATCTTTCCTCGTCTGTCTAGAGAGACTGCAGGCACATGTCACAGCATGCCGATCAGCCCCAGGGAGCAGTGATTGGCATCTGCAAGCACAGTATCTGGGAGTAGATAGACAGGGAGACAGGTCCAAATGTCACCAGCCGAAGGCCAGAGCACATCTCAGCCTGACTGGGGCCACTCAGACAGGTGAGTGACCGTCAGACCAATGCAATCACCCTGAGAAGTGCCTTGAATTTCATTTCAAAGTGGCCAAGTCACATAACTGGGAGCTATGTCTGTGCTGGTTCAGATGTGGATTAGACAAGGGGAACTTGTAGAAAGGAAATGCATATGTAGAGAGTACATATTTTATGCTATACTCCACCAAGAATGTGGCATCATTATGTTGAATAGTAAATTGCTAAGTGGGGCTTATTAGATCAATTTAACTGCTAAAGAAATGGGCTCAGATAGACTTTCAAATTTTAAATATGGGCTAAAAAGGATAGTTCAGTCACTAAAGTCTTACCTGCAAGCATAAGGATCTGAGTTCAATTCACAAAACCAGTGTTCAAAAAACTACACCAGGTGATGTGGCACATCATTATGATCCTGTGACTAAGAGAAAGTGGCCAGAGAGGTACAACAGCTAGTGCAGTTGAATTGGTGAGCCCAGGCCAGTGAGGGAGGCTGTCTCAAAAAAAGGTAGAGAACGGTTCCCGAGGAATGACAGGAGAAGTTGTTCTCTGGTTTCCACACACACGCATACACACACATCACATACATATCAACACACACACACACACACACACACACACACTTACACATGTGACTACAGATGAAACTAGGATGAAATCATGATTTCTTTAGCTATGGAAATCTTGGTGTTTCTAGTTTTCACTTTAGATATTGAAACCTAGAGATTCTAAGGTACTCAAGGTGAGATATTTCCCAAAACAAGGAGCCAGATAAATGTGGAGGAATTTTAATGTTTATTGGACTAGTGTTACTGCTCTTCTGCTGTTGAAAGAGAAATGCTTTATGGGATATGTGGAAATTTTCATGATATGAAGGGGTAGCAAAAAGAGTCAAGTCTTTTTTTGTTACTGTATTGGTCTGCTCTACTGTCCAGCATTCCATAATAGCAGACTGAGTCCCTAGTCTCTTTGGGTTTGTGTTAAAGTGCCACAGATCCTCTCCACAGCATCTACCACATTTCTTCTTCACACAGGTGTAAAAGGGAACTTGTCTCCCTCCTCAGGGAAGTGGTCGTGAGAACTGAGGGTATAAATCTCAAACACATGAAGTTGCAGGTTTAAGTCTGGGCCTTCTCATATCCTAAGAGGTCACCAAATAAACTAATAAGTTGTAGAATGTGTCTTAAATTCTCACATTTGAGAAAATGATATTTCCATTTTAAGGCATTCGAAGAGCTAACCTGAAATTGCTAAGCTGTGCAGCCTAACACCCAAATATAGAGAGCACAGGTTTCTCGTTGTTAGATCCTACTGTCTTAGCCAATGTTCTCTTGCTATTATGTGGTACCCAAGACTGAAAACTTATGAAGGAAAACTATAGCTGGGGTTTGAGGGCTGGCTCAGTGGGTAAGAGTGCTTACTGAATGAACATGAGAACCTGATTTTGAATCCCCAGCACCTCCACAAAAGGTCAGGCATGAATGCTCCCATACCTTTAACCCCAGCACTGGGGGATGTGGAGACAGGAGGATCACCAGGCTTTGCTGGCTGCCAGACTAGCCAAAAAATAGTGAGCTGTATGCTTGGTAGGAGACCATGTCTCAAGGGAATAAGAGAGATAGAGCAAGACATTAGGCCTCCTTCCACGGCCTCCATGCATATTCACAGGTGTGTGTGGCACACACACACACACACACACACACACACACAACAGAGAAAGAAAAGAAAAGTGGGGCATTAGCTTGTAGTTCTAGCAGCTGAAAAGTTCAAGATTAAATGGTCACAACTGGAAGGAGTCGCCTGCTCCATTAATACATAACAGAATAAACGACACATGACATTATTTGAAAGAGCATGAAAGCCAGCTTTATTTTATGACAAACTGCCCTCTTCTTCTGATAACTAATTCAATCCCATAAGAGGAATAAACCACTCAAGAGGTATAAATACATTCATGAGGGCTCTACCCCTGCTCCCCACTAGTTCCTGCCTCCTAATATTTCTGCAAAGCAATCAAGTTTCAACATGATTTTCAGAAAGACAAAGCCTATTGAAATTATGCACTGCCCAGGTCAGCTTTTAAGTCTTGAGTTTCTATTTCTCAGTGCAATCCTGTCACCACAGTGGCTCTTGGATTCTGAGGACATATTTGTGGTTTAGAAATACTACTTTCAGTCTACAATCAGAAAATAGAAAACTCTACATCCTTTGCAGTAGAAGAGAAAGGAGGAAAAAATAGAGGCAGGGAGACTAAGATGATGTATTTCTCTTGTCACTTGGAGTGTGATATACAGGAGGAAGAAAAGATTTAAGGGATACCTTAGAAGTTCTTGCTATAGGTCATGCCTATGATGGGATACTATGGTGAAAGAAAGGGAAGCATAGAGCGTTGCCAGGCTTCAGTGTGGTCTATTAGGTGGAAAATAGAGCTAACAGTAGAGACTCAGTAGGAGCCAGGCAGATGAAGGAACTTCAGGTACATTCAGTGTGGCACACCCAGTGGATATACAGGAGATAACAACACTAGGAGTTGGATATGACACTCTGTACTTTATAAAATGCTGGGCAAGAGATCAAGAAGAGGCATCCTCAGAATGTAGGTGGTGATGGTCAGAATGAGTTAACTGGGAAGAGCTAGCCAAATATGAGGATTGGGAGAGTTACTCTTTGCTTTCAACTCAACTGGAGTAGTTAAGACATTGGTGAGATATCCTTCTGTATTTTTCTGTGGGGATTAACTGAGTACAGAAAAACTCACCTTGAAATTAGGCAGCACCATCCCCTAAGGAAGGGCCCTGGAATGAAGGAAAAAGGAAACATGAGAAGGGGAGCTGAGTCCTGGCATTTCAGACTTGCCTTCCCTCCATTTCCTATCCACCCTGATGTGAGCTGCTCCTCTGCCCACTCCCACGCCCCTTACCATGATGGAGCTTTGAGTTCAAATAAATCCTTCCTTCCCTTAAGTTGCTTCTGCCAGGGACTTAATCTCAACAATGATGAAAGTAACAAAAGCAGGGAGGATGCTGAGAAGGAGCAATTACTGTTCATTAAAAGCAGGTAACACTGTCTGTGGGATACAGCAGGGCTATTCTAATCACGAACACACAGCAGCTATGGCTACCTGCATACAAAGAAAGGTGTGAAAGTGGGACTGGGATTGTTGGAAAGAAGCAAATCCAAAGTATGGAAAGAAAATAAAAGAAGGCAATAAGGGCTGAGTATGATCGCAGTACATTCTATATGTGTGTACAATGGTCAAAAATAAGGTAATTTTTAAAAAGTGAAACCAATGAAATAGCTAAGCTAGCCCACCATCTGTGATACGCATCTGATTTCACACCAAAGACAAAGGAATCTTGCCAAGTCCTGTCCTCCACTAACACCAGTGTCAAGATGAGCACGTCAATAGTTCTGTGGGACATACTTTCTTCAAATGGATACAGAGAGAACCTCTAAAAGCATGAGAAACAATAATAGTTTTGCATAAGGAAATGCCACATCACAGGGGCTCAGTCTGGAAAGGCAGGGTGTTTGAACAATGACTGAAATCACACCTGAGAAGCTACAAAGATGAAGTTTGCTTATTTAGTTTTCCAGAGTTTTCTGAACGAGTCATCATTTCCCCTCCTTTGTGAGCTGCAAGTGCTCTAGAAAGAAGACCTTACCCCTATCATAAATCTGCTAGGTTCCTTCTTAACCAGCTGGGCAAGATGAATGAGCTTAGCTCACTGATACAAAGGCAATTGGGACCATCACCATTTGCTTGTATTTATCTGCATTTATGTTAATGGTTTTGTTCTTGATCAGAGCAGTCATAAGACCTGGGAAATGTTTCTTGCACTCCAGGTTAGTCTGTGATGAATTATGTGGGAGTCACAGAAAAGCCAGGGCATATGATGTGCAGAAAACATTTCCTTTATTTATTTATTTTTGATTTTGATCCCAATACCACAGTTTTCCTGCATACTTGGGACCAAACCAACTCAATTTTTCATAGTCTGCATTGTCATCTGATTGATTTAATGCTCCTTGTGGTCAGACTTTGCAGAGAGAAAGAACACGCATACATTTTTTTTCTTTCTTTCTCTGTCTGGTATGCTTTTTCTCCCTCATTTTTTCCCAAAGGGTAATTTCACAAAATCACAGGACTGGGATGGGGGCCTTGGTGTACATTTTTTCTAACTCTTTACTATACAGAACATTGAGCCAAGAGAAGTTTCTAAGTCACTTCCTAAAGTCAGGCTATGTGCCTGCACATCTCACTGGCATTGTCCTATTTAACCCCCATGAAACTCATAGAGGATGCATATGTTGATATTGAATTGAATGAATGTCAGTCACAATGGCCATATACCTCCTGTGGCCACAACTAAGCTTGGTTTTTGTTTCCTGTAACTAAAATATTCTTGAAAGACAACTATGTTTTTCCCTAATATTTCATTTATGTCTACCTTCAAGACACAATAAAGGTTGAATGACTACAGTCAAGATCATATGGTTCACAAAGCTTAGAATGTTTACTCTCTGGTCTTTAAAAAAAATAATCTACTGATTCTTGATTTAGAAAATATCATTTCCACAGATACCACATTTTCTATCGTAACAAAATGCCTGAATTGGGTAATGTGTAAAAGGAAGAGAGATTTAGTTAGATTAGAGTTCTGGAAGTCCAAGCATAATCTTGACTTCTGCTGGGCTTTGCTGGGAATATCATATAGACAGCATCACAAAGGCACCTACATCTGTAAGGGAGATGACACAGCAAACAGGAAGCAGGCTTTTGTTTATCATGTTGTTCCAATATCAACTAAGCCTGCAAAAGCAATATGAATCCTTTCTGAAGGTAACAGCCTAATGACCCAACAACTTTTTGCTAGGCCATACCTCTCAAAGGTTCTGTCACTACTTAACACCACCACATTAAAGATTACGTGTAACACCTATTCTTTGTTGTCAACTTGACTACATCTGGAATTAACTAAAACCCAAGCAGATGGGTATACCTATGAGGGAATATTTTTCTTAATTAAATCATTTGAGGTGGGAAGACCCACTCTTAATCTGGATCTTTTGCTATAGAAAGATCCACCTTTAATCTGAGCCACACCTTCTGTTGCCAGCCTATATAAAAGACACAAAAGAAGGAAATTGTCTCTCTTTGCCTGCTTGCTCTTTGTTTTTCATTAAAGCCTATTTCTTTGGGATTCTGGCATATAGTGAAGACCAGTTGAGACATTCACCCTCATGGACTGAATAACTACTACTGGATTCTCAGAATTTCTGTTGGTAGACAGCGATTGTTGGACTGGCTGGACCACAGTCTGTAATCCACTCTAATAAATCCCCTTCATAAATATTCATTCTATCAGTGCTGTTCCTCTAGAGAACCTAATACACCATGACTAATACACCATGCCTGCAGCACATGAGACCTTGGGGTTAAACCACATGTAGACCACAGCAGCATACAACTGTGATGGTAAGGCCATGTTCTATCTCAGTCTAAATCTCCTGTTCTATTATACAAAATAACTCAGGAAGTCTGTCTGTTCATTCTCACCCACAAAGCGACTCAACCACATTCTTACAAGCCAGCAAATATTTCTGCAACAATTACTGGCAGCAGCAAGATTATGACTGTGGGTCAGGCACTGAGAAGCAGATGGTTCTCTAGATTTCCCACTGCAGTGGGGTGTCTTTTCTGTCTTTTTTTTTCCTACAGAAAGGAGAGCAACATAGAGGTCAATTTGAATAGAACCCCACTTTCTCTACTGGAGAAGAGTGCCTGGAAGAGGTAGAATTTGTACAACATGCTCATGCCATGGATCATATAAAATGTTCAAATTACTTCTAGAGCACACTCAAGAAGTTGAAAGATTGTTTTAAAGATGCAAATAATGTGAATGGTGATTCTAGGACAAGAGGACAGGCAAGAATGCTAGACATAGCCATTCACTGAGAGTTTAGTACATGCCCCTAGATCAGTATGAAAAACATCTAATATTCTTCAAAGGTTTTTTAGATGCGAGTGATTTTGTAACATAGAGAGACAGACACCAAGAAATGCAATGTTATTTATCTACAATACCACAGTTAGCACATAATACAGATAGAATTTATAGGCAGGTCTGCAAACAAAACTCACTTTCTTTCCCATAGTCTACTTCTAAATAAAACGAGTGGAACAAGAATTAAGTCTGAGACTTGGCCTCAAAGATAGTTTTTGCTATTTGTAAAAGTGAAGTAAATTTACATGAACAGGCATCAATCAGAGGCAGAGATTCATGGTCTTAGGAGAACGGGAGTCTAAAGACAAGAAGAAAGGAGAAGGAGAGGTGAGGAATGAGTGCTGGAAGGGAAGTAGACAGGAGAGGAAAATATTTAGGTCAAAGTTATCTGGCCTTAGAGATCTCTGGAGATGAGTCAGACCAAATGAACAAGAAATGAGAAAGTAGAAGAAAGATCTATTGGTGGAGGTGAAGTCCATAAAACACCAGAGAGAGTGAATGTTTTACCTAAGGTTTTGATTTGAGATGAGATCTCTACATAGAGGGTCTAATGGCTTGGAGAATTGTAGAGGAATTTATGGGGTCATTTGGTCTGATCTTCTGTGTAACACTGATATCCTACAACATCCACCACCAGGAAGTGCTCAGCCCCCATTAATCACCTCTCTTGACAAGGAGCTTACTCCCTACAATGTCAGGTCCTGTTATGACAGGTGATATCTTTGTGACTTGTTCTGAAGGATCTCAATTTCAGCCCAAGGAAAATATATCAGACACATTTAAGTATTCCCACCCGTAAATTTTCTTGAAGTACATGGATGCCTAGCATACACACACACACACACACACACACACACACACACACACACACACACACACACACACACACTCTGGTTATCATCTTCTCCAAAGCAAACTCCCAAATCATGATTTACAGTTTCTTCTGTGCACACTCTACCCACTGGCAGCCATATGTGATGCCAAAGTCCTTAAAGCTTTCATTCGGAGTTCCTCTAGACAAGAGAGAAGACAGAGGCTCAGAGAACATGAGTAACACCATGGTAACTTAGCCAGAGGGAAAGAGACAAACTCAGATCATTCCTCCAACCTGAGGACTTTGACCTTTTTGTAGAAATTATGATAATTTTATTCTTGACTTAAGATCAAAGCAGGAAAAGAAAAGTAATGAGCATGTTTTCATTTGGTGTTTGAATACATTAACAACGTGGAGTAAAAGTAAATGATAAGGGCAAAGGGCATAATTCAGAAGTAGAACATGCACTTAGTATATATGAAGACCTGGCTTCAATGCCTACTACCAAGAAAATTAAAAATAAAAAATAAAACAATAATAATTAAGCTACAAGTAGAGTTGAGTCAGAGTTGTAGTTGACATGTTAAAAATATCATCATATAAAATACCTTTTTGTGCCAGGTGTGATGGATGTATTCCAAACACTTGGGAAGCAGAGGCAGAAAGATCAGAAATTCAAGACCAAAGTCAGCCTGGGGACAGGAGGTCCTGACTCAAAATAAAAGAAAACACAAAATACCTTCTTAGGTTGCTCTAGTGGTTAAATGAAAAAATCAGTGATTTATATCTATAAATGGAGGTGAGAAATTCCCCCAGTTTTCTGAGAATAAAGTCCTACTTCCTTTCGTTTATCAAAGAGTAAGAATTTATATTGGATAATTAGATAAACTTCCCCTCTTTGTCATTTTATAATCAATAACATCTTTAAAATCTACTTTCATGATAATGTCTTCTAATAAAATGCATCAGAAGAAGCCGTTTCATGGACTATAACTTTATAGACAATGAGGTTAATCAGAGTGGATACATTTTCAAAACTGATTACGACTTCTCCAGTCTCCAAGGTCGAAAGACAGAAATCAACTATAAAATTTTGGCTTTAAATGACATCATAAAGACAATTTCCAGACTTCCCTCTTGTCATTGTTATACCCAATACCTTTTGAAATCCAGAACTATCTTTCTGTGAGTGTGTTAATGAAGTTGTAACTCCTGTGGATCCTTCCATGTGGTGAACTTCAGTGCATGGCGGATGAAACCACCCACAGCCACATGAGCTGAAAGTTTGACTTCTAAAGGCACAGGGCACCTACTGTCTGACATACTCTTACTTTTTGAATATTTTAAAGACAAGGGGAATAGACACTTCAAAAATAACAGATTCTGCTTTGCATGAAAATATAATATGTTTCCATCTTAATGATGTAAAAGAATAGCTTGTTATCACAGTGCATCTGAAGGAAAAAAAACAAATTACACATGCAAATGTTTTGGGGCTAATTAATTCAATTCTGGAGATAAAATTGGGACAGTGCATAATTGTGAGCAGATTCCTAATAAGATCTGGAGTCTAGCAAATTTTAACCAAGGTACCAGAACATATATTTCCAAGAGGTGCAGCTTCTTGCAGACCCCTATGTCAGTGCCTGATCCATTCTAGGTTTGCAAAGAGCCTTAAAATGCTGATGAGTTATTTGTCCCATCATGCCTGCTCTGTAGGAACCTCAGGGTCAAAATTTAGACTAAATAAGTAGAAATTCTAGTTACTTTATACAACTTAAAGTGCCACCTGGGAAACTGGAATTCATCTGCAATGGTGATGTAAAGATGTTGTCTTAAAACTTATGCCAGTTCCATTAACTGGCCTGAATCTGAATAGCCCAACTCACTTTAACTTATTGGAAAGAAGGAACATGGGTCTGTTGTCATATAGATGTACATTGGAATAATGAATCTTTCAGTAATTTGCTATGTGATAGAAGCAAACATTAAAACCCTTAATATAACCTCAAGTTTTCATCTGTAAAGTGAGATTGAAAATATCCATGCTCAGAGTTTTGTGGTTAGTTCTGATGAGAATTAGAACCCAGAAAGAAAGAAAGAAAGAAAGAAAGAAAGAAAGAAAGAAAGAAAGAAAGAAAGAAAGAAAGAAAGAAAGAAAGAAGAGGAGAGGAAGGAAGGAAGGAAGGAAGGAAGGAAGGAAGGAAGGAAGGAAGGAAGGAAGGAAGGAAGGAAGGAAGGAAGGAAGGAAGGAAGAATTTGTGTTTGTGTTTAGAAAAATAGAAAAAGGTCTTTACAATCCCAGCTGCCTTTTATGTGCATTTGGTCCTAAAAAGAAGAATTCTTTTGTTCTGTCATAAGACCAAAATCTGATAGAAATCACAAAAGCCTTGAGAGATTCTATTAGCTTCCACAAGGGCAGGCAAGACGAGTTGATTAAGCTTCTCACATTTGGGACAGAGGAATTTAGAAGCATTCTAGATCCCATCATAAATAAACTATCTCGGAGCTAGGTGTAAGAAGACTCCTAGTCATTTGTGTTTGTCCCTTCTAGGGACATTGATTCTGTGCTACAACTTCCCCAGTTTTAAAAAGGAGCAAGAGGTTTCTTCTCATAAGGCATAGAATCCCTTCAGCCTAGCAAAGAAGAAAAAAATCATTTTCACTCTATCTCAGATAAGAAATGAGTAGCCTAGAATAGAGTGAAGAGTGTAGAAAGGAGCTGTAATATATAGATGTGCCCAGGTTGGCACTGTAGTTCAGTGGTCTTCACTTAGAGGGCATAAAGCTATGTGTCCTTCCCTAGAGGGTATTATTATTAAAGAAGAACTCTGAGTAAAATATTTGATCCCCTCTCCTTCCTATTCTCTACCTGTGCAGAGAGATGGGTGTTTATGATTAACATTAAAGTAATAATAACATTTATTGTCTATACATGCCAGATATGGCTAAGTGTATTATATGAATTATCCCATGAGATGAGTGACAACCAAGGACCAGATGATTAAAATCATTTTCCCAAGGTCAACCAGCCATCAGAACAGAAAGCCAGTCTTTGAACTCAGCCTAGTAGCCACAGAGCCCAAGATGTAATCCTTGGTCTCTACTGCATTTTTAGTTAAAGGAGGTGAATGATTTTAAAAGGTACTTTTAGTCAGGAGGGAGACTGATTGCTGGTAGAGATAACTGACAATGTTCTCCCTGGAGCAGAGCTCAGGACACAATGTCTGATACATTATGAATTCACAGGGGGGACTGCTTGTGAGTCACACCTGTTGTTACCCATACTACGTGACTCCAGCCCCTGGGGAAGTTAGAAGAAGACATGGGAGAAGAGAAGGCAAGAATGCTACTGGCCATGTTACAGGGCTCCATGGCTACAGACAAGGCATGGACTGCCCAGCTCCAGGTCGCTCCTTTTCTCCAGTTTTGTTGATATCCACAGTCCCACAGCCCCACCCGTGTAGGAGTGTGGAGAGGAAGCCGAGCACGTCATCTGTGTGTGTGTGTGTGTGTGTGTTTTCCTTTAATTCCTTTTTTTTTTTCATCTTTTTATCACAAGTTCCTTGGTAATTTTCCGATTTCAAAGGAAATATTTGGAAGGATATCTGAGGACTGGATGTGTTCATGTTTTACACCAAATGCTTTCAACATGAGAATCCGCCCAGTCGTATCTAATAAAAATATCCTTCCTGAGCTGGTACCAGGAGGTTTCATTAAAATAGCAGTCGATAAGCAGAGCTGACTTGGCACCAAGGAAGAAAATCACAGGCATATCAGGCCTTTGGAATTCAAGAGCAGATGAACCCAGGCCTTTTTTAGTTGTTTTAGGACCATATTCTGGGTGTTGCCTGGTCAGATGCTGAGGAACATACTGAAGAGGGAGAAAAAAATATCTTTTCATCCTATCTTAGGTCCATGGCTGAGGCTCCTGTAGCAAAAGACAGATTAATAAGGAGACAAGCATACAGATTTATTTAATGTCTTATATGACAAAGGAGCCTTAGAAACGAAGATCCAAAGCAACAGAGAAGCCTGTGTGTTTGGATGGTATGTTGGATGAAAAAGTAGAGAGAACAGCAATAATATGGGAAGCATTTAACAAAGCCAGTGTTTTCCTCATCTTCCCCATAACCCTGTACCTTCAGAGGTGAAGATGTTCTTAGCCTTAAAATGCAGGAAGGGAGGACAAGGGAAAGGGAAAGGCAATCTTCCTGTGTTTCCTATTTGGGAATAGCATGTTATGAATCCTGACTATTTATACAATCCCAACCATTTCGAAAGAAGTATTGGAGACCTACTATGTCTCCATCATGCCCCAAATGAATCACTGCCAACGTCCCAGAACCAAAGATCCCTTCTATTGGTGATCTAAAGCATAGATGAGCTCTCCAAGGAGTTTCTTCCTAGTGCTTCATTTCCTTAACACAATTGCCCACTCAACAAAAAGGTCAAGCTGACAAAGTGGTGCTGGCCTGAGATCCTAGCCAGTAGGAAGTCTGATGCAGTATTACCAGTTTGAGACCAATCTGGAAAACTCAACAAGACCCTCTGAAAATATTTTTTTAATCTTTTTGTGTGTTGTGTGTGCATAGAAACACAGCTGTAGCATGCATGTGGAGGTCAAAAGACAATTTTGTAGAGATGGTTCTCTTCTTCCATCTTTACAAGGGTTCTGGAGTGAAATTTGGGTCTCCAGCTTGCACATCAAATGCCCTTACTTGCTCAACCATCTCACAAGCCCCTTCAGAAACCTTTTATGTAGTTGAAGGTGTAACTCACTAGTAGAACGCTTGTCTAGTGTGTATAAAGCCCTGGGATCAATCCCTACAGCCTCCCAATGGAAGCCTGAACAAGTAGTTCCTAATATGTTCATTATAAATTTCAGCTGCTTGGTGCTGGGGACACCAAGTTAATAGGGGTCTTACCTGAAAGGAACTTAGCATGGAGGTAAGACCTGTACAGAGTGCAAGAGCAGAAGCCACCAATCCCACAGGGGGCTGAAGGGAGGAAGTAATCATTCCCAGCTGGAGAAGCATGAAAGACTTCCAGGAGGAAATGATATGGGAACCAGGCTTGAATGTGAGCATCAAGAATGGGAGTGGTCACATTTAGAGAAGTGATGAGCATAAAACACGCAAGCCAAGGATCATGACGGCATTCTTAGAAATTCAATCTTCTCTAGTTAAAGTTGGGTAGAGAAAGTGAGCAGCTAACAGCCATCCCCAGTGACTGGTGTCTGCTTTCTAGGGATAACTTTACTTACAACCTGCGACCTGGGCTGAGATCCTCCCAGGCACTGTACACATCTCACTCTATCACTCGGACAGAGCAAAGACTTCAGGCTTCTTTAAGGGTGGCAGTTGTTGAGAGTCCAGAATTGAAATCCTAGAAAGCAAAAGCATCCTCAAACCCTCATTCCCATCACTCCAGTCCCATTCTGATGTCTGAGCACATAATGCTTCCCAATCCCTCCAAACACTGAACTCAAAAATCACAGCATCTGTGAAGAAAAGCTGCCTCTGCCTGGCCACCTGGCAGCTCAGAACTGCAAATTCCCTTCTTGACAAGCCTACACTCTGTCATGCAAGTTAGCCCTTGTCATGCTGTACTCAGTTTATCGTAAGTAAAAGCAACTATGGTAAAGACAGTGTGCTGAGCACTCAGAAAATGTTTAGCTTTCCTACACCACCCCACCATCATCTCAGAAGGGCTAGGACAGTTATAGACTAGGACCCTTTTCTATAATGAAGAGCATGTACCAGGAGCCGTGGCACTTGGGTTTGTTTCCGGATCTGACATTTAGTTCTGTGACTTAAATAATTTACCAGCCTCTCTGGGCTTTGATATTTCTCATCTGATAATATGGGACATCTCCAATGACCACATCATTTGTGTTATGGTCACAGTCATGAATCCTGTGGGGACACAGAGGCCCCAGAATAGCAGTGATTCCTTCCTTGTTATACAACATGCTTATGCAGTAAGTGCTCTGTGCAGAGATGTTTGTTTCAACTTTTTCATTACATTCCTTTGGTATGTGTATATGTGTGTGTCTGTGTGTATGTCTGTGTGTGTGTATGTGTGTGTCTGTGTAGCTGTGTGCTCTGTGAGTGGGTATAAACATGCCACAGCGAGTGCATGGAGGTCAGAGAAAGACTTTCAAGAATCAGTTTTCTCCTTCCATCACTCAGGCGATGGTGGCCTAACTCAGGTCATGAGGCTTAGAGTAAGGCCCTTCACTTGCTAAGCCATCTCCTGGACCCGGGAATGTTTATTTTATTATGCTTATTTTTAAACTCAGAGCTTTCTGTACCTAGCAGCTATCTTGAACACACATGGGCAAGTTCCCTAAGGTCTCTTCTAGCCTCCAGCGTTTTCCAGTCCCAGCTGCCATCCTGTGTTCTCAGAATCCCTGGGGAATGTTGAATGTCATGTGCTGTGCCAGTATACAGGCCACCTGCTGTCAAGGCACCTTCCTCCCAGAGCAGAGCCTGCTAGGGGACACCCAATCTGCTGGTGCCTCAGGTTATGCCTGAAACTCAGAGATAGAAAAACATTCTCTTTCAAAACATTCCATTTTTTTTTTATTGTTGTTATTGTTATTTCCAGAACATGAATTGGGTCTTTAAAGAAAAAAGAGAGAGAGAGAAGTAACTGATCTGTTTTGTGCCAGAGCTGTCTGGTCTCTCCAAACACTTAATCCAGCCGCTCTCATTGTTGGGGATCAAAGCGCCTTCCCCACACTCCAGCTTTGTTCTACCAAGAGTAGATGAACAGGGCAGAAAGCAGAGCTCCTCCGGGCTTCCTGCCCCCTCCCTTTCCCTAAACTTCCAGAGAACAAAGAGATTTACAAGGCAAGGATCCAAACTACAAGGTGCTAATGATTGAAATCACATGTTTTGGGGAGTGGGGGGAGTGGAGGGGCTTGGACAAGTGTTCCCTAAGTCAGAAGGCTTCCAGGAGGAGGCAGTTAGGCAAGAGAAAGGCAGAGAGAGCCAGGACCAGGAGTAGGATCTGTCAGCCAGGACCTCTGTACCAGGAGGAGCCAGGAGCAGAACCTGGAGCCAGAAGTGCTCCGACTCATTTCATTGCATCTAGAGCTCCCTGGCAAAAGTGTATCTTACACGAAGGGAACCCTCCATCCGCCATTGCTAACAGGTTCTCCCTTAGTTCTCTATGTACTGGGGGGAGGCTCCACAGGACCCTACTCCTTTCTGTGTTGTATTTTGGATGTGCTAAGGATGATTTAAAAATTGCGGAGAATGGCAGAACACAGACTAGGAGAACAATTTTGAGGGAACACGAACTGCCCTTAGAGCTTGTTAATATGTAGGTGACTCAGCCAGGGGCACCCAGTGCTGGTATAGGCATTTGCAAAGCACTTGGAGAACTTGCAGTTTCATTGAGTTCCTAGATGCTGCTGGATCAGGGGCTGTCCTTTGAGAATCTCTGTTCTGTACAATGAAGTCTCCCGATTATTGTGATGGTCTCTAATCTCAGCCCCCAAGAAGGTGGAAACCACACAAGCAATGAGCAGAATCTTGGCCCCCAAGAAGGACTCCATCCTCCCATGTGCATCCCAGCATGGTCGGGTCAGAATGGAAACATGCAGGTCCTACTTTTAAATCTCTCCGTAAAACCAAGGATTGGAAAGGAGATGGGTGGTACTGGGAGATAGCCCAGTCGGTAAAGTGTTTGCCCCACAAAGGACCTGAGTGCAAATACTGGCATCTAGGTAAAAAGCCAGGTGCAGTGCATACCTGTAATTCCAGTGCTGGGGAGGCAGAGACCAGCAGAGGCAGGTCCTTGGGACTTGCTAGCCAGTCTAGCAAAACAGTAAGGTTCAGAGAGGGAGACCCTGTTTCAAAAAGAAGGTGGGGAGGAATTAACAAAGACAAAGGAAGTCTACCTCTGGCCTCAGCTTGCACACACAGAAACATGAGCTCATACACACACACACACACACACACACACACCAGCACTGTGAAAAGCAGAGTAACATGATGGCAAGCAGATGAAGAGGAGGTTGCTAAGGCACATTGCATGCATTTTGCAAACCTACCTCCTAATGCAAGTTCCCTAAACCCTGTTAACATGTCTCTTCCTTTAAAAAAAAAAAAAAAAAAAAAAAAGGGAAGCAAGCAACACACAGAGTCATATTAGGCTCTGTGGCCAGGGTTGTTTTTAAAAGCCTATTGAACACACCTAAGCTGACTCACCTAGCAACCCTGCCTTGCTGTGACTCCGCCATTGTTTACTAGCTGTGGCAAAGGGGCAGGATGATTTCAAGTTCAGTGAACGAAATAAATGTCTTCCACTAAGTTGATAGGTTTTCTACTGAGCAGAAAGAGGGCACCAATGTTTCATCTGTGTACCCCACCTATACCCCAGAAGCAAGAGCATGTATGTGACTGTTTAATTTGGCTATGCCTAGTCACTGGCATTCTTGTTAATGTACCAGCCTGCACTGCGAAAGAAACACCTGTTTCAATGGACCCTTGCTGAGGAAAGTGTCTTGTTGCTTTCGCAGATGAGAACTGAAGCAGGGGATATTTCTGGGGAATCTCAGAACACAACCTTTGGAAAGGGGCTATCAGCTCAATGGCAGAACAAATAGGTTCCCCAACAGCTCTATCGGGAAGAGATAAAAAGAAGATCTTGATTAATGGTGGTGATTCTTCTCCCTTTTCCACACATTGATAGTGGGTGTTTCAGGGCTGAGTCTCCCAGGATTCTGCTCAGGGAGCTGTTAAAAAGAGAGGAGCATTTGCAGAGTGGATCTGGGAACACTTTCTGTCCACTAATTGTCTGAAATTCTCTGGGAGCAAGTTAAAGCCCTCTGTGTGGTCTTGAAATAATCAAATCAATGGCCAGAAACTTCCAAAGTCACCTAGCTCAAACATCTGTAAGGAGAAAGAAGGTTCCCACAGGCAGCCAGCTGGGCTCAAAGTCATCCCATTATCCCGAACAAGAGATTAAAGGCACATTATGGTCTCCAACTGCTCAGAAAGTCGAACAAGGGGCTGCCATGTCCAGACCAAAACGGTAGAGGTCAATAGATATGTTAAAGCCTGTGACTAAGACCTGTTCCCACACCATCACCGATAGCAGTTGAGCATGCTGAGAAGAGCTGTGGAGACGCAGAACACTTTTTCAAACACCAGGAAAGGAAACACCATTTCTAAAAATATGTGTGGCCAAGTCAAGGTGCTTACAATTAAAGTAGGTATTTTTCCCTCAGTGAAACCATGAAGATCCTATTTTGTAGCCTTAAATTTGGACCCTCAAAAAGGTGGCATTGTTAACATCTGGTAGGAGATATCTCTGAACCAGACAGCCCCACTCAGACCACAGGGCTGTTAGACAGTCAAACACTACTCTTTTCTTTTCCCTCCTCAAACACAATTATCACAACACCATTCAGGACTTGTCTCTTTTGTCTTTATCCAATGTAAGTTAGATTTTAAAAAAAAAATGTCCCAGGTAGTCTCTGACCACAGCAAAGCCCACACTGAGAATCTTTTGTAGTGGTCTGTGTATGCTCATAGGTCAAGACTCCTTTGCTTCTTGCCTGGTGTAGTAGGCTGAGTAATAGCCCCCAAGTTATCTATGTCCTCATCCCAAGGACTTATAAATGTCTCCTTAAATGGCAAAAGGGATTTTGTAGGTACGGTTATATTAAAGCTCTTGCAATGGGGAAATAATTTTCACTATCAAGGTGTGTCCTAGAAGTGATGTATCTTTGTAAGAGGAAGGCAGAAGAAATGGGACTTCAGAGACAAACGGCAACAATGTGATGGCCACAGCTACACACTGTGCTTTGCAAATCAGGGCACAGTCAGAGCTAGAGCAGGCACATGGCCAACTCTGGATGCTGGAGAAGGAGCATTGATTCCCCATTATAGCCTTCATAAAGAATTAGGTCCTTACCCTTGATTTTAGCCCAGTAAACCTTGTTTTGGACTTCTACCTTCTAACTGGAAAAGAATAAATGTGCATTGTTTTCAGTCATCAAATTTGGAGATACTTGTTACAGCAGCAACAAGAAAGTGATACACTTAGACACTACCCAATTGCCCATGTAGTCACCTATATCCTCCTTTTGATGTTGTTTCCACTGAAGCCCCCAGACCTTGCTGGTCTCCTATACTGACTGAACTGACCCACAAGTGACAGCCCCCAGGTCAGATCAACAGAAGCTGACACAAGGCAGTAAAGGGCTGTATTGGCTATATCCAAGTTTCTAAAGCATAGGAGATGTGTGCTGTGATGCTGACCAGGACATTCAATCACTCATAGCACAAGAAATGAAATCTCAGTGAGCTTTTACTTGACACCCACACTTTCACCAGTAGGATTTTTCACATATTCCAAAAGAAGACAACAAGAATTTTGCAGGACATAGGTGAAAACCAAGTGGAATAAATTGTATTAGTAGCTAGCAAAAGTTAAGCTCTACAGAATCAGTATTTCCCCATTCTTAGACTATGACATATATAGGTTGCTATGTGACAGCACACAAAGCAGCCCAATGCCACAGGTCGTATTTGTTATTCCCATTGCACAGATAAGAAAACCAAGTTCTAGGAAGGCTGGGAAACTTAGACAAAGTCACATGGCTGATCCTTGGTCTCACAGGCGAGAATGAGATGGCAGTAGACATGGCACAGCTGGATTTCAGAGACCCTCTCCTTCACTACCTCATGTCAGTGCTCTGAGTACACTGGTGTACACTGATCAAAGTCACTACAGGTCCCTTGGATTCAGAGTTAGTGCTCTCTGTCCTGTCTGTTGTTGCTCTAGCTGGTGTATGCCATTCCCCGGGGTCTACCACAGAAAGCCATTTCCTTTCCGTTTAGAACTCATGAACAAGAGCCATAGTAGGATATAGATGTGAACCACCTCTGTTCAAGTTCAGTGTTCTAAGATGTGATCACCCGACAAGCCATGGTTTTGTTGTAGCTTTTTACACCATATCCTTCATAGGTATTTATTAAATTCTTACTAGTATGTGCTGATCCCTGGGGCTTGAGTCATAAAAAAGGTAACTCTTCCCTTTGGCCTTTGACACTTGAGTTTAAAGCATCGAAGACTTACCTAAGTGTGGCGGCTCACACATTTAGTCCCAAGTCTTTGGGGGCTAAATTAGGAGGATCCAGAGTTCAAGGCAATTCTCCACTATGAAGTAGAGGTAAGATTAGTCAGAGCTACATAGGCTCCTCAAAAAAAAAAAAAAATATCAAAACAAAGGACATATATAACTTGAGGAACATGGAGCACTGGTCATTTCATATGTGACCATCTGGTGCTGAAGCCCAGAGAAGAAATGGCTATATATGCCTGGAAGAATTCAGCAAAGATTGAAAGACATTATGATTGAACTGAATTGCTAAGACTTGCCAGAAAGGGAAGAGAGCCTTGTTGAGCAGAGAGGGCCATTTATTTATGCAAAAGTTGAAAGTACTAGTAAAAAAAAATCTTATCAGCATTGCTAGAATGCAGGTTTCTATGTGGGTGGGGAGAGTGGGTGAAGGGAAGGTTAGGTTTCTACCCTAACAGCAAAAGACAGAACTTCTAGTCCTAATGAAGACTCAGATTCTCCACTGGGCTGCTACAATTAAATCTCAAATGGACTGAGCCTCCAGCCTTTCTTCCCTCTCTCCCCTCAAACTCTTGAACCTGAACTCTAAAGCATGTCACAGCGAAGCTCCCATGTTAATGAGGGAACGTCAAGGCATCTCATTCATATGCAAACACTCTGACACAGACGCTATATGAAATGAATTCAGATGGAATATGCCAGCATGCTTTTTTTCCCTTAAATCCTTCCAGAGAGTTATGATGTTGCTACATAAGTTAATGAGAGGAATGGAAGAGCAAACGCCGCTCTCAAAACCTGTCAACAGTATAACTATTTAGATGGGTATTAAAGCCAGACACTGTCATATAATTTGAGGGGATGGTTGAAGACATCTTAAGAATATTTTGTTTCTGACAATTGAATCATAATTCTAATAGACATCTCCAAAAAGAGTAGCAGTGGTAGCAGCCATGTAACGTTTATTTAGAAGCTGGTGAAGATCTTTGATTCAAAGTGCTGGATGAAGTGACAGTACCTGGCTCTTAGAATGTCAGACCTGCCAAGGGGTTTGAATTTTATTATAACACTAAGTGCTCAAGAAATATCATCTCCATAAGCAATACTATGCAGAGTGCTATACACATATTCTTTGTTAAATCTTCACAGCAGTTTTTTGAGGTAGCAACTTGCAATATCCTCATTTTATAGACATGTAAACTGAGACATAGAGAAAGTCCAGGACTTTCCCAAGGCTACATAGCTAATGAGTCATAGAATGGAGGTTTCTGGCCAAACCTTTCATGGGTACTTTGGAATAAAAATATTTGCCTTTAACCAGCAGTGAAAGTGAGTTTTTCATAAAATCTTGCAAAGAGGTAGAGTTCTGTAGGGAAGCTGGCTTAGCATCTAGATTTGAGGACATTCATTAGACATGCTCCCACAGACAAATGTCTAAACTTTGTCTACCATAGTTTGGTCATGTGACCACAAGGAGACGCTCACCTACTTTATAAATCTGTCACTGGGAAAATGCAGGCTCCTAAATCAAACTTTTAGAGTCTCACTTTCTCTTCAGCTGTCCTCAAGTTCCTTATACCCCTTCTCTCTCTCCCTCTTCCCCTCCCTCCCTCCCTCCGTACCTCTCCCTCCCTCACTCCTCTCTCTCCCTCTCCCCACTTCTCTCCTTCTCTCTCCCCTTCTTTCTCTCCCTCCCCTCTCTCTCTTTCCCTCTCTCTCCCTCCCTCTTCCTCTCTCCCTCTTCTCTCTCTCCCTCCCTCCCTCTCTCCTTGCAGATCAGAATCTCCAGTGCAGCTGCCACACTCCCCACCATGATGCCCATGGACTCATCCTCTGAAACAGTAAGCCCCCAACAAACTCTTCTGTAAACTGTCTGAGGCATTGTGTCTCATCACAAAAATAGAAAAGCAACCAAGACAAGTGAGGTAAGCCCTGAGCGAAGAAAACCAAGGCAAGCTAGAAATGAGGTCACCACTTCAATACCTGGCACTCCGTGGTATGCTGGCCAGAATCTAGACTGCATGGCAACTCATGCTTCCAACAGCCTTCTGGGATGAGTTCTATTATCTTTCACTACACATGGTAGAACTTTGGCTTTCAGTGTGTAAGTTCCTCTCCTACACATAGCCTGTAAGCAGTGCATCTGGGATTTGAATAAATCTATCCAGATGCAAAGATTTTTTTTTCCCTTTGGCCAAGACTCTGTTCTTCATTTCCATGGAGAGATCATTTTATCTACTTCTTTTTTTTTTTTTTTTTTTTTTTGGTTTTTGGTTTTTGAAGACAGGGTTTCTCTGTGTAGCTTTGTGCCTTTCCTAGAACTCACTTTGGAGACCAGACTGGCCTCGAACTCACAGAGATCCGCCTGCCTCTGCCTCCTGAGTGCTGGGATTAAAGGCATGCGCCACCACTGCCCGGCTTTTATCTACTTCTTAATCCTGGGTAAGAGTTGATGGATTATGGTGGTGTGTGAAGGAAAATGAACCAAAGTACCTGAACCTCAGCATGTGGATTTTTAGTCATCCAGTATCTTCTTAGAACTGGTATTTGCAAATCAAAAGGGCCATTAGAACAATAACCCTGCAGAGTCTGCTCTGACAGCAGTGTGTTGGAAGGCCTAGCCCTGGCCAATGTGGTGAATAAAGGAATGGAGGCCAAGGGGCACTTCCCTGTGGCAGAACAGGCATCTCCTGGCATTTCATTTCCACAGTGAACCAGGAGGCAACTTTTTAATCTCCATTATCCAGGAGAAAAAGTGAGGACTGGAGAGCTTGAAGTGACTGGCTAAAGGATGCTCACAACGTTGTCTAAGCACCAGAAGCTACCAGGTCTATTAATACACACAGAGAAACTTCTGCCACGATATCAACACCGAAGCTCGCTGCTAAGACGGCAAATCCTCAAAATCATGTCAAGAAGAAGCCTCTTTTTACTTAATAAAGCCCAATGAGCCTTTAAAAATAGTGCTGCCAGTGATTGTATTTCTGGCTCACAGGGCAGCAGAGCAGAATATTTTAATGCAATGTTCTAAGGAAGGTGCCACCAGCAAGGAAATAGGCAAGACTTAAGGACAGGCTTGCCTTGGAATGTTTGGACTCATTCATTCTGCTTTCCTCTTTGGAATCTTTCAGTGATCCCTACCTGTGACTGGGGACAGAATATGTGGGGCTTGTTGCTTGCTTTGGGGAAATCGCATATCTTGGTTAAAAGATTCAACTGCTGAACATAGGACCAGCCAAACCATCCTCAGCCACCCCATTAGTTAATCCTGACCCAGTGGACAGTGCCCCTGCTGACTGCATCTTCCTCAAAGGTCCTCAAGAGCACTATACCACTGGCACTGCATTGGGTTCCTTGGGAGAAAGAAGAAGGGGGAAAATGTCCCCTTTTTTCTCTTATGATTGTGAGCAAGGTTATATTCCAGGTCCAAAATGGAAATAACAAAGGAACATTCATCAGCTAAAAGAAATCCACAGAGGACCCAGTGGACACAACCTGTAGTGGTCCTTTTACCTTTCCCATGACTCTCTCCATTGTGAACCGATTCCAAACAGATTTATCCCCCAAAGAAAATGAGCCAGGAATCTGATTACAATATAAAGAACAAAGTTACTTTGGATCATTTCCCATTGTCATTACTCTGCTAATTGATTTGTCCCAGCTTTGCTCCCTTTTTATAATCTTTGGACAATAAAAAATGTCACCACTGACTTTTAATTTGTACAGTATAAAATGTCTCTTGGTTCCATTGGTGTTAAAGATGGCCTCTAGAGCGAGAGGTGACTTTTAGGATAGCATTGCTCTTTGTCAAGTCCATGACACTCTCTCCCCTTCTCTGGTGCTTGCTGTACTTCCCAGCTCCCCTTATCCTCACCTCCATCTGCTCTCACATTCAGGTATATGATTTGAGACGTATGACAACACGGGTCTCAAGGTGGGACATCTGTTATCCGACCATTTCAGAGGCAAGAGAATCTCAAGTTGAAGGCCAGCCATGGTGAGATGCAGAGGTGTGAGGGAGGGGGAGGTATATTCATTTCCCCAAAGAACTCAACTCCCACCTCTCCCCCAAAAAGCAAAAACTGCAGGGCTCAGGGCTTCACCTTCATTAATTAGGATCAAATCTCAATCCCTGATAACCCAAAGAAAAGAAAAGGCAGCCAATCATGCTAAAAGGCTGTAAAAGAACTTGCTATAATCCTCCCAAAGCACTCAAGAGAAGGCGTTCAGCCAAGTCAGGGTCATTTAATGTAGTCTGCTTTGGAAAAGATATTAAAACCGATTAAGTTCATTAAAAAAGAAAGAAAAGAAACCTCGTCTAAAGCGATGACCTCTGCCCAGCAGTCTTGTTAAAACAAGTACCTTTTCTCAGGATCTGAAATATGTTGGAAATTTCAATAAAAACTATGCAGAAAGGCAGGGCACACCCTCACCAGGGAGCAGATCTGTCTGCCTAGCAAACTGGCAGAAATCAGAAGCAAACATTGCTGTAGGTCCATTGCTGAAGAGGGATGGGTAATGCTGTCTCTGTTCTCAAATACTGCAGCCCAGACAGATATGACATTTCCACAGAAAATAAACCTGCCTGACAACACACAGTCAAAAGCAAGAGGATCCCCAGAGAAAGGACTCGTGTGCTGAACCTTCAGCAAGTAGGAGTCAAGTCTGGACGAGCACAGAGAAAGATCCTTTGGGCAGGAGAGTATCTGGAGCCAATGCAAGTAATTGAGAATGAGGGGTGTACACGTTAGTCCCGTGGGAGGGTGGGAGAGGAAATTGAATCCTTCAGAGCTCAGACACAGACCAATGAACTGTGAGTTATCTTAAACTCCAGTGTGTGCATTGGTTACTTGACAAGACAGCTGAAAGAGAGGGGATTTATTTTGGCTCGTGGTTTTGGGGGATTCAGGCCATGGATTTTTGGCTTCATAAGCTGGGGCAGATCATCACAGCCACAGAAGTTCACAATGAAGGACCTTTGTCATGGTGGAAGGGAAGCAGAGAGAGGAGTGGGTTATAGGGAGAAGCCAAGGAAAATAAAGGCGCTGGGAACACAACCCCTGTGACTTATTCCCTCCAACTAAGCTCTACGTCCCTATTTTTTAAAATCAGCTCCATAATTTTCACCACCTTCCAAGAAAGCCATCATATTCTTAATGAATCAAGGGATTAATCCATTCATTAAATGGGAGCCCTTTGATTTAATTTTCTCTGGGCACACATTCACCTACACCCCCAGAGGTGTGCCTCATTAATCTCTTAGCCCCCCAAATGGTCTTGTTTCTATTCATATCCTCAGAACTCACAATTTTAAAGTTTCCATTGTGTTATGTCTCTTATTTTCCTCTATATATTATCTCAGGAAGTTGTTAATTAGGGGCAGTATCCATCAACAGAACATTTGGAGTCATAAATACAATTAGGGAACATGGGTGGGGGATAAGGACTCAAAATGATTCCATTGGTCAAGGAAGAATTACCCTAGATCGGTAGAGACTTGATCATACCTGCTGTGATAATAATTATGACAGTAATAAAACAATAACAATAAAATCATCTGTCAGTTCTATGGATGAAAGCTAAACCATGTTATTCATTGCAGTAACACTGTTTTTAGGGGTTTTTGTAGTACCTAGCTTCCTATAATGACTGAATGGAACTCAACCATGCCCAGCACCTTCTTGTCACTTTAATAGATATATTAACTATCAATATAAGATGCCTTTTTTAAAAGTGGGGAATATAAACAAAGCAGATGTTATTGTTTCCTCTTCCAGGAGTGCACAAACTAAAAGAATCCCTATGTATTCCAAAGAATGACTCATGGTTTGCTGTCATGTCCCAACAAAGAACAAATATGCCTCTTGCAAGTATGGATGCTTAGTAGCAAAACAATTATGTATCATGCAGGTTACCCTGAGTTCACTTGCAAGCCCTGAAAAACCAGTGGATGCCAACATCAAAAACAGAAAATATTTAAGGTATGCTGTTGCTATATTGACCATTACATCACTCAGAACTTCAGATGGCTTCATGCACAATGTAGCTGAATTTTCCAAAGGAAAAACAGAGAGGAAGTTTCTTTTGTTATGTGTTGTGAAAAATGTGATAGGTTGAGTTGTTTCTGAAAGAATTGAAAGGAAACTGAAGATACCTCATGAAGCTACTAACATGAGGATAATATAGTTCTACATGATGCATTTACATGAAGTAAAACCATGAAATGGTGCTTTGGTTTTGTGCAAGATTAGTAAAACTACTTAGAGTTAAGGAATCCTTTAGCACTCTAAGAAAATTTAAAATTTGGCAATATTCCCATGTATGCACCCACTTAGCATATACTGCTGTGTACATCTACTGTCAGACTGATACCAGGCTGTACTTACATGCTGTTCAAAAAGACAACTAGGGGATGAGGAAATGACTTGATTGGTAAAATGTTTGCCATGCAATCTTGAGTACCTGAGTTTGATCCCTAGACTCTCATAAAAGCCCCAGGCATGGTAATACAGGCCTGTACTCTCACTGTTTGGAGAGAAGAGACAGGAGGATCCTTGGGGACTGCTGACCCATTGGTCTACTCAAATTAGTGAGTATCAAGTTTTATGAGAGGCCCTATTGCCAAAAAATTAAGTGAAGGACAGTTGAGGATGACATTAGACATTGACCCCACACACACACACACACACAGACAGGCACATACACATGCACACATACCCAAAAATGAGAACTGGACAATGTTCAGCAGGAACCTACTAAGGAAATCATTGATTTAAATATAAATCCCAGGTTTCCTAGCATACCCACAAAGATCATGATCAGGGCACGAGAGGGTTAACAAGAATCACTGTATGGTCTTTCCACCAGAATTGTCTTAGTATTCAGGGACTGGGCAGTTGGCAGTGCAAGCTAGAGTATGACAAAACACTATCTTTTGAAAGTGGATAGGACTGAAGTGCGAGGCCTGAGCCAGGCCTTGGGTTTTTGTTCCATTCCAACAGCCATCTCTTTCTGCTTGCTTCTGGCATCTCCATGCTCCTCCCCCTTCATTCTGGTCTCCACCCCTTTAGTTTTGAAGGGTCCCCTACAGAATTTTATTTGGTTTGTCCTCTGAATTCGTGTGTGTGTGTGTGTGTGTGTGTGTGTGTGTGTGTGTGTGTGTGTGTGTGCGCGCGCACGCAATGAGAGATAGACACATATGCCATGCTGCATGCATGTGTGTGGATCAGAGAATAACTTTGTGGAGTTGTTCTTTCCTTCTGTCTTCACATGGTTTCAGGAACTAAACTCAAGTAACCAGGTTTGCTTCTGTGACAAGAGCCTTTACCTCCAGGACTATCTCACTGCCCCCAAAGTCATCTCAGTCTTGCATGACCATGACTATAATCTATAAGTATCAATCAATGCCAGTACTACCACTGACACACATCAGCTCTACTGTAGATGGAAATTCTCATGGCAGAGATTATAAACTGAGACTTGGGAGATTCAGTGCCTGTGAGACCCATTTCTGGTCCCATGTGAACATAAGAGCTTGGAGCCCTGTAACACCTTTCCAACTGGATCGTCCTCCAACTCAATTTTAAAAGAAAAGAATTCACAACAACACCTAGATAAGGACTTTTATGTTGACCTGGTTTCTCCTTAGAAGCCAAACCAGACAAGTGACCATATTGTGAAATAGTCCTATCTATACTGACAATGTCCACTGGTTTACAACAACCATGTGTGTGTGTGTGGGGGGGGGGGTGTTCCTTATGAGTGGTATAATCACTTCTAGCAAATTTCTGCAGATGTAGCAATACTTTACCAGAATCTAACACCCTTGGGAACAACACGGAGAATTGCTGTCATCCACTACTCTTGTGTCTGGCTTTAAGAAGAGACATGGTACAGCCAGCATCTGGACCTCCTCCTTGAGGACACCCTATAATGAATTCTTATTCTCCACCTTTGCCTCCTCATTTAAAAACAAAAACAAAGTAGAGAGAGAGGACAAGTGTCCAGAAGTCCATGCCTTTCATCACTGTCTTAGCATTGACTACTTACAAGTCGGAAAATGTTTGGAAGAAGGAAACTCAGCAACTAGGGTCCTCAGCTAATCATGTAGGAAGCCGCTGCAATGGGCAATCAGGTCTCTAATCCAAACTTGTTGCCCTGTCTTTTCTCCTGACAATCCTACTTATGTAGAGGGTGGCAGATGAGAGACAAGGGAATCGAGGTATCTTCAAAAATCCTCTAGTCTCAGCTCTCCTAGAAGGCTGTCATAGTCTACATTCATTTCAAGTCAGGGAACTGTGGATTTTGAAAAACTTCAATATGTGTCTGCTAAGGCTGCTTACATTCCCACCTGGAAACCCATGCATAAGGCCATCCAGCCTCCCAGGCGTTTAGATTCAGGACTGGACTCCACAGATGAATATCTCAGAGGTCCATGAACCCCCTGAGAGACATCAAGCACTCCATGCTCAGTCACAAGCATTTTTCTAGGAGACAGTCCATAATTTTCATTAGCTTCTCCAGTTAGTTTCTAAGGCAAAACAAACTTGGGGCTACCTCTTGGCAGAAAATGCATTCCTTATAAAGCAGGAACGTGAATTCTGTCCTTTCCAGCCTTACCGTGTTCCGGACACATGAAATTTTTAGTCATTATTCAGGCTCCTCACTAGGTTTGCATTTAAAAGAATGATGTTTCCCTAACTTAATGTAATATTGCTATTGGCAAGTAGATCACTTTTAGAGTTATCAAACCTGCCAACTTTTATAACCACCAAGGCAAAAGCACACACCAGATTTTGTCTTTTCATTCTCTCAACTGGCGTTAATAGATTTCTGTCTAGGATCAAAAGGTTGGATGAATACTGGCCATGCATAAAGTTTTGTAGGTTAATTAAGATGATCATTAGCCACTCAGGTTCATGCTTAGCTTCATGATTTGTAGGTAGCAACTTTGCATCTATCAAACACGGTTGTTCTAACCAGGACTTGGGTGTGCACAGACAATTTTGAAGCAGATACAAGACCCTCGAAGCAAACCCAGCTTTCTGTTCACATGTTTTGCTACTTGCCATCTGAATGCTTTGCTCTTGACTTGGCTCCTTACACCACCATGGTATGGGTTTTTATTTGAACATTCATGAGCAATGCTTTCACTATTTGGATTGCTTTCTTATATTTTCTGATCATGTGTTTCTGTATTATATACAGGAAGTTGAAGCCATGTATCCATCTATCTCCTCCTTCTGCACCTTGTATGCATCATTCAAATACCAGTTGAATATCTAGTGTGTTCTACTCAGACTGTTGTATGTGGAATAAAATAAGATGCTATATACAATTTGTGTCCTCATAGCGCAGTAGAGGGGAAAGGGGAAATTGACATAATGTAGCAACAGATTAAGAGGAGGTAAACTGCCTGCATGAGATGGGTGACTGGGGCATGATGGGTAAAGAGACTATCCCAGGAAGGAGGAATGGATCCTGTGAGAGCAGGAAGGCAGGCAGTAATAGGATGCATTCACAGCAGCTGGAGTCAGCTTTCTTAAAGCTCTGAAGGGACCACCATTTCTCTTCTACAGATATGATCAGTCTCATCAAGGTTAGTTGGTTTCTTGCTGTTCCTATTGGTCAAATGGGATAGTCATATGCTGAAATCCTAACTGCAAAGGTCGTAATTAGATTTAGATAACATCATAAGGATAGCACCCTTCATAATAAGAGAAAGATAGGAGAACATTAGCCTGCACCCTAGAAAGGCCCTGGGGTCTCTACAAAATCAGGAAGTCTTCCTTCACTAGGAGTCAAATTTAGAGAACCTTGATTTCCAACTTTCAGCTTGCAGAACTGTAAGAACTAAACACATGCTGTCAAAGCCCCCCAGACCATGCTGCTTTATTATATTGGGCTTGCTAACTGAGAGCTGCTGCCTGGGGAAGCCTGAGAATGAATGATGCCTGAGATCTCAAAGCCCATAAACCTGGATGAACTGTCATTCCTGGAACAGAGCCATTTGGAAGCATCCAACCAGGAGAAGAAAGGGAGGAAAGGGCTTCACACTTCATACGGCTGTGCCAGAGAGTCGCCTTGTGTTATCTTGGCAGTGAGAATACAAAGGCTCAACAGAGTGAGAACCTTATCCAGTCTTACACAGTAGTTTATTGATAACCACTGAAGTTTGAGTACTTTGAAGATTTTATGGGTTTAACTCTTTGCTAGCCAAACCCAACGCCAATTCATAGTCACTGCCTATCTCAGAAACCTAAGAACTCTGTGCTAAGTAGCACATTCTAGAGACCGTAGATGAACAGAACCAGAGTCTTAAGAATATTAGTAATGAGGATCTGGGGAAAAGAGACTGGTTATTACCATTAACTAAAAGCAAAGTAGACCTCGTACAATGAGTGTGAGATTTCAGAAACAGTGCTGTTCGTTTTGGTTGTTTTTCTTTATGAGGCACTATTGAATGCAAATATATTACCCGATAAATAACAACCATCCTCCAGTGCTTTCTCCATGTCAGACGCTCTGCTGGGCACTTCACACACAATGTGTCTAATTATGGCAGTAACCCAGCCAAATACCTGTCACTTCACCATCAGACAGAATAGTTCAGGGACAACTTGAAACCTGCAAAAATCACATGGTGTGAAAATCAGGGCTGAAAATCTTCAAGGGAAAGTTGATGCAGACAAGAACTTATTTTCTTCAAATTACACACACACACACACACACACACACACCAAAAGAATTTAAACAGTGTATCAAAAATCTAATATTCAAAACACCTTAAGCAAATCAGTGGGCTCAGAATAACTAGATGGCTGTTTCTAAGAGTCTCTGTTCAGTTGTTGTTGTTGTTGTTGTTGTTGGTGGTGGTGGTGGTGGTGGTGGTGGTTTTTGTCTTGGTTTGTTTTGTTATCTTTTAATAAACTATACAAAGGTGAGCCATGTACCATGGCCAAGGTGCACATGAAGGGAATATTGAAATGCCCAAAGGTCTTTGAGGGACCTCAAATTCAATGTAAGATAGAGGTATGTTTTGATTGCCAATGTGAATTTAGACTCCATTGACAGAAGTAGAGTGCCACTGGGAAAGGGTGGGGTTTTTGTTTTTGTTCTTGTTTTGAGAACTTTGAGGATCCCATTTGCTGAATGAATATGTTAGAGTATGTGAGCTTTCAAATTTTGTGGATCTGAGAAAACTATCACAAGTACCAATTCTTTATGCCTGTAAAGTAGAAGCAATGTCAGGTACAATCATCTGAAAGTAAAGAAAGTATAAGATCACAGACAAAGTGCTCAGCCCAGCATTTATTGATGAACTTGCCTTTTGACACTGGATCCTTGAATCTGAAGGGCTGTGAGAGGCATATGGGTAATTAGCTTCAGCAAAATGAGATCTAAGATGTTCATGAAAAATGCTTTAAGTGCTGACTCAATGTAGACATATCCATTGCCCTCCGCAGACACCCAGAGCATCACTAGGATGAACCCAAGCAATGATAGTATGAACTTTCAGGTGATGCACAGGTCAGAACTTTCATCCACACTCAAAGTGGACTTACAACAACCAAGATAAGGAGTTTTTCAAATGTTCAAGGTGTTTTTATACTGAATGAAATCATCACCATGGAGGAAGGACATCCCTAAAGGAAATTTACATTCACTTCTAATCATTCCCAGAGCTTGAAATAGAAATATCTTCCCTTCCTGCACCACTTCCATAGATCTTGGTTTATTACAGTTTCTCAAGCAGATGTTATGAACTTTGCAACCTAATAAGACCCTGTCTCAAAATTTACAATAAGTAAAGGCCTGGGGATACTGCTCAGTGGTAAAGAGCTTCCCTAGCATATATACAGGCTTAGACTCAACCATGACTACCACAAAAGAAAAGGAGGAGGAAGAGCAAGGGAAGGAGGGAGGAAGAGAAGGAAGTAATAAAGGAGATAAAGAGAAGAAAGAGGGAGGGATGGGGAAAGGCAGCCTGATACCATATCCAGTATGCATTTGTTGGTACATGCTCACAGCAGACTCCTAGGAGAAATCAATTCTGTTCTCAAGGAGGCTGCCCTCTGGACAGGGAGCAGGCAACACAGTTCTCCACTTGTGAACCACCATAGGTCAAGGCCATAGAGCATGTGAGGATGGCTCTTGAATTTCCAGGGAGAGGTAATAAGGGTAAAATAACCATTTCTTGCTCATTTATTGGATTTTCAACAAAATAAATTATCTCATTTTAGAAAACCTAAAATGAACAACTGAGAGATACGATGGGAGATTTATACCATGTACTATTTTATATACATGGTAAATTCCTTTCAGCTCCTGGCATTTCTCCCAGTAGTCTCCCCTTCAAAGTCTTGGGGCAGAAATGGGGACAATCAAGAGGCATGGAGTAATTTATCAGCGAGCTGTCTTGTTCCATTTTTCCTTGCTGTCACTCAACATAACAGATTGAGTTGTTCATAAAAGACAAAATTTAATTTGACACCGTGCCTGGTGGCTCAACCCTGAAACCAAGTACTCAGCAGGCTGAATCAGGGAGATCACAAGTTCAAAGACAGCCTCAGTTACAAAGCAAGTTCAAGTACAAATAGAGAACTTAGGAGAAACTATCTAAAAATACAAGGAAAGGTTTGGTGATGTAGTTAAGTCTTGGAGCACTTGCCTAGCATATGAAGAAACTCAAGGCTCTATCTCTGATATACTCAGCCCTAAATTTGTTTGTCTTATGTTTCTGGAGGCTAGGAGGTCCAAGGCCACATCTAATCTGTTAGCTGTCCTGTGGCTCTGACGATATACCTTACAGAAGTTGCTAAAAGAAGGAAGTGTTTGGTTTAGCTTACAGTTTAAGGGTAAGATACATAAAGGTGAAGAAGCCATAATGACCAGAGCTTGAGACATCTGATCATATCCACAACCAGAAACCAGAAGGAGGCAAGTGCCAGTATTTAGTTTAGTTCCTCCTTTGCCTTCAGTCTGGGACCCCATTCCACAGAATCATGCAACCCACATTTAGGGTGTGTCTTACCATGTCAATGAACCTAGATAATTTCTGATAGATATGCCTAGAGAGTTGTTGACAATCACAGCTTCACCCCAACTTGATGCCCAAATATATTACTTTTAAGCTTTATGGATCTTTGGCCCTTTGTCCCCATAGGTTCATGGACATTGCATATTGTAAAATGCATGCAACCTAACATCCAAAGTTCCCATAGTCTTTAATAATGCCAATATTGTTGATAGTCTGTTACATCTGAGACACAAAGCAATCTTTTAAAATTTGTTGTTTTATTTTTTCTCTCTCGTATATTACAAATGATCCACAGTTTCCCCTCCTTCCTCTCCTCCTTGTCTCTCTCTGCATCTCCCCTTTGCTCCAGATCCACTCCTCATTCATTTCTCTTCAGAAAAGGGCAGGTCTCACAAGGATATCAACCAAACATGGCGTATCAAACTGCAATGAGACTAGGCACAAACCTCCATATGGAGGCTGAATGAGGTAACACAGTAGGAGGAAAAGGGTCCCAAAAGCAGGCAAAGGAGTCAGAGACAGCCCCTGCTCCTACTGTCAGGAGTTCCACAAGAGGACCAAGCTACACAACCACAGCATATATGCAAAGGATCTAGATCAGACCCACATAGGCTCATTGATTGTCAGTTCAGTCTCTGCAATCCCTTACGAGCCCAGGTTAGTTGTTTCTGTGGGTTTTCTTGTGATGTCCTTGACCTCTGGCTCCTATAGTCCTTCCTCCTCCTTTTCTGCAGGATTTCCAGAGCTCCACCTAATGTTTGGTTGTGGGTCTCTGCATTTTCTGCCATCAGTTGCTGGATGAAGCCTCTCTGATGACAATTATGCTAGGTTCCTGTCTACAAGTATAGCACAGTCTCATTAGGAATCACTTCATTAACTTTTTTCCAGTCCTCTTTGGTTTTATCCTAGGTCTCTGGGCTATCCAGTCTCTAGTTCCTGACCCTCCAAGCAGTGTCAGGGGTGGGCTCCCTCTCACGGCATGGGTCTTAAGCTGGACCAGTCATTGGTTGACCACTCCCACAATTTCTGTGCCACCTTTACCCCAGCACATCTTGCAGGCAGAGCAAATTATAGGTCTAAGATTTTGTGGCTGGTTTGGTGTTCTAATCCCTCCGCTGGAAGCTTGCCTGGTTATAGAAGATGGTTAGTTCAGGCTCCATGTCCCCCATTACTAGGAGTCTTAACTAGGTCACTTATTGTGTGATATTTTGTTTGTGTTCTGACAAATAAAGCTTACCTGGAGATCAAAGGACAGAGCTAGTCACTAGTTAGCTATAGATGCCAGGCAGTGGTGACACGAACCTTTAATCCCAGCACATGGGAGGAGAAAGCAGGAAGATCAGGAGTTCAAGGCTAACCTGGGATACATGAGATTGAACAGTCTAAAAGAGAAACAGAGCAGGGCAGTGGTGGTGCACACCTTTAATCCCAATACTAGGGAGGTAGAGACAGGAATATAAGGTGGATAGAGACAGGATCTCAATCCCCCTTTCAGTCTGAGGATATGTAGAGGTAAGAAGCTTCAGGTGAGTGCTGCTTGGTTTCTCTGATCTTTCAGCTTTCACCCTTGGATATCTGACTCTGGGGTTTTATTGTTAAGACTAATTAGGATCACACTTCCATCGTCCTTGTAGATTCCTGGGAGTTTCCATTGCAGTAGGTTTCTACCTCACCCCTAAGATGTCCTCCAATTCTGATTATCTCTTTCAGTACTCTCTCCCTCCATCCTCCCTGAACCTGTTGCCATCCAACTGCTTCCAGTCCACTCTCAAAATCTATTCTATTTCCCCTTCTTAGGGAAATCCATGCATCCTCCCTTGAGCTCTCCTTAGTTAGCTTCTCTGGGTATGTGAATTTTAGTGGGATTATTCTTAACAGCTAATGTCCACTTATAAGTGAGTACATACCATGTTTGTCTTTCTAGGTCTAGGTTACCTCACCCAGGATAATTTTTTCTAGTTCCATTCATTTGCCTTCACATTTCATGATATTATTTTATTTAACAGCAAGTAATACTCTGTAAGTTATATGTGCCACATTTTCTTTACCCATTCTTTGATTGAAGGACATATAGGTTGTTACCAGTTTGGGCTATTAGGAATAGAGCTGCTATGAACATAGTTGAGCAAGTATCTTTGTGGTAGGATGGAATGTTCTTTAGACATATGCCCAGGAGTGCTATAGCTGGGTCTTGAGGTAGATCAATTCCCAATTTTCTGAGAAATTGCCATATTGATTTCCAAAGTGGCTGTACAAGTTTCCACTCCCACCAACAATGGAGTAGTGTTCACTTTGCTACACATCCCTTGCCAGCATGAGCTGTCACTTGTGGTTTTGATCTTAGACATTCTGACAGGTGTAAATAAGATGGATGCTCAGAGTCATTTGATTTGCATTTCAATGATGGCTAAGGATGTTGAACCTTTTAGTGTTTCTCAGCCATTTGAGATTCCTTTGTTGAGAATTCTCTGTTTAGATCTGTAACTCATTGTCTAATTGGATTATTTCATTTGTTGATATCTAGTTTCTTGAGTTCTTTATATATTTTGGATATTAGCTCTCTATCAAATGTGGAGATGATGAAAATCTTTTCCCATTCTGTAGGCTACTGTTTTGTCCTATTGACAGTGTCCTTTGCCTTATAGAAACTTCAATTTTATGAGGTCCCATTTATTAATTGTGAATCTTACTTTGGTAAGTGGTATCTATCAGGGAAATTGCCCGTTTCTTTTAAATTACCCAATTTTGTGAAGCATGGGTTTTTGCAGTATGACCTAATGGTTCTTTGGATTTGTTCATTATCTGTTGTTATGTCCCCCTTTTCATTTCTGATTTTGTTAACTTGGATATGTCTCTCTGCCTTTCAGTTAGTTTAGATAATGGTTTGTCTATCTTGTTTATTTTGTCCAAACACAACTCTTTGTTTCATTGATTCTCTATATCTAGAAACTCTTTGTTTCTACTTTATTGATTTCAGCCCTCAGTTTGATTATTCCTGCCATCTACTCCTCTTAGGTATGTTTGTTTCTTTTGTTGAAGAGCTTTCAGATGTGCTGTTAAGTTGCTAGTATGAGATCTCTCTAATTTCTTTATGAAGGCACCTAGTGCTATGACCATTCCTTTTAGCTCTGTTTCCATTGTGTCCCATATGTTTGGGTATATTGTGCATTCATTTTCATTGAATTCTTGGAAATCTTTAATTTCTTTCTTTATTTCTGTCTTGACCCAGATGTCATTCAGTAGAAAGTTGTTCAGTTTCTGTGAGTTTGTAGGCTTTCTCTTATTTCTGTTGTTGAAATCCAGTTTTAATCCATGGCAGATTGATAGGATAAAGGGGGACATTTCAATCATCATGTATCTGTTGAGAATTGCTTTGTGATTGAATATGTGGTCAGTTATGGATAAAGTTCTGTGAGGTTCTCAGAAGAAGGTATATTCTTTTGTGTTTGGGTGAAATGTTCTGTAGATATCTGTTAGGTCCATTTGATTCATAACATCTTTTAGATCCATATTTTTCTGTTTAGTTTTTGTCTGGATGACTGTCCATTGGTAAGAGTGGGGTATTGAAGGTATTGAAGTCTCCCACTATTAATTTGTGGGGTTAAATGTGTGGTTTAAGCTTTAATAATGTTTCTTTTACAAATGTGGGTGCCCTTGTGCTTGTGGCACATATATATTCAGAATTGAGATGTTATCTTGGTGGATTTTTCCTTTGATGAGTATGAAGTGTCCTTCCCCATTTCTTTGGATTAATTTTGATTGGAAATCTATTTCATTAGGTATTAGAATTAAATTAAATTACATTAAAACCAGCTTGCTTCTTGGGTCCATTTACTTGACAACTCTTTTTCAACCTTTTACTCTGAGGTAATGTTCACCTTTGATATTGAGGTGTATTTTTTGCATGACGCAGAAGAATGGATCCAGTTTTCACATCCATTCTGTTAACTTTGTTTTTATTGGGAAATTGAGTCCATTGATATTGAGAGATATTAATGACCAATGATTGTTAATTCCTGTCTTTTGGTGGTGGTGGTGGTAGTAGTTTGTGTGTGTATGTGTGTGTGTGTGTGTGTGTGTGTGTGTGTGTGTGTGTGTGTGTGTACATGTGGGTGTGTGTACTTTCCTTCTTTCGTGATGTGTGTGTGATTATTTCCTGTGTTTTCATGGGTATAGTTAGCCTCCTTAGAATGGAGTTTTCCTTCTAGTACCTTCTGTAGGCCTGTATTTATAGATAGATATTGTTTAAATTTGATTTTGTCTTGGAATATCTTGTTTTCTCTATCTATGGTGATTGAAAGTTTTGCTGGGTATAGTAATCTGGGTTGGCATCTGTGGTTTCTTAGACTCTGCAAGAAATCTGTTCAGGCCCTCTGGATTTTAGAGTTTCCATTGAGAAGTCAGGTGTAATTCTAATTGGTCTGCCCTTACATGTTACTTGGCCTTTTTTCCCTTGCAGCTTCTAATATTATTTCTTTGTTCTGTATGTTTAGTGTTTTGATTATTATATGATGGGGGGATTTCTTTTCTGGTCCAATCTATTTGGTGTTCTATAAGTTTCTTGTACTTTTATAGGTATGTCCTTTTTAAGCTTAGGAAATTTTCTTCTATAATTTGTTAAAAATATTTTCTCAGTTTTTGAGTGGTGATTCTTCTCATTTTTCTATTTCTATTATTCTTAAGTTTGGTCTTTTCACAGTGTCCCAGATTTCATGGATGTTTTGTGTCAGGAATTTCTTTTTAGATTTAACATTTTCTTTGACTGATGTATCAATTTCTTCTATTTTATCTTCTACACCAGAGCTTTTCTCTTCCATCTCTTGCATTCTGTTGGTGATGTTTGGGTCTGTAGTTCCTGTTTTGCTTACCTAGATTTTCCATCTCTAGGGTTCCCTCAATTTGTGTTCTCTTCATTTCTTCTATTTCCCTTTTAAGATTTGTACAGTTTTATTCAGTTCCTTTACTGGTTTGTTTTTTCTTGATTTTCTTTAAGGTATTTATTCATTACCTCCCAGTGTTTGTGTTTGTTTATCCCAATTTTTTTAAGAGATTTATTCATTTCTTCCAACTGTTTGTGTTTCTGTGGATTTCTTTAAGGAATTTATTCATTTCTTCTTTAGAAACACCTGTCATATTCATAAAGTTGATTTTATGATCATTTTCTTGTGCTTCAGCTGTGTCTCTTAACAATGACCACAAAAGAAAAGAAAAGGAGAAAAGACCAAGTTACAAACTTACTTCCAATATACAATGGCACAAAATAAACATTCCCATTTTTAAAGTGAAAAAATGGATTAGGAACTGGCATATAAAGGAATCTCACAAGCCACCAGGGTTGCTTGCCCTGGGTAGGGAGAAGGAACCAGTTGAGGTGCCCAGCTATCAGGCACCATGATGGTAAGCCAGTCTATCGTGGCATATGGGGGGGGAGAGAGAGGGGAGGGGAGGGAGGGAGAGAAGCAGAATGGCTCATGTCCTGTGGAGAGAGGTAGATCTGAAGAGATGAAGGTGGGGAGGAATTGGCAGGTGTGGGAGGCCTGCTTGCCTCAAGAGCCATAGTGACATCCAGGCCTGGGCTGCTGCCAAGAGCCATGTCTGGGTCAGTGGCCCTGTCACAGCTATGGCCCGTGTTGATGTCTGTGGCTCCTGATATCACCAAAGGTGGTAAGCATGCCTGAGGTCTGGGCCACAAGTGCCACCTTAGTGCCAAAGGGCCATGCCACCACAGGGGCTGCCCTGATCTGAGTGGCCTACACTGCCACCCAGAGCCATGGAGGTGTCTGTACCAGAACTGCAGCCAAGGGCCATGTCTGAGTCCATGCATGGCCTTATTGCAGCCAGGGCCCATGTTAATATCTGTGGTGCCTGTTGCCATAGAGGGCCATGCAGATGCCCAGGGTCTGGGCTGCCACCTGGGGCCACTCTGCAGCACTGCCAATCTAAGTGTCCTGTGCTGTCACCCAGGGCCATGGTGACATCCAGGCCTAAGCTAATGCCAAAGACCATGTCTGGGTCCATGGTCCCTCCACAGTGAAGGTCTGTGTTGCTGTCTATATGCCTGTGTTGCCAACAAAGGTCACAATAATGTCTGAATTCTGGGCTGCCACCTGTGCCCATGTTGGAATCTGAGGATGTGTCACTACCAGGGCGATGCCGATCTGAGTGACCTGAGCTGCAACCCAAGGCCAGGGTGTTATTCAAGCCCCAGCTGATACCGAGGGCCATGTCTGGGTCCATGATGCTACCACAGTCAGGGTCTGCATTGATGTCTGTGGCTCCCATTACCACCAAAGGCTGTACAAATGCCCAAGGTTTGAGCCAACACCTGAGGCCATGTTGGTCATCTGCCAGGGCCATACAGATTAGGGTGGCCTGAGCTGCCACCCAGGGTCATAATGAAGTCTGGACCCAAGCTATGTCTAGGGGCCATGTCTGGGTCAGTGGTCCTGATGCTGCTGGGATCTGTGTTGATGTGATGTCTGTTGCCTGTGTTGCCACAGGGGCCCATGTGAACCATGTGTTGAACCATGTGTTGAAGATGAGGGCATGCTGAGCTTGTCTCATCCCTCATTGGCCCAGAGATAGCTACCCACCTCCTTACCAGAGAGCTGACCCCTCACCCCATTGGCCCTTCCCCTATAGAAGAGCTGCCCTCCCTGACACACTTGGGAAATATGGCCCCAACTCTCACCATGGGATTGAGAGAGCTGGCTCCACCCTTCACTTGAGGGAGCTGGTCCCAGCAGCCCAGACTGACCAACTCAATTTCCACTCAGGCACATATCCAGGCCTTTAAGTTGGTACCCCCCCCAACATCTACCCTATCAATGACCTACTGGGGCACATGAAGGAACTGGCCCTGGAGAACCATAGCCACAGTGCTGTGGGACGGTCTGTATGTCAAATTGCTCTGATTGGTCAATAAATAAAACACTGATTGGCCAGTGGCCAGGCAGGAAGTAGATGGGACAAGGAGAGAGGAGAATTCTGGGAAGCGGAAGGCTGAGGAGAGAGACGCTGCCAGCTGCCGCCATGACCAGCAGCATGTGAAGACGCCAGTAAGCCACCAGCCACGTGGCAAGGTATAGATTTATGGAAATGGATTAATTTAAGCTATAAGAACAGTTAGCAAGAAGCCTGCCACGGCCATACAGTTTGTATGCAATATAAGTCTCTGTGTTTACTTGGTTGGGTCTGAGCGGCTGTGGGACTGGCGGGTGACAGAGATTTGTCCTGACTATGGGCAAGGCCGGAAAACTCTAGCTACACCACAGGAGCTCAATGACTAGGGTAACAGCAGGCTATCTGGGAGGAGATTCAGTAAGGGTCCAACATTGATGGTGTGTACTACCCAATGAACATTTGCAAGAAAAGCTATTTAGAAGAGTATACTGCATGATACACAGCAGCTCCCAGTGACACTAAGACAAATGAAGAGGCTATGGAAAGATGGAGGAGGGAAGTAGGTTTATTTGTTTGCTTTATTTTGTTTGTTTGTTGTTTTGGGTTTTGTTTGAATTAATATTCTTATTTGTATTTTTTATTATTTGTATTTTTTTATTTTTACTATTTTTTTAAGTTTCCCTTTGAGAGACACTACAAGTGTGAAGAAAGAATACAGAGGGACTAAGAAATGAGTGGGATTGGGGAGCATGATGTGAAATTCCCAAAAATATCAATTAAAATTGGGTTTAATTAATAAATAAATGAAATGAAAGAATGGAGTCATAGCAAGGAATAATTGTTCTAAAGAAAGCCCAAACACCAACAAAGAAAGTACCAAGCAGAAAGCTCTATGTTCAGCATGTGAGGATCAAGATGGAATCATCTACATCCCAAACAGTTTAGGTAGACCCACCCCTCTGGTTTTGCTGCCTACAGCACACCCACATAGCCTTCTCTTAGACTGGCTCTATTCCATGTTTTCTCATTGGATGCCCTATGGTTCTGACACTTCCAACATTCTGTAGTCACCGTTGTAACTTAAGCTTCACACTCATACTTTAAACTGTGTCCCCTCAGAACCTCTCTACAGGGGCTCCAACCCTCCCACACATGGTCTGGCTCCCTGGAACTACGATAAGACTCAATGACCTCCTCAATCTGCATCCTTTCTTTCACTGTAAATCTTGCTGCCAAGCTCTGCTGTTCACTTGTCTTGCAGCCTGACCCTCTTAGAATACAATTGCAGTAGCTTCTTGTAAATACTTCCATGGACAACTGCTTTTGAGGAACCAAGAACAATTTCCGAGATACTGTTTAGTCTCTCTGCTTTCAAAGGAATTTGCACTCTTACCTATGGTGTCTTTAAGGGGTAAGATCTTGCTCTCAAGACATCTTTCCTGGTGTCCCAGTGCAGAGTGCCAGGTTTATCATTAATGGCACTAATCTCTTTAACAATTACAGCTCTTTCAAAGCTGACTTGTCTGTAAGATTAAACTTGTTTATAGTCTGTTCCCCTTCAAACTGCACATTTTAGCGCCTTTTCTGATTCCCTTTTTTTTTTGCTTCTTTTCACTACAGACTTTGATGAGAGCAGTAAGCAGTAATCATACCATAGCCTCAGTGTTCTTCTGTCTTGAAATTACTCCCACCAAACAAATTAGTCAGTTATTCTTGTATTCAATCTTACTCAAGTTCTCAAGAAGTAGGAATAATGCTACCAGATTATTTACCAAAATCTCCCATGATTGTTCTCTAGTCCAATTCCCAAATAAGGCCTTGTTCTCCCCTGAAACCTCATGAGCTGGGCCTCCACTGAGTGCATGTCTCTCAAAATTTTGGTAATCCAAATTACCACCAGAATACCCCATGAAGATCTGCTTACAGTATGCTAGGGCTCTTCCAGATCAAAGATTCAAACTCTACAGTGCCCCTCCTACAGCTGGTTTCAAATATCTAAGAATCTCACAGCCCAAGTTTATTGTATTAGTAAACCCACTTCGGATACCAATTCCTAGTATTAGTTATTTGTCTTGTTTCTATAACAAGACTGACAAAATCATCTTAAGGAAGAGAGTTTGTATTTTGACTCACAGTTTGAAGGTGTAATAGACCATAGTCGTGATGCCAAAAGATTGAGAAGTCTAATCACATTGCATTACCAGGCAAGAAGCAATGAATGCTTGTCATCAGCTCACTTCCTCCTTTTTATTCGGTCTTGGACCCTAGCCTATGACATGGTATTACCCACATTTAATATGGGAGTTATCATATGAATTAAATTGCTCATAAACATCACCAGAGATTTGTTTCAATGGTGATTCTAAATCCTGTCAAGTTAAAAATCAAGATGGTAAGGCTATTCTTGTTAGTGCAGACTTTCTGCAGTATCCTTAGTCAAGGCAGATCATCATGTGATAAAAAAAAAACATGATCATGAGACAGGGCCAACTTGTTCCTATGAGTGAGCCACTCTGAAGATAATCTATTAACCTTCTAATCCACAAATTGATCAATGCATCTATGAGGGTAAAACTCTCATGACCTAATTGCCTCTTAGAACTCATACTTGGGCCTGTCTTTTAATCCCCAACAATGGGTATTAAACCTCAGCATGAGTTGTGCTGGGGCATTTGAACCATGAAACCATAACTGAAGGCATTGAAGAACACCCCACTCATATATATTTGCTATAATGAGTACCCATGAGAGCCTAAGTCCTCCAGTTGAATATTATTCAACATAGCTATGGCATTTTCTGCAGATTTTTACCTTGGATAAGTCTCACAACATACCCTTTGTATTGCTGTTCTTTCTAGTTTTATTGCTGTTGTTTTTGTTGCAAAAATATGTAACTTCACAAAGAACAAGATTTAGAAAACAGCATAAGTTGAGTGCCAAGAGCTAGATACCCATAGTCACATATTCATTGGTCAAAAATAAGGGGAATAATGTGGCCATAAACAGCCATTATCTTTATGCAATGCATTTCCATTTTATTTTCATTTTTATTCTTTTTTGAATTTCTAATGTACCCAAATAGAATATTTTACTTTCCTAATTCAGAAGAAATTATTTCTTAGTTTACAACCAAATAATGGACTATTTATGGCACCCAGGGACATTCTTTACTCACTGCTGTGCCAGTTGTAGAAATTGGAATGATTCTTTACAAATATTTGGGAGTATTTTTGAATAGTCTGAAGATGCTGAAATATGAAAATGGACAATTTGTACTCAGACTTTTCTTTCCTTCTGTACCAGTAACCTTAAACTGTAACTTATAGATCAGCAGCATCACACAAGACCAGAAATACATATGCTTCTCTTAGCACACACATGTGCAGACACATGTACATTCACAAATCCCTCTACTGTGTCAGAGATCCCATAAGTGGGGAGTTTTGAAAAAAAAAAAAAAAAAAAAACAGCCAAAAAACCACTTGTCCAAGATGTAGAGACTTGTGAGCAGGCTCTCAGTGTCAAAGGTAGGTGGGCAATCCTGACATCTTCCTTCCATCTCTACACCCTGTCAGCTTATTATTCTCTGGGTCAGTAGAGAGTGTGGATACAGCCATATTGCCTAAGTATATTCTTCCAGGTGTCTATTAAGAGTAACAAGTTGCCTCATCTTAATCAGCCTTCAGCTGATACTATTTTCATTAGTCAAACTGCATCAATCAGCAAGTGGGTCCTACAGCTGGATTGCATCAGGCACCAGAGCAATAATGAGGAACCACTCTATTCTCCATAACTGGTGTTATTCTGCTTCCCCTCATCCCTCATTGGGGAGCCTGGGCCTGCAGGTGCTTCACTCAGTAAATAGTGATTCTCTTGAATGGCTTCACTATGTGCTATGCCTTATACCTGTGATACCCACGGCAAGTTGAATGACTGAACCAGGGTGTAAAGCAGACATCTCACTTCCTGAACTCTGGAGAACTAAGCTTGTGAATGCAATGGAAAAAAAGGACAAGGCATCCTCCACATTGTAATTCTGCATATGTGCTCTCTAGTCATACCCCTCTGTACTATACCCTAATGGAAACAGAATATTTTTATGAAATAAGTACACATAGCAAGGAATCAATCACCATCTTGTTATTGTAACAGATATAGCAGACATGAGTAGATGTCTGTCCTCTGTCTGTCACCATTTAAAATGAGGCTACCAGGGAGGACAGATTGCAAATTACACACAATGGCCCTGGATGATACTCTTTTTCAGTGTTGTTTGAAGAATCCCAATCTGCCCTTTCTCAAATCATCACAATCAGTAACCATTTTGCTTCTGGTCTTTGCAGCTACTGCCAATCCATGATTGAGGCAGTGGGAGGTACTGGGGGAAAGTGACAGGCCTCCAGCAGTCCCCAACATGCCAGCTCGCTCTCAGCCTGACCTTGAACACATTCCTCAAATTTTCATGGCCTCGGGCTCCCTATATTTGAAACACAGGGAATCATCTATGAACTTCAAGGGTCCTCCCATTGACAATCATACAGGCATTATATAATTCCAATTTGTTAGCTTCAGGCAAACAAAATGTCTCCTGCAAGCCCTTCTGAGACATGTCAGCCATATTCATGCCTACATTCCTTTAGTCACCCAACCAGCATATTCATCCAGAGGCTCAATCTGATTTGAAGTTGCTGGGAGTTAGACATCATATCTAATTTGTCTGACCCCACAGCCAGTGAGCAGCCTTGGCAGGCCCATTTGGCATTCTGGTGGCATTTGGCTTAACTCTGGCTCCAGCAGAACTTGTCCCAGACTCTGTACATGCCTGTCTTAGGTATTTTGAAATTATAGATTAGAAGTCCAAATGCTGAAACATCATCAATCCTATCTATTGAATCTTGAAGACTCTTCTGCCATTTACAACTCTCAGAAGAGTCCGTCCCGACTTGGGCAGCAGGAGTCAGTCTTAAATTACCTAAAGAGCCCAAGTACTGGGCCTGGGCTCCATTTGTTTACAAAATAGGCACTTTCAAAGGCCCTTTACTAGGGACTGGCAATTCCCAGGTCCCCTGCTATAGGCTGATGCATAATGCATAAGGTGCTGGGAAATGTGTATTCATGAAGGCGGCTTGGCTTTTGTCAAAAAGAACTGTGAAATATTATGATGGAACAATTTTCATTTCTGCCACATTGTTTTTATAGTGCATTCATGACTGGGGATTGAGGGCTTTTTGAGTTTTGTCTGGTGCAGATGTTGCGGTGCGGAGAGCTGCTTCAGACGTCTGTATTTTCCAACTTTGTTGCTGACAATTACATGAGGCGGAGAGTGGGGCTCTCCCATGGAGACAAAGGATGTATGTCCTCAAGTGATCTGGCTCTGATTTACTCAGGAAGGTGGGGGAAAGGAGTAAAGGATGGAAAGAGGAAAAGAGGGCAGGAAGGAGGGAAGAAGACACGAAGAAAGTGGAGGCTGAAGAAGCTATCTCTGCTGCCAGGTTCTGAGTGTCAAGCCTGGGCTGTGGCTCCCATTTCATCCTTGTCTCTCACACATTCCTGCTGTGCCTGGGGGAGCATTATCTTCCCTTTACATAGGACGAAGAAGGAGGTAGAGACCTGGCAAGAATAAGCAGCTTGTCTGAGTTTACGCAACCAATGAGTACACTTGAACCCACATTTATATAGGAGCATATATCAATTCTACCAGAGAACTAGGAGAACCAAAGCCAAGCTGAAGTTCTATCTACAACTATGTGAGAAATAGTCCCAGACATAGGGATGAGAGGGAGAAATGTTAGCATTGGGTTTCAGAAAGTAAAGAAAATGCTTTGGGGCAATAACAGGACATCAGTGTCCATTTGCAAGCACTCAGGCACAATCACCACTGTTGTGTGCACACATAGAACACACCACACACATGAAACACGCATACAGTCCGCATATCTCAGGAGACTCAGAGACTTGCCTAAGGTTCAACAGTTCTTTCATTTAAAAGAAATGAAGAAGTGTGTGTGTGTGTGTGTGTGTGTGTGTGTGTGTGTGTGTGTGTGTGTGTGTGTGTTTGTGTAGATGCACATGGAAGCCAAAGTTTGATGTTGGGTGTCTTCTTCAATTACTCTCACTTTATGTTGTTTGTTGTGTTTTTAAGACTAGGTCTCTCTAATATGTAGTTCTGACTATCCTGGAACTCAATATGTAGACCAGGCTGACTTCAAACTCACAGAGATCCACCTGCCTCTGCTTCCAAAGGCTGGGATTACAGGCATCCTCCATCATGCCCAGCTATCTCCCTTTGTTTTGTTTTGTTTGGTTTTGTTTTGTTTGGTTTGGTTTGGTTTGTTTGTTTGTTTGTTTTTTAAGACAGTCTCTCACTAAATCTGGAGCTCAGGAACTGGGCTAGCTCCAGGCATCCTTCTGCCTCAACCTCCCAATAACTGAGACTATAGACCTAAACCACCATACATGGCTTTTACGTTGCTGCTGACATTCTAACTCAGTTCTACCTGTGTGGCAAGCAAGCACGTTACTGCTGAACCATCTTCAGAAGCCCTGCTCCTAAGGCTTTGTACCGGCATTCTAGCTCAGGATTCTAGACCTTAATTAGCTTCTCTCTCTGAATCTGGAGGCTGCTTCCTAGCTTTAGGAATACCAGTCCCTTCCAGTTCCTGATGAGTTCCTGAAGGAAGAAAATGGCATTGTTTTCCTAAATCTCACTTTCATAGGTTGACAAAAGCTCAGAATGTAGGAAAAATATGTTCACATTAGAGGAACCTCTCATGAGAGAATGGATGGCATTCAGTGTAAATTGTAAGACAAAGGGAAGAGGTTTGCAGTCCAGGACAGAAAGAGAGCAATGCAAAAGAGGGGGATGCATAAGAGAAGAAGCTTCCTCAGGCCAATGCATGTTCATTGCATTGAATCAAGGAGAGAGCAATGCTTATAACAGAATGGAGAATTTGAGATTTGCCTACTCATGAATAGGTGGGTCCACTTACATCGGCAAAAATCAGAGTTAGAGCCTGAGAGCCCATGCAGTATGGTCAAAAGACAAGCCCTTCCTGACACAGAGCCTGGGAGGAGAGGGTCCCAGAGGCAATGCCTAAAGAAGCTGCTACAACTCCAAATGTGTACAACATACATGGACAAAAAAAGTTGTGAGGTGTATCAGATACCTGTCTTCAGAAAATGGCTTAGGGATGTAGTATTTGTCTAGCATACATGCATGTACACATGAAGCCCCCAGTTCTAGCCCCAGCACTGCGTAAACCAGGCATGGTCATGTACACCTGAAATCCCAGCATTTAGGAGGTAGAGGCAGGGGAGCGAGAAGTTCAAGGTCATCTTTGACTGTATAGTAAGATGAAGATCAACCTGGGCTACATGAGATGATACAGAAAGGAAGAAAGGGAGAGAGGGAGGGAGGGGGAGAGAGAGACAGAGACAGAGACAGACATGGAAGGAGGGAGGGAAAGGAAAAGAAAAGGTAAAAAGAAAGTCATGAGATCATCTGCCTTCTTTCCCAGGCTAGAGGCATCATTGTACTGAAATTCTGTACAGGTAATGAGTGTCTGGAATTCTGATGACCACCACTGAAGATTAGGGTGGAAGGATCTCTACAAATCCAGCCCTAACCTACCCTCCCCTTCCTAAATAGACCCAAGCTCTTTGTCAACCAAGGCTCTTCACACTGACTATTCCCTCTGCCTGAAGAATCTCTGCCTTATTCAGTCACACAACCCACCTCACTTCATCCCTCAGGCCTCAGTTTACCCAGCAGTTTCTCCCATTCTGTGTCTCCTGTATGCTCAGTTCACCTCTGTGGCGCTTGTGGTCCTGCTGTCCTGCTTGCCTGTCCCATGCTATGAAATCAAATGCAGAGCTGTGCGAGTCAGGGTGTCATCTGTACACCGCTCTGTCCCCAGCATGGAGGATCATGGTCCAGACATAGACAGGGCTCTGCAAATGTTAGAAAACGAATGAATCTGCCCACAGTGTGATACACAAGAGCATTAAGAGGGCGTGCCTAAAGGGATTGAAATCCAACACTTTGCTCTGTGTTCTGCACAGGGCACTTCTGCCTGACTGGATTAACTGCACCAGCCAGGGGCAAGCAATAATTAGCATGAAGGAAGAGATCAAAGCTCTCTCCAACCCAGTCCAAGAGGCTTCCCTGGTCCACCAACCCCTGGGCAGTAGGGCAGGCTCTTACATAGACTTGGAACAAATGTGATTTCAAAACTCCACATTCACAGCCACCAATGTTGTAACAGTTAGCCCCCTGTTTTACCACCAGCTGAGAGGCTAGCGAAGGCCCTCCGGCAACAGCACCAAGAGTATTGACTTAGAGGAATTTTTTAAACAGAGGTGATTTTGCTCCCAAGGGATGTTTGGTAACATCTGAAGACTTTTTGTTGTTGCTGTTATCACATTTAGTGTAGAGGATTGCTAAGCATTCTGCAATACACAATACTCAAGATAGCACTCACAATGAATGACTCAGCTCAGACTCTCAACAGGATTGAGGTCCTGAAGCTCTGGAGGGCTGGGCCTTTCAGGAGCACTGTGTCAGCAGCTCCCCATGTAAGCATTTGCAGGTGGCTCCTCAACTTTCCCAGAAGATTCCTTAAGCTCTCATTTGTTTGGGCTTGAGCCACCCATTTGTCTTACCAGGACATGGGTCTTCTTTGTAACCCTTATGTAGTGTGTGTGTGTATGTGTGTGTGTGTGTGTGTGTGTGTGTGTGTGTGTGTGTGCCTTCATGAGCATAAGTATGGCCGTATGTGTGCCACAGTGTCTATGTGTTTATCTTCCACTTTGTTTGAGACAGGGTATCTTGTTTGCCATGCATGTCAGGCCTGGGAGCTTCTGGCACTCTCCTGTCTCTGCCACCCCACCCCCTGTCACCGCTGCCGTCCCTATAGGAGAGCTGGGATATAGACATGCCCTACACAGGTTCTAGATATCTGAACTTGGGTCTTCACATTTACAAGGCAAACATTGGCTCTAGCCTCAGAACACCTGCCTTCTAATTAGTCAGTCTTTCTCATGTAATCTGATCTCACTACCAAGGAGCCTCCTTTGGGCTTGCGCGCTCTCTCTCTCTCTCTCTCTCTCTCTCTCTCTCTCTCTCTCTCTCTCATTTTCTCTTTCCATCTTTCCCTTATCTCCTTCCCTCCTTCCTTCCTTTCTCCCTCCATCCCTCCCTCCCTTTTTCCTTTCTTTGCTCCTTTCTTTCTTTCAGGAGGGTCTCACTCTGTAGCCCAAGCTGGCCTGATTCAGAATTCTCCTCTCAAGTGCATATGCTGCCACGCCCAGCCTCCCCGGTTCTCCTGACAACATGCCATCTTCCTCCTCATCACTTTACTCTTGCACAGCACCAACACCAGTTCCGCTGCTGCAGCCTTAGGACTCTTCTTCAAGCCTGCTCCTTCCTTTGAGCATCCACACCTCTGTAGAGAGCACTCAAGTGACACCTTGGGTGACTGAAAAGCAACAGAGCTTTACAGACGGGCACTCTAATAGTTCTAACTGAGCAGTTTCCTCCTCGAAGTTGTCTCTCCTCTTTCATTAACAATGTGGGTGTGGTTGAATATGCATGCTGGGACGTCCCTGAGCATGGAAGGTACTATGTAGGATGTGTTCACATATGATAGACAATCAAATGTTGTCATTTACATAGAGATTAGTAAAGCCTGAGGAGATGAAGCTGATATTAAACTCTCTTCACAATGGTAGGGTTTTGTTTGCTAGCTCTCTGAGAGCCAAGTACACGGCCAAGTGTGATGGGAAGTCTTTGGCTTCCAAGTGCTAATTTGGAAAAGTATACTCTTTCTGGTCTTTCTGGTTCATTGATCTGCCTGTGCAAGAACAAGATTTCCCTCTCGGTAGAAGACATCTGTGTGAATGTGTCTAATGAAACTGTCTCTCTTGTGTGCAGATCTGCCACCTTGGGTATACTCTAGATGGCCTGGGAAGATTGATATTTCCCAGTTGGTACTACCTATAGCTCTTTGGAAGATTATGTAGCTAGAACAGGAATTCTACAATAATAACCATGCATGGCCAACAACTATTTTAAGGAGTGTTCAACATTCCTAGTCATCAGGGAAATGCAAATTAAAATGACTCAGATACCACTTCAGCACAGTCAGAATGTCTATCCTTAAGAAATCTGACAACAAATTGGATCATGTGTAGCAAGGGGGGAACCCCTATTCACTGCTGATGGAAGTGCAAATTAATACATCCATTATGGAAATCAGAATGGGGGTTCCTCAAGAAATTAAAAATAGAACTATTTTATGACCTGGCTATTCCTCTCCTGGGAAAATATCCCCAGAATTCCTTATCAGATTGCAGAGCCATCTGCACCCCCAGGTGTGTTGGTACTTCATTCACAACAGCAAGGAAATGGAAACAACGGAGAAGTCAACAATGAAAATGTCGCCTATAAAGCCAAATGAGATCATGACATTTGCGGGACAATGGGTGCATATAAATAGTATAATATTCAGCAAGGTGATCTCAACTCAGAAAGAAAAAAAACCCCACATTTTTCCTCATATGTGGACCCTAGCCTATAATGAATATGTGTAAATGCATAAAACAGGTATAAGTGTGGGTACACTCTAAAACTTAGAAAAGAGATCAAAAGAGGGTAATATTAGTTGATGAAATGAAAGAGAATTATAAAGCCTTTTCTTTCTTTTTTGTTTTCTTCTTCTAGTTTCCATTCTGTAATAGATGTTTTTTGGTAGATAAATGAATAAATGAAATTATAAAATCCTAAGTGAAACTCCTTTGCTTCAAAATGGCCTGTGTGGCTTCCTTAAGCCAGCTGTGAGTAAATAACCACGTAATACAAATAAGCACCCAGCTCTTTACCTGGACAGGTGTAACTCCATGAAGATTCAATGACACTTTTACAGAAGCAGAGGCCAATGGCTACAAGAAACACAGTACCTTCATCTACTTTGGCGTATCACAGAACAATCAACCAGGAGCATGTTTTCAAACTGAGTTCCAATGTCTGTCCTATTTTATTATATCACTAAATTTCAGATTTTTCTCAAACCCTTCCCCTCCTGTCAAAGAACAGAAAGGGATCCTCATGAACTATGTGTCTCTCTAACCGTATACATCCTCCTATCTCAGCCCCATGAAGTCTTGGTTTTACAGAAGGAAAACACAGTGGAGGAGCATTGCCAGCTTACTCTAAAGATCTCAATGCTTTGTGCCACTGCCAGCAAACAGAGGCATCCGACTCCGACCTCCAGAAGTGGGGACTTTCAGGGCCAGCTGACAAAGCAGCCCAAAAGATTTCATTACAATCATTCAGAATTTGGGCACTCTCAAAAGGCTAGTCGCAGCTAGCTCTGACCAGACTATATGTAAAGCATGTCCCAGAAGGAAGTAAACACGAACAGAAGCCATCTCCACAAGGCTAAGTGACATCAGAGATGTCAGGGTACACCGGAGATGGGGTTCTACTTGACTGTCCTCTCCTGCCCTGTGTGTCTTATTGTCCACATCCGTCACATGGGGTCAGTCACCTCTTCCCTGCTCATCTACTGTGGAGACCAGAGGACAGAAGAAATATAAAAAAGCAGTGAGATACTGAAGAAACCAAAGGATTATCCTTTGTCAGTAGAAAACTTTGTTATATGGTATTCCAGTAGCCTCCCCAGTCATTAACTGAGTCAACTCACACTATTCTACAGTTTTTTGTGGCAAGTTAACTCTTGTTCCAAATATCATGATGCCACCTTAAACTTCCTTATGTGGTCCTTGAGTGTTTTCTTGAATGTTAAACTAAAAGTACTGCATATGTAGTGTCCTTTGTTCTGGTTCTGGTTGTCATTTGGTCACCTCTGTACTCCCAGAACATGTTTTCATATATATAAATGACTGAAATCACATATATTATATATATATATATATATATATATATATATATATATATATATATATATATATACAAATGAAAAACTACAATCTTCTTGATGTTGCACATAAACTGACTCAAACCACCCCCACTCCCAACACCAATCACTCCTGGTATGTCATGATGAAGGTGCCCCTGGACTTGATAGCTAACCATACCTCTGGTAGGAGCCATTATATCTCCCTGAAATCTAGATAGTTAATAAAAGTGTCCAGTATTTATTCTATTCCTTGGGATGACAGAAGCTTTCCTTATCTGCAAGTGACTTTTAAACACGGCTCAGGCATCCTGAATCGTTTAGTGGTTTCATTAAGAGTTTCTCTGAAAGAGAGGAAAAAGCTGGGTTTCTCATCCAGTTTCCAACAACCACATTTATATAAGCAGAACCTGAAATGAACACTGTTGGGGGTATTGTAGAAGAAATGCAAACACAGGTTACATGTCACTTGGTACTGGTGACAGCAATGCATGGCACTTATTAAACCTTAACTATGAAGAAATCTAAAGATCTGCAGACTTTTAATTGAGAGTCCAGTGGTTTCCAGCAGGCATGTGCCCTGCAGCTGTATCATAGGAGAAAATAGCAAAGTGTTATTTGTGTCCCACTACTATTGATGTTACGACCAACTCTGTACTCCTACACACACACACACACACACACACACACACACACACACACACTTTTTTTTGAGAATAAAAATATTCACAAAATAGTACTTCTTTAAATTAAGTGTCATGTTTGTTTATTTTTCCCTCCTTGCTCCAGGCTAAGTGTCCCCTCTTTTCTATGTGATCTTTGGCTAAGTGCCTCATTAATTTGGTTACCCGCCCATTTGGCAGAGGACCAGGTGGGCAGCTCGGAGGTAATGGTGCTAGTATGAAGAGAGCAGCAACAACTGAATCCCTTAAAGGACCCAGATGATTAAACAATTACTGTCTTCATAGTTCATATTTTAGAGCAAATAGCATTTCCCCTAGGCTGCATTTTTCATCTGGGAAATGCATCTGCCTCTGCTAGGGGGGTGTGGGTCCCCTTTCTCCATGATGAAATTTCGTTCCCCTGGTACCCCTTAGTGAGCAGAGGCTTCTGGTGTCTGGCCAAATGAAAAAAAAAAAAAAAGCCTTGTGCTTTCTTCCCTTCGTTGTGCATCAATATCTAATTTCCAAACACAACCTCCTTCTCCTGGTAGCCCATGGCACTACGTGACTTCTCTCCCCACACTAATACAGAGCCTGGAACAACTTTGCCTCCTAGCATATACTGGGAGAGAGATGGGAGAGGCTCCTCACCTTAAAGGATGTCCAATTTGCAGAGATCATTCTTTCAAATCCAATGTAGGTAAGCTCAAGGCTTTCATATCATGGTGAAGAAGCAGATCACACCTGTGGGAAGCCATGCACTTCAATTCCCCTCAGCTGAAAAGCCTAAGAGTAAAATTCCAGTATCTAGCTGGCAGCTTGGGAGTTTGGATATGGAGGTGGCTCCCAAGATGCTGAGGTGATCCAGAATAAAGACCTTTATGCACATTTGCATGGCTATGAGAACATTAACAATGAAATCAATGATGTATTTTTTTTGAGATCCAAGGAAGAGAGCATGGGGGTTGCGCCTGAAAACCTTAAGATGCTGAAAATGTCAAACTGGACTAAGTTTTGTTTTCCATATAACTTAAAGCTACCCCTCAAATCGAGCAAAAACAGATTGTTAGAATTCAACAAATGTCTGCTCCTGAGCCACGACTTGACTGTGACATGCACTCTGTGTCTCACTCTGGTCTATAGTCTAAACAGCTGTTCTCATCTCCAGCCAGCTTCTCAGAGGATGTACAGAGCTGTTAAGTATGGCAAGGTTCAGTCTGTGAAGAACTGGAATGATGTCAACTTTACACACTGAAATAGTTGAGCTGATGGAAAGAACAGTATGACAACCAGCAGCAGCAGCATGGCCTGGGACTCAGAAGGCACACCATCTTAGCTCTGCTCCATATTTACTGAAGTGGAGCCTGCATTCTAACAAGACCCCTGCTTGAAAACCACCACTCCTGGGAGTGTTCCATCATGTGTAACCCATGCAAGGAGAGCTACAGCTCCTTTCTGACCACATTTAGGGCCCTACGATTTGGTCTTCATGAGGCAAAGCCATTGTTTTTACCCCCACTTTAATAGGTCCTCAATAGTGTTTCAGTGCAAGTACCTGATACTTACGTTCTTTACAGTACCTATTTACTAGACAGTCCATTTCTGGCACCAGGAACCATGAGTCAAACTTAAGGTTTGCTCATTAATGGGCTACGTCTAAGGTCATCCTGTTTATGTTTGTTTAGGGGCTAAGCTCAACAGTGATACCATTTTGCATCTGCCACAGGAGTTCTGGGGAAATTTTCTGCTTGTGCCTCTGCCTTGCATTTGCAGGCCTCTGTGATAGCAGGAATCACTTCCTGTTTCCTATGGGCCCAGAGTGCAGAGCCAACATCCATCTTGTTTAGCACTATTGAATTTCCCTTGAAAGTGCCAGGCCCCAGCCTGTGTGTAACACTGCTGAACTTCCCCTGGCATAGCCATGGAGCAGCCTGCGCGCAGTGTTCAATGTCCCGTAGAAACTGTGAACCCTGATCTAGGCTGTAATCACCTTTTCTCAAATATCAGAGATAACAGAGCACAGCATGAACTCTCTTGTTTCCCCATCATCCTTTTCAAAGCTGATTCCATCAGCTGCTAGCCAGGCCTGTCTTTATTGTGGGCCATCATAAAATAAACAAACACATGACTGGTTTCAAGACATTGCAAGGCAGGCTAAGGCGGGAAAGAGTGGGCAATATGCAAGTACAATTTCAGGATTATTTTACATTCCTTCATAGATGGAGTGTGTAAGAGTCTCAAAAGAGGGAAATCCATTGTACCCAGGGTTTTTACTTTCTCACTCACAAAATGAGACAGCCTCTTCACCCTCCTTTCTAAATTAGAGTTTGGCTCTCCTTCCACACTGACCATCTCTGCCATATGGCACTGACACTCTCATGCAAGATAGCCATGCTCACTGGCTGCCCTTCCACAGTTCCATTCCTTATCACCCTCATATTGGATCAGAAGGTTGCTTTCTTGTCTTCTTTGCCCCTCAAGAGGCATGGTGATCCAATAGGAAATGTATCGATTTGGTAATGAGATGTCAGTAATCTGAAATTCCAACCCTGCTTTCTGGTTACCTGATGACTTGGGATGATACTTCATTCAATATCTTTATATATAGTTCATTCTCTTTAGAATATTCCACACTGAGGGGAAGAATTGAAGCAGCAGTTAATAGCATTACTGCTCTTCTTGAGGACCTGAATTCTGTCCCAAGCACCCATACCAGGCAGCTAACAATCACCTGTAACTCCTGCTCTAAGGAGTCTGATGACACCCTCTTCTGGCCTCCACAGGCACTCATGTAGCAGATACACACAACACACACACACACACACACACACACACACACACACACACACACACACACACATACATATACCGCCCACAAACATAAAAATACATCTTTAAAAATTTTAAAGCAAAAAAATGTTCTAGATTGGGTTGTTCCTAAAGTTTAAAAAGCTGGTTTTGGAGCTGGATGGATGTCTCACTGGTTAAGAGCACTGGCTGCTCTTCCAGAGGACTCATATTCAATTCCCAGAACCCACACAGAAGTTCATTGCCATCTATAACTCCAGTTCCATGGGATCTAACTACCTCTTCTGGCCTCTGAGGGTATCAAGCATGTTATGCAGTACACAAGCATACATGCAGGCATACATACACTCATGTACATAAAATAAACAATAGTAATATATATACATATGCACACACATATATATGATATATATATATATATATATATATATATATATATATATATATATATATCACATAGGGTGATGGTTAGTACATACCAACTGTTCCCAATTTCCCTCACTAGTCCCTGCTAACTAAGTTTCAACAAGGATCTTTAAAAATCAAATGTGTCAAAAGATAGAGGTTGTGACAGGATTATGGACTGCCGCTTTGCCTCATATGTGAAATTATACTAGACTCTTTTTCAGTTCTTTCCTTCTCTTCATCACAGAAAACACACTTGAAAATCAACCAGTGGAATGGAAAGCCCAGGAGGATAATATCTAGTATTAAGGGGTTGCGGGAGGAGGGATGCCACTTTTCAAGTCATCTGAAAGCTGCATCACTCCAAGCCATTGCTGGGCTTCTGTTTCCTCACCCACACACTGGAAATAACCATGGCCCCATGCAGAGTTTGGTAGAAGATGGATCCAATGTGTTAAAGCATCTGAAACAGGAGGTGAATAAGTGGGAGAGTCCATTGTCTCTCTCATCATTTAAAAAGTCAGGAAGAAGGTTGACATCACGACCTGCTCCTTAGGCACAGACTGCCACTCCTAAGCCACCAGCTAGGTGATCAGTTGAGCTATTTATTAGCATAAATATTTCACAGTGTCATTTTAATGCTCCCCAAGAGCATCTGTTATCTATCCCACAAATTGGACCCTCTATGGCATAACTCATCAAGAAGCATTTCCCATGTAGCTTAAGTGAAGGAGTGCCATTCCAACCAATAAAGCAGATAGGAAACAAAACAAAACCCACGCTGTGACTTTAATAGTTGATCAATTTGCAGATCAAGAGCTTTAATTCTTCTCAGCTTTGGCCTGACAGCAGGAGGTGAGTTTCCACTTTGAGATGACTGCTTTGGTAAGAAACAGAGGCTTGAATTGGTCCTTTTACCCATAGGATCCACATCCATGGATTCAACCAAATACTGATTTAAAAAAAAAATGGGAAAAAAATGTATATCAAACATACACAGACCTTTCTAATGACTCTTCAAACAGCATAGTATGAGCATTATGTATATTGCATTTATATTATATCATATATCACAAGTACTTTAGAGATGCCTTAAACTATATGGGGGATAACATAGGTTATATGCAAATGTTATACCTTTCTATAAAAAGGGATTTGAGTATCTGTAGGTTGTGGTATCTGTGGATGTCCTAGAAGCAAGCACTCAAATACTGAAGGATAACCATAAATATATAAACTGTGGAATATACATATGAAAGTTAGACCATGGTACAAGGCTCTGTAGAAGAATTTTCAAGTTAGAGGGGGGGCTGTTTCAACCAATCACACCTGAGCATACTAGGGCCGGGTGGGAGAGCTTTGTTACTACATATTTATTTTAACTCTACTTGATGTACAGTTAGTAGAAACTGGACATCTAAGTCAAGCATGGAGCTAGGCATACACTGTTAGTAAATGTCATCAAAGGAGCAGAGTGAACAAAGCCCAGAGCCTGGCTCCAGCTCAAGTTCAGCGGCCTGCCTGCCTCTCTATGCTCTCTGGAGTCTTTTCGGCTCACAGACACTGTGCCTTTGTCATGGTTTGGCTATACTTTACTGTGTATCTCTCAAGAGTCCTTGCTTTAAAGTAGTATTGGGAAATGGCAGAACCCTTAAGAAGTGAGGCCATATGTACACCTCACAATTTATGTATGTATGATCATCTCTCACTATTTCTCTACCCTTGGACACCTTACACTTGGAGATAGAAAGGAGATGTCATGACCATGGTTATAGGCTAACCTCCACATTCTCCTCTGCATTCATGTGCTAAAGTCCTCAATTCTCAGGACTTCAGAATGTAGTGTATTTAGAGGAAGGATTTTAAACAATTAATGAATTTATAATAAGGCATTGGGCAGACCCTTCTCTAATCTGACAGTGTCCTTCTAAGAAGAGGCGGTTAGCATGCTAACATGCATAGATGGAAAGGCCACTGTCTAAGGAAACAAAGAGAAGAGACTCTGTGCAAACCAAGAAGAGATGACCAGAAGAAACTGACCCAGCCCATACCATGACCTCAGGTCTTATAGTCCCCAAGACTTTGGAAAGTTTCTCTGCATGAGCCACCCAGGCTGTGGCGTTTTTTGACAGCATCCACACACATACAGGTGGCATGATCTTTATACATATTTGCAGTTGAACCAATGGGATACTCAGACTTTTCAAATGTCCAGTTTTCTTTGGAAAGAGACAAGGCATTTTTCTATGCTTTGGGATGGTGAGAGTAGGGTTTATACAGTATTTAATAAAGCATTATACTTTGCTACTTAATTATACATTGCTACTTAAATGGTTTCTCTCTCCCTTGTTTAAAATTAACTCATAGAAAGTACTTGCTCATTTGATCTAAGTAGTCAAATTGTCCATTTGAGCCAATGGTTGTTAATAGTTCCATATCAAGAAATTTGCCCTTCAGGACATCGGGGAGCTCCATAAAATGGCACAGACACACAACCATGCTTGCTCTCATTGAGCTCAGCTGTCTCTGAGAGCTTGGGACATGTGTGACATCTGTGGTATGGCTAGGACAATTCCCTGTGTCCCTTTGTAATCTGATGCCTTTGTCATCCTGAAAAGCTCCAGCCAGGAGGAAAGGTACTAATTGAAGGCATGTGGTTTACAGTCCTTTAGGGAGAAAATTCTTTAGAGGGCCCTCCCACATCTCTGTGCCTCTGTCAGTCAGTCAACCCACAAGTATTGGCAGCCCACAAATGCAGAGCAGCATCAAGAGAGGTTGGAGAAAAATATAGAAATCTGAAGAAACGAACACCCCACTGGAAACATCATTACAAATTAACCAAAAGACACAAGAAATGAAGCAAAATGGACCATTCCTCCCAGGTAATCCTATACTGCAGCTTGACCTGCACTAATACAATCCTTTCCTCCATAATGAATTTAGGCTTTCCTGTATTTAGCCCACAATACTACCTGTATTCCAGCTTACTTGTTGCCAGGGAGCTGATTCCGGTGGATGATGTCAGACATTAAACACACGCATATGGACACACACAGGCATACACGCCTACCTAAAGCTAATTTCCCTGCAGTGGCTACAGTCTCAGTTATTTTCTCTAACCCTCCTTCCAATCTTTTCTTCAATTGCCACAGAGTGTATAGTTGAGAACTTGACATTTCCTTTGAATTAAGGCTGTGAGTTAAGTGGGCATTTTCCCTTAGATAGATGGCTATTCTGGGCCTTCCCACAGCTAATCACGCCATCGCCTGCGATCTCACCTGTTCCTTTCATATGCACACTCTCTGCTTGAAATTTGCCGGCAGGTCCTCAATAAAGAAATAGCCCTGATTGCTCATTAAAAGCAAGAGAGAAAGCAATTAAAATACAAAAGGCAGAGCAAAACTTAACACTCAGTAGTGGAAAGTTGAGCCAGCATTGTTGAAGCCTGGGAACCAATATACAGTGTGGGAGGGGGAGCAGGAATTGAGTACCCCAGTCAGCGAAATCAAGCGTGCAAACAGACTGTGCCTCCCTGGCTCAGGAGGGGAAGACCAAGCAGGCAGTGGAGCCACAGCAAGCCTGGCGCCCAGCATTTAGTTTTTCAATTTCATTTCATTTCAATTACATTCATTCAGTTCATTGAAGTGAGCTAAACAGGAAGTATTATTTCCTTTAAAAAATTGTTTCCTTTTTATTTTATTTTTTTTTTGTTGGCAAAGCTCATATTTTAGACAGGGCCAGCTTTCACAAGGATGTAAACTCTGCAGAGAGATGGGGCTCTGTTTGCAAGGCCCCCAAACTTGATCTCAAGTTCTACCATTGCTTTCTTGAAATTAACCTCAGAGCAAGGGGCCCTGCAAATTCATCTTGCACTTGTCAACACAGATTATTGATTTTTAGGTCACAGACCCTTTAGATGCCTGGATCCCACTCCCAGATATCTGACCATCCTTCCCCCTTGTAGTTTCAAGATAAGTCAATGGTCCTACCTGTTCCTGCCTCTATTCCCATTAGCACAAAGGTCAGACTAGAATACTTGGTATGAAGCTCGCTCACCTCCTAAAGACCTATAGGAGTCAGCAGTTCATGTTGTTCTCGGGATTTAGATGGAAGGCTTTCTCCTCCCCATCACGGCTGCCTGGGTCATAGTATCCTATCCCTCCTGACAGTCTAGGAACTGCACTCTTTAGTATCCTCATCACGCTCTACATGGTAAATGTCTCTTCTAATGCAGCTCCATTTGGCCTGCTCACCCTCTTCAGGTTCTCATATCCTCACAGAGTTCTTCTGGAGGCAGTCACATGTCAGCTCCTTTCTGTGAACCTGCATTTTAAGTTACAATATCAAAGATTCTTGCCGGGGGGCAAATTCTGGGTGAACTACTGAATATTCTCCTAGGCCCACCTTTGAAATCCAGTCTGACCTAAGATGTTTGCATAGTCAGCTTAGCACGAACCACCCACCTGATCATCCTTGGTGTCCAGCCAGGTCTGTAAGCCTATATCACTGTGTCAGGAGTAAAGGAAGAGTGCAGCATCAAGTTAACATATTAAAGAAGGCAGTTGACTGGAAACCCCTTCAGCTGGACTACAGACAAAAAAATAAAAACAACAACAACAAAAACCAGAGCATGAGAGAAGGCAGAATGACCTATAAATGGTCATGAAGCTCAATGGCCAGCACTTTTGAACACATGCTTTTTCCTCAGCTCACCTGCCACTCTTGTTCTCAGAATGGATTTCTTTTTCTTAGTATGGTCTCTGTTTCTACACCAAACCATGTATCTTTAGTGCAGTTCTTTGCCCTGGGACCCAAGAAACTGGAAACTTAGCAGATGCCCTTGAAACTTATGTGGGCACCTGTAACAGCATCCCTTTGGTTAGTGGTGGTCACCCTGACAAATCTTCAGCAGGAATCCTGCTAGGATAATTTAGGTAGAGCCCCTCTGTCACAGCTCATTGTGGTTGTCAATTTGACACACCTGGAAAGAAGGAACCTCAATTAAGGAACGGCCTCATCAGATTGGCCTATGGGTGTGTCTGTGGGGACATTTTCTTGATTGCTAATTGGTGTGGGGGCTGGGCACTAACCCACTGTGAGCAGTGGTGTCCCTGTGCAGCACAGGCGGTCTAGACTGTATAAGGAAACATGAGCCTGGGAAGGAGCCAGGAAGTAGCGTTTCTCCACGATCTCTACTTTAGTTGCTCCTTGAGCTTCTGCTCTGGCTTTCCGTGATGGACCTGTAAACCCAAACACTTTCTCCTTCAAGTTGACTCTGATCAGTGTCTTAGTGTAATAGCAAAGCAAAACAGGGCATCCTCTTACTTCTAATATTCCCACTTAGTAATTTTCTACCCATTGACCACTCTGTCTCTTGGCTATTAATTCCTTGCTGTCTATGTTGTGTTTGGAATTGTACCCAGTATCTCTCTCCTACTATAAAGGCCCGTTACAGTAGTCCCTATGGCACTCCAATAGTTCTGGACAGTCTCGCTTCCTGGGCTATAAGAAACATCAGTGGATAGTTAGTATTCTAGTCTGTCCTGCTATTAGAATCAATAAACATTCCAACCAAATTTATCCTTTCTAGCTCTTGCTCCAGAACCCAAGATGGAAAAGATGCCCCTGTCCTAGCCCCCTGCTTGGCTCTGCTCTGTGTACAGATCCTCAGTTGGTGTCACTTGCCAATAGAATCAGTTAGCCCAAAAGAAGACTCAGGATGGATTAGAAGTAAAATTAAGAATCTTAGGTGGAATTTCCTAGGAAGATTTTTGGTTGACCCTAAGTAATTGTGTAGAAATGCATCTCCTTTCAGATTGTTCTGCTCCTGGGTAAGTAGGAAGAACTACTATCACCACAGAACAATGTACCAAGCAATAAAACTCATCCTAGGTGTTAATTAGCTCAATATTTATCTCATCTAATATGCAAATTAAGACACTGTGGTCTCATTAGCGTCATCTGAATTTCCTTTAAGCAAAACTAAATCTCCTGCCAATGCAAGAAACAGAGAAAAAGGAGGAAAAAAAAAACAAACATCAGTATTTCTCTTTGAAACTAATGAGGATGTGATTTGGTTCTTACTTTGTTATGAGGTAGCAAGTTAAGAAAAACACATTTTAAATATGCAAAATGTGGCCTGACCTCGTCTATCAGGAGCAAGAGTACAACCTTGATGATGTGTGGTTATTAGGCTTTCTGCATCGAACTTGGCCACTGGATCTGGGTCTAAAGATAAGATGGGTAAGCCCGCACTGGGGAGATTCACAAAGGAGATGCTGTGTTTGAGAGCCCACTCAGAGAACAGATGTTACCTCCATGGTGAGAGGAACAGGAAACTGTTGTTTTTAATTCTTTAAATCTTAAGAACAAGAAATTGTGTCTCGAATTCAAAAAGAGCAAAGAGACTTAATCCCATAAGTTCTGTTCCTTCTACCTCCCCATTTTAGGATTTTAGAATCTATACCACAATAATGAATCATCAAATACCCAGATTGTGTCCCTAAAGGGTGACTACATGCACTGGAGGTATAGCAATGCTACAAAGTAATACTTCTAGAAATATCTCCGACATTTTCAGTCTTTGGCAAGCTAACTAGGAATTCCATATGAATCAGGCTCAGGATGTTACCCCAAGATATTGTTACCAGAATTAAACTCTAGGCTGTTACATCACAGGTGGTGGGCCCCCACAAGCTGGCAATACTCTCTATATCTATCTTCTCTATCCCTTTGCCTTATGTGAGGAGCTGACAGGGGACACATGCTGTTTCCCTGAAGTCTTTTACCCTTTCCCTGATGCCTGGGAATCAGACTCAACCTGACCACAGCACCTACTATGGGTTATTTGCTAACTAAACCTACAGCCTCATGGCACAGGATCCCCCCTATTCATTGATAACCTGTAAGAAACAGAACGTGCTTTAGTGGTAGAACTGAAATCTGCCTATTCATCCTCTCCCACTCCATGTCTTCCTCTGGGTTATTGCTTGTGTTAACAATTCTATCCTGACAGAGTTTTGCCTCAGCACCTTTCTCTTCCCTAGCCCCTTTCCTCCCCATCCCCCAAGGCTAACACAGGCTATAGACAAGTCAGTAGTTAAGTATCAGATTGATTCAAAGGACCATCAGTTTGAGAAGATGGGGGTCACTCAACCTCACATCTGCATCTTTGGGGTCTCGGGGCTGCAAAGACCTTCAATAGGAACACAGAGGAGAGTACGACAGTAGGGCTACGTGCTGAGTTGCATCTTAGTTACCCCAGAACTTGTCATTTGCTTGTTTGCTTGCTTGCTTGCTTGTTTTTGACAGGATGAAACATTGCAAAGGACCTTCACCTCCTGCAGCTAGTTCTTATATTTTCTTAACTCAGCTTTCCACAAGCTAAACCTCACAGATTTACAGAACCAAAGACTCAGCAAGGGAGTTGCAAAGGCTATCACATGTTCTGGGTTCCATAAAGGTAAGGATTATTTAGCAGTTAATATATTCCTTAGAATCTACCATTCCAACCAAAAAGGTGTCCATGTTAATCTTGCTAAACAATTATGAGGGGGTGGCAGGATGGGGGTGGGCAGATAGAAAATGAAAGACAATTCTAAAGGTGTGCCCTGTCCTGGTATGACTATAGGAGTCTCCCCAAATAAACTCCTGGCATATGGATTATTTTGAGCTGCTGTTTTGAAACACTACAGCCACACAAGAGGCCCTGAGAAAGTTACTCTTTCGAAAGAGATATTTACATGAATAAAAGACATCACTCTAAGGATGCTACCTACCCTCTCTACCCCTGAAAGAACTAGATTACTGTGGAGCACGAATCCATGAGATGGTACCAACTTATGACTGCATAACAAACCTCACTTTGACTTTACAGTGCTTCCCTGTCTTGTCTCAGTCAGGGCTTAGCCTTTCCTTCCAAGAAAGATGTATTCAAGCCTGAAGGCTAAGACAACCCCTTGAGATCTATTCTGAAGATTTACTTATTTCACTTAGTTATTTCCCATGCATATAGACCACACTCTTATCTTTAAAAATCTATTTTTCTCATATTAATTTATCTTTTGTTCAAGGGAGTTTCTGTACAGACACAAGCAAGGTGAAGGATGAAATAGCTTTTCTTCCCTTATGACTTAGCTCTCACTTTCCCATTAACTCAAGGACCTTATTCTCCCTTCTCTCTCTCTCTCTCTCTCTCTCTCTCTCTCTCTCTCTCTCTCTCTCTCTCTCTCTCTCTCTGCAGGTAGTGGCATTTGTTTCAGGGTGGTAGGTCACTAGTCCAAGGTCATGCAGCTAAAACTTTGCCCAGTGAAAACAGATAGATCAAACGAACATGGCAGGCCACAGGGAGGCAGTGTAATTAGAGAGGCGTCCTGCAGGCTACAATGGGAAAGGGTACCAACCTCACCTTCCCTGGCTTGCACCTTGTGGAGCCTCCACTTCCTAAGGCCACAAGCCCCAGGTGGTCCTTTGTTCTCCTCCCTCTCCGGATTTTGACAAGTTAGTTGAGAGCTGTGTCATGAACAAGTCTGTCTACTCTCCAGGGCAGGAGGGAGACCTGTCTGCATTCCAACACTTCCTGGGCCTGAAAACTGAAAACCACTTCTGCAGGCAGACAGAAGCTGATTTCCATATGTCGCCAGCCGTGTCAAGTGTCACAGCCGCAGAACAAGAAGAATTCTCTGCTTTGGTGACCAGGGACTAGCAAGAGGCTCAGGAAGATTGCCCTGGGAGGCTTTGAGAGGAAGCAGGAGAAAGAGGCCAAGACCTTCTTGTGACCTTTGGCTCATAAGTGACAGACTCCCTAAAGCACTTCTGTCTAGTCAGATTCTGTACCTGTGAGCTCAGCCTTTACCAAGAAGCTGAGCGGCTGAGCAGAAGGCAAGGTAAATAGATGTGTCTAGGTCATGGTGAGGACCTTGTGACACTACTTCTCTCATTGCCAATGAATCCAGATCCAAGTGAGGGACACAGGAGCCATCAGAAAGTTCTGTGGAAAGAAGTTCTGAGACTGTGTGGTCTTTATCACCCATACTAGAACTTCAAGGATGCTTCCTGTTTTCACATTTAAAAAAATATAATTACATCACTCCCCCTCCCTTTCCTCCTCCAAGCCCTTTCCATCTTCCTTCCTTCCAACGCTTCTCATGTCTCCCCACTTCTCCAATTAGCCTCCTTTTTTTGTCTTATTTTTGCTTTATAGTTAATATATTATATATAATAAATATAAACAAACATATAAATGCATTCTACTGAATTCATTTTTGTTGTTTGGACTGACAATTTTGTTTTGAAAAACCAATCAGGGAGCTCATCCTTGGGAGAGGCTAATTCTCCCTCCTAGCAGTCATTAGGTTCCTGAAGTTCTTTGTCTAGGGGTGAGACCCCTGAGATTTTCACCCTTCTGTTAGTTGTTTATTGACATTGCTGTTGTTCAGGTCTTGTTTACACAGCCATTTCTAAGAGAGGCAGTGATACAGAAGTCTTCCGTGTGTTCATTTCTTAGCACCCTTCTGCCCCCTCTTCTGCAATATTCTCAAGGGTGCTTTTCATATGGTCATGAGACTTTCTCATCCACTGAGCTCCACAGCCTGAACCAAAGAATCTGTGCCCACTGAGCGGAAAGCTTGAAGCACCCTAAGGCAAAAATGGCTGGTGAGAGTCTGAGAGCCACTGAAGCATGATGGAAGAAGGTATGTGCACCCACATTAGCTCTGTCTTTGTGTTATCACCATTAAACAAGTATTGTTGTTTCCATTTTAAGGACTGAGAAACTGAGACAAAGCATGCCAAACAAAGGAAGAGTAGTGGAGCATTTGTTGAGTACTATTTCTATGGAAAGACATGAGGGACACATATAAGAAGAGCCTGCGAAATAGAAACACACAGGAGAGAAGAGTTGGGGGTTTGGGAATTCCACATACAGAAAGACGCTTAGACAAGAGGACAGGCTGTTGTTCCTCCATGGGCAGAAAAAGTAAATATTACATGATGACTTGCCTATGAAAAGTACACCCCTACTCCTGTTCCAGAAATAGACCGGGACCAGAGCAGAGCTGGGCTTAAATTGGACTCATCCCTAGGCCAAGGTGGGACAGGTGGGCACAGAAGTGCCAGCTCATTGCCTGCTCACTTGAGTGTGAATGGAGTGGTTTTTGTTTTGGTTGTTGTTGAGTGGCCTTGAACTTGTGGTCATCCTAGGATCACAGGAGCATGCCACAACACCTGGCTGGAATTGGGTTTTGCAGTCTAATGTTGCATGGAGTTTCTGTGTCTTTTGCTGTGTGTACATCTGCTGATTGATGATATGTTTGCTTTCTTTCTTTTTTTTTTAACCATTCAATAAACTTGTTAACATAAACTTGCTCTCAAAATGATTGCCTTGGGTTTCTTTAAATTATGTAATGGATTTTACAAAATGAAATATACATGAGGAATAGGCAAGATATAAAACAAAATCATAAAACTCAGGCCCACATGAAGACCTCTTGCCTTGAGAAGTAGGTTGTCATTAACATGCTGGACTCTGAATGCAGCTCTCTTAGAATTTAACTCCTAGCAATATAGTCCATGCAACTAATTTTAATGAAATTCATTAAAAAATTATACTTCATTGGATGCTGTAGATCTTCGTGATTCATCGACTCCTGTCCCCATTTCACAGGCAGAGATGTCAAGCCTAGAGGGATTAAAATAAATCAGTTTGTCAGCATGTATTTAGGAGAGCAAGGATGTGAACCTGGGTCATCCTCACATCCCCTGTACAATTCCAGGAGCCCCCCTTTTGCTAGCAGGATGGAGACTGGGGCCCTCTTTCCAGGGCTGTGTCCTGTGGGAGCTATCAAACTCCTGCTTCTACCTCTTTGCTTTGCACATCACATCTTCAAGTGTCTGCCAGGACCCAGTGCCCACTTTTCAGAAAATGTGACACTGCTATTTGTTTTATTTCCCATTATTCTATTTGCCACAGTGAGCCCACTAAAAATTCCTCCACATATAGCACCATCCCGGACAAATTACACTTCACACTACAGCCAAAGTGTCTCTTTTGCTTTATTGTCCCCGTATCCAGAAGGAAACGTAAGCACTGAATGATACAAGAGTTTGAAAGATGATGGTGATGAAGTTGGAATGAGATTCCAGCTGTTAACCAGGGATGCTGTGCGGCTGTATTCACTGCAATGGGATTTAAATGCAGCAAGAGTAGGGCAAGGAAGGAAAGGAACCAATTGTGTTCACTGAGCACTGGCAACAAGCCAACACCCCAAAGAAGGCCTCCCATATGTGCTTCTGAATTCAGCTGTCATAGCAGTCCTGGCAGAAGTGAACTTATAATCCCCACTTCACAGATGGGCATACTGAGAATTTAAGTACCAAATGATACAAGTTTAAGAACATGGGCTAGTCAGTTTGTTGGCCTGCAGTTCAAACAATTTTCTTCTGAGCCAAGCTCTTTGCTCTTTCAGAATTATGGACCAATTACTCATGCCTGCTCAGAGGGGAAACTTATGGAGCATCTACTGAGTGAGGAATTTTCAGGTAAGCGAAGAATCCAAGTCCTCTGAGGATTTCTTACCAAGGCAAACAGCTAGATCTCCAAAAGGTGGGAGGGATGTTGGAGGTCATCTTCCACTAGTACTTAAACTAATAAGCAGCTAGACAATGTGTCTTAGAGGAGCCACTGGCTGCCAATGCTGCCTGCCTCTTCTGGAATGTTCAGAGTGTGGAGGGGAGTTCCTGTCTGCACACCCCTTGTCACATGAGGTTTACATATAAAATGTCTGGACAAAACCTTTTGCCTTTGAATAATCAAGGTTTACTGAAAAGTTGCAGATCCAGTCAGAGGGGTTCTCATAGGCCTTTCATCCAGTTTCCCCTAATGCTATCGTCTACTAGACCCATGGGAGATTTGTCAAAATAAAGACATTGACATCAACACAATACTATTAACCATGCTACAGGCTGGATTTGGATATCACCACTTTTTCCATGCACATATTTTTCTATTCCAAGATGCAATCTAGAATATTCTAGAATATTAGATGCTAATTTAATTATTTTAAGTCTCTAAACTTTTAAAATATTCTATTTGTCCACTCATTTGGTAATGAGAGTTTCTAAAAGGTAAGGATGCCAGGGAATAAGCAGAAGGTATGTGCTCACTATATATACATAAGAGGTCAGCTGTTGGGAAGGGCTGTCAATAATAGAGGTCCATAGGCTGCTCCTTAATCTTAACCCACCTACAGAGTTAAGATGTTAACTGCTAAACCTTTCTTTAACTCTGCAGAACCCAGAGCATGTGATGACTCCATAATACCCTCTCCTTAGTCTTTAACTCTCTGAAGATGTCTGTGTGAAAACTACAAGACATAACTTCAGGTGGTCAGGCTCCTTCATTGTGTCCTGAAGAATAAGTAAAAAGGGCCTATGGGTCCAAGCTGATGAAGACCACCCATTCAGTCCATGGCCTTCCAGTCTCTTCCAGTCTCTTCCAGTCTGTTGTTTAGCTGTATCTCCTTTCTCTCCCAACTCCTGGGGTCATTACAAACACAAACAGGAACATGAAAGCTTTAGGACCAGATAGAAAGAGGATCAGCATGAGCAGGATGAAGATAAGAGAAAGTAACAAGAAGGGAACTTGATCAAAACATATTACATATACACAGATAGAAAAATGTTATAACAAATACATCATGGTAATTAATATACACTCATATAAAAGCCCTTCAAATCCCTAAATTCCCTTGAACAAACCTGCTTCCTTCCTATCAATCCTGTCTCTTGAATATTGACCTTCAAGTGGCAGACAGCTATGACCACTTACATATTACTAAGCAATACAAACTTAGCAAAAATATGTGATAATACATGGTACCAATCTATGAAAAAGCCTAAAAATGGAACCAATACTACAGTACCTCCTTCACCCATCTCTTATATACATTTCTGCTATAATTATATCAAAAGAATAGGCATACAAATTCACAAGCTCTGTATTATGGTGTTGTACACACACACACACACACACACACACACACACACACACACACAAAATCCCTTTAATATAGAAAACATACAGGAATGCATTCTATTACTAAGGATGTGTTTCAAATCAACTGAGAGATGCTAGACAATTCAATGAATGATTGAGAGCCTCTGGCTATCCATTTGACATAAGTTCCTACCTAATACCATTCACAAAGTTCCAGAATTATTAAAGTGCCAAATATTGAACAAGTTAATATATTGAATGGCTAGAAGAAAGAGGAATGTATTTATAACATTGAATAACATCAGACCTTTTAAATACAAATATTATGAAATGAAAGAACAAAACATTGGATTGCAAAGTTAGGTGAAAAATGCACTCAAAATACATAGCAGTCCAAAGATTAATAATGGGAACACCTAAAAAATGCCTGATCAATAAGTAAAGGCCTAAACACATCCACAGAAAAAATGACTTGAGGATTCTTATTGGCAATTTACCCAGAGAGAAGCATAAACAATTCGTGACATTGAAGCATATTTTTTGTCACTGGTCATCAGGACACAAAATTTCAAGCAACCGTGAGATGCCATTTTCATTTTTGTTGCCATGGGTGGAACCAATATGAATAAGCATGAAGTTTTGGTAGGGGACAGGGAATAGGGGTCTCTGCCTGGCTTTGAAGAGCTTCAACGGACTGAACTATAGAAAAAAACAGCAGCAGATATAGGTGACCCGATGATCACTCTTATTTAATCACCAAAGGCAAATGCCACATCTGCAGACAAGAAACTGCTGGAACTCCTCCTCGCAAAGGACCACGTGTTGTTGCTAGAGTTTTTCTCTCTGGGTCCCGCCAATCCCTGGCAGTCCCATAGCCCACTTATAAAATAAACATACAGACTATTATATTATTTAAACTGCTCGGCCATTAGCTCAGGCCTACCATTGTCTAGCTCTTGCTCTTATACTCAGCCCATTTCTGTTAATCTGTATGTTGCCACGCGTTCTGTGGTTTTACCTGCTGCCTTTACATGATGCTCCCTGGATGGCAGGCTGGTGTCTCCTCTCCACCTACCTTTTCTCTCATTTCTCCTCTCTGCTAGTCCCACCTGTACTTCCTGCCTGGCTACTGGCCAATCAGTGTTTTGTTTATCAATCATCCACATCAATGTGTAAAGGCTTAGCCTCCAGATGGACACTATTGTGACATGGTAAAATCTTCAGAAACAGAATTTTGTAGGGGGCCTTCTGATCACTGGAGGCCTGTCCTTAAAGAGGATATTGGGATCCAATCATTTTTTTTCCTAAGTATCAACTCTGATGTTTTAACTCCATCATGTACTCTTGCATGATATATTGCTTCCTTAAACCCCAAAGCCTAAAGGTAATACCTCTGCCTGGTCTGGGATCAGAACCTTCAAAACCGTGTGCCCCAACCAACCTTTTGTCTTCAGTCATTGACTTTGCAGGTACTAACTAAGGTAACAGAAATCTGGCACAGCTGTTACCTTCCTGGCCTCTAACTGGGTCCATGTGGCACCTGAGAGATGGATGTAGCCCTTCAAGGCTCTCTCTGTCCTGCAAAGCAATTTGTTCTGGAGTCTAAAGATCCAGGTCAGACATGGGGGTGTTAGGCAATAAAGCAACTCAGAAGCTGCGGCCTCAAGTTAGAACTTTCTCTAGAGAACCGACTTGTTTGGTTCAGGAGGAATGACATGGAAACAGAGGAGGATCATTAGGATGCTTTCCTGGTGGGTACCCTGTCGCTGTGCACACGCACCATGCCCAGATGTTTGCTGCTTTCTCATCCTCACTCACCACCATCCCCATAACTGAAGGCAAACCTCCAAAACCAGCATGTGAGAGATTCGGCAGAGAGGCACAAGGCCTGTGGCTATGAGCCTGGTGAAGCTGTTGCTGCTAGCCCCTCACACTGCCTGAATGAATGTCTGGCAATTTATAGTCCAGCCTCAGAGCCCTTGCTAAGAAAAATTGTGGTCCCCAAGTTCCTTAGGACCAGCTGCCAGGTTTTATCCTCAACCTGGAGGAAGTACCTCTAATGACACTTTCAGGAAGGCCCGCCCTCCCTTGCTCTTCCAAACCCCTTCCATTCATTACAGAGCCTGAACACCCCGAGGCCCTGACACAGCACCTGCAGGAGCAGTACTTTATCTTCAGCAGGAGCCAGTGTTGCTATCCCGGAGAAAGGCCAAGCATTTCAGACTCCGTCAAGGAGCCTTGCATGACTTATGAGGTTTATTTAGAGCCTAGGAGTGCCTTCCCTGTGGTGGAGAGAAGCTAGACCTCCTCCTGGCTGGAGGCCTGGACAATTATGTGCTGGAAGATTGGCTGGCAAGAAGCTGTGAGGCTCTCTCCAAACTGCAAAGCAATTTGTTCTGGAATCTGAAGGCCTAGGCCAGGAGTGAGGATATTGGGCAAGAGGGTACTGGAGACCTTAAAGATATTCTTATGGAAGTAGCTCAAATGCCTTCACATCTGTGCTGGGGGATCACGCAAAGAGACAGTACAAGTAGAAAAGTACATGGTCTGTAAATGGCAGTAGCTCACATTAGTCAGAAAGCTTGGTGGCTGAATACTCAAACCCATTTTAGTGATAAGAATATTCTGTTGTTACATTGCTAAATTCCCTACAGAATCCATATTCTCTTGTCTGTACTGACAGTGGGTCACTCCGACTGTCCCGTTCAGCACTTCTTCCTTTTGAGACCCAGTCAAAAAACAAAACAAAATAACACTGCTGATTTAGAGAATGAGAAACGACTTCAAGGGATGTAGCTGTCTGCCCGTTGATCTGAGTGGCAACTTGATTGGATGGAGAAGCCCCTGGGAGGTTATCAAAACAGAGCTCTAGGGGCTGCTGAGGGCCTGGCACGATTAGATCCTGAGGCTCTTATGGAATCAGTCTATGATTTCTTGGTGGAGTCCTAAGGTGTTGGCATTATTGGGGGGTGGTGAAGAGTAAGGCGTGGTGTCTGGCTGGAAGAAGCAGATCATCAAAGCTAGATGTCCATGGGAGCTGTATCTTACCCCGCCCTCTTCTTGTATTCTCTGTGTTTTCTGTCTGCCAGGAGTTGAAAAGCCTACTCTGCCACATGATTCCACAGCTGTGATGTCCTACCCAACTATATGGAGCCAATAACCAGGCATGTCCCATTTCAGGGTAGTCTCAACAACACTCCATAGTTCCAGGAATCTTCTGATTGTGCACTTGTCTTATGCCAAGTTCTCGCTCATTCCCTGGGAACCCCAGCCCATCCCACACTACAAGGGGGAGAAATGTTAGTGTCCGTGCATTTATTCATGCTATTTCCTCAGAGTCTGACCCAAGGCCATCACTCAGGTTTCACCTACTGTGGCTTTAAATACAACCCATGCCCTTGGTCTCCCAGATACACAATACTCCTGGGCCCCAGAGGCACAGTTCAACCAGCTGAGCTGTTTGTACTGCAAATCAAGCCACTTACATGTATCATAGTAACCCTTCCTTATTCTTCAAACTCTGTCTTCATTTCTCCTTCCCTGGAATGCCTTGAGATTTCCAACACCTTAGATACATGCTATGGGAATCCCTGCCTCAATGAACCGCATATACCCGGGGCCTACTAGATGCCTTACCACCTTGCCATCCCTCTGTCTAGATGCTTCCTAAACTCTGGTTCACACTCAGTGGGAGACAGAAAGAGAGAGCCACAGTCTGAGGTTTCTAATGCTTTGGGCAGCTAAAGGCATGGGGGAGGGTAAAGATATGAGCCAAGGAGACTGGTCAGGGCTGGTTTGCAGGTGGGATGTAATGAATGATAGAGAAAGGCTTCCAGGGCCTGGACTCCTAGCTGTGGAGCAGAGAGGACCTGCTCTGGAGAGTGAAAGTAGAGACTGTCCATCTCTTGGGACCAACAGGCAAATTGAGAGTGGGAGCCCAGCACATGGAGGCTAGTAAGCAAGAAGCTGCAGGGCCATTCGCTCTGCGGCCATCTTCCTCACTACACCATGGAAGAAGAGCCTTGGTAACAGAAAACCCATGCAGAAGCCTTCACAGGGCCATAGGTGATCTCTGCTATGTGTCACAAGTGAAACCAGACAGCTTGGTGCATGTCTGGGCTTGAAGATTCAAGTTCCTGATCAGTCTCTGTGGGAATCTTGTTCATATCAGTTCTATGTATAGCTTCCCATTCAGAGCATCTTGGCAAATGCTTCATATTAGAACCTCACCTGAGCCAGATAACTGCAACACACACACACACACACACACACACACACACACACACACACACACACACACACACACACCTGGTAGATGCCCCATATCCTACTCCAGGAGGCTTTTGTCAAGTCATGATCCTGCATTTACTTTCTCTGTGGCATAGCAAGTACTTACATTTTCATTATTTTGTTTGTTTATTTATTTTAAAAGGGGTGTTTCCACCCTTTTAATTTTCCAGCTTTCTCAATAATTTTCCAAAATTATTCCCATATACATCTAACAGTCCCACCTCCAACCATAGTATCACACCTGCCCATGTCGGTTCTGAGATTCAAGTGAATTAGAGGGAATTGGATGATTGAAAATGAGAGGTAAGCATTCATTTCCCCAAATGAATTTGGTTGGATGCATTTTCCAATGTTATTTAAAGGAAAGAGAGCTAGTTCATGTGTTTGTGTAAGATAGCTCAACTTCTCAGAGCCGTTAATAAGCAAATAAACACTGTATATATGTTGACTATAAATCATCAGTTCTGGAAGGCTCACTATATGCCATATTCTAACGAAACTTGGACCCCCTCATTCTCTCTAACAGACACTCTAGGACCAAAGTTCACATGGAACACAGCTTCAGAAACTCTGGAAAGGCAGGAAGCACTACTGACTCTGGGCCAAATGCATGTTTGCCATTTAATATGGGTCTTTGAATAAAATAGTAAACATTAATCATACCTAATTTGTGGTAGTTTTTCTTTCTTACCTTTATTTTCTGAAATTTCTATAAGACTTATTTTAATACCTACTCCTTAAATTTATGAGTCAGGTGCTTACAATATAAAATGAAAATATGAAACCTCTTGCCAAACCCCTAGCCTTACCTCTTAAAGTGTAACCTTTGAAATTTTCCATGTGAGGACTTTAAAAACCTTTTTTAAAGAACTGTGTTTTGTTTTCAAATCATGATTTGGTGACTGCCAGCTTTGGTTTTTGCTGGGAAGGTGGTGAAAGTGGCCCTATGCATTAATGGCCCAGCCCAGTGCTTGGCACATGACGGACCATAAATATTGGTTAAAATTAGCCTCTTGCTTTGGAATTGGCAAGCTCAGACAGGAGCCCTGTGCCAGTTGCTTCCAGAACTGATGATTTCCAGAAGTTGCTGCTCCATGCAGATTCAGAAAGAAATTTACACCTTCCTGGTTCCTCGGAGCCTCTGAAAGCAAACAACTGGGTAGAAGATATGTGTATCTCTCCTTCAAGCGATCTCAAGGCTCCCAAGGAGTCCCTTGGCCTGCCAGGGGCCAAAGTGCATTCCTGATGGCAATGCCAAGAGAAATATCTCTGCTCAGGGGAGTAACATTTGTACAGGAAGGAGACGAGAGAAGGTCGGTGGCTCTACACCCCACAGGCAAGAGCTAGCTGTTCTCCCAACCAGTTCCCTCCATCCTTTCTCAGCCAAGCTCGAAAGCTCCTCATGGATTTCCATCATGGTCAAATTACTCATTTATAAAAAGTGCTGCTGCAGATGGGTAAGTCCCTACAAAACCATGCCAGGGACTCTTTAGGGCAGATCCTGCTACTTGGCATAACGAAGCCCTGATTACTGTAGCATCAAGGGGTGTCGAGCTTGCCAGAGGCCTGCTTTTAATGAACTTTACCATCCAAAGTTGGCCCAGAGAATACAAGTTGGATTTTGCCAATCAATTGGAATTGATTACTTCTTGAAATTTGGGCCTTAGCTTGCAGGAAACATAGACAAAACACACCCAACTTTTGAGGGTTTGTTTGATTTCTTGGAGAAAACGGAGTTCCTTGCAGCCTGAGAGAATGATGGAACACATTCCCAGAACACTGTGTAGACATAGTGTTTCTTAAGGGAACTTGGGTGGGTAAAGAAAACTCAGGCAGCCTCTGAGCTCAGATCATCCCTGGAGTATTTTTCAATTATTAATTCTTACCCATCCACCTACCCATCAGAGCTTAACAATATCTGTAGTGAGTTTCATAGCACCCAGTGGTAGAAACCCTGACTGGCACGTGGTTTGATCCATGGCACTACAATAAATAAATAAATAGCCCCTACTGGTAGTTGATCATAGTTCAAGTTTGAGGCTAAGGAATGTCAAAGATGAAGCAGCTCCTGTCCAATGAAGGGACCAGACCACTGACAGACAATGATCAAAGCTTTTTCTGGAAGGATAGAAAAAGGACTTGGAGGAAGGCTTACAACTGGGCTGAGTTCTGACGGATGAAGGTGTGTTCTCTCAGGAGGAAAGGGAGGGGAGAAACGTTCTTGACCTGCCCATTAACCCTTGAATACATCCACTCCTTTAACAGGAAAATCAGATGCCTCCTTTGGTTTCATAGCTTGAAAGGACATCTTCCCAGAGTTGGTTATGGGTGGGCACTTGCCCCTGATCTAGGCCCACAGTGTCATGGTACCCACATCATAGCACACATCCCTTGGTATCTTCAGTTGTCTCTTTCCTGTATGTTTTTACCAATGGAACAGAAGCACAGTGCTGAAAGCTTATTTCCACAGTCTTGGTCTTCTGAGAGCACATAACACTATCTGAGGTGCACAGCAAGGTGCTTATCAAATGTTATCTGAATGCAGAGGGAGAGAACAGATATAGTGACAAAGGAATGGCCCTGGAAGAAAATAGAACTGGGCCACACAAGAATGGCATTCACTAAGGACCCACAGTATGGCTCTCACATGGACCAGGAGAGGTTGCAAAGGAAGAAAGTGGAGTCCTGGGATAGAAAAGGCAACAGATAGAGTGAGTCCAGCCCACACATCTCAACTTCTTGCTCCTTTGCTTCCCCAACTCTCCAATGTGCCATTTCGGGAATGATAGAGATGGGAATGATCAGTGCTTCTGGGCTCAGAGGACTTCACTAAGAGCTGTGTGTGTGTGTTGGGGGGGGGCAGGAGAGCAGGGGGCATTGGTTAATGGCCAGCCACAGATCTAAAAGTTCTCTTCAGAGGCCCATACCTAAGATATCAGGCAGCAGCTACTATAGAACTTAGAGATCCCAGTAAGATAGGCCTAAGCTGGGAGTGGATATGGGCCTGATAGGGAGAGCTGAGTGGAGCCAGCTGCTCCAAGCAAAGGAAGAAACAAATTGGACTGAGGCCAGTGGCAGCAATGGAGAGAAGAAGAAGAAGAACAAGAAGATGCAAGACAAAGAAAGACGAAGCAAGAGAGTGGGAAAGTGAGAAAGAAGATAGAAAGGGAAAGAAATACACAAGTGGTTAGAAGAGGAGAAAGTCAAAAGCAAACAGAGCAAAAAGAGATAAATGAACAAGGAAAACACAGGCCAAAAGAGAAGAAAGGTGAAGGCAGAAAGAGAATGTACCAAGAACCATGAAATTAGTATGAGAAAGCTGGATAGTGACCTCAGCCTTCTCTGGAGCTTCAAGCCCCACAGCCTTCCTATTCCACTTGGCCTGTGAATATCTTCATTCTCATTGACTCAACTCTGTTGAAATCCTCAGATATTCTATGACACTCCAGGTCATGGGCCAGATATGCTAATGTTGAGAAAGACAGACTGGACTGAGGGCTCTGAGCTGCAGATGACAACCTCTCTATTACACCTGTGAGATCCTAGCCCTCCACCAACTCTTGCTTGGCCTTTGAACACTGAGTGACCAAACACTGCCTGTCCATCATCAGGTTGGCCCATCCCTGTGCCAAGGCAAACACACAGTATATCATGTACTGCCCAGACTGACAGAAAGGATCATGGAGGTCTAAGATCCCAGACACTGATGTCAAGCCAAGTTCCTTCATTTTTGTAAGCAGCTTTTTCCTCACAGTCAACAGAATGCTGAGTCATATGGACAGTTTAATCCTGAGTGGAACAAATGTGTGCTCTCCATGCCTATCCTTATCCCCAAACATCCCTAGCTCATCCTTCCAATAGAGTAGGCTGATCCTCACACAGTCAACTTGCCAAATAAATGTACCTTCCTGCCTGTATCTTTCCCAAAGAGTACACAGCACTGTGCTGAGCAGGATGGCTAGTCTTACTTATTTTTCATTTTCTGAATTACTGTTTTCCTAAGCTGGGTAAAGTCTGCCATTACTCTCCATTCTATTTAACCTATAGATATCTATACTGTTTTCTCCAGAGCCTACCAAAAGAGCTCTGTTTCAATTAACTTACATTCCTTTTTTTAATGAGCAGTAACATGAGATAATAGGCATGTAGCATTGAAAGGGGCCTTGGAGATCTTCTAATCCAACCAGAACATTCTATAGCCCAGGAGGGACATCAGACCCAGACAGGCAAGGTCAAAAGGTATATAAAGTCGTCTGCATTTATAGAGACATTAGGACATGAACTTGAGTGCCCCTATCCTCACACTTAGATTGTTTGCACAAATCCACTATCATTTATTTGCTTGCTTTTTAATTCATTTATTATGCCATGATTGGCCTTGCAATGCACAACTTTTGGTTTTAAATTCCCAAGATTCGCTTCCTTTGGTTAGTGCTAGCCACTCAGTTCTATGGGATGTGTCTTTTGTGCTTTCTGGGGTTCAAAGGCACCAGTACCCATTGCCCACATATACCACCTACTTAGAGTCTTAGATTGGAAACACTGGGAGTAGATACTCCAACATGCATTATCTGATCTCCTCCAAAAAAAACCCCATGGACCCAAGCACATCAACCAGCCTTCCTTGAAACTAACACACAAGCCCCTCATTATCACAAGAGGTGTGTTCTAAGACCCCACCAGATGCCTGAAACTATGGGATACCAAAATCTATAGAAAACATGTTTTTACCCTCCATACGGTGAACTTTAATGTGTAGATTAGACACAGTAAGAGATTAATAACAATAAATAATAAAATAGAGCTAGATGTGGTGGTGCAAATCTGCTGTCCTAGCATTTGGAAGGATGAGGTAGAATGATTATGAATAACCAGCCACCCTGGGATACATAGTTAGAACTTGCTTTGTTATAACAAAAGTTATATGAATAGACTTTCTAAAATATCATAGTGGCTGTAACACCCTTCTGGGGATGATCAGAGATGATGCACTGTCCACATGATGAGAGGAGGGGAGGTGAATATTATCCATTGTGATGTAGTACCTGACTACCACTGACCATCTGCCATGTGTCAGAAGGAAGAGCCTCTGCTTGGGTGGTCCTGGATCAAGGAACCACGACAATGCCAGTCAGGAAGCATACATGGTATGGATACATTCAACAAAGGTATGACTCACATGCTAGGCAAGTTGATGAGCACTTCCCAGGTGAGATGAGGTACTCAGAATGGTAGGAATTTAAAGTTTATATATTGGCTGGGTGTGGTGGTGCACACCTTGAATACTGGCATTTAGGACATAGAGGCAGGAAGATCTCTGTGAATTCAAAGCCAGCCTGGTTTATATAGTGAGTTCTAGGACAGCCAGGGCTGTATAGTGAAACCCTGTCACAAAACAGAGAGACAGAGATAGAGAGACACAGAAAGAGACAGAGATAGAGAAAACACACACACACACACACACACACACACACACACACACACACACACACACACACCAAAACCACAAATCTATTTGCATACTGCTTATTTATGGAAATTTCAGTTTGGTATCTTTAGATCCTGATTGTTGGCTGGGGGGTAATTGAAACTATGAAAAGCAAAGCTACAGGGAATAGGCCAGGGGGCACCCAAAGGGGAGACAAATTCCTCCCTTGCATCCTAGCTGGCGGAGCCTGAGGAGTTGATTCTCCTCCAGGGTTGCCACCTTCCCTCTCCCTAGTCATTAAGACCAGGCCGTCTGCAGCAGGAGGTTAGCATATAGAGACAAGAGACAGCAACAGCAGCCAATAGAGACAAGAACTGGGAAGTCTGAGCAGCATGAGTAGGAGAGCTGTAGCTCTGGCTGGCCCCTCAAGGAAGCCCCATCTTTAAAGAAGACAGCCATCAAAAGTGACATATGATGCCACTATTAAAAATGCAAACAGCAGCTGACCATGGTAGCACTCTGCATTGTCCCAACATCAGGAGATTGGAGCAAGAGGCTCACAAATTTGAGCCAGCCTCAGTTACATAGTAAGACCATATCTCTAAAATAATGATAGCAATAATTGAAAAAATAATAAAGGATTATGGATTTAGTGTAACACAATGTAAATGACCTAGATCTAACTCTTAGTCCAAACAAATAATACTCATTTATTTATCTTTATTCTGTCAGCTCATTTAACTCACAAACAGTTCCCAAAAGTAAACACACCCACGGCATTTGCTCATTCGATGGGTTAAACAAGTGAGCCTTTGAAAGTAAAAATGTCTCACCCCAATTCTAAGTCACATATTTCAGATAGATACCTAGGCCAACTTTAAAGCCAAGCTATATCACTTCCCTGCATTTATTTTTCTGAAACAAAAGTTTGGAAGTGGGTAGTGGGTGCCCAAAGGACACAAGTGGAAGAAGAGATGCTTTTTTATGAACAGTAGTGAGCTATTGAACAGTGTCTTGAAGAAGCTACAGTGAGCAGGACCAGAGAAGGAGGGTACAAAAGAGAGTGGAGAAAATGTCTAGACAGATAGATAGATGATAGATAGATGATAGATAGATAGATAGATAGATAGATAGATAGATAGATAGATAGATGATAGATAGATAGATAGATAGATAGATAGATAGATAGATAGATAGAGATAGATAGATAGATAGATAGATAGATAGATAGATAGATAGATAGATAGATAGATAGATAGATAGATAGATAGATAGATAGATAGATAGAGGCAGGCAGCAGGCAGGCAGACAGATGACAGATGGGAGAGAGGCCTAGGGCTACAGGTACAGCTCATAGTACAATGCTTACCTAGCATGCATGAGGTCCTGGGCTCAATCCCAGCATTGCAGTCAGCCAACCAATCAATCAAAGAGGCCCATGGGTTGCTTTTGATACATGCCTTCCTTATCATTTCTATTTCCAATCTACAAAGTCTCTCCCGTACCTGGAGAGTAGCAGCCATCAAAACTGCGCAGAAGTTTCTTTTCAAAGTGGCTTCTCTCTTGCTCTCGCCCCCCTCTCTCTTTTCCTATTTCTCTTTCTCCCGGATCAATCCCTGCCAAAGGCTGTGGAAGCTTGGAGTCTGAGTCCCTGGGTGATCCGAGGTGACAGGCAAAGGCGGGAAGACATCTATCTGTATTCTGTAGAGCCTCTCCGCAGCATCACTGAAAAGGCATTCCGCAACCTTTCGCCGGCTTTCTTTAAAGGCTTCAGCAATTTTGATATTTTGGTTCAGTGTCACTATAGAAAAGCTTTACAATTCTAGCTCGGGAATTAGAAGATGTATTTGTAATAAGAATTGCTAACCACTGTCAGCTGGCAGGCCCATGTCCATGCATGAAAATGATGCCATTAGCTTTCACGACTGTGGGCAAAATGTAAAGATCATATAAGAGACCAAGAAGAATGAGGGGGAAAAACACCACCCAGTCTCAGCCCTAGGGGATTTCTGGTAGTCAGGGTGTGTGGCTAACATGTGTGCATTTAGCCTCTTGATGAGGTGGAAAGCTCAATACTACTTGTCTTTGCAAATACTAATCCCCCTTTATTGTATCTAACTGCTTTCTCCAATAATGTTGATGAATCATGCAACTGCATTCTAATGAGGAGGCTGTGAAGTCCCATAGACAGTCAGGAGAAAAGGAGAAAAGAAGAGCAAAGAAAGACAGGAACAGCCATTGGTACCAATTCCCTGCAGGCCAGTGAGACCCAGCCAGTCCCTGAGAGAAGAGCAGAGCTATCTACTCACATGCGTGCATGGTGTGAACAGACTGCAAAAGCAGGCAGGCAGGCAGGCAGGGCCAGGTTCCTGCTCTGTCATTTCCAGTCCATATGAGCTTTGGCTGGTGGGTGGTAGTCTGGGACCCATCGTTTCCAGTAAGATCAGTTCCCAGACAGTAGGAGACAATGTAGCTGCGTATGGTTCAGTGTCCTCCAATGAGTGAAGGGAAGGACATTCCTGCATTTGTAATCCTTAGATAAGTGTAGGATGAAGACACCAAGAACACTGATGGTCTTGGCTTCCCTGAAGATCCTATAGCCTAACATAGGCAAATGGCCAGGAGCATAGAATTCTATAGCCTAACACAGGCAAAGGGCCAGGAGCACAGGGGTGTTTAATCGATCCCTGTTTCTTCTACTCCTCATTCCCAGCTATTGTCACCACACCCAAGAGCTGTCTCTTCAGCACCTTTGATAGATAAGGAGGAGGAGGAAGATGAAAGTGAGAGGCTATGAGGATTTAGTGAGGACAGAAGCTCTGAAACTTCAAGCTTTACTGTCTGCTGTAGAAACTGTGGCTCTTCCTGTCATCAGCTCCTTTAAAATCACAGGCTGCTTCAAGGGCTTGAGCTGCAGAAGGTAGGTAGGCAGTTCCCATCACAAGGAGTCCTGTGGCCATGGCACAAGGAATGGCTAGGAAACACTTCCTGACTCATTCTAGAGAGTCAGGAAAAGAGGATGGTCATGTATGAAGAGATTACAGCCTGGGATCCGGCCCTGGAGACCAAGGTGGAGACTTAGCAGAAGCAGTGCTGGGCAGTATTAAGGAACCAGGACTCGGAACTCAGACTTCACATCTGTCACCTAAGAGCTCAAAATGAGCCCTAGTACCCCTGCTCCTTTTCAGTGCTGGTTTTGCAGATTACAGTGGTCCCTATAGCAGGTTATCTTAATTCTAACCCCTTATAAATTATCTTTTATCTTAAAAAGGTCTTGTTAAACATTAAATGAAGAGCTTGTTGGAAAAACAGACCAATACAGTACTTTTAAAATGGAGCATTCCAAAGACATATGATGGTTTACAATGTGCTTCTCAGTGTCTCCAGACATTTCTAAACTGGTCCCTCAAAACCTGGATATAAGGGCTGGAGAGACCGCCCAGTGGTTAAGAGAACTGGCTGTTCTTCCAGAAGACCCAGGTTTGATTCCCAGCATCTATAAGACAGCTCCCAGCCATCTGTAATTCCAAATATGACACTCTCTTCTGGCCTCAGAGAGCACCATACATGCACATGGTATACAGACATACATTCAGGCAAAATACTTACATATGAAAAAAACTCTCAAAAAAATTAACCCTTCTTCATATACACAGAAGTAAAGAGTATACCTGGAAAACTGAAGTCATGAATCTAACCTCCCATAGCTGCTTTTCAGAAAGTCTAAAGTTCAAGCCCAAATTTCTTGACATCAAATCCAGCAGGTTTTCCCACCACAAAGGCCTCCCAGTGGATGAATCAAACTTGACTAAAGTCTAGCCATGTGTCTTGCACACACAGCCACGATCCAATGAACACAAACACAGTATTTCTCAAAGTGTATTTCTCAGGACACCTACATAGCATCTGGGCTTCCTGGAAGCTTCTTGGAACATAATTATCAGATCCCATCCCAGGCTTATTGGATGGGAATCCCTAGGGACAGACATCAGACTATGGTTATTACTCAACAAGCTTCCCAGAGATTCTTACTGGGGATCTACAACAGTAAGATGTAAGTTATTGTCCCTGACTACAGATGACCAGTGAGAGGGCCATGGAACACCAACATCTTGTTCAGTTTATATAACTAGCTCTGGTTCATGAATTCAGTTTGTAGTCTTTATTTTTCACAAACCTGTGCACCATCAAATAGATTCACGCAGATAATAATGAAATACTTCCAGAGAACCAAGCATGGTTCAGGCTCATACCAACACAGCAAGCCGAATTCCACCCCCTCATTTCTCTATATATCAATTAGAAGAGGAACCAGAAAAAGAAAAGTTGGAACTGGAAGCATAAATAAAGAGCTTATGGAAATGTGTAGCATCTGGAACTCTTTATGGACACAATGGTAAGTATTTCTCAAAAACAATGTGCTAAATTCTATTATCTTGTTTAATCAGCCAAACAGCTGTAAGGAAGCATTATTACTATGCACAGTACCAAGATCAGGAAGCTTAAGGGAACAGTCCAGGCTCTCACAGTGAGTGAAACATCAGCCAAGTGTCTAATTTCTCATTATTGAGCCCTATCCTGGGAAAGTCCTTTGTCCCCATCTAAACTCATGAGGAAAGCAGATACCAAGCACCAAGCTAAGCTACTGGGCTTAGTTTCTTCTGCAAGTGTGTGTAATTGATTAACAACATTCTATAAAACAGAGAATGTTAATACCTATAAGCTAATGTTACAGTGTAATGATCATTAGAACAGCGATCAACATCACCTGAACACTGTAATGTATTACTGATGACTTTCCATAGACTTAACGGAAAATATGTCTCAACAGCCAATCCCAGGAGGACACAAAAGAGACACATCATGATTAATAAAGCAATCCATTTAAATGGGTTATTGTGTCTGGGAAGGGGTTTTCACCTCACTCTGAGCTCTCAAACTGATGTCAGAAGATCCTGTACACACCACCCATGTCCTGCCTGACTGGCAGCGGATAATTTCATAGTTGAACCAAGATTTAGATTCAGAAGATGGATCGCCTATCTGCTCCTTTCCCCAAGGCCACTTCTGTCCTTCCTTTTATTAGTAAAGGTTCAGTCATAAGACAAAAACCAGTTGGGTTTTGTTAGTCATCTTTCTGTTCTTGAGACAAAATACCTAAAACAATCATTTTGAAAAGAGAAGGTTGTATGAGTAACAGTCTTGGAATTTCAGTCCATGGTCAATTGGCCTCATTGCTCTGGGCCTGTGGTGGCTCCACTTACCATAGCAGAGCACACAGGGAAGGAGGACAACTTACTTTATGGCAGCCAGGAAGCCAAGGACAGATAACAATGGGGTAGGGTCACAATACCCCACTTCAAAATCCCCAGTTGCCTAACTTCCTTTCACTGGACCCCTGCATCTAAAGGTTTCACCCCATCCCAGCAGTGCTGGAGACTGGACTCCAAGCCTTTCACACATGGGTCAAGATCTGAACTGTAGCACTAGGTGTTTAAGCTGATAGGATTTAACACTAGGAACAAAGCAGGTAACACGCTGAGTCAGCTGCAGAAAGCAGTCCCTATGGCTAGGCCTGGGAGGGCAGGACTCTCAGCAGCTTCAGACTGAAGAGGTGATGCTCACCAGCTGGGACAGGCATCTCAGGAGGGTGTGATGCGAGCATTTCTGCAGATACTAAAGGAACTGCATGGTATACAAGGTTGATGGGAGTGGAGCTGCTTCATCAGGGAAGGGTGATGTACAGGACCAGAAGCTGACAGGAAGCCCGGAGGAAGAGGGCACTGGAGTCTCTTCTCCTCAAGCATTTCTACATTAAAACTGGCTGGGACGCCGGGCGGTGGTGGCACACACCTTTCTTTAATCCCAGCACTCGGGAGGCAGAGGCAGGTGGATCTCTGTGAGTTCAAGGCCAGTCTGGACTACAGAGTGAGTTCCAGGAAAGGCGCAAAGCTACAGAGAAACCCTGTCTCAAAAAACCAAAAAAACAAAACAAAACAACCAAAAAAAAAAAAACCCAAAAACAACAAAAACTGGCTGGGGCATCAGTGAGCACTTGAGCTTTTGGATTTTCTCTGACACTTTGCAATGTGCCAAATATGAAACCACAAACAAACAATATTGCTTTCACACATTTGAGTACCTGTCCTATGCTGATGCACCTGTTACCTCATCCATTTTTTCTCAATGCCCCGATGATCATTTTCACTCTAGCTGAGGCTACTACCTTCCCCTGAGGGAAGAGATGCTAAGACTGCCTAGAGCCACACACCTATCTCATCCCTGCTTGAAAACATCTTTGGGAAGCTCTCACCCCAGCTTACACATGAATCTTGGTAAAAGTTGGCACCTGGCACTTACCAGAGAATGGCTACTGGACACGTGCTCCAGTGCCCCTGTGTCAGTTACTTGGCCAGAACTATGACCAAAATACCTGAAAGAACAAGCTAGGGGAGGAAGCATTCAGTTCTGCTCCCTGATTCAGGGTGTCTGGTCCATGTTTTCTTGGCCCCATGTATTTCAGTAAAACACCATGGAGCAGGTAAGGGAGGGAAGCCCTTCACCTCATGACAGACAGGAAGTAAGGAGAGGAGGTTCACTGAATGGTCTGGTTTTCTCCTTTTTGCCTTTTATTCTGTCTAGAGTCTCCAGCCTATGGGATAATACAACTCACATACAGGGTGGATCTTCTCTTCCCTGGTCAATGCTCTCTAGAACTGCCTTCACTGACACTCTCAGAATCCTAAACCCAATCAGGTGGTTTTGCAAAACTGGGCTGAGGAGATGGCTCAGTAGTAAATCCAGAGTTCAGATGTCCAGCACCCACATAAGTGCTAGCTGGGCTTGGCTGCCAGTTTGAGATCCCAGTGTTTAAGAAGTCTAGGCAAAGGATTCTCCAGATCAAGCTAGCAGGCTAAATTAGCAAATTTAGTGAGTTCTGGGTTCAAATGAGAGACCTTGCCTGCATACATAAGGAGAGTAATTGAGAAAGATTTCTGACATCAATATCTGGTGTCCACAAGGTTATACATATGTGTCCACATGGGCACATACATGCACCTGTACACACACATATTTACCCATGCACATTCAAACTCACACACACTATATACATATATAAACACACATTTTAAAAAACCCTCAAGATTATCTATCATAGGCAAATATGACACAGAGTGCCCTCCTCCCCCAAAACACATTCCAGGAAGTACATGAGGCAGCTGTCAAAGTGTATCCTTGTTGCATGCATCACAACAAAATGCCCTGAAGCATCTTCCACAGTGATTGGTCCTAAGAGATGCTCTAGGGAAAAGTCTTGTCTTGTTAAATGCATCTGGGAGATGTACTGACGCCATCCCCTCTTGGAGGGTCACTTAACAGGTTGGCATAACAAAGGCTCTAAGAGAAAAACAATGGCCTGCAGTGGAAAAAAAGTTATTTGATTTGGTTCAGTTAAGTGTTTTGCAAACTTATGCCTCCACTTTTGTCTGCCTACAACATTTATTAGTATTCTATAGACACAGTGTTTTGTATTACATACATGGAGTTATTTCTCTAGGGAAGGAGAGGCTTGGGTGGGACAGACAGAGGAAAGGGCAGTGTTGTCCTTCTCGAGGGCAGACATAAGCCATGATCTCTGAGCTCAGAGGCAGGGAGGTGGGGGACACTCTGGGATGCTGGAGATCCTGAAGTTCAGAGGGGAGCACCATCACTGAAGAGGAATGATGTCAACATGTAATTGGTTGGGCAGATCCTAATGGAGAGAACAGAGACAAGGAGACAGGAACACAGTGCATCTGGGAAAGCCTCACTAATTATCTCAGACAGCAGCTTTTTAACCTGATGCCCTTTGAAATGCTTGCTGCATGGCATCTTCAAGTCTCAGTCAACGTGTATAACTGATGAAGGATTAATATGCAGGCATATTAAAAAGTCATACAAATCAATAAAAAAAGAAAAACAACCCAATGTTGCAGCAATGGGAACAAGAAAGGAGGGAGAAAATCACAAAAGGCAAAAAAAGTCAACAAACACAAGAAAAACAGAGAATATACTCTTTGTGCCAATAATCAGTGGAGTGTAAATTAAAATGTTTTTTTTAAATATTTTCATGAATTATCTAAAAATCCAAATTGATGAAGGTGAGTCTTGATGGTAAACCTGATTGGGTTAAGAAGCATGAGGACATGAATAAAACACACCTCTGTGTATGTTTGTGTGGGCATCCCCAGAGTGGTACTGAAGAGAGAGCTGAACCTGGGTGAAAACAGCTCCATGCCACGGCTTGGGAGATGGAGGAAATAAAGAAGAGGCTTTCTCTGTAGAAGGCCTGACAGTGCTTGCCCTCTCTCCTCTCTATCTATCTATCTATCTATCTATCTATCTATCTATCTATCTATCTATCTATCTATCATCTTTCTCTCTCTCTCTCTCTGTTTCCTGACTGCCATGATGTGAGCTGCCTGGCTCTACCATGCTTTCAGCATAGTAATGTGAGCTGCCTGGCTCTACCGTACCTTCCATACCAGGATGAACCAGAATCTCAGAAAATCCTTCCTTTTTTATGTTGTTTTATCCAGATACTTTGTCACAGCTACAAGTAATTCTGACTAGCACTCTGGTGAATAATTGTAATGCTGTAAAATGATGGCCCATGTAGACATTTTGGAGAATAATACGTTCATTAAAATGTAAACTGTGTGTACCACTTCCATGCCGACAGTTTTGCTTATTCGGTTCTATTGTAGATAAATGAACAGTGAGATATAAGGCTGTTATGTTAATTTTGCATTACTGCAACAAAATGTTTGAGCTAAGTCAAATTTAAAGAAGAAGCATTTATTTTGGCTTATACTTTTACAGGTTTCAGGCCTGTAAAAGTACCATAGTACTTGGTTCTGTTGCCCTTGGGCCCATGACCAGTAAGATCAATTTCAGGGAACTCATACTGAGGCAAGATAATAGCTGGAAAGCACCGATTGATGAATAGTTCAGGGTGTAAACACCACCTTTAAATGTATACCTATGATGGCCTGACTTTTCTTAGGTACCACCTCCTGAAGATTCCAGTGCTTCCTATAGTACAGCAGACTTGGGACCAAGTCTTTAGAACATGACACTCTGAGAAACATTCAAGAGCTAAACAAGAAAAGCTGCCCCTTCAGCATGGTTTGTGATTTATCTGAATGAAAAATGATCCAAAGCTCCAATACTATGAAATGCCAAATGATCATTTAAATGCTTGAATTTCAGGTGTGCATATACTAAGAGTGTAGAGTGACACAGCAACACATCACCATGTACAAGGCACCAATGTGTTTACACACAAAATAATGATTGTGTCATATTATAAGAAGAAGACTGGAGGGAATGCCTTGGATGTCAGCAGCTGCCTTAGGATGGAGTAGTTCTGCAGCTAAAGCATCAAAGAAGATCCACACTTTATCTTTGATATTTGACGCTCTCTAATGAGAACATCGTTGTATGTGCTAAGATGATTTATAAAGCAAAGCAATTTTAAGTGAAACTGTAAATCAGTATATGGTGTGACAGAGTCAGACTTCTCTTTCAGCTGACAGGAAGCAAAGAGAATAGAACATCTGTGTATGGTAGGAGGGCTGTCATGCTTCCTGTGTAGAACAGCCAAGTCTGCATGCGGAAGAAAAACATCTTTCCTAAAGTATATACTGTCTACCAGACTCAGTGCGGGAGACTTCGGAAATAGACACTCACCTGTTTTTCTCCAAGACCTCATGGTTCAGTATCACTACACTGCAGTTGAGGAGACATCAGTTTGTTTTTGGAAAAAACAAACAAACAAACAAAAAACCATAGTCTTAAATTCAGATGTACTTGGAGATACACACTAAGGTCCAAAAGCTACTGATGTATATTTTTGTTGTAGGATATTATTTTAAGATGTGTTACATTTCTTTATGCTGTGGAATATTTGTTTAATGATGCAAAGATGTGTTGCATTCTTTTATGTTTCATTTGTTTAACTCTGTGTTATTTTGCCTGCCTAAAACACCTGATTGGTCTAATAAAGAGCTGGATGGCCAGTAGCTAGGCAAAAGACACAATAAGAGGGGCTGGCAGGCAGAGAGAATAAATAGGAGAAATGTAGGCTCCAGAGAAGGGAGAGGAGCAAGAAAAGGAGAAGGAGAGGAGGATGCCAGGGACCAGTCACAGCTACATAGCCAGCCATGGAGTAAGAAGGGAAGAAAGATATACAGAATAAAGAAAGGTAAAAAGCCCAGAGGCAAAATGTAGTTCAAGAGAAAGGGGATAATTTAAATTAGAAAAGCTGACTAGAAACAAATCAAGCTAAGTCCAGGCATTCATAAATAAGAATAAGTCTCCATGTATGTATTTGGGAACTGGGTGGTGGGTCCCCAAAGAGTAAAAAGGAAGAAAGAAAGAAAGAAAGAAAGAAAGAAAGAAAGAAAGAAAGAAAGAAAGAAAGAAAGAAAGAAAGAAAGAAAGAAAGAAAGAAAGAAAGAAAGAAAGAAAGAAAGAAAGAAAAAGAAAGGAGGGAGGGAGGGAGGGAGGGAGGGAGGGAGGGAGGGAGGGAGGGAAGGAAGGAAGGAAGGAAGAATCAACCACATATCAACTACATATTTTCCAGTAGTATTCTTGTGTAACAATTATAATATGTTTGTATATAAAAAGTATCGAATAGACAAATCAATTTTCTAAAAAAAGGAGGAACAGCCCTATATGGAAAGAGGTATGCAAAAAGAGGTAGAAAATCTAAAAAAAAATCAGTCAACAAGCATAAGAAAACACATTCATCTTAGCAGTTATTGGTGGAATGCAAATTTAAGCAGGAAAATTGTTGTTTTTCTTTTTATTAGATTGGCCAAAAATAAATTTAGCCTGGTGATACAGAATACTGGAGTGCTGTAAATGTTCTTTTCCACTTTGGAGAATAAACTGACAATTATAATTAAAATTTAAAACATGCATAGTCTCTTTCCTGACCATTTCATTTCTTACAATCAGTTATAAACAAACAGTGAAATTGAAGGCTCCCTGCTCATGTGCCTACCTAACTAGCCTAGCTCCTGTCTAGTATCCACTATCTCAACTAGTTGTATGTATATGAGTGACTCTTAACTGGAAGTGAGTTTGTTCCCTTGGGGGATGCTTAGCGATTCCTAGAGACACTTTCAGTCATCTAAACTGAAGGGAGAGGGATACTGCTGGCATCTAGTGGGTAGAGGCTAAGGATGCTGTTAATATTCTGTAGTGCACAACACAGCCCTTCACAGCACAGGCTTTGCTCAGCCCAAATGGTAAAAGCACTGATAGTGAGATTCCCTAGACCGTACCTATAGGTATGAGCTCATGAAAATCAGATATCTTCGGCAAGGTCCTGGCAAGGTCAGCAGAAAGTACCCAACTTACATTTGCTCTCTGAACTTAGATTTACCCAGTTCCTACAATCAGATAATCTAAGCAGTGAAAAATTATTGCTCACTGCCCTTTGGACCAAAGTCACTCATGTTCTCTCTGCAGCTTCTTGGGAAAATAAATAGGAGGGCAGAAGAGCCTAATCCTATGGAAGATAATGTTGCTACAGCGAAGGTAATGCCTAAAGAAAGGAGGGAGGAATAGTATCCTTGATTTTTTTCTTTCACCACAGAAAAGGCTTATGACAGTCCTAACCCATTAGACTAGGAAAGTGCAAGGAATATTAATAAGTAAATAGAAATAGCCCATGTTGCATTTGGAGTCTGTTCTTTTTTTTTTTTTTTTTTTTTTTCCTGATCAGATAGCATTTGGATTTGAAGATCTGTTTGGATAAATATTCTTTCTGAGCATTGATCAACTCTCCTTTCAGGATGGATTCTTCTCATTTTCTGCCTTTTAAAGTCTATTTCCACTAGTGAAAAGGTGCCAGCGATAATTAAAGCCTAATTCTATCTCTGCATTCATTACGGAAAAAAAAAAAACAGAATACTATCTGTAAAGCTTTCAGAAATAATAGTCTCCATATCTTCCCAGAATAACAGTGATTTCAAATAGATAAGGGACACAGGAGAGACATCCAAAATGCATGAAATTAATTGCTGTTTTTAAAGAAGCTGTTTAAAATGCAGCCATTAATTGACCTATTGTTGGAGACAGTTTCCACTCGGTTAATAGCCACTCTTTTTAGACATGCGAAGACAGATTTCTTGCCTTTGATAGCAGAATCAAGTGATGGAGAGCACCATGATTTGGGTGGTACACAATATGACAACATAGCCAGATGGGGTTTCATGAGCGACTGTTTAAACTCCATACAGACAGTGTCATCAAGTGGTTCTTAGAAATGGGCTTCCAAGCTGTCCTAAGCCAGACACATCTCTTACTCAGTGGGTAGATTGTGTCTGGAGAGAATTTCTCTTGGAGATTGATGTCTTTTGGGAAGTATGGTGCTGTGGTCAACTGTTCCTATTCACTGCTCTACTGAGCAAGCTAGGAGTCATCACTGTCTCTCCTCTGTCCCGACTCACTGACCATCTCTGTGACTAGAAAGTTCATGACCTTGAAAGCTGCGAGTCTTAGTGTTTATATAAACTTGCATGTGACTTTAACATCAGTCTATGAAATACCAATCCCACACCCACTCCATACTCAACTCCAACCCCCACCTTTTCTGCTGCCCTTGTATTGGAAGGTTGACATATTGAAGGAGCATTGACTCTGCTCTTTCAGACTGAAATAAATTTGTGCAAAAAGACCAACTGTGGAAGTCTGGATTTTCTTTATCATAGAGTTGGGAGTTGAACTTAAAACTTTCCCCCAAATCCCTCCTAATTCACAGTGCTGGTGCTGTGTGTCATATCCTTTGAGCCATAACTAATGCCTCAGAAATTGGCATGCCATTCTTCCAAAGATAAAGACAACAAAACTTGCTAGCTCTGGTTATCGTCCTTGTTGCTTCAGTGTTTCTATAGTCTTTGCCTAGACCATGAAACAAGGGTCCCTGTTCTTTAAGTCAGAGTGTGTGCCAGATCATCATGGGTCCTTGCATGCAAATTTCCCCCCAAAGCAATATACATCTTCATTTTTGTTTGCTTTCAATTGCTGTGGTAAAGACCTTGACCAAAAGTAACCTGGGCAGAGAAGGATTTATTTCACCTTACAGCTTACCATCCATCATGAAGGGAAGTCAGGGCAGAAACTCAAGGCAGGAACCAGGAGGCAAGAACTGAAGTGGATGGCATGGAAGAGTGCTGCTTGCTGGCTTGCTCCCCTTGACTTGCTCAGCTTGCTTTCTTATGTATTCTAGAACCACCTAAACAGAAATTGCATTGCTTTCAATCAACTTCCCCACCAATCATTCATCAAGAAAGTGCCTCTATAGTTCAATATAGTAAGACATTTTCTCAATTGAGGTTCCCTCTTTTCAGATGACTCTAACTTGTGTCGAGTTGACAAAACATTAATCAACACACGTATTCTAATCCTCTTAACTTTTCTTTAAACTCTTTCTGCACAACCACAGCAGCGTATCTTTCTTTCTTCTTCCTCCTCATCTTTCTTTTCTTCATATGGCAAAGAAAATAAATGATGTCATCCCAGTGATGCCACATAGTAAGCTAGCAAATCAAAGCATCTAGTCATGTGACTCTCAGAGCAAGTTCAGCTGCTCCCACTATCCAACAGACCATGTTAGTCTATGCAAGGCTTATGCTGCTGCTGAATCTCAGTTTGAACCATATGAGGGAAAAAAATTCCACAAAAGAACCTCCCACTTTTGGGGGTGTAAAAGGTCAAGTTACTAATTATCCCATATGCAGATCTTCAACCTAGACTTGAGCTTTAGAAAGCAAACAATTGAAATGTGAAGTTGAGGAGTCTTGCTCACAACTGGAGTCCAGCAATCTGGTTTCAGATAAGGGTTTCCCCTGAGTAACTGACAACTTCTATGCAGACATCATCCTACACATCCCATCACAACAATTCTGTATCAACCACATTTCTGGCATGGAAGGTACCAAAGAGAGATGTCATGCCTCCATCATCCATGCAACTGCTTTTGGCTCTGGGAAAGGAAGTTTGGTAGAAGGTTCAAACACAGGCATTCCCTGACTTGGAGAACTCTGTGGGTATAAGAGTCATACTAGCTTCTGAGAATTACAAGTAAGTCTCTTCCTTTCTCATACCTTGTTCCTCCAACTCTCCCTCCAAATGAACCATTAGTTATTAGGGGTTAAAAATAACATTCAAACCTTTCTCATGACGTTCTCCAGAAGAAATCCAGTGGCTTCGCCATACTGATATTCTATCAAACACCTCAAAGTTGGCTCTGTGAATGTGTCCCTTTGTTGATACTAATTAAGGTGATTTTTACATACAGGAACGCTTAAACAACTAAATCAATCTACCACGCAGAAGGAGAGTGAATAATGATACAGAAACCAAGAAAAATACCCTTGAGGTATTAGAGTAAGGATTGTCATGTCTTAACTAATGCCCAAAAAGAAATTCTTCACAGCCTCTGACAGCACCATTTTTAAAACTTAATATCTGCTCTCAATCATTTTTCATATGCTTCCAATAAAATTTGTTGGTTGCTTTTTTAGTGCATATTATAATATATACCATCTGAAGTCAGGTGCTAAGTACTGGCTGTATGGAGGACTCCCCATTTTGTATTCCAATCACTTGCTTTCAAAAACTGCATAGTCCAAACTGAAGATCTGATCATGAGACAAATAATTATTTTCTTTTTTTAAAAAATATTTTTATTTTATAATTAATTTAATTTTACGTATCAGCCATAGATTCCCCTGTCCTCCCTCCTCCCACCCACTAGCCTTTGCCCCCAATCCACCCCCCATTCCCACCTCCTCCAAGGCAAGGTCTCCCCTGGGGAGTCAGCCCAGTCTGGTAGACTCAGCCAAGGCAGGTCCAGTCCCCTCCTCCCTGCATCAGCGCTGAGCAAAGTGTCTCAGCATAGGCCCTGGGTTCCAAAAAGCCAGCTCATGCACCAAGGACAGGCCCTGGTCCCTACTGCCTGGGGGCCTCCTAGACAGTTCAAGCTAATCAACTGTCTCATATCCAGAGGGCCTAGTGCAGTTCCATGGGCACTCCTCAGCTAATGGTTCATAGTTCATGTGTTTCCGCTAGTTTGGCTATTTGTCCCTGTGCTTTTTCCAATCATGGTCTCGCTATCTCTTGCTCATATAATCCCTCCTCTCTCTCATTGTTCTTACAACTCAAGGACTGGGAGGTCCCTTTATAGACTTGTCTTTCCTTTTGTAGTTTCAACTGAGGCTCCGAAAAGGTATAAGCTTTAAGTAAAATAGCCTGGATTTGTTGGACATTATGAGGGGCTGCATTTTCTCTGGGATGCACGTGTTCAAGCTCTTTCATTTAGTGCCTTTCTGTATCAGATTGGAAGATCTAAAGGGTAAAGTTTGGAAGGGAGAAAGAAAGGCAGAGCTAGCTTTAAAAGAAATGATGGAGTTTAGGGAGGGAGACTATACCAGGAAGAGATGCCTCGAGGTTGATGCAGGAACTGTTCACCAGGCTGGGCTGTTTATCCACAGAAGTAGCCCGTACATGCAAAAACAAAACTGGGGATGAGGCACACATACAAAGAGGATTCTGAATCATCAAAGAATGAATGGACCAAATGCTCTAGTAAAGAAAGTGTGAAAGATCCCAGTTTCTTTCTTGTTTGCCCCCTGCACATCTGTGATCCCACCTCGTAATGTCTGTTTCGTTCTTTATTGACTCCAATGCAAATTTGAAATTCTAATATGATGTGTAATATGTCTCCTTTTCTTATACATATTTTAAAGTAGCTTTGTAAAATATTTACCTGTGACTTTTCCAGATATTGTTAGTCTTATTTAGATATTCTCCCTCCCTCTCCCCCTGGGTCAACCTCACACCCCCATTCCCAGTTAATCCTCATTAAAAGAGAGAGAGAGAGAGAGAGAGAGAGAGAGAGAGAGAGAGAGAGAGAGAGAGAGAGAGAGAGAGAGAGAGAATGTGTGTGTGAAAGAGAAAGTTTACAAACTATTTCCTACAATAATTATCTCTTTAGTCTCTTCTCTATTTATTGTTTATTTTAATTTATTTCTGTTCTTCTCCATTTACATTTCTCTCAGTTGGTTTTGGGTTTTCAGCCTTAAATTGACTGATCAGTTTACTTTCATTGCTTCTTACTTAATTCGGAATTGACTTGCCTTTATCCTTGAAGAACAGTGCAGGCAGTACACCATGTACCACTAGAATATATTCTTAGCTTCATTTTATACCTAAATAATTGGTAATGGTAACGTAGAGACCATTATTCTGTAACTTCAATTTTGAGTGAAAAAAATTATTTCCATTGTTATTTGCTTTTATTTTTATTTTTAGTTATTTACATAGTTCATCTTATAAAATATTTAAGGAATGTATTATGCAGCAGGCTATGGTGGCTCACACCTTTAATCCCAGCACTCTGAAGACAGAAGCAAGCAGATCTTTGAGTTCAAGTCCAGCCTTATCTACATAGTGAGTTCCAGAACAGCCAGGTCCAACAGAAAACCTTTTCTCAAAAACAAAACAACAAAAATAAGTTATTATACTCATTTCTGTGACTTAGAATAAGGTATACTTTTATAAATCTTCTACAGAAGTTTAAAGAACATTTTTCCTTATATAAACCCAGCTTATTATTTTAGTAAAACACATACCTGTAATCCCATCTCTTAGGAGGCTGAAGGAAAGAGGATCATGAAATTGAGGCTAACCTGGCCTACATACTAATGTTTTGTATAAAAAAGAATAAATAAATAATAGATTGACTCAACTCATGTACTTATTACTTCCAATGTCTCCTACCTGCTGAGGTTGAGAGGAGTGTTTCATTCTCTCCTAAAATAAACATGTTTCTGTAAATTTCCCCTTTTATTTCTAACATTTCTAGAGTTATATATTTTGATGTAGTGTTATTCAGCACATAAATTTTCATGACTATTTGATCCTCACTGGGGACCGTAAAATGACACCCTTTGTATCCTTTAATATTATTTGGCTTGGAATAAAGTCTGAACTAATGTTACCAACCCTGTTTCCTGTGTTTTTGCATTTGCTTATAACATTTTAAATTCGGCTTCCTCTGGTTTTTAGTTTTTATTCAGTACTATTATTGACTACTGAGCATAATATGAAAATCTTGAGATTTTTTTTAGTTGTTAGGAAATATTGTCAAATTTTAAAACATAACCTAAAAAGCTTTCATTGGCTGGCACAGCACTGTATCTGTGTGGCTTTTTTGGGATGGCAGGGCTTGAATGGTAGGCCTTGGTTTTATGTCATTCCTGGTATAGGATGGAAGACCTTAGTGAAGCTAGTCATCAGGCTGGACAGACAAAAGTAGTCTGAGAATACTAGTAAGTGAGACAGAAGCCAAAACCCTGTACAATCATGGTCCCTGGGATAGTAACATTGTCTATCAGATATGTTTCCATCTCTTTTTCTTCTGAATGCAGCTACTGGACTCTTGGTATAAAAACAGGGTTGTAGCAGAACTGGCTGTTGTTTAAAAAAAAAAAAAAAACAAAAAAACAGAGAAACCCATATTATAGATTTTAGAAGCATCCTCTGGTCCAGTGCATGTTTAGACAAGGACTTTGTGCCCAGTAATGGGCACCAGTACCACATGTGAACAGATCTGCTCCAAGAATTTGGGATGTGCTTGAGCCACATGTGACTTGGGTTTCTCTTATAAAATAAGGACTGAGTGACGTTTTTTATATTGGAATCATTTTTTCCTCTGGTTTTAAAGATTTCCTATTAACTCCCCTCTAAGATGAGCATTTAGCTGGTTGTCGATTTCATCCCCTATTTCCCATCTCATTTTGATTTGATTAGCACTGTATGATTGAGAAGCATCTCTTGAGAATTATCTAGGCACTTGCATTCCAAATGGATGGATATTTACCATTTCAATTACATGGTCACTGTTTGATTTTCTTGAAAGAATTTCTCCTGCCACAGTGTCTCCATTTTAACTCATTTAAGTCAGTTGCTTATAATGGAAAGCTCATAGTAGGTTCTATCTCCATCAAAGAAGTATTTATGGAAAGCCTATTTATCAAGTGTTTCAAGATGCTGTTTTCATGGTGTATAGTGTGTGTGTGGGGGGTGTATGTGTGTGTAAGTGTGTGTGTGCATGTGTGTGTATGTATGTGTGTGTATGTATGTATGTGTGTGTATATGTACGTGTGTGTGTGTGTGTATGGGTGTGTGTTGAGTGAGTGTGTGTGTGAGTGTGTGTGTATGTGTTGAGTGAGTGTGTGTGAGTGTGTGTGTATGTGTGTGAGTGTGTTGAGTGAGTGTGTGTGTGCATGTGTGTGTATGTATGTGTATGTATGTATGTGTTTGTATATGTACGTGAGTGTGTGTGTGTATGTGTGTGAGTGTGTGTGTGAGTGTGTATGTGTGTTATCTATATGGACTGTTAGTGTTACTTCTCTCATCACTGTGTCTAAATGTCTGACAAAGCCAATTGAGGATAGCTTTCAAATTGTCTTACTGTCTGTGGGGACACTGTCTGTCATGGCAGGGAAGCAATGTCAAGGCCAGAGTCTGAGGTGGCTGGTCACACAGCATCTCTGGTCAAGCAACAAAGAGTGGACAAACAGTGCAGCTGAATGATAAAATTCAAGGTCTTCCCTGGTGGTGCATTTCTCCTGGCAGGGCTCCTCAGCCTAAAGTTTCCATAGCCTTCAAATACGGCACCATGGGCAGGGACTCCATGTTCATCTACATGAATCTCTGTGGGGCATTTTATAGTCCAACTACAACAGCAGCAAAGTTCACATCAGCTGTTACAGCTAGCAGAAGTTGAATAATTTAATAGCAAAGGTTTTTTAGCCCACGTTTCTAAAGCCTGAGCAAAACAGTACCATGGTATTGTCATCTTCCCACCCCTTGGAGAGGACCTACTATGGCAGCATGGCACAGACATGGAGGTCACACATGTCAAGACAATAGAAGACAGTACAATCTTGTTTTTACAACAGAACCAGTCCATTGATAACCCATTAATACCTGAGTGACTTAATTCATAAGGATGGGTCCTAATGACTCACTTGAAAATTCTCTTAATATGTGAATATTGAAATTAACTGTCCAATATATGAAATTGGACTGCATGTTCCAATTTCCAATTGGGTGCACATTCAAAACTTATTAGGTGACCTTGTGACTTACTGCAGCATTCTTGGGTCACAGCCTTTCCTTGAAAATGCTATGCAGGCTGTTGCATTTTCTGACATTTTCTACATCCTTTTATTTGCGAATCATTTTATTATCTTCAGTTATAACACAATGGAGGTTTTGATTTACTTATTTAGATGTTCTCAGGTTTATACAAGACTAATGGTATTCTTGAAAGTGTTGTTTTTCCAACTCTCCCAACTTCATCTTCAAAAGTACCTAAAATTAAAGCGGGCCATGCTGGTACATACCTGTAATTGTAGCCCCTGGTAAGCTGAATGAGGAAGTTCACCCATTTTGAACACCATCTCAGACTACATAGTGATTTTCAGGCCAGTTTAGGCTACAGTGAAACCTTGTGTTGAAAAAAAAATCTAAGCCCTTAAAAATCCCAGCACTGAGGAGGCAGAAACCCAGTCTCAAAAAAAAAAAAATAAGCAAAACAACAAACTAACAAATAAATAAATAACTAAAGTAAAACATCTAAAATTTAAGTAAATTATGTCTCTTCTCTGTTTCTCTTTCCTTTCTTTTATTATTTCCTTTGCATCCTTATGACAAATATACTTAGTGCATGTTTCTGCAAGATACATAGTAAAGGAAGGAGGGAGAAAAAGAGAAAAGGAAGGAGAAGGGGGGAACAAAAAAAAGGGAAGCCCATTTAGGACACACTTTCAAGTTGACCCTCCTCAGCTTGGTGTTGACTCTGTCTACACTGTGGGGAGTATCTCCTCATCATCTATGACTCAGTCGGTATTATTTCCTTGCAGTTTTCCTTGTCACCTATCTCTGTTTTTCATACCAGTCCATTCCATGACTGTTGTTTGCAAAATGTTTTACATACTGTTTTAGATTTTAACCTCTTACATCTTACCAAGTGTCCTATATGTTCTGTGTCCACATACTTATTTGCACTCCTCAATAGATGTTGTCCAGGTGTACCATACAAAATTGCTAGCCTGTAGCAGGAGACTTTCCATTCAGGCACTAAGAACAAAGCAAGTTTATGTTATGTCTTAATCCATCTGTTTTGTTCTTTTCTTTCCCTTTGTTTTTTGTTTTTTTTGTTGTTGTTGTTTTTGTTTTGGTTTGGTTGGGTTTGGGTTGTTGTTTTGGTTGTATTTTTTGTTTGTTTATTTTGTTTTATTTTGAAGACAGGGTCTTCACTGGATAGCTCTGACTGTCCTGGAACTCACCATATAGAGCAGGCTGGCCTCAAACTCACAGAGATTTGCCTGCCTCTGCCTCACAAGTACTGGGATTAAAGGCGTGCGCCACTATGCCTGGCTCTGTTTTGTTCTTTGACACTTTGGATCAATGACATAATGAGACACAGGAGGACCTTTTATTACAAGCATTGATGCCAGGGACTTTACTGCACCTGCCAATGATAGCCCTTTCCCTCTGGGGACTGGCTCTGGAGATATAGGGATCCTATCATTGCTTGAGTTTATCTCAGCAGAGTAAACAACTGGAGGACACACAGCAAGATGCAGGATGGCTGTTTCAGTTTCATCTCTCTTGCTGTGATAAAACACCCTTGCCAAAAGTAAGTCAAGGCGGGAAAGTTTTATTTCAGCCTACAGGTTACAGTACATCATTGACAGAAGTCAGGGCAAAGACTTAAAGCAGACACCATGGAGAAATGCTGTTCATGGCTCACTAGACTCATGCTTATCTAGTACTTTTACACCTCCCCAAGGAAGAGTGTCTTCTATAGTAAGCTGGATGCCCCTTACATTAACTAATAATCAAAACAAGCCCCCACAGATATGCCCACAAGACAGTCTGAATAGGGCAAGCTCTCAGTTTAGACCACTTTCTCAAATGACTCTAACTTGTATCGAGTTGATAGCTAACATTGCCCTTTCTAGAAACATAAAGTAGAAGAGAATGGTGGACAGGAATGGGGTGGGGTTGGGACTAAAATGAGAGGCAACTGAAATAAATAAACAAATATTTTTATAGTTGTTACAGATTGTGGTTAGTTGAGATACTATAAATGGTGTGTGTGTGTGTGTGTGTGTGTGTGTGTGTGTGTGTGTGTGTGTTTATTGCTCTAGGAAAGAACTAGTTTTGGAAATCTTGCATTTTTCCTATATGTAAAAACAGTTTCACCACCTATTAGTTTTCTTTTGTCCAGATGCTTTTAAATTAGTATCTATTGATCCTGAAATATACTTATTCTCATAGAAAATGAATTAAAGATTCAAGCTTTCTGAGGACAAAGACTATGTGCTTGGCCTGCCAAAATTCCCCGTGGCACAGCACATGTACAATTTTGAGGGAATAAATGAGTGATTAAATAAAGTTTGAAATCGCTCAAACCAGACGCAAATTTAAAACATCAAGGGCAGTCTTCTCCATGGTATCTATTTATCCCATTTATATGGTTTACAAGACTATTCTTACATTCACCATTAGAAAATCATTCCTCCCAGCATTCAGCATATGGCGATGATTTTAATGAGAATTTATTTTGTTACTTCTCACTGTAATTTTTGATATTTTAATTTCTCATGTGTGGTGTCAAAACTGCTGGAATGAACAGAATGAGCCCCTGGCATGTTTGAAGGTCAGGTTCACATACATGAAGATGGCATGACTACAGAGGCTTTTTAAAAGGTGTTCTTCTCCTGTGAAAACCATTAAAGGACATTTGGGAAATGTGGGGTGGATTCCCATAATCCCAAAGCTGCACACAATTGCTGTCAGCTCCCTCAGCATGCTCCTTTGCAGGAGTCTTTTTCATGTGTATTCTCCACTGTTTTGTGTGAGAAGCCTTTCACCAGCCGAAGCCCAGCGTGAGGGTTGGATTGTGAAACTTAGCAAGAGGCCTGGAATCTACAGATGGGCAGCGTTATTCATATTATTTGTGCTTCCCATTTGGAAAAATAATGACTGCTAGGCAAACCCTCCACAGTGCCACACCTCAAGCGATGGAGGAGAAATTTAAACCACTGGAGAGGGCAGAAGTTAGCCAGCTCCACAGAGAAAATCAGAGAAGACATAGCCCAGAGCAGATTGGAGCAAAACAGAATGCCCTTTAAGTGTGGCTTTGTATTAATGTTATCCACAATTTACAAGTTAGTGATTCCTAATAGCAGAAACCTATGAAACTGTGTAACACATAATCATGGATCTGACCCATGAAATATTATCATGGGTGACCCTTCACATGTCTGGAGTAGTATGAGAAGAGGGAAATTGGATGGGAAAAAAAATTCTAGCTAAGTGAAAACAATTTTCTTGGCAAGTAGAAACTGCACATTTTACCATGTCTTAGTTAGAAAGAAAAAACTATAGGTTTTTATTAAGACTCTGCTTTGTAATATTCAAAGGTTACATGAATTGTGGGATGCCAACTGTCTAGAAATCTCCATAAAGTTTTCCTTTCAGATTAGGTTTAACCGTGCTAAACCATCCTTTGATTACCTTCATTAAATCCTAAATTAGATCCCACCCTTCACCCTCAGCTCCCATAAAACCTGTTCTGTTAATTATTCTGCCTAACCCAATGAGACGCAGGTGGAAGATTTCAGTAATGTAGGCAGAGTAGATGAAGTAACTACCACCCACCATACAGAAAAGGGTTCTTCCTCAGTGTATTCCTGGGTGACTATGTTAACTTTTAAACTTAACTATGTGATGTGTTTTTTCTGGTTTAGTTCTTGCACATACTAATATAATTACATAACCTATAACATTTATACTCTTCTCTTACTATGACATGTCCACATTCACAAATATGCTCATTGTATTAAATGGTCATCACTTAGGACATTGTATGGCACCCTTTCAGCCACACACCAGCAAAATTGAGAGAGTCATCTGGGAAAACTCAAAGTGGAATATTCTCCTGAAAAGTTGAGTTATTCATGCTCAAAAGCCAACTTCTGACAGTAGGTGAAAATAGATATCTCCCATTGAGACACAGAAATCAAACCACCTGACTAGGAGGAATCTAAAGACATTTTGGAAAAAGGAATACTCCAACTACAGAGCAGTAAGCTTTCTCTTTTTAAAGTAACATTAATAGATGAATCTCCTCTACCATATATAATTTATGTGAAGTTTGGCAATTGTGAGCAAAATGAATAAAAAAATAAGAGGTGCAACCATATGATATATCTTTGGTTAAACCCCTTTCAGAAGAGCCTGAGAGAGGGGAGAGGGAAGGGGGTGGACAGGATGGTATGCGATCTCTAGTTCATAGACAGAGGAGCAGTTGGCAGTGGAACAAGACGACTTTACCACTGACAGTATTTTAACCATCAGTTTGGTTATTACTTTTACATTCTCTTCAGACAGACTGTCCATATGCAGGGCAGGCATGCCTCATTTACCCACCATTGCTATACCACTCATCTTCATGATATCTTAACCTTACACTACAACACCCCTAACAATACAGAATAGGATGCAGTAGTTGCTGCTTTGATCCCCCTTTCAAGTATGAGGTAACTGAAATGCAGATCACTTAAACAACAGGCATTTGATCACACTGCCAAAAGGATGTTGTACATAGTCGAGGTCTGAAAGCAAAGCACTCCCACTCAAAAGCCTACAGTCTGGAAAACCTGATGACTCCAGAGATGTTGATGGTCTTCAGTGAGAGATGGAAGAGGAGTTACAAGGTATACTGAAAGCTTCAGAGTGGGGGCTGGAAATGTAGCTACAAGGGAGGGAGAGTGCTCTCCTACCATGCAGTGAACCCTAGGTTTAGTCTCCAGCATCACAAAGAAAAAAAGCAACAGATTGTTTCAGATTTTCTCAGCCTCAAATCTTTGCCTCCCACCTCATTGTATTTTGACTTTATTAATTAACTTTATTTCACTTTATGTTGGTCACCATCTATTATGGTAACCATTCATGTGTTGAAGCCCCTAATCCAGAGTTTCTCAGAATATAATTGTATTCAGAGATAGGTGATTTAAATAGATAATTAAAACAAAATATGGCCATATAGGTGTGCCTAGCCCAGTTTGAATAGCACCCTTCTGAAAAAAGAAAATTTGACAGAGTATAAAAGGAGAGAAGATAGTCACCTACAAGCCAGGAATGGAAATGCCCCCTGGCCCCACACCACCAATCGAGAATCAAACTCCATTAACACCTTCATTCTAATTTCCTGTTTCCAGGGCTAGGAGAAAACAAGTTTTCTAGTTTAAACCGCCCAGTCTCCGTTTTGTTAAGATAGTCCAAGCAAACTAATGCGCCATCATTTGGACTTGCATGAAGGTGGCAAGCTTGGGCATCTCGCCCATGCTGAGTCCTGATAAAAGTTAGTTGCTTAGGGCGACCCTGTAATAGCTCTTTCCATGTCTCTAGAGCAATTTGAGTGAAGAAAGGCAGGACAGTGTTATTTGAACTCAAAGTTGAGGTAAGGTGGACATTCCCCTAAAGGACACCCCCCACACACACACTTTCCCTTTGTCTTTGTCAAGTGGGATTTCCCTAGAAGACTGTAATGAAATGAATCCTGGCTGCCTCTGGCAGAGACAAGCTCTCCGTTAGGGAACTACTGAATCAGGGCCTTAACCAAACATGAAATGACAGAACTGTCTCCAGCTGAGGATTAATTGAGCCAACTCAAGGCAAACACAACGTATTTTGGCATTACTTTTGACAGATGGAAATAAAACAAACATTAGCGACTGGATTGTAGCTAACAATATGCAAAATTAAAGAAGGCACCTTTTTCACTCTGTCTAGAAGCCCACTGGCTCTTCTTATAAAATCTGAGGAAGAAAAAAGACAGAACCATTTGTCGCACTGTACAACCAGTTAGCACATGCAAACGAGGGGAATTAAAAGTCTTTGCATTCAGGGGAGGGAATAGATATTTGACACATATATTTATTAAGGAGACTGGACTGGAAAATAACACTGCTGTATTCATCAGAAATGGTGTGGGAAACATTTAAATAACACAAGAGAGTGTTCACAGGCAGCCCAAGCTGCTTACAAATGGAAACCTGCGGTCTAAGTATTTTTTTATTTGAAGGTTAAATTTTCAATTAATTTTTTTTCAGCTTGCTGCCATCCCTTCCAAGCATCACTGTTAATTGCTATATAAGGACGTCTCTCACTGTTTGAATTCTGGACATAGGAACCCGAAGCTGTCAGCCATCTAATGGGCATCAGAGTATTGGGGCAGAAATCAAAATTACCATGTAAAAGCTGAACTAAAATGTCAGACTGAGACACCAACAGACTAGCTAAAACTCCCCGATTTTTTCCATTTGCTTAATATCTTATATCTTAGTCTATTTATAATGCTATAAAGAAATAAATACCCAAAGTTGGGTAATTTATAAATAATGTGTGTTTACTTCTTAGTGTTTTGGAGATTGGTGAGTCCAACAGCAAGACACTGGAAAGTTGGATGCAAGGTGCCTCGCTTCTGCTTATACACCGGACCTTGGAGGTTATGTTCTCATACAGCACAAAGGCAAGAGTTAAGTCTTTCACAATTAGGTGAACCTAATCCACTCATGACCTAACTATCTTCTAAACCCTCCTCTCTTACCACTAGAGTATTGGCAATTCAGCTTCAATATATGAATTTGGATGACACACTCTGACAAAGCACTCGGCTTCTAAGAACTTCCATCTCTAAATTCTAGACATAGCTGAAATGAGCAAATTGGAGCTAAATAGTCAAGCTTCGGGGGGTTCTATAAGATAGTGGATTCACATGGGTTAAGGAACCACTTGTATTCTTTAAGATGCAGCATGAGGAGCCTGGCCCTGGCTAGAAGGAGTTTATCTACTGCTAGGGTTGGGTTCACTGCTACTGGGGGCTCTCTTCTCAGCTTACTTACTACCTTACTTACTTCTCTTACTCTTACTGTCTGAGCTATAAGAACTTAGGACAGACTTAGCTGATTAAGAATCGGGGTTGGCATTTAATAGGAGGAAAATTATGCCTGGTACTGTGAACTTAACCAATTTAATACACTGAGTCCAAAGAGAGCTGCCCATGTGCATATAGGTATGAGATCATCTACTGGAACATGGGCAGCCTGTCAGTGGCTAATCCTCCAAAGAAAAGAGACTTTCCCTCTCCCAGTCACCATCAGTTTTCAATGACTCCTCCTCAGCTAGGGTTGGGACTTCTGAAGACCTTTCTGACTCCAGACTGGAGTTTGTAACTGGTTTGATCTTGTATAGGTCTTTTGCTGTAAATTCATGAATGTAGCAGCCAGGTCATATTCAGAGAACTTTGTTTCATAGTACCCCTCCTTATCCTCTTGTTTTTCCTCCTCTTCCCGGGTGGCCTCTTGAGCTTTGGGGAAACAAGCTGATGGAGATGCTCCATCATGGTTCATCACTCACTGTGGCTTATTCTAAAAACTTTGAACAGTTATAAACCTTCATATCAACCATCATTCACTGCAATAAGAAGTTTCTCTGACCAAGGTGGGAGAAGCACAAATCTACAGATAAACACAAATATTTAGAAAGCAGTTTGACCACATGACAACTAAACCAAACAACGTCACTAAGTTGTCCCAGGGCCTTTGACTTTCCTAGCCCTAGGCTTTGAGCACATTTACAGTACCAGGCATAAATTCTCTGCCATGGAGCATATTGGCATTACTTTTCTAATTTCATACATTGGGAGGGTTATCAAAATGGATGCCCAGAATGTCACTATACATACTAAAATGCACAGGATGGCGCCCTAATAATTACTAAATCCCAAATAGTAAGAGCACTGACAGTGAAAAATCCTGTATTGAATATAGGAGATAAATGATAAAACAATGTTAATTTAGTATTGGATGATTTATGAATAGCTTAGTTAATTGATAGATGGGTGATATCTGTTCTGACTGGAACAGAGTAAGCATCCAACAAACACATGTGGTTCTTTGTATTAAATGTGCCAATATGGTTCGCAGCACTGGAACAGAGATGAAATGAAGAACATTGCTAAAGATAAAGTGATCCTTTCATCAATGACAGTGTCTAACCACCAGGCTAAGGGCTCTGAATGTTTACACCATTAATACCAGGACACAGCCAACTTAGAGAGTAGGATTAGTGATGAAGCTATGAGCTGGGTCAGTCAGTATCAAAGTAGAGTGTCAGGTCACATTGACTGGTGCAGCCACAGCCCAGTAAATGTTTTGGGAACATGTTAAAGAGCCTCACCACCTTTGAGCAACCTGTGTAAATTCCTAGAGTTCAAAAGGGAGAAGAGTTATCCTAACATCTATATCAGAGGATGGTCTCGTCCATGGCCAGCTACCTTCCCAGGAACATGTAATCAGGTACCTGGGCACATAGATGAATGAGTCTATCCAGCATTTAGATTCATTTCCATAAAGGTAACCTGGAGAGACTGGAGTTTTGTGCAAATAGAAAATGCCAGATGCATTCTGGTACTATACCGATTATTAATTTGTGTGGAAGAAAATAGAAAGTGTTTGAGTCTCAGGCAAATGTCTCTCTCATTTTTGGATAATATCACAGGGGTCCTTGGCACTAGAATACAAGTGTTGGGCCTTTGAGAGATAACTGGCATATCAGCTGACTGCAGTCTCATCTGACTTTCGAGAAAGAGATTCAGTATAATCAAATCAAAATTTCAACATTACAGGTCTATAATGTCCACACAAAAGAATGAAGAGACTAAGTGAGCACACATAACTCTTGGCTGGGGAAAGGCTGAACAAACAGATCTGTCTGGATGCAACATGGTAAAGGGAGAAAGGCTTGATGGTGGCTCACCTGGAACATCTGGGTCAAGAGTCACCAAACATGAAATGTTGTCAGCAAAGTGGTCCACAAGGGGTGTCTGTGTCAAGCGACTGGTTTGATGCAGGCTTCTTGAGTGGGAGTGTAAGACATCCTTTATTCACCATCCTTTATTCCATATCTATTCAGGAGTCTCCTGATGGCAACCTACCTACAAGCATTCTTTACAAGAAGAGGAGGTCACAGTGGGTGACATGAATGCTCTTGTTCCTGGGAAGGTAGGTTTACTCAAGTAAAATCACGAGGTGGGCTTTAGTTTGAATTTCAGTCTCTTAAGTCTAGTTTCATGTAATTCCCCATGTTTTCTGAAAGCAAGTCTTGGTATGAAAAGAGAGGTCAATGATAGAATAATAATCTCATGGGCCTTGCTGACTCAATCTGAAAGGTAGAGAGGGAACACACAAACACTATTGCATTTGAGAACATTTCTGTTAGGTCAAGATCTTGTGCTTGCTAATAATTAATACATGTTCCTCCTAGGCCCAAGCCTATCTCTATGGATTTACTTTTTCTGGGCATTTCCTATAAATAGAATAATGTACTATATAGTCTTCAGCATCTCATTTATTGCACTTAGCATTTTTTTATTTAGCCTTACTGTAACATATATCAATACTTTATTCCTTTACATGGCTCAGTAATATCCCTTTGTACAGAAACAGCACATTAGGTTTTCCCATTCATCTGTTGAAAGATGTGTTAATTTATACTTTTTGTATATATAAAAAATGCTGTTATAGTGATGCTTTGGTTTTTTATATGCATAGTTTGGCTTTTAAAAATCTCTTTTTTAAAAATCCTGGGTCAATACACAGGAGCAGATTGCTATATCTGTGGGATAATATTTGTTCCTTCTTGAAATGTCTTATCTAGTCATTGACACAGCCTCCTTTTCAGTTAGGGTAACAATGAGAGAGTCTGAAAGCTACCTACTGTGTGCTGTGGATGATTGATTGATAAATAAAACACTGGTTGGCCAGTAACCAGGAAAGAAGTATAGGCAGGACTAGCAGAGAGGAGAATTGAGAGAACGGGAAGGCAGAGAGGAAGAGACGCCAGCCTGCTGTCCAGGAAACATCATGTAAAGGCAACAGGTAAAGCCACGGAACATGTGGCAACATATAGATTAACAGAAATGGGCTGAGTATAAGAGTAAGAGCTAGACAATGGTAGGCCTGAGCTAATGGCCGAGCAGTTTAAATAATATGAGTCTGTATGTTTATTTTATAAGTGGGTTATGGGACTTCTGGGGCTTGGCGGGACCCAAAGAGAAAAACTGTAACTACAAATGGTGCATGAGATTCTTAATCTTAGGGTCATCGGTTCATGCCCCATGTTGGGCACCAGATATTGATGAAATTATTAAGGCCACTCCACGTAGTTAAAAGGGAGGTTTATTTTGTGGGGTAACTTACAAGTGAAGAGATAGGTTGCAGGGTCTGGGAAAGGTGTAGCACAGTCCGGCGGTGTTCTCTGGAGACCTCTGCTCAGTCTACCTTCAGTGTTCTGGGTCCAGAAACCAAGAGAGCTGGCCCATCCAGTACTCAGGTCTTCAGGGTCCTTTCTCAGCCCTGCCTTGTAGGTGTGACAGTTACCGAAGCCTCAGTGGGGGTTGGAACTTCCAGATCAAAGCTGGAATGGCTACCTACTACAACTGTGTGCTTATCTTATATACTCCCTGAGAGATTTTCTATGAAACCTTTGCAGCTCTGTTCACCACTAAATAGAGCATAGCCTTTAGTGTATACTGGGGCTGTGAGTTCAATGCAATAATTCTTTAAGATCTGTAAAAGCACCTGACAGAGTTGACAACATGAGAGATGATCTTCCTATTCCTGTCATCTGAGAATTTATGAAGGAACTAAGAGTTAGTGAAAACAACCTTTTCCTTTGATATCCTATCACAACACATTTCCAAGGTATGGTAACTTCTGTAATATAATTTGCCTCCCCATGGGTTAGTTGCTTCATTTAAAAAAAAAAAAAAGCCACCGCCAAGCTCATCTCCCAAGGTATGGTGGTTGAGTAAGAGTGGCCTTCATAGACTCATATATCTGAATGCTTGGTCATGAGGGAGTGGCACTACTTGAGAAGGATTAGGAGGTGTGACCTTGTGGAGTAGGCATGGCCTTGTTGGAGAAAGTGTGTCACTAGGGGCAGACTTGGGGGTTTCAGAAGCCCAAGCCAGGGCCAGTGGCCCTGTCTCCTCCTGCTGCCTGTGGATTTGGATATAGAGCTCTTAGTTACTTTTCCAGCACCATGTCTGCCTGCCTGCTGCCATGCTATCCATCATTATGACAATGGATTAAACCTCTAAAACTGTAAGCAAGCTCCAATTAAATGTTTTCTTTTATAAGAGTTGCTGTAATCATGGTGTCTCTTCATGGCAACAGAACACCAACTAAGACACAAGGTCTCCATAGGATGAAATCAGTCACTTAGGTCTGGTTCGGTAGTTGTGACTTCTCCAATCTAGAAAGGTTTTAAACTTCAAGGGAGACTTTAAAGCACCAAATATGTTGAAATACAAGATGCTTCATCTTAGTCACTTAATCATTTTATTGTACTTGGGATTTCTTCATATAGAATTTTGATATATTTTTTTAAATAGAAGTAAAAACAATAATATAATACACTTATATGGTGCCCTTAAAAGACACACTTATACTCATATTATTATACTATTAAGAATTATGACTCTGGTCTTATGGCTCATTAAAATCACTTGAACAGGCTGGGGAGATGGCTCAATATATGAAATTCTTGGGTCTCAAGGCACATGACACTTGCCCTGGCACACAAACCTGCACCCATCTACATGAGAGCACATATGCATACCACATACACTCAAGCAGACACATACACAGATATACACATACAGTCACACAGGCACATACATACATATATACACAGACATAGACATACATTCTTACTGAAGCAAAAACAAACCATCTGGAGCTTGTAATAACCTTTGGTACTTAAACATCACTCCAAAGATCTGATTCAGTGGATCCAGGAAGGGCCTCAGAAATACAGACTGTTTTGCTTCTCAGGTTCTTCCCATGTAGAGCCTGAGTTCAGAATAGCTGAAGTAGGGTGTAGAAAATGACACTGATGTCATCTTCTCTGCTCCTTAGTTGAGAATCTGAGAGGGGTGTTACAATACTTGTTCAAGAACATGTATCAGAGACGTAAGTCCATTGGACACAGTTTTATGCAGTAGGAGTCCTTAGGGGTGGGGGATTGTCAGTAGGTGGCAGTAGAAGATACTCCTAAGATATAGCTGAGGAAGGGCACCATATTCCTCTCCTTGCACATGCCCAAACCAAGGCATGGCTTGTTATGAAAATGCTTTCTATAAAGAAGTTCAATGAGAAGTGGAGAATCCAGGGAGAGATAAATATATGAACAAGACTACTCATTTGTCAAACATAGGAAGGCCTTGTGAGCAGCTCAACAACTCTATCACAGTAATCAACAATGGGCCCAACAAGCATTGGGGCCGTTAGTGTTCCTGGGATGCTCCAGAGCAGGGGATAGAGGTAAGACTGCTCTCTGAACACAGAGAAATGTGATGAGTGAGGCCACACCCACCCAAGGCCTGATTAAGCTCTAACCAACTTGTGAAGCAGTTCAGATATGGGGGCAGTGCTGAGTCAAAGGGAATGTATTAGAAGAATCATTAGATTTGAGAATAAAGTGGGCATGTGTGGTCTTCTAGGTAAGTCCCTCTTTTTACCTATTAAAGAAAACAGAGTCCCAGGAGACATGTCTTGTTTCAAAGTCTAGAGCTAAGGGATGTGGTAGATAGTCCCCACTCCCATGACTCTTGGTTGTTTTTGTTTGTTTGTTTGTTTTGCTTGTTTTTTATGATTCTTGTTTTGTTTTTTGTTTTTTTGTCTCTGAAAACTAAAAGAGAAGTCATGTGTAGCACAGATAATCCTCTATTACTGTCAGAGACTTCTCCACATCCTCTCCCAACACCATCTACCCAGCCTACGGAGCAACCAGTCATTGCCATCAGACTCTGGCTCTCATTTTGCTGTGTCTTGGGGCAACTTGTTTCATCCCTTTGGGCAGATTCTCCTTAAGAAAAATGTTCATTGGGGAGAAACAATTCTCGCAAGTGTGTGTGTGTGTGTGTGTGTGTGTGTGTGTGTGTGTGTGTGTGTGTCTATGTGTGTGTGTGTTATAAACCAATGTGTGTGCAGGTGGTGATGCCTCTGTGCATGCACTCAGGGAAGCCAGAAGAGGATGTCTGCCATTAGGTGTTTGCCTGTCACCCTCTGCTTTACTCCTTTGTGACTAGGTTTCTCACTGAGTCTGCAGTTAGGCTGGTGACCAACAAGCCCAAAGATCCTCTTGTCTCTGTTACTCACAGCACTGGGGTTTCAGGCTGGCAGCTACATCCAAATTTTTATGGGAAACTCAGGTTGTTTCCCATAAAATGGGAAACATTCCCATGCCTAGCAATGCTTTTATCCACTTAGTCATTTCTCCAGACCTAAGAAAAGACACGTTTATTGATAACATTGGTTAGACTATGCTCTAGATCAGGAAAAGACAGTGTAAGGGCCAGATTTTATCTATCACTTGTTTATATAAATAAAGTTTTATTTAAATAGAGCCATGTCTGGTCATTAACACTACCATCTATCTATGGCTGTTTTCATGATTGGATGGTAAAGCAGAGCAGATAAAACAGGACAACCATATACTCCTAGTCCAAATAAATTTTCTGTTTGTGCATTTGCATTTCATGATTTGGGATTCAGGCACAAGGCTGCAACTTTCAATACCCCCAGTTACTAGGATGGTGCTAATCAGAATACAAAGCTTTGAGAGACACCAAAATATGACTAATTAACCAACACAAACTCAAGAAATGATATTTTCTTTTCGCTAGTTTTAACAGATATTAATATCCAGCTTGATTTTATGATCCAAAATACTGCATCATAAAGTGCCTATATCTCTTTTAGAAGTCTGAGTTTCTCTAAGCATGAGGAGGAAAAGATACATGGCAAACATGCATGTTCCTCCATGTAAATGACCTGAAGAGGTTGGCAGAGCTGTCAAGTGATTGTCTGTGCTCTCTTTCACTTGAGTAGCAGGCTCATATTTAGGGGATGGTCAGTCTAAATAACAAGAAATACATTTACTATATATTCAGAAAATAATGGTGAGTTTATAAAATCAAATACATGGTCTCTTTTAAAAATAAAACTGTGTGTCTTGTTTTTGACATTTAGTCACACTTAACTAGAAGAACCTGGCATGCTGCTTACCTGCCGCTATAAACAGGGCAACATTTAAAGAGAATTACCTTTATTGTTGAATCCTTTTTCATCTGTTCTTACTAATCCACTTAATGAAACTTCAATCTTCAGAATCATTCTTAATTAGAATATCCTTTGAAACCACTGTTCCTTTTGTCACAAAAAGTAAAACCTTTGAGATTGCTCTGGACACCACAGTTGGCACAACTTTATTTGAAGTCAAAGCCACCACAGGCACTCAGCCTCTCCCGACCTGGTCCCAGCGCACAGGAAACCAAGGATAAAATATTGTTTCATCTTCTCCAGACAGGACAAAGACAAGAAAAGAAGTCTGTCTCTGTCATTTGCTCCATCCACATCAATGTGTGCCTCCTACAGCTATGCAATATTTTCTACTGACTAATTATTTGCCTTTTTGAGATTCTTTCATAGTCTGTATGTGCGTGCACAAATGTGCACATGTATCTGCACTCTAATCCTATATTGGCCCTTGCCATCCATAATTGGGCTAAGTATCAGGTGAACACTAATTAGCGTCAAGGGCTAACCTTTAAAACGTCTTCTTGTTCGATATCATCCTGATGCAGAATTTGCAATTAAACATGTTTCTGCTAATGGTAGGATTTTGTCCTCCTTAAAGAATATGAAATGTCCCATGCTATCACACAGGCACTTAGTCATGGAAACACATTTCTGAGACTAAGACATACAACACTTTTTATTATAGCCAGTTCATTTATGCTCATAGCTCTAAGAAGAGGGTTGGGGTGGCACCAGCTGTTAGGTTTCATGTTTCTGACTATCTTCCAGGTCTACTCAAGTGGTCATATATATATTCCTCTCTTCAGAGTAAAGGGACAATATCTTTAAGCTTTGAGATTTGGTATTTCTTAGTCAGCCATCAGAGCAGCTCCATGCAAAGCAACAACAAAGCTACAACCACACCTTAGGCATCTCACCTCTAGGCAGGAACCAGAAGCGCTGTATGTGTAGAAGCAAGGGGCCTTGGAACATTTAGATCCTTAAATAGGTCATAAGTATCTACTATCAGGAAGATGAATCATGATAATAATGTTCTTTTCTGAAGGCATGATTTCTTTCTTCATACTTAACCTATTCACAGAAAGGAGGTCAAAGCTATGCACCTTAATCTGGGTCTATTACAATACCCATAATTAATATGACTTTTATCTGGAGTGTTCAAGGAAGATGATTTTTTTCTCCTGAAAGCTATAAGAACATAACAAAATGACACTGAAAATTTTGAAAAGACACTCTCTTCTAATTCCATCTCTCTTTAAAAGGACAAACAGGAAGAATATTAATAAGAGTGACCATGTTTGGGAGGCATAGAGTCACTTGAAGAATTTACTTAAAATGCAAGTGCATAGGTCTGTCTTACACAATCTGGTCTTCATGATTTGGGGTTCTGGTGCAGGACTGCAATCCCTAGTTACTGGGAAGATGTGTCAGAATGCAAAGCTTTGAGAGGCACTAATTTCACTCACTTTTATTCTTACACAATTAGTAGCTCTATCTTCCAACTCTGCCCTGGGCTTCTGTTATCTATTGTATACATAAATATGCTGCATATACAACTCATAACCTGGTGAAATTCATGAGCTCTACATTTAAATTCCAAGTCTTCTCTTAAATGAATTTATTCAGATAGATTCTTATAATACCATTAATGGGCCAAAGGACAGGAACATATTTATAGCTTCCATCAGGTGTTGCCATATTGCTTTCTTCTAGTGTTAAGGAATTTATATTTAAACCATCAGATTAAAAGGACCAATACTTACCACAATGCCTCCAGTACTGTGTGTTTGAGTTTATTTTTTACTTTGTTCTGCTAATTTAGTCAGTGTAAAATGGTATCTCAAGGTGGATTTAGTTTATGTTTTTTGCAATTCTGGTGAAGATTAATGTTTCTTCATATTTATTTGTTATTTATAAGTTTCCTAGAGATACAGTCAAACTTTTGTGTCTCTCTTTGGGATTAAAGCAAGGCTTACTGTTTCCATCTTTATTGTTGAAGAAACAAGTAACTTGACAAAGATCAGATGAAAAGCTAGTGATAAAGCAAGGACCAAGGCTTAATGCATGCATTCATCAAGTGTGGCACTTTGGTCCGAACTACCTTGGTTTTAAGGCAAAAACCTTAAGTTTAAACCTTAATGTGCATTGAAAAGATGAAAGAAGACGGGTACTTCAAGCCAGGTCTTCTAGCAGAGGTTTGTATCCACGGAGTTACTGGGGCATCTTTCTTCAGATCAAGATCTGGAAGGGCCACAGGATGCTGGGACCAACAATGGGAAGTGTTTCACTGCTGCTGTCTCAACAATGACCTGGGGAGCACAGAAGCACCAGAATCCTTTGTTGTCTTCTTTTGAGGTGAAGTCTCTATTTCCAATTGCATAGACCAGTCATTATATAACTGCTCAAGGGAAGGGATCGGGTAAGTTTCAACGAGGTGACTCTTGCCAGCTGAGAGTACACGCTAACAAGGCCCTGTGCTGAGAGCTTTCAGACACCACCATTACCTGTCAACTATTTTTCAGTCAGGGAGCTGAAAGCTCCAGACCCAAAGAGGAGACCAGTGGGTGCTCTGCAGAAGACTCTTTTATTGTTGTGGCTGTATCGTCTTTAGTGGATGCTATGGATTTAGTTATTACAACCTGTTCCAAACCTTGGTACCTTAAAATAGCAACAATAGGCTGAAGGATGAGAGGAATGCTGGGAAAGCCTGTGCTCTTAAACATGGCACAGCCATTGCACTCACAAACTCACTGCAGCTATGGTCCCCCTGGATAGGTTACATAAGGTCAAGCCAGCAAGTTCAGCCACTATCCTAGAAGGCAGCAAATGGACTCAGTGGGTTACAAAAACACAGGGAGGGACACAAAGAATGGGGACAATTTGTTCAGGTTCTTGTGGGAAGTGGAAGTGAAACCAAGATATATATTGTTTATATGTATGAAATTGTCAAAAATAAATAAAAGATATTCTATTTAAAAAAACTCCAGCAATGATAAAAATGCAAGTGGTGTCTGTTTCTGAAAGCTGAACTGGGTAACTCCTTGGCCATTCTTACTGATGATCCCTTTCTGCTTATATTCAGCTAGTGAGTGAGCTGCAGGGCTGGACTTACCTGAAATGTGAGGTGGATTGAGTAACAGTGCATGTAGATCCTCAAGTTGAAAGTGTCCAGAAATACCTAAGACATTAGTGATTGTCCACCTTTGGGTGTGTCTGGGCATTTACAAATTGGATTGGCACCATCTCATGGGCTCATGCCCTGGACTTGAGTGGAAAGGGAAAAACAGGAGAGAGCCAACTAAACACCTTTGTTCCTGATTCCTGTTCTGCTTGGATGTGAGAAGTCCAAGCTACCTGCCACCTTCCCCATGCCTTCTCCACAGTGAACCATTTCCTCTGAAACCGGGGGTCTAAACAAACCTCTCCTTCCTTTAGTTGCTTCTTGCCAGGTAGCCACAGCATTGAAAACAAAAATAACTAACACAGCTGCCCTTCTCATGTTCTCTCCAGGAAGTCTCTGGGTCTCTTCTCAGTGTGGCCCTGTCATCTCAGTGGAGCACACTGACTTGAGCTCTCCGGTCAGGCAGCCAGAGACAGACAACCAGATCTGAGTTCAAGGATTTAGAACAGCTTCCTCATCTCAACGCTGTGAACACTGGAGACTGGATGATTATGGAGAGACGGTAGCTGCTCATCTGCATCTTAGACCATCAAGTGGCACCCCTGTCTTCCATTCCCTAGCTGCCAATAGTGTTCCTCCCTTTGTGGTCATGAAGAAAATGTCTCTTGACACCGACATCAAGTCCCTTTGGAGGAACAGCAAGTAATTTCTATTGAGAAATTAAAAACTTAAGTTTTACATGAGGTTCTAATACTTTCTGTTGACTAAGGTAAGTCCTAAAGAAAGCCCAGTTTTAACACACATGAAACCAGGAGACACATTTCCTGAGCAATGAACAACAGAGGAGACAGCTAAGTTTCTCTGAGGGTCACATGAATACCCTAATATTATAATGTAAAAGGGGGACTTGTTTTTTTAGATCATAAAGTTATGGGACCAATAACCGATCCTATGCGAGTCTGTCAACAAGGCCCATACCCTCTCTACTATCTGAGCTGCTTACAGCAGGTGCCAAAGGGTTACTTTTAGAAATGAACTACCCTCAGTCTCCTAATAAAGCATAGTAGAAAAAGAGAGAGAGACTTATCTCAGACTTAGTTACGGTTAATGAAGAAAACATTAATCACTTGAAGTGCTGTTTGGAGTTCATGAAACTGAAATGAAGCGCAATATGAAATGTTCATTTATTTCTGAGGGATTTACTTTGTTACATTCAATCACTCAATCCTCTTTCCCTCGAAGTTTGAAGGGGGAAGAACACGCATTTTTTTTTAAACAGGAAATTCTTCTCTGAATGACACAAGTCACAGCTTCTTTCTCTTGAGGATATACTGGTGGAGGTCCTCAGTAGAACTAGGATATCTATCATGTTCCCTATACATCAGGGCAAAGTTCTTTGAAGAATGATCAATAGCTGTGCTTCCTATCAGAACCGGAGCCTATTACAGCTTCTATAAGACTGTACATACCTTCTATCAGAGAAGCATCTGCACGGACTTAAAGATAAGCTCCACCACTTACCACTTAAACTATATGGACACTGACTAGTCATAAAACGTCTAGAACTTTGGCTAATGTATCTCTCTAAGTGGGATGCATTTATGATTACCCTGTAGGGATTGTGTTGAGACAATGAAATGTGTGTGCACTTGGCTCCTCACAGGTCCTTCCTGAGGAAAGCCAGAACTGCAGTGGGTGTCGTAGACCCAATCAAGAGTGTTTTTTGACAAAACTCAAGTCCAAGTGGATCAAAGACCTGAACATAAATCCAGTTACACTAAACTTAATAGAAAAGAAAGTAGGAAGCACTCTTGAATGCATTGGCACCGGAGACCATTTCCTAAATAAAACACCAACAGCACAGACCCTGAGCACAACAATTAATAAATGGGACCTCTCAAAATTGAGAAGCTTTTGCAGGGCAAAAGACAGCCAATAAGACAAAAAGACAGCCAACAGAATGGGAAAAGATCTTCACCGACCCCACATCTGACAGAGGATTGATCTCCACAGTATATATAGAACTCAAGAAACTAGACATCAAAATACTGAACAGTCCAATTAAAAAATGGGCTAAAGAGCTAAACAGAATTCACAAAACAAGAACTACAAATGGCTGAAAGACATTTAAAGAAATGCTCAACATCCTTAATCATCAGAGAAATGCAAATCAAAATGACTCTGAGATACCACCTTGCACCTGTCAGAATGGCTACGATCAAAAACACCAATGACAGTCAATGTTGGAGAGGATGTGGAGCAAAGGGAACACTCCTCCACTGTTGGTGGGAATGTAAACTTGTACAACCACTGTGGAAATCAGTATGGCGGTTTCTCAGAAAATTAGGAATCGAACTACCTCAAGATCCAGCCATCCCACTCTTGGGCATATACCCAAGGAATACTGATTCATACCATAAAGATACATGCTCAGCTATGTTTGAAGCAGCACTATTTGTAATAGCCAGAACCTGGAAACAACCTAGATGCCTGTCAACGGAAGAATGGATGAAAAAAATGTGGTACATATACACAATGGAGTACTACTCAGCAGAGAAAAACAATGAAAGCATGAAATTTGCAGGCAAATGAATGGAACTAGAAAAAATCATCCTGAGTAAGGTAACCAAAACCCAGAAAGACAGTCATAAGTAGATTCTAGATATAAAATAAAGAACAATCAGACCACAACCCATACAACCATGGAGGCTATATATATATAGCATGGAGGTCCCTAGGACGACTGTGGCTTATAATAAATTTCAGATTTACTCAATTACTGAAAAAAAATAGCCAAATGAATGGAAACACATGAACTATGAACCAAAGGCTGAGGGGCCCCCAGCTGGATCAGGCCCTCTAAATAGGTGAGACAGTTGACTGGCTTGATCAGTTTGGGAGGCAACTAGGCAGTTGGACCAAATCCTGTGCTCATTACATGAATTGGCTGTTTGAAACCTGGAGCTTATGCAGGGACACTTGGCTCAGTTTGGGAGGAAGGGACTGGACCTTCCTGGACTGAGTCTACCAGGTTGATCGCAGTCCTCGGGGGAGGATTTGCCCTGGAGGAGGTGGGAATGGGGGTGAGCTGGGGGTAAGGGGAGGGTGTGGGAGGGGGGAGAATAGGGGAACCCATGGCTGATATGTAGAACTGAATGGTACTGTAAAATAAAATAAAATTTAAAAAAGAGTGTTTTTTGAGTCATAGGCAGATTAATTTGTGTCTTATCTTTGACCCTTAGGGAAACTAGTGAGAAAGGTTACCAGTGGACTGAAGCACATCTTCCCATCACCATGACCTGTGATCCTGTGAAGTAAGTTAGGTTTTGAACAATCTTCTTCTCATTATAACATCCCCAGTGTGTCTCCAGTCCATTGGTTGTAATTCTTGCAACTAGACCTCAAATAGCCTTCCTGTGGAAAGCTTAAGGGAAGGCATGATGCAGCTCTGCTATGGGTCTCCTGCTGTGGTCTCAGAGACATACAGTAACTTTTCTCTGTCATCAGTCACCTCTAGGCAACCAAAAACACAGGAATAATTTGGATCTCCCACTCACCCCCACCCCATTCTTCAATCAGACAATGAAAATTAGAGGGAAGTGAAGAAGACAAGAATAAAATGAAGTCTAGAAGTCAGTCTGCTGTGGAATGATGCTTTTGTACACTGGTTTAATAAAACCCCTATTGGCAGCTGGGCGGTAGTGGCGCACACCTTTAATCCCAGCACTTGGGAGGCAGAGCCAGGAAGATCTGTGAGTTTGAGGCCAGCCGGGGCTACTGAGTGAGTTCCAGGAAAGGCACCAAAGCTACACAGAGAAACCCTATCTCAAAAACAAACAAATAAATAAACAAACAAAACCCTGATTGGCCAGTAGCCAGGCAGGAAGTATAGGCAGGATAAGCAGACAAGGAGAATTCTGGGAAGAGCAAGGCTGAGTCAAGGAGACGCCAGCCTGCCATCCAGGGAGCAGTATGTAATGGCACACAAGTAAAGCCACAGAACACGTGGTGACATATAGACTAACAGAAATGGCTGAGTTTAAGTGTAAGAGCTAGTCAGTAGTTAGCCTGAGCTAATGGCCAAACAGTTTTAATTAATATAAGCCTCTGTGTGTTTAGTTGGGTCTGAGAGGCTATGCATTGAATGGGACACAGAAAAACTTTGGCTACATCAGTCTTCCTCTATCACTGGATAGCATCTCACAGCCTCCAAGTGTTCCGTGAACTGCACCGTGAATTCTCCATATGGTATTCCTTACATTTTTATAGGGAAAACTGTTTCATCTGAAATGCTTAGGACCTTAATGTGCTGGTTAATTGAATGCTTTATTTAACAGGAAGACATCAGACATTGCATGCATGGAAATCTAGTTTTCAGTGTCGGAATAAGGCAAAGGTTTTTCAAAAAAAATTTTAATCAAATGTAATTTAATATTTATCTGATAGCTGTAAAGGAATGGTAGGTTTTTGTATTGCCTCCAAGGCATGATAAGAAACAACCATTTCTCACGACTTATAAGGACAAATATGTGGATTATGGGAGGTTTCTCGTTTAGATAGTGCAAATGACAGGGACTCCTCCCAGTTCAACAGATCTGGGCTAAATCCTGACTGTAGACTTAGGAGCTGGCTGTACGCAGGCGAAATAATCTCCACAGCCTTAAGGTTTTTTTAATCTGTAAATTTGATATAATGGCTTTGCTTTAAGGTGGTAATCAGATAATGATTGTAAAGCCCTTAGCACAAGCCTGCTTGCCTCAGAGTACATACTTAATCAAGTCAACTCTATTTTCTCCATTTTTCCCTTTCAATTCTACTTCAGCTCCATGAAAAATAAATATGCAGAGGACCAGCCAGGGGAAATTACAGAAGCCCTAGCTGTTCTCATGGAGAAAACCTTTATGGAGAAGGTATGGGAAGGTTATGCATAAGGAGGAAAATGTATGGAAGTGATGAGCATTTCTGCAGTGCACCTTCTGCAGGACTGCATGGTGGCCTCCCTGGGGTCAGGGACACAGGCCCATTAGAGAGGTCAATCCCGAATGCTGGCCTTACAGTAACACATCTTAAGCCAGTGATTAGGTAACCGCTCTTTAGAGTTTCTTCTACTTGCAGAGATACTTCAGTGAACCTCGAGCATTTGCATTTAAGTTCATACACTTTGGCCGCAAACAGTCCTACTGAAGTGACTTCTGAAAAGGCAAGTTGAGCTCTTCCCTGTGCTTCATGGTGTGAACCCAGACAGACACCAAGGCTTTGCTCTGTCCCCAGTCACCAGTGGCATCCAAGAGCAAAACCATTTGCAAGATGTGTCACCTCAATTACTGAGCTTGCTGTTAAGTCAGCTAATTAGTTTCAAATGGCAGTGAAGGCCCCACTTTATTCACTGACCCATTCTTTATCTCATGTTTAGTGTCTCTCAATATCATTTAAGTTAAGAGGTGACAGATCTTGGCTTAAGTAGGTAGAGTCTCCAGGGATAATCCCCTGTTGCCTGGGTCTCATCTACATAAAGCTGGGGAAGAGACATAAAGGTCTACCAAAGGCTGGGTTTCCATGCAGGCTCAGCTCTCAACATGCAGCAGGAGGCAGTGGCTAGACACATGTAGATTTGCAACTCAGTGTTGCAGGCTCCATTTGCCCCTCCCTTTATCAACAGTATGATCTCCAGTCTCTGTTTCATTATACTAAAGTGGAGATATGACCTTGTGAGGTGGTAGAGAGACTAAATGGAACAACATGAATTATTTTTTCCCATTTCCCCACAACTTCCTTCCTTGGTCTGAATGCTTTAACAAATTGTGGGCAACATATTCTTAATGCCCCATCTCCCTTTCTTCCCAATTGAAAAAATAAAACCTCCAATTTTATTCCTGGGCAACCTGAAGTTTGACTAGTCAGTGATATCTATTAGCCTGCCTTAAAGATAATAGTGGCCTGTGAGATTAAAGACATTATTGAGTGAGGCTTTGGGGAAGGTACCCTTCAGAGCTTGAGTTCAGACACAGCTGGCATAAGCCTGGTGCCAGTGATGTTTGCTGACTAAGCAACAGGAACAATAAAAATAGAGATAATTAACACTCACGAACATTTGCACTATGCCTGTCAATGTGCTAAGCCTTTAGTTCTCTATTTAACCCTCAAAATAATCCAACAATATTTTTTCTACTATTTACACATTAACAACCTAAGGCCTAGAATACATGAATAAATATATGTAGACAATAATGAATGAGCAGATTTAATGCGTGAATGAAAGGACCCATTGGAATTCAAGGAGAATTGGGGGTATTGGGAGTTGGTAGGTAAGTACATTAGTTTCCTATTACTGCTGCAGTATCTGCAAACATGACCATTTCAAGCAACATGCATTTGTCATTGTAATATAGTTCTATAGGTTAGAAATCCAATATGGATCTCACTGGCCTAAAAATAAGGAGAAGCAGGACTGTGGAACACCTTGATGACCATTTACCATTTCTTTTCTATATCTTTACCTTTCTTGCTGAGAGTCTGCCCATATTCCTTGGTTTAAGCTCCTTCCTCCATCTTCAAAGCCATCACTGTTAGACCAAGTCTGTTTGTTTGCTTCTTCCTTCCTTCCTTTCCTTCCTTCCTTCCTTCCTCCTTCCTTCCTTCCTTCCTTCCTCCCTCCCTCCCTCCCCCTCTCTCTCTTTTTCTTTCTTTCTTTCTTTGTTTTTTTTTTTTCAAGACAGGTTTTCTCTGTGTAGTTTTGGTGCCTGCCTGGATCTCACTCTGTAGACCAGGCTGGCCTCGAACTCACAGAGATCCTCCTGGCTCTGCCTCCTGAGTGCTGGGATTAAAGGAGTGCACCACCACTGCCCAGCCAGACCAAGTCTTTCTAATGTACTGTCCTTCCTTGTTTGTTATTTTAAGAACCCTCTGATTACTTTTAGACCATTCAGACATCATCATCATCATCATTATTGTCATCATTGTGTGTGTGTGTGTGTGTATGTGTGTGTGTGTGTGCATGTATGTGAACTTCCTCAAGTGTCAGTCCTCCCTTTCTACTTTGTCTGAACCAAAGTCTCTTTTGTTGTTCACTTGTGTGCCCACCCGACTAGCCAGCTCTCAGTTTCCTCCTGTCTTTATCTCCCATTTCCCCATAGAAATGTACTGGGGTTATAGACTGATGAGTATCTTATGTAGGTTCTGGGGATTTGAACTCAGGTTATCAGGCTTGCACAGGAGCCATCTCCTCAGCCCTGGCCCACCCAGGTAACACAGAATGATCTTTTTCAAGGGCAGTTGATCAACAGCCATAGTGTCATCCACAAAAGTAACATGGGACTCTCATAATCATGGATTTCAAGGATTCCAGTGTGGACATCCTAGGGGGCCAATCTGTTTACCACAGTACATTTCTGCAAGAGAGTCCCTGTCATTCATAGGAATATTTTTGCAATAGGAGCAGCTGCAGCATGCCCCTGACTCCATGGCAGGATATCAGATCTGTGATTCAAGATCATAGGAACACAGGAACAGGAGCCCGCTTGGCTCATCTTCCTGGCATGCCATAGTGGGTGCAGCTGCGGTCCCACTGTGTCACACATACTACCATCCTTCTGATGCACACTTGCAGCCAGCAGTTTGAGGGAAGAATAGGAATGACACTGGCTGGTCACATCAAGTGATATGTTTTTAGGATTCTGGAAGTTTCCTAACCTTATACTTAATGCCACTTGGCCATGGGGAGTCATTTTCAAAAAGTTCAGAAGAAGAATTGCAGGAATGTATTGGCTGAGCCAAACTTTGTGTTCAATTTTTATATTCCATGCTTTTAATCAGACCTAAGAAATGAATTGCAAAGTAAAATACTGAGGTCCTGAGCTGGAGGGTGACTAGGACCAGTGGCCCGCTCACCTGCTATGTGACAAGGCAGGAAGTAGAACCTGGGATTGTCTAACCAGATGATGGTTTACTGATTAGCCCCCATGACAGAACCCTCTTTGGTCTGTTATTTCTCATGTTAGAACCTCTTCATGTCCTTACCTGTGCCTTGAGTCCCCTCTCTCTATTCAAACTGCTACCTCCATGAAGCAACTTCCCACCACCCCACCTGAGTAGCCCATATCAACTTCCTGTCTTCTCCATTGTCCATCTCAGCCCTTCAACAGGGAGTGGTGTTGCTGTTAGGTCTACAATGAGTCTCTCACTTGATTTGGGTAAAGACACTTCCAATCACAGTTGTCATTGACTTCTTCACTCACCTTTCCCCCTGTCCTGCCATACAATTTTTTCCCACTGTGGACAATTTCTAATGCCTTGCTGTTGCTTTACAGGCAATTGGAAACTTTGAGTTGACCCTACTCCACAAGTAATCTCCTTTAACCATTTCCCCTTTGCACAGAAGCCCCAGAGCAAATCAATTACCTATCCCTTAATATGTTCATGGTTTTCTAAATTAATATTTTAGGTCCTACTTTGTCCCTGCTCAAGTTTCTGATGAGGACAAATGTTGCCTTCTTGTCAATTAAAAAGCAGAAGACAAATGAGTTGGTCCTTGAGCTATCCTTGATCTTTCCACCAGTGTAACCACTCAGGGTAATACCAAACAATTCACATTTGTGATACTGAGAGGCTCTGTCCCCTTCAGGCTCTGTCCACTACCAACCCAAGGAGCAGATGGGAGTTTTATGCCCAGCTGAGCATTGCTAAACAATAGTGTTTGAACAGAAACATCTACAGGTCACATCTCTGAAATAAACAGATAATTATAGTTAGTCCCTGCTGACTTCCATCCCCCTCCTGGCCAACACACTGGAAATAAACATTGCTTCTTTCCAGGGTCCTGAAGGGTGGACAGGGGCTTCCATGCTCCCATGGAACTCTCTGGAAAACAGGTCTGTGTCCCTATTGGGGGGATGAAAACACTGGGAACAGGCAAGATATGTGTTTCCTGAGCTGCAGGGGAGTGGCATCAGAAGCTGCATGCCTGCAGTACCAGGGACAAGGTGCCTGTGGTGTGGAGAGCTCAGCACTTATCTGAAGGATTCTGTCCATCCTTGCATGCACTTGACTTTGGAATACTTGCCTTAGCAGCTACTGTGCACCAGAAACTTTCCTGGACACATCCACATTTCATTTGATCTTCCCCACAACTCTGTGTGTTACAAATTCCATTTTTCAGCCAACAAATCTCATAGTTAAGGGACTAGAATTTCTTGCTCAAGGCTCCATCATAAAGAGGCAAAACCAAAATTGGAAAGCAATGGACTCACTCATTTTGATGTGCTCTTCAGCAAATATCTATTTCAGAATGACCTTGTGCCAGGCACTGTGCCCATTAATAAGCTCGGCCACTGGGAAAAGTCAGCATCCCTGCAGGGCTGGGCTTTAATGGAAAGTCCTAGCCAGACAGGACATGCTGAGTCTCTGGGGCTGAGTCCAAGGAGGAATCTGTGCCCTGGAAAAATCGATTTCATTTTGGCATTATCCTCTTTCCTAGGGTGAAGGTAATTACAGGATCACTAAACATGGTTTTACAAGACCTTCTCTTTCTCCCAAGTCTGGGAAGGATGCCCCAGAACCACAGGCTCCTTCTCTGCCCATGTCCTTCAGACATTGCCTACATTATTTCCTCATTCAAAGATGGCCTTGCCCTTCCTGTTTTCTATGAAATTTCCATTTGTCCTTTAAGATCACTTCATGTTACCTCTCAGTGGGGCCTCTTATGTCCTCAGGTCATAGTAGATGTCTCCCTCCTCTGTGTACCAGAAGCTGCAGCCTCATGTCTGAAAATGAACCCACACAAAACCCACATTCTTCTACAGTAGGGATGGCAATACATAGGGTAGTATGATGGGGCTCAGGTCAGTACTGGGAACATAATTCAATAGGTCAATAATCATGTGAAGCAAAAGCATTCTGCATGGAAGAGCTGACCATGACCACCGCAGGGCCCAGTTTTCTGTCTTCCTTTCTTGTGTCTTCCCCTTCTTCTGGTCTGGAGTAGACCAAATATTCTTCTTTTTATGTTCTTATTTGTTTTAATCAAAAATGTGGTTTACCTTTATGTAATCATACTTTGAGGAAGAGATAACGCTTTGGTCATCACTCCCTAAAACACACAGCAAGGTAGAATTCCATAGGTCATGATACCTGCTTCCTCAAAGGACTCCAATTACCTGTTCAGCATGGTCGAGGAGGGGCACTCAGCCTCTCAGATGGCACCATTAAGGACAGTATCTCATCACTGAGATAAGCATGCCTGTGATCTTGGTGATAGCAAAGTGGCCACCTTGCCTGCCCTTGCCATGTACCTTCTCTACCAAAGACATCTGCTTGGGCTTCTTATTTGGCAAAATGACTTCTGGAAGCTACATATGGTCATTTACATTTTTCTAGACCAAAGTTAAATGGTGGTCATTTCATCCTGTCCCAGAGCTTACATATAACTGGGATGTAAAATAAGGTCCTGCTATTGCAAGGCAAGCATACCATAGGCTACCACAGACATCAATAGAGCCAAAAAGGAAGTCTTTATTGTCAGCCAATGAATGCACAGGGAACTTGCCCAAATCATGCAGCCCCAATCTTTTCAGCTCTTTGTCTTTTACACACACACACACACAAAAAAAAAAAAAAACCAAAAAACAAAAAAAACAAAAAAAAAAAAACAAAAAACCTAACCAACCAAACAAAAAACCTTCCTAGTCGTCATACATCAGTTAGCAAGAATCAGAACTAGAGAAGCCAAAATGCAAGGTCAGTACATTTAGGGACTTTCCTTGAACTAGACCTGGGTCTTTGATGAATTACATCTTTGTTCTGATTTGACAGGTATTAGGGCCTACATGCTGGGTTTTAAGGTCAGAATGGGGCCTCTAACATGGTGTCAGTTGTGCTAAGGCCTGAGGCCTGTTACACTGAGAGCTCCAAATACTTGTTGTAATGAATTAAGAAATATGTAAATTTGGTGTTTAGTCTTGTTTTTGTGGTACACATCTCCTAATCTCCAAAGTCATATCTTTTTATGTGTTAATGAAATGAATAATGGCCAAGGGCTCCTAGATAGCTTACCCATAAGGGAGACTTGTACCTATCCCTAGGCATAGGGAAAGAAGGCTGAGTTGATCACTAATAGCCAATAACTTAATCAATCCTCAGAGTAAACAGAAATACCCCAGACAAACTGGCTTCCCCACGGACACCCTCTGTGGAGCTCATAGCCCCAGACTCTGCAGGCACCTGATTGATCAACAGATTCATTTTAGATTTCTGGTGGCTGTGGCTCCTGGCCTACCACCTGCCTCAGTCAGCCTAGTTGACCTTAGCACCTTGGCTGGACAGAGCTGGGAAACTTTGCTTGACCCCAGCCCTGCCTTAGGTTCCAACTCAGGCTTCTGACACCCTTCCATCACCACACATCTCTGCCTAAGATCCCATTAGTGTCTGAAATATTGCCATGATCCAGCCTGAGCCGTGGCAAGCCACAATTAATTAATTAATCAGTTATACTCTATCAGCAAGTGCAGACTAGGAATGTTAAATAAACAAATTAAAGGCCATGTTTCACTAAAGCTCAGCTCAATGAAATAATAATGAGGCAAAGTTAACTGCTCTGAACAGAAGGAGGAATATTATAATGGAATATACTAGGGCTGAAATAGCCTAGAAATATGCCAAGAGGCTGCTCCAGCCACAGAGGAGGCTGCTACTTCCAAGACTCTCTGTAACCACACCTCTGCTCAGAAGTGATAGGAACTTAGCAAGTCCCAGCAGAAAGATCCTGGCTCTGCAGCCAGATAAACTGCACCCAGATATTAGTTGCTGCTTACAAGAAAATACCCAACCCAACTCTTCTATTTATCAGGAAGTCTTCAACCACCTTCAGCCTATTACAAGGAAGAGGAGGAGAGGATCACTTTTGTCAGTGTCCACAGGTGCTTTCCCAGGCACACTAATGGGGTTCTGCCAGTATCCATTAGATTACACCATGGCAGGCAGTTCTAATACAGATAGGTCATGGTGCTAAGAAGGTAGCACCCCTGGAACCAGTCTTTTCATAGTGGCGGGCTCAATATTCTTGCTTTTCACACACTAGGGTTTGAATATGGTTCGATCTCACCAACTCTTCAACTAAAATTTGGTCTTCAATGGGCCAGTGTAGGGAGGTGGAATCTAGTAGAAATTGTTTCATTGTTGGGGCAAGTCCTTGTGAATGGGTTCATGTTTTTTTCCTCTTATAAGTCCTGGGCCCAGGTGATTTAATGATGACAAATAGTAGCGATATTTATAGTTTGGGATTCTATAATAGCAATGTGAAACAGACTGAGACATCACTTTTGTGTAGGGAACTTCTAAGTCTTTGAGAGGCCCCACTGAGACAGAGACACTGCACCCAGAGCATGCTTCTTCATGAACAGCTGTGTTGTTGTCTTTCTATCCTTCCTTATCTCATTTTCACATTTCTCAATGGAATGTCTCTGATCACAACCCAAAATAGTCTCTTGCATTCAAAATAAGCTCGTGAGAGAATCCAGCCTAAGGACTGACCCTTAGACAAGTTGTAGTTGGATGGTTTAGCTACTGCTTTGTCACTATAGGACTACTCTTCTCCCAGGACTCTAGACCCATCTAACCCACTGGTAACACAGCTTGGGAGAAATTGCCTTTGTAACCAACGATCCATATGACAAATATTCACAGCAAACCTCTGTGTGCTGGGTCTGTCTGAGGACTGGGGATCCAGCTATAAGCACTGCAGACAGATGCCACTATGACTGATGCAAAATGCAAACAGACAGTTCAAGAATTATGTACAGGCAAGAGAAGCCACGTTGAAGCACAGGACTAGATGAGAACTCTAGCTCATAACCTGAAATGTTCCTTGTTTTCACAGGCCCTAAGGCTAGGGAAATCTACCCTGACCCTCCACTTCTCCAGCTTCAGGGTGAAGATATGGAAACCCTAATGAAAAAACAATTCAAGAGCTCCAGATTCAACTGAGAATCTCGTCCCTCATGCTTTGGGAAACTGGTCACTCATTTAGAAATTGGGTCCCAGCCAGTTCTAAAGGGTTGCTGAATAACTGTGTTCCTTCCAAGATTTATTTATTTGGATTTGTGTCTATAGCCATCACAGAATTCTTGTCTCCATTTTCTTCTTCTGGGGCCTTCCATATAGATCCTAAGTTGCTCCCCACACCCCAGACAGCCCCCCTAAACAATCACCTGGGATAGTGGCACCTTAACTCCCTCCCCATCATGCCATCATCTGAGAACCTGATAGGATTTTTCTGAGGCCTGAATACAGATGCCCAAAGCCTATAGTTTAGCAGAAACTAGCAAACAGTGCTTCTGAGAGACAAGGAAAAGGTCCCAGAGAACATTCTAAAACTTAGAAGAGAAGGAGCTAGATAATGAGAACTATTTCACAAGTCCCTTCCAAGCTTCCCTCTACCCAAATGACTTTGAGAAGTCAAAAGGAAGAATCCTAGTCATGTTTAGACCAAAGACATGGTAATTACCTCAGGTCAATGCTTCCAATTAGGACCTTTCTAATGGTGATGGGTTTTCCCTGCCAGTTACAGGTGAAGGATTTAAGTGACAAATGGTGTTGGCTAGTTCATTACATCTTGGCAGGGATATTCCTGGGTGAGAATATCAATGTGCCCACCCACCCAGCACATGCATGGGTGTACACACACACACACACACACACACACACACACACACACACACACACACACACACAGGGGGGGTATCCTGGTTTGCCCTATTCTACAGATATCTCTTATATTTTCCTAGTAACCTCAGAATGTCAGCACTCTCCACATAGCCATGTGATGGTTGAAGAATGATGTTGTATGGTCTTCAGGGCCTGCTGGGCTTCTTCTACTGTCATGGACATCTTCAGAGCGAGGCAGAGGCTCTTCTCAGTTCTGAAAAGGGACCACTCATAAAGATAGTATTTTCTCGTGTTATGCCTTGTACCAGGTTCGGTGTTAAGTTTTCTATGGGCATTCAGTTAGGTGTCTGCAAACGAGAGACTTCAGCTGCTTCGAAAGGCTTTACTGGAAAAGCCAGCTAGGTGTTCAATGATGCATCATCGATGGCTGTTTTAAAGCTACAGTAGTAATTGAGACTGAACCCGAAGAACTCACACACCCTAAAGTATTTCTTGTTTGGCTTTTTCTCAGTAAAAAAAAAAAATCTGCTGACCCATGAATTAACTCATCTTATCCCTTTACAAAAATCTTGTGGCTTAGGGATCATTGTGTTCATTTTACCAAAATAAATAAACTAGGGGCAGAAAGATTTGGTGTTTGGACCAAGAGCATGAAGTTCATAAGTATCAGCGGTGGCACCAAAGCCCAGGCTCTAGGAAACAGGTATACAGGACTCGGAGCATCGCCCTGTAACTTCTTCTGGAAATGGATCAAAAAGGATTCACAGGAGAGTGAATTTGCTCTAGTTTGGAAGCTCTAGCCATCAGAAGAACAGGATTAGAGCGGCATAGTTAAGAAAATCATCCTTCCCAACGCCCCAGAGAAGCAGGAAGTGGAGCACTAACCTTAAAAGTTCTTATTAATAAAATCACACCTGAAGCCAGGTATTGGGATGAATGCTGGAAGATCAGAGAAGCAGAACAAGCCACAGCTTCCTCACCTCGCCAATTCCTCAGCTGATCCTGTTTCCTCAGACTGGAAGCCTCTGAGTCCTCATCCAGATGGATCTCAGCTGAACTGCTTCTCGAAACCCGAAAGATTAACCAGCCTCTAGTTCTTCGTCCTCACGCCTTAAATACCCTTTCTGCTTTCTGCCATCACTTCCTGGGATAAAAGGCCTGAGTAACCATGCCTGGCTGTTTCTAGTGTGGCCTTGAACTCACAGAGATCCAGACGGATTTCTGCCTCTGGAATGTTAGGATTAAAGACGTGTGCTACCACTGCCTAACCTCTATGTTTAATATTGTGGCTGTTCTGTTCTCTGACCCCAGATAAGTTTATTAGAGTATACAATATTTTGGGGAACACAATACCACCACAAGGAAGGACAAGAGTCTGCAAATGTTCCCAATCAAGAGTTGTTGAGTCCCTTCCTTTCTCATCCTGGTGACTGCAGGTGTTTTGCTTCTGTTGGATTTATAATGTGTCTCAGCATCATGCAGATCAGCTTGCTACCTGATGTCATGAGAACCATTCTGCTTTTCCTCTTTTACAATAACTTTATAGTTTTTTCTATTATATATATTTTTGATGAGACAGTGTTCCATGTATTTCAGGCTGCCATTGCTATATACCCAAAGAAGACCCTAATCTTCTGTCTCTGCCTCCGTTATTCAGGATTAGAGGCTTAGGCCACAACAACTCATTTATATGGGGCTGGGGATTGAACCCAGGGTTTTATGCATACTAGGCAAGCACTCTTTCGAATGAGCTGTAGCCCTCGCCCATACTCTCATTCTAAGTTTCTGCTTTATATTGTCTGGAAAATGAAAGCAACAAATGTGTCCTAAACTCATAATACAATACCACATTAGCAGCTAAGAAGTTGATCTTTTGGGGAGAGTTATTTTCCCAAGAGCATTCCCAAGTTACTTTCTCTGGTTCTCTTAGATCTGCACTGGACACCCCCATGCACACCCCCATGTGTTGTTGCTGTTTCTCATAGGATACAGTGATTGCACCTAAATCTGCTCCAGGTACCTTTAAAGCCTGAAGACTTTTCTCACTACACAGAAATCTCAGTAACCCCTAGAGCAGTGTTTCTCAACATACGAGTCAAGACCCCCAGAGGGGGTCGCATATCAGATATCCTGCATATCAGATATTTACATTATGATTCACAACAGTAGTAAATTTACAGTTATGAAGTAGCAATGAAAATAACTTTATGGTTGGAGGTCACCACAACATGAAGAGCTGTACTAAAGCTCCTGGTGGCAGAATTAAGCAGTTTGAGAACCACTGCTCTAGAGGTTGAGCCACCAGGTCAGAGGTGCAGCTCAGGGTTCTGTAGGACCAGCATAGCCTGAGAATTTGTGCTTTGTCTGGTTCTTGATACAAACCAGGTTCATGGAAAGCTAAGGTAAACCCCGATTTACCCAGAGGCCAACACAGTATCTGTGTTATCCTCCAGTCAAAGGAAGATGATGTTTCCAGAGCCGAGCAAGCTTCAGATGAGAAATGTCCTCCAGAAAATAATCACAGGTGAACAGGTTGATCACACAGGCATTAATTAGCAAAATGAAAACCTATAATTAAATGTAATGGAATTAGAAACCTGGTGACAGAATCTCAACACTTATTATTATTATTGTTATTGTTATTATTATTATTATTTTAAAAATTGATTAGGTAAAGCTTGAAGCTGAGACATAAAAACTACAGTTAGATCAAAGTTAAATTTCAGGTTTGACAGCTCCTCAATATTTCTGTCTTTGGCAAGTCCCTGCATGTCCTCAGTCCCAGGGTCAGGTTAGAGAAAAAGAAGAGATGCCATTTTCCACACCCAGATCCCAGAGTGGCTAGAGGGTAACTTTCAGGCCTGGAGCACAGTTTGTTCTAAATAAACACTAGCTTGGAATAAGCTAATATCTTTGGCTGAGAAGTTTATAACCAAAGAAGAAGAAACAGAAACTAAAGGACAGTGGGACTGTCCATAGAATACATGGAGGAAGGGAGCGAGAGAGAACTCAGGAAACAGGAAGTGATTGGCTTTTGAGAGCAAGGGTGTCTTGGTGATGGAGGATGAATATGGTCAGACTGCAATATTTAAAAATTATAAAAATGAGTGTGGTGAATGTGTATGAGTTGAAATGGAACAATGAGGCCCATTTTTATATTATTGATATGTTATTGTTTTTTAATTTTTTATATTTATTTTTATTTTCTGTGTATGTGTCTGCACCACCAGTGTCCCTGGTGCCTGAGGAGACTGAAAAAGGATATACCAGATATACTGAAATTGGAGTCACAGAGGGATGTGAACTGCCATCTGAATCTCATGAAAGTCTTCTACAAGAGCAGTGCTCTTAACCACTAAGCAATCTCTCCAGCCCCTACGATAATATTTTCTTAAGGCTGGAGAGACAAGGCAAGCCTGGTAGAGAAAAAATTAATGTGTGTGGGGTCATATACATGACAGACCAACCAACTGTACTAGCCCTGACTTTCAGTGATAAATGGGAAAACGGATGGAGTAAGCAATGTGGGCACATTTTTCCCCACAAGGATAAGCAACAGCATCCTAGCAATGGGGGTGGTGATGCTGAAGGTGATTTTTATGTCCATGTTTGGGTAAACAGACCAGCAAGTAGTGTCTTCTGGACCACTAGAAAGCATACAGTGGCTGTAAGGAAAAATGAGCTGAGATGATGAGGCTGGGAGAGTCAGGAAGCTGCCCAAGGCTTGAGGTCAGGCCTTAGCCAAGAATACAGCCCAAACACATGGGAGCTTTACCAACACTGGGCCAGAAAATACTCTGAGAGAGAACCAGAGCCAGCCAACTGGTGTGATACAGAAGACATTCTGTTTTTATGCAGTATGAGCTATTCCCATCTACTATAGAAAAAGAAATTTTAGGGTTTGGAGAATGCAGTTTTCTTTAGTTCAGGGATATTCAACATTTCCTGAGATGACTTGCCTCAGTGTGTGCACACAAAGTCTTCCTGTCCTTTTTCATGAGATGGCACACTTCATCTAGTAAGGAGTCTGCAACCAGCGGCATTCTTGGTCCCAGGATCCCAAACTGAACCCAGAAGATCATCAGAACACGAGAGTTCCACTATATGGTTTGACCACAATCGTGGATGTCAAAATCTTTGGAAAAGGCTGAGCCAAACTTTTATAGTGGTGAGGCCAAGATGCTAACACACTAAGAATCTATAGAAAAGTGTATGGAGCTCCAAAGGGGTTCGTGTTGCCATGCTTACCATGCTCTTCTCCCTAGACAAAGCTTTTCTCTAGAAGCCACTTACGTAGCTGCCACCACAGCCAAAGCAATTGTCTCATTATAAAGGAAGATAGACTCCTTATACATCCTGGGCAGGTATCCACACCTATGTATGACAGAAATGAGCCTCTAACACGTCTTCTTAGACTACTCTGTTCTTAGCCATCTAGATGCTTCTGGAGAACCAATGTTGACAACACCCTCCTATGTTCTTATCACTAGTCTTGCTTATTCTCTTTAAGCCACATGGTATTCATTCTCCTGTTAACCCTATGAGATCATTATCGATGACATCTTTTAGAAGGAGAAATCAAGGTAGGTCACAGAGGTAAGAATACTACCCAGCTTCCCTCAGTTGCTATTTAAATTACGTCTGCCCCTACAGGGTTGGCAACTGAGCTGTAAAATACTGAGTGACGGCATCTCATGGTTTCTCTGCGAAGAAAAGCAGGAGGTGAGGGACTTGCTGGTTTGTAGTCATTTGTTTCAACAGCAATGGAGGTTGATACACTCAGGTTAGGAAATCTTGATCATATAAGTAGTCTCTTGGACCCATAGTAGTTGTCAGGCAACCCATCTGTTGGCCTGGGTCTGAAGCCACGGGAAACTGAGTGACCAATGACTTCAGTCACACTAAGTGTTCCATGACAACATCTCTTCCCTGACACTCATAAACACAGAGCAATAGAGGGAAGAAAGGAAAAGAGAAGCAGAGGCACTGAAGGGAGCCTTTATCTCACAAAGAAGGGCCGCCCATCATCTGTCCTTGCGCTCATCCTTCGCTTCTGCCTGGCTAGAAATGAACTCTACCTGATCCTGAGAAACACATGAAAGAGATACTTTCTGATTCCTCCTACTGAAGCTAACATGCTTTACCAAACCCCTCCTTCTAGCCCCTTGCTGCCTTGGATATTGTTTTTCTTTGATTGAGCTTCCATACAAAGCACAGTAGACTGAGTAATAAAACAGATATGTATGGTCACACACACACACACACACACACACACACACACACACACACACACACACACAAAAGGTGGCTAGAAGGTCAAGTGAATTTGTCACCACAGTTGGTTTCTCTGATGGCTGTGAGGGAGGGAACTACCCCAGTCCTTTCTCCTCAACTTATAGAGAATCATTGTTTTAGTGTCTGGATGGCTATAAAAAAAATGTCATTCACTAGGTGGCTTGGAAACTATAGAAACTACTTTTTCACAGTTCTAGAGACTAGGAACTCCAAGATTAAGGTGCTGGCAGCTGCACAGTCCGGCAGAGACCTGTTTTCTAGTTTGTAACTCGTGTCTTACTGTTGTGTCTTTACAAGAGCAAACTGGAGATTGGCAGATGGATAAACAGTCCAAGGCAAGGCGTGCCTTGGACAAGATACTATTCTTCATATGTAAATTAATAGTTTCCATTTTAAATGTCCCCCAGAGTCCCATTTGTTAAAGACTCAGTCAACAGCTTATGAATGCTTGCGAGGTAGCAGAATGTCTAGGAGGTAGGGTCTAGTGGAAGGAAGTTGGGTGACTGGGATATGCCTTTGCAACTGGTATTAGAACTCTGGACACTTCCTCTCTTCACTTTCTGACTACTGGGAAGTAAACAGCTTTGCTACAGCAATCAACGGTTTTGTCCCATCACAGACCCAACTCAATAGAACCAAGCAACTAGAAACTAAAATTTCTGAAGCTGTGACACAAAAGAAACCCTGCCAGCTTTGAGATTGATCATCTCAGGTATTGTGTAGCCATAGCAGAAGGCTGACAACCCATGTAAGAGTAAGAACAGTATCTCTTAGAATGTGAGTGAAATTTACTGATGCTTGTGAAATTGTCAAGCAAAATTCTGGACTGTTCAGTAACTGTTCAGTAAATGTTTATTTTAAAAAGTCACAGTGTCGCTAGGATTTTCAACCTGTCATGGTAACACTGCGCATGGGAAGAGTGGTGACTACTAGATGCTCTTGTAGCAAAGATGTCACTACAAAAATGGTGGATCTCATAAATTTCTCTAACTGAAGAGACTAAATATTTAGAGATTCCCAGCTTCAACTCCATGCTTTTTTATTGCTGTTATGACATTTTACTGAAAGTCTAGTGCCATAAAAAAAACACAACTGTATTAGTTTATAGTCCTAGAAAGAAGAAGTACAATTCGGATCTTCCTGTCCAGAGTCTGATCAGTTCAGCTGCAGGACCTGAACTGTCATCTTACATCATAAGTGTGGGTGCTCTCAGAAGCCAGTCTTCTGTTTAACTTCTCAAAGTATTTGAATTCCAGGTGTTGGAATTATGAGGCCGACAGAAGAAGTAGTCCTTGAGAGTCAGGGTTCCAAGGTGAGAAACAAAATAGCTCCATTTCTGTGCTGAGTCCATTTCATGGCCTGTGCTACTCTTCAGAACAAGGTTGCATGTAAGGGCAGCTGCCATGGGAACCTTTATGGCCCCATCACATAGCTTTCAATATCAGGGCTTACTTAAGCACAGAGCTCCTCATTCTTTTTCTATCATTTCTGAGATAAGCCTGTAGCTCAGCTAGGAATGAGAGTCTACACTAGGAAGACTTTGAACAGCAGCAGCACATCTGGGTATGGAACATGACTCTCTTAATCGTCATTGATCAACAAAACCATACTGTGCCCAGTGAAGCTTTGATCCACTACATAGTTCTGGGTTCAAGGGTATCTACCTGAAGGAAGCTATTTTCACAAACTTGGATTCCCACAGTAAATGCAGTTTTCCTATAAGCATACCTTTTCATATGTTGTCTTCCTGCCTAGAATGCCTGTCTTTCATTTCTTCTCATTGGCTGCTCCTTACTCGTAGCATCTTTTCCTTGGATTATTTCACTAGACCTTTAGGGATATCAGATAGTCCCACTTTTGCATCCCCTGGAATAATGCACATCTTCCTTGTAGAAGTTATTTCTACCTGCTTACCCCTTGACACTTGAATGCACACACCACACTTTCCCCTATCCTAATGTCTCCAGCACTCTATCTAGAGTCTGACATAAAGGAGACACTCCATAAAAGTTTGACTAATAAATCAGTGGATCAACATGCTGGAACAAAGGAAATAGTGATATGTAGAAGGCTCACTATAGAGTTTGTATACTATCTCCTTTATGAGCTAAATGAGGTAAGTCAAATAGGCTTTTTCCAAAGAAGATCTGTGAAGGTCAACAGACACATGGCAAGTTTCTCAACCTCACTCATCATTAAGGGAATGCAAATCAGATTATGATGAGATACTTCATAACTGTGATGATACCTCTAACAAGAAAAGAAAAGACATCCCAAGGGTTAAAGGTAGAATTACCACTGACCCATCACTACCTCTAGGCATATGTCTCAAGAATTGAAAGTAGGCACTCAAATAAGTATTTGCAAATCTACGTTCATAGAAGCAATCCAAATGTCCATTGGCAGAGGACTGGATGAACAAAATGGGGTTTATGAAGACAAGAGAGTATTAATCCACTTTTAAAAAGCAGTTTCTTATGCATGCTACAGTGTGAATTAACTTTGAAGTAAAAATAAGCCACATATAAAAGGACAAATGCATATGACTCCTTGGAGTGGATGTAAGAACAGAATTCACAGAGGCAGGAAACAGAACAATAGTTATTAAAACTATAGAGAGTTAACATTCAGTGGGTGTAGATTTTCATCTGGGAAGAAGAAAAGTTTTGGAAATTGATGATGGTGATGGTTGCATAACAGGATAGCTGTGCTGAAGACTATTGAATGTTGAAATCTCTCTAAGTGGTTAAAATGCTCAATTTATATGTGTATTTTATAAATATACATATAATGTATATTTTATCCTAATTTATAAAGTAATGAGACACTTTTCTGAGATGATAAATACAATGTAGCCTTCCTTGAGGTGATTCTTATGTACATGCAAGTAATGCACTGTGCTGTAGGCATGATTAGCTCTATTTACACACATGGAAATTGATACACTACACTCACAGTCATGTAACAAAGCTAATCATCAATTGAGCTCTAGACTGAACCCTGATCATCTGGCTCCAAACCTAAAAGGGTCCATGTTATTGATATCATTGTGGATATGTCATCATGCTGCCTAAATCTCCAGGAAGGCTTTTGGGCAATATCAGCTTATCACCCTCAAAGGAAAGGAATCCAGTGAGAAAATTTGTCCCTCTCTATGCATCCTCTGATAGGAACCTTCCATTTTGATGACACCAAACATGGATTTTCTCAATTCACACTTAGCAAGAGAAATAACATATTCCTCTTCCTAAATATTAAATATTGATGAAGCAGGGAAACCATTCACTCAGAGCAACATCCATTAGAACCAAAGAACCATGGACAGAGAATGCCCATGGAGGTCCTTTGGAGGCAGCCTTCCAATCAGTGGAACTTTCCTCCAATTAACAGACCAATGGAAAGTTAGGTGGATGTCCCAATGGACATCTTTGCTGCAGGGATAAGATGGCTTTCCAGAAGCACAAGCCCAGGAGGCTCCACTCTTGCCTCTGTGATTGCAGCCTGCTCTGAGCCAGCCGGGAGACCTGGGATTCACCAGCAGCTGGCTGTGCAGCCGTGCATAGTGGGCAACAAGTTACCAGTCTTGCTCACATGCACAGTCCTGATGAGTAGAGACTACAAATCCCTATTGCTGCCAGCTTCTTAGAAGAGGAAGAAATCACTCCCGCCTCCCCTTTAGAGTCACAGCAAATCTTAGAAGAATGAGAAATCAGGTCTATAAAAATGAAACTCACAACATCAGCAGAGAAACTGTAGAGAGATCCATCTGTGGGAAGGGCCGCACCCTGAGCACCTGTACCTTTCAACCTATCCTCTTCTTGGATGATTTCACTAAACCTTCATGAATATCAGATGGCCCCAGTTTTGTGCCCCCTTGGAACAATGCACATCTTTTTCACAGATGTTCTCTCTACCTGCTTCCCACTGACCACCTGAGTACACATTCCACATGCCCCCACCCCATCCCAATGTCCCTAGCACTCTATCCAGACTGTGAGACACTCTGACTATGAGTCAGGCTGCTAGAATGTGGACAGGGCACTTGTGAACATCTGCTTAGGTAATGTTAGACTTGAGGTTCACACAAGTGAAGAAGCTCATGTAAGGTCACAAAATTGGTAAGGAATGTAAGAGGAAGGGAATTCAGGTCTCCTAAATGTCCAAGAGACCCTCTTATTCTAGAGGCCAGACTTGGCATCCGATTGAATGCCAACTGCGTCATTTACTAACCATATGATTTGGTGAATTTTTCTGTTTTTTGCATCATTCTTGTTCTACAATTGGGCAAAGTCCATTAGCATTTCAGAGTGGTTGCTAGGATGCAAGGTGGTAGCAATTCTGGAGGTGGAAGGAGATATTTATATAAAGAATCCAAACTACAGGTCTAGTGTGGCTGATAAAAGGACTTTTAAAAAAAGCAAGGTTCAGTATTCATAGGCATAGTGGACATCTGACTCTGAATTTTTGCCCATGTCATATGACTTTTCCATGGGGGAACAAACATGTGGCAATCTGCCATGTAAAGTACTGATGACAGAGCAAAGAAACAATTCCAACTAAATAAAACATGGCGAGCTACTCATTATTGTGGTTACTCACCAGAGGTCACTGAAAGGCTGCTGCATCATCAAAAAGCCCACCCTAGAATGGATGACAACTCAGGAAAGCTGCATTACCCAAGTTCTCAGGCAGCTTCATGAAAGGGTGTCCACTCTCTTGGCTGTCATTCATTGCTTATGCAACTCTGGGAAAAGGCCCTGTGAATCTTCTAAGATTCACAAACTCCTGGAGTCTCCTGAGCTCCTGTCTTCCCACCAAGAGAGGATGTTTCAATTTACAGGATGTGGTCGTACAACAGCCTGTCTGTTGTTAAAAACTCTCCCTGTATTCTTGGATTGTGTAATCTCAATGACACACGTTCCCTTTTATCTACAAAGAGCAGACATGAAGTGAGATTTCAAGTCTTCCAACAGGAGGTGTGGTGTCCAAAGAGACTCAAGGACTCATTGGTGTATCATGTGGACTCAAAGAGATAAAGGCACAGCACCTCAGGGAAATCTGGCACAGAGCAGGTGTGCGGCACAAATGGTATGAAAATGGAAATAAATGGAAGGTTGGCATAAGGCTGTGTTTTTATGGAGACAGGTGGCTGGGCTGTTCAGTCTCCATTTACCAAACCTTTTAAGGGAAGGTTCTGGAACTGAGGCCAATGCCTAATTGGGATTTCGTTGGATGCTTCCAGTCTCTTTTGGCCAGCTCCCTCTGCTGACACAGTCACAGAAGCCAAGTTCCCAGGTCATGTAAGATTAAGCATAGACAGGCCAATGGCTCTCTTCTCAATTACTCAACTACAATTGACCAGGAATTGTCATCTCAGTCCTTGACACCAAGTTTTCAATAGATTCTCCATACTTACCAGTTCATCAGAAAGCTCCAAGTTTAGCTGTAGTCCCTTCCCAATTGAACTTGGGTTCTGACAGAAGCCAGAGTTGCGGGGTGCCCCTGGAATGACCTTGGGTAAGGGATAACTCCTAAAAGATACCTGGGAGGAGACATGACACTTCTGGGTTGGGTATAAAAGTATCATTTCTTCAGTCTCTTGGTCCCTGGCAGTTTGAGGATGAGCAGCAGTCTTCTTGACACGCGGTAGTGTAGGCCAGAAAGAACAGTGATGAGCAAAGGCAACTGTTTAGCCATAGAACAGAGGACCAATTGTATGGAAGGACAGGGGAGCACTGAGTGGGACAGGCATACAGAATTAGAAGCAAAAATCCTCCAACAGTGTGAGAAAAGATTGGAGCAGAGATGGGCCATGTTGTCAGGGTGGGGGTGGGGGGACCAGAGGCACTCTAGTAGAAATTAGGAGTTGGGGGAGCTGAGGCCAAGTCAGTAAGAACCCCGTATTTTACTCTCAAGCTTGATTTACTGTTTTGTTTTGCTCTTGTCCATTAAACAGGCTCTTGCTATGACAACACAGCCTGCCTCAGACTGGTAACTTCTGCCTGTACTTCTTGGGTGCTCTGATAACAGGTATATGCCACCCCATGACAGTTCTCAGATTTTGTTCTAAATTAATATCTGCCTAAGTATCTTGGATCATATCGTAACATGACTGCACTATGTCAGCCTGACACATTCTTTGGTTTAGGGGCAGGGCAGGAAAGCAGAGAAAGCAGTGGAGGGGCCAACAGTGTTAGTTAGGACATTCAAGTCCCGGAGTCTTACCCATGCAAATGTGCCCATATGCTGTAAATACCTTGTTATCCTCACTCAGACAAATGTTCCCTAATCAAATGATCTAAAATGCCCAACCCTATAGTCCCTGTCACACAGTTTCCTGTTATTTCTCTCTACCCCAGGGAGCTCCATCTCCCTCTTGCTTAAAAATAAATTCCAGCTTCTGTCATTTCTAAACATCCATCAGCCCCCTTGACCATTTCTTACACATACATTTAGGTCAGTCTGCTCATAGACCTCTGTCCTGTGGGTCAAAGTAAGTTCTCCACTCCACTTGCACCCTGGTCCTGGTTTGACATCTCCAAGTCATTTTCATTGCTCATCTTCTCTCATACAAGTTCTGTCACTGCACGCCCATGTCATATGACATCCCTGTTGAGCAGTCTGCTGATTCACCTAGCTTATCAGTAGCAAGATTGTGTACCAGCTGCCAATCACATCCCTCTGCATTCAAATGACCAAATTATACTGAAAGTATTGAGTATAGTATATTATAGTATACTAACAGTTTTCAGTTCACTATTAATCTGACTAGCTAGAAAACAATGTCAGCCTCCTGGTCCCTTGCTTCACTTACAGGACTTACTTCATAACATACTTGTTTTGTTTCATTTATGAGACAGGGTCTTATTATGTAGCCCTGGTTGGTCTAGAACTCACTGTGTAAATCAGGCTGTCCTTGAGCTCATAGAGGTCTATCTGCCTCTGCTTCTGAGTGCATAAGAGATTTTTAAATAAATGACTGGTAGTGAATCCTGTATATCCCCAGCTCTGTGGGCATATGAGTGAAAACACACATGGAAACCTGAGAAAAATCAGACCCTTTAGGGATGCGGGGTACAGTGATGCTTAGGATAATTCCAGGCTGAAACAAAGAAAATGGATCTGCTTTATTTAAACCCTCTAAGCATTTAGGTCAGTGGTTCTCAACTTGTGTGTCACAAACCCTTTGGGAGTTGAATGACCCTCTCACAAGGGTCACCCAAGACTGATATGATATCTGCATATCAGATATTTACATTACAATTCATAACAGTAGCAAAATTACAGTAATAAAGTAGCAGCAAAAACAATTTTTATGGTCAGGGGTCAGGTCACCACAACATGAGAAACTGTATTAAAGGGTGGCAGCATTAGGAAGGTTGAGAACCACTGATTTAGGTGGAGACAAAGCGAGATGTAGAAATGTGTGTCAATTTGATGAATTCATTTATATAATCCAGAATTACTTTTGGTTTAAAAACCCCAACGTCAGTGATGAGATATCACCCTCTGACTCAGAGCTAAGCAGTGGTTACAAAAGGCAGATGAAAGCTTTGAAGTCATGGAGGCCAAGACAGAGGAGGACAGGTGACTGTCAGCTCAACTACATGCCAGCAAACTTATTGTACGATTGACCTAGCAATAACGATGCCAACGTTAGTCCAATATTCATTTCTTACTCTGACCCATTCTATTTTGGGGGTCTTAGGTGAGGGATGCTCACCGAGGCCTACCATCTAATTCATTCCATAGGGTTGGCAAGTAATCGTAGACCCTGGAAAGAAGACCCACTCAGACAAAAATACAAAGCGACCGTTAAAGAGAGAAGGGCCACTGACATAGAGACAGCTGGAGATCTTGCCCCTGATCTCCATATCACCAGATCCAGAGAGCAAGTCACCATGGTGAGGGTCCCTGACAGAAAGTAACGGAAATCTGCGGTGAGGATCTGAAAGACAGCCACCAGAGAGTGCAAATTCCCAGCAGTTATAGAACGTGGGGGCAGCTGACAAGAGTGAAGGTAAGTTATAGATTGGCAGGGACCTGAGAAGCTCCAGCCACAGAGAGAAAAAAGAACAAAAGCAACCAACATTTTCAGAACAAGAGGATCCCATCAAGGGGTGGGGGCTTAGAGGTGGGTGTCCATCTGGGGGTCCTGAGTCTCTCTTGTTATAGGCTCCAAGTCTTTTGGACTCCCTCTCATCTCTAATTGGTCCTGCCTCGGGTATCTTCCTTAGACAGTCTCTTTCTCTCCTTGAAGTCTCCTGGTAGACAAAGGGACAACCCGCACCACGCTCCTTACCCTCAACAAAGAGCAGCCCTTCTGAAAGGGGCCTATTCCTGTTTTTCAGGTTGGCCTAATTTCTACCGACCTCCCCCTTTGTCCCTTTAAATTCCCCCCTTAGTTTCACTAATTCTATAACTATTTTCAACTTGACTTTAGGAGGGGCCTTCAGATTCCGCAATCCTACACTATGCCTTTGATTTGCTCTCCTGATCCACCCACACACTAAGCCATCTTCTCTTTCCTACCCTCTCATCCACTCCATCATCTTCATTAAGACTTCATTTCTGAAGCCAGTGATATGTCATCAGATAAAGGAACTAATGATGAGGACTGAGTTTGATCCTGGGGCCTGACAAAGTAGAAGGAAAGAACCGACTCTTACAAATTGTCCCCTTGCCCGCACACATGTATCTTGGCACACATGTATGCAAACATGCACACAGAATAAATAACTTTAATTTATATAAAAAAAAAACCTATATTCTAATAAGTTTAGTTGGAATAATACCTCCTGATACTGGACATAAAAATGCATAGGTCCCCTGAGAGGGAGCTCACCCCTGAGGGCCAGGACCCAGAGGTGAGATACCCCAGAGACCGAGTATAGAACCAAATACAAATGTAAAAATATTCAATGAAATGATTCCTAACAATATGATATTCTACTCATAGACTGATGCCTAGTCCAACTGTCATCAGAGAGGCTTCACCCAGTAACTGATGGAAACAAATACAGAGACCCACAGTCAAACATTAGGCAGCTCTCAGGGAATCCTGCAGAAGAGGGAGAAAGCATTATAGGACCCAGTGGCATCATGGGTACCACAAGAAAACCCACAGAATTAATTAACCTGGGCTCATAAGGGTTCACAGAAACTGAACCTACAACCAGGGAGCCTGCATGAAACTGACCTAGGTCCTCTGTGTATACATTACAAGTTGTATAACTTAGTCTTTGTAGATGAATTTCTAAGTGGTCTTATTAAATTAAAAAACACAGAGCCAAATATAGGGGTGAAAGTCTTAGAGATCAGAGAAACAGGAATAGCCACCAGCTGACCTTACCTCACCATGCTGCAGCTTCCATAAGAGTGAACTACTTCTTGTCCTAACCGAGCCTTTATTACCTTGCTGTTCTGCCCTCACATTGGCTCTTAGCCCATCTACCTCACTTCCTTATCGCTGCCTGTCTGTACAGACCTCTAGGTCTTTATGGTTGGTACTGGGATTAAAGGTGTGTGTCACCACGCTTGGCTCTGTTCCTTAGTATGGCCTTGAACACACAGAGACCCTGCCTGATAAGTGATCGGATTAAGGATGTGTGCTACCACCTCCTGACTTCTATGTTTACTTAAAATGGCTGGCCCTTTTCACCTTGATCTCCAGGCAAGCTTTATTTATTAACATACAAATATCACCACATTTCAGCACAAATAAAATACCACCACTGGTTTTGGTGTGAGACTCCTAACAGTGAGAGCAGGGGTTGTCTCTGACTGTGTTGCCTGTTTTTGGGACTCATTCCTCCTACCAGCTTGCCTCATCCAGCCTTAATAGAAAAGGAGTTGCCTAGTCTCACTGTAACTTGATATACCATGGCTGGTTGATATTCATGGGAGGCCTGCCTATATCTGAAGAGAAACAGGAAGGTGGGGGTGGAGGAGGAACTGGGAAGAGGAGAAAGGGGGAAAACTTTTATTGGGATGTTAAAAACAATAAATAAAAAAAAACAAAAAGATACAAATATTTTTTTAAAATGTACAAGCCTATTGTTATGACTGTAATTCATAGAGTAGACAAGATTCTCATTCTCCTGGCTGAATCCATAGGTGTTGGATTTCTGAATGAAAAAATGAGATGAACCAATGTACATCCTACAGCTTGGGTTTGGAGGGAAATACTAGAGGCTTTGATGAGTGTTAAGAGCCTGGGGAGAGAGTACTGATGAATGAAATATAGCCCCTCTCATTTCAGTACGTTCCAAAGCAGCCCTCTGATGAGCTATGATTCTAACAGGTAAATGAATATTTAGCAGAAATAAGAAGGAAGAGAGGAAAGGAAAACAGATATATAATTGAATGCAAAGGCATTTGGCAGCAGGTACACAGTTTCAAGTTCAGGGTCAGACATTATGCTTATTTTCATCTCTGATCATAAGACATTAGTTTGCTGCTGGATACAACTATTATGGAGAAAAACAAAATTCAATTCACCTGCGTTTTTCACCAGAGTATTGTGTCTGCTACATAAAAATAGGAGAAATAAAAGATGCTTCTTATTGAATTTTAATTCCGAGAATATGGAAACAATTTCTGGGCCTTGCAGATGCAGTGAGCCAAAGCGGTATGAAGAAGGCTTAATGTTTGACACACAGACTATTCCTACAACACTAAAACTCACATTGGCTGCCCAGGAGCCTCCACATGCTGGCCCTATCCCTTTCCACATTTTTAATCACAAACAGCAGATCATTAGCCTACCTTATTTGTAAACTGATCAGCTATATATTTAGGCAGAACCATCTAAAAAGTTCCTAAAATCTCAAATAGATATTTTCCCACACCATATCAGAAAAAAAAAATTGAAAATAAAACCAAATCTTTGTATCTTGCTTTGGGAAAATGCCTCTCTTACACGAGTCTCTATTCGCTATGGTTTCCAGGGAGATCTCTTAGTACATCCCCCTTATTAAAACCAGATAGCCTATCAAGTGAGTTTGCTATAGTACAACAAAGAAGAAAGAGCACCCTTTCTTTGACCTCACCCTCCTGGAAAAGCATGCACTTGCACAAAACAGGATGGCTGGGGATAGTGAAAAGATAAGAAAGGGGCCGGCATATGCATGGAGAGTGTTTCCCTTTAGTTTTGTCTGGGGAGAAGTCTCAGAAGACAGAACCCAGAGTCAAGGAGCTCTGAACTCACTCTGAATTCTAATCTTTGAGTTGTCTCTGGCTTTCCTGTGGAACAGTGAATCAAGGTCTTTGCCACCCACACAGTAGGAGTGAATAGCTACCTTCTTTCACAGAGCGTGGTGGGCAGAGAGAGCAGCAGGAAGGAGCTACTGTGTATGAAGAACCCTGCCTAGGATCTGGCCAATGGTCAGGATCTTGTAGAAAAAGTTCAATGGTCGCAGGCAAGTCAGCTTTTAGGACTTAAGTTCTGGTCGTCTGTTATTTGAACCTCTGTCCTCTGTCTTTGAAAAGATCCTCTCCCTTCATGATACAGAGATGGAGTCTTAATATACAAGGGGAAAACATCCCAGATGCCTTCCTTTCCCAGGTGACACTGGTGTGTTATGTAACTGGGGCTCTGCCAGCGAGTGTACCTGCACCCAACTGAGGAGGGGGTGATGGCATGAAACTCGGGTTTCCAGAAACTGGGCTGGCAGTGGGCAGTGACAATGCTGGGGCCAACACTGAGCTCCCAGTGGTCATGGCAGCCAAGGGGTCCTAGCGCCCAGGGTTTAATGGCAGCAAGGGGTCCTCTTAGACTTCCTGCATCCTGATTTTACTAGCACTGTGGGCATTTTCCTGTTTTCCCATTCATGTTTTCTCTGTCTTGGCTTGGTTTTCCTTTCTTCTGTCTTTCCTTATCTTCTTCTTTTTCACCTGTTATGTATTTTCAGTGGACCATATTGACAATGATACAGTAAGTCCAAGGCACATGACTACACAGCTTCATAAGATATCTTAGCATCTTCTCCTTAAGATTTTTTAAATGTATTATTGATAATTTTGAGGCCTTTATGTCTCTCTTCCTCAAATCATTTACTTTTATGCTTTTCAAAATGAGATTCTGTCTTAAATATTCTATTATCTCCAGATGCTTTAAATATATGAAATTTAATAACTTTACGAGTGTGTGCGCACGCGCGCGTCTTTATGTATATAAATTCACATTGTACAGAATACATGGGTAACTTCTGCTTCAGACAATCTGGAAAACAGATATAATGAAAAGTTGAAAAGTCCCATTACAAATGTCAGTGCAAATAACAGCTCTCACCTCAAAGGGAAAGAGAGAGAATTCATTCTGAGCCAAATCTGAATGACTCTGGCCTGGGAACACGGATTTGCATTGCCCTGACTAGTGTGGTCCAGAGTGGAGGCAGTTACACACACTGTTACAGCCATGGACAAAGGAGGGTCATAAATCAAGACACTTTTCAAGTGTTTTGGTGAAACATCGTGTGGGTGGGTACAGCAAAGCCAGGGAAAATCTCTGCTCTAGGTTTCAGATGTTTCCTGATGACATTCCAGGCTAAGCTAATGAGTTCCAAAAGTCTTACCTGATAGCTGAAAGGCTGTTAGACCAGACAAAGAAGGTAGGTGCTAAATGACTCTTAAGGAAACTAAAAATAGACAGAGGTAATTTTGACTCTGGATCTACATTACAACCTCTCCACAATCACAGGGTTCTCATCAATCAGTCCACTTTGCAGAATCTTTAACATAGATGTAGCTTTTTCTAGGAAGTTCGGCTCACACAAAGCATTTAGGACAAAAAACAAAAACCTCCCTTCGCCCCATCAACAATCTCATTTTTAAAAGAGGGGAAGCCATGGGACCTAAAGGTGAAATAAAATCAGGAAACAAGAGTGGTGACCACACTGATATACAGGCATACAGGTGGCCTTGGAAGCTCCTGCAACAAATAAGGAAGAAAACAATTGTGAGTGAGCAAGAGGTAGGAGAGGAGTAGGAGGAGGTAAAGAAGAAGAGGAGGAATGGGGAAAGAAGGAGGGGGAAGGAGGAGGGTGGGGATGGGAGGGAAAGGAGGAAGAGGGGAGAAGGAGAGGGGAAAGGAGAAGGAGAGGGAGGAAGAGGGGGAAGGAGGAAGAGAGGGGAAGGAGGAGGAGAGGGAGGAGGAGAGTAGAAGGAGGAGGGGGATGTCAGGAAGAAAGTGGAGGGGTGGAGACAGAGGAGTGTGGAAGGAAGAGATAAGAACTGGTGGACTTGATCAGACAGAAGACGATACCTCCACAGAAAGCAGAGAACCCTGAGCACTGCTCCTTCAGTGAGAGACAGAGCCAGGAAACAACCACTTCTGGCAACAGCAGTAGGAAAGTGTTTGCTTTAGGCTGAAGGGAGGTGAAGGAACACTAAAATACCCTCCCTCCACTGAGCATGTCTCCCTGGGGAAGTGTGACTACATCCCCAGCAGAATGCAGACATGGGGTCTGAATGTGCTCTACCTCAGAGGTGCATAAAATCCAAAGCTGAGAAATGGTGTCTGAGTTTAACACTGCTTCTGAATACCTTGAAGAAGAGAATGCAAAACTTTTTGTAGAAAAGAAAAAGTACTCCCAGTGAAATCCCTTAGTTGTAACATTAAGAGGTGCCAACCAAGAGGAAACAGCAAAAATTCAGGGGTATCACGAATGGGAAAAAAGAAACACTGGGAAGACAACCTGGGAAAGATTGCAGAAATAGTCGATCCTCTCTGCATTAAGGTCCCTTGACATCAGAATGATCAAAAGTGAATAAATATGTGCATATAGAAAAGAGACAATATTGAAAGAATGGAAAATAAGAAGTTGAAAACACTTTGGAAAATAACAAAACCAAGGAAAACAAACAGGCAGGTGTCTAATTGAACTAAATAGAAATTCTAGGATCTGAAATTTACAATTATTGAAATTTAAAACACAAGGAATTATATATAGCAGTTAAATGAACACACCTGAAGGCAATAAGAATACAGTCTGAACATAAAGACAATTTATGGTTCTATTTTCTACATTTTAATTATCATATAAATTATATCATACCACATATATCCTCAGCAACTTTGCTTCCCTGCTGTTAAATGGTATTTGGGGAAATTTATTGCACAGTACATATCAATTTTCTGCCATGTACCTTCCTCTTGGTACTTAGGTAGGTACCAACTTTGCTACCATAAATGGTGCTGTGGTATCCATTCTTCCATGTGTTTCCTTATTCTAGGTCCATATATCTATAGGTAGAACTACAAGTTTAAAATATAATATCTAAGTGTCTCTAAATTTCTCTCAACAACACAGAAGAACATTGCTTCTTTCACACAGAGAGCCCTCATACTTGCCAGTGTTTGAGATTGATATGGATAATTGTGAAATGTATCTGATGGGCATCTTCTTCTGCATTGACTGACCTTGAATCCTCTTTTATTAACACTTAGACAGAGATTTCCTGTGCTCACCTGTATCCAGTTCTTACCTTTTGTTACAAGTGAGATTTGCAATGCTCACCTCTCACCAACCCCAACCTCTGCACAACTAGCCAAAAGTTGTGGAACTGGTTTTGATTAATATATTGTGTTGTATAGGTAGAAGAGAAATATTCAGTGGTTCATTCATCCCTTATACAACATGTTTTTATAGAGGATCAGAGATTTAAAAGAATAGTTTTCTGAATTGATTCTCATGGTTCCAGAATTGGATCTCTAATATGATTCTATTTGGAGATATTAATGACCCATTTCCAGTAGTAAAGAGAGCACTGGTAATCCATAGTATGAACGACAATAGAGATATACAAAATAACACTATCTGATACTCCTAATCAGCCACTTACAAGTGCAAAGAGCTGACTAGATGTGTCCATAATGTTTTCAAACATCCTGGCAAACTGATAGATATTATGGTATTGATTCGGTTGTTCCTAATGTCCCTGGACAAAGCAAATGAAGAAAATGGTAAGTTCATAGACTTGAATTCCCATCCCAGCATTGAGAACCCTCACTGTCACATATATGAGAATCCAGGAAAAGCAAAAATCACAGGTGGAGGCCTTGGGGTCACACTGGGCATGGAGGAGCTGAGAGATGGTACACAGTATAAGATGAAGATGATAGGAGATTGGAACAGAGATTAGACAAGGATCTGCTAGTAAGGGCCAGAGTCAGAGAGCTCCCGTTCTCCTCATTATGGCTTTCTGGTTTATTGCTTTATTTTTGATATTCAAATGAAATAAATCGCATACAATCTTCAGATTGTCATATTTGTTTCTTTTCTGGTGAAGATGTGGGGACAGAGAATCAAGGAGGATGGAGTCTTTGGTAGTGAGCTCTTCAGCTGATTTAGAAACAGGCATCTTAGCTCCAGGTTGGCAATCTGTTCCACGGAAGTCTTTATCTTTGAGGAAAAAAAGAGAGTCTTTTTGTTCAAATATCATTGTTATAAAGTAATGTAAACTCTGTAAAGAACATGCTTAGTGTAAAGAAATGGAAATTAGTAATAAAATATCATTCATAGACTGCAGACCCACAGACATCAACTATTGCTATCATTTGAGAACGTTTCTTTTCAGATAAAGAATGTAATTTTTAGGGATGTGAAACACTGTCAGGTAGCAAAGCTGCAACCACAGAGAGCTGATAGAAGAGCCCTGACAGCCCATCCTGCCTCCTGTATTACCACACCAATGTTCTTCCATTTCCTGTTCCACAGCCACTGAGCTGGGTCATTCAGAGCCTCCCTAAGAGATCCTGAAGTAAAATAAAAAAGAGGTCCCAAAGTACATTCCTCTCCTTGGTTGGGCTCCTAGGCATCCTTGATCACTATGAGGACCCTTTTCTGGTCTATCCATGGATATCTCTTCCCCATAAAACCCCACAACAAGGCTGAGCTGCTCCATTGTACATTTCTGTATAGTAGCCTAGAATACATCAAAAAGAAGTGTGTGTGTGTGTGTGTGTGTGTGTGTGTGTGTGTGTGTGTGTGTGTGATGACTTGGCTTCCCAGGATGAAAGGCAGTGTGGGGACAGGCACCAGATGGCAGGAGATGTGCTTATAAACAGCATGTGGGAGGTCCTGTCACTAGGGCAGACTTTATCTCCTGCTATCCAGCTCTCAGCTCTAAACCCTGGAGAAGATCAGAAGTGGTTGATGTAGCAAACTGTAGCACTGTCAAGCCAGTCCTCCTAGCCCAGCTCAACCTAGCCTGTGCTCAAATGGAGCTGCAGAAGTCTGTAGCCACTGGCCTCCTCATGAGAAAAAAGCCAGATGTGCAGTTGTGGCCTCCAGGAAGTCATTGCAGACTGGGAGGAAGAGGAATGTGTGTGTGTGTGTGTGTGTGTGTTGACAGATTTATGACAGAAACACTGATTGCTAACAAGGCTAGGACCACATCAACAGCCTTTTTCCTGCTTCAAGGTCATTGCTCAATAAATCTTGGTTTTATTGTCTTAGTAATGAGCTAGAGAAGGAGTGGTTCATTACTGTCGGACCTCAGATGGATGAGGACTGACTTTACTCCATGGGATTCCATTTGGAAGGGAACTGATGATGAAAAAAGCAGTTGATCACATGACCTTGGATAAATCTCTACTCTCTCTGCATCTCAACTTCATCAGTATTACATGAGCAAACTAGATCCCTTCCTACATTCATGTCAAGGATTCAACACAATCTCTATTTTTCCATGATCAAGGTTTGAACATTAGCTACCCCATGTGACAACAGACCAGAGATCCCACATATGCAATTTTTAAAATCAGAGTTTCTACTTCACACTAAAAGTGACATGGGAATTTAATAAAGGCTCTTTGTGGAAAGAAACAAAACACACATGAACTCAGAGCCTTTCCCTTTTGAGGAGAAAGTGTGATTTAATGCCATAATAACCTATGGTTGGGCTTCTAGTGTGGCTCCAGCATCTTAGATACACTTGCAATGTACTGCAGGACAGCCTTCTAAAGACTGCCTCCGAGAGGAAAACTGGGCTGGGCTGTGCAGACCCATTGGTTTCCCAAGGACATCAGGACTGCAAGCAGCTATGCTCTCCAGGAAACACAATGGGATCCTTATTTGTCATTTAAAATTTTCTAGCTATTTACATTTTCTCCAAAACTAAAAGGTAAGCAGACAAAATTAATATCAATAATATACCCTACTAACCCATTCATCCAAAGTATTATGACCTCAACATATAGTAAATATCAAAAGCATAATTGAGATGTCCTCTCCCTATCTGTTCTCTCATAAACTACAGATTCTGGAGCAGGGGGATATATAATTACAAAGGATCTCAATTCTAATGGTAAGCTTCTGTTGGGAATACCCAATTTATATTTAGATCTCATTTATCTCTTAGATCATTGATTCAGTGAATCAGAACTCAGGAAACCAGACTATGGTCAATCTTGGTCACCAGCTCCCCCTCCAAACCTTTGTGCCAAACTTCCTGCCCTGAGCACCCCTACCAGAACTCATACATCCCATTCCCTCTAAACACCGCATTCTTCCTCTGCTGTATCTTCTCTATTCACCAAGTCTCTGCCCACAGGCATTAATTCTCAGTCTCCTATGTGTAGGAGAACAACTCAGCTCCTGTTTGCCTCCTTGAAATTTTCTTCTCCTCTAAACTTGATGAAACCAGCACCTATTCAGTGCCTCCATCTCTCAAAGGACCAACATTCAGATCCTAACCAGGATCTCATCTGCACCTGACCCAGAGCAGAAACCCCACATGAACCTGTGACAAAGATTCAACCTCTTTTCTCTAGGAGATTGCTTTCTAGCTAAATGCCTTGCCCAGAAGAACACAGATATTGACAGGTCATCTTTATAGCATGGCAGGGGGCAGAGTAGAAAACACTTCAATGTCAGTTTGGATAATTACCTTCCTGACAATAGTACACCCCCACTTCACAGACAGCCTTCCTCCCCGACCCACCTAAGGCCCCTCTCCAATGTGCTGTATTCTCCCACAATAGTTTCCTATTATTTTGGTTTTTGCTTACTCATTGCTTTCAAATACATGTTCTTTTTATTCATTAATTCTTGTTATCATACATATATCTTGTATAATATTAGAGGGACCAGCCTCAATATTATACATCCCAGGGGCTCAGGAGAGAGAACTACTAACGGCGAGAACTATTTTCAGGAAATATAATCTCAGCACACCGAGTTCTATAGTCCACTTGCTTTAATTCCTCTGGCATAACATCCTTTATACACAGCTTCAGTTCTGTTCTCATGTCTAGCTCCTTTCTTGCCTGATTTCTCTATATTTATCTACTGTCCCCTCTAGGTTCTATCTTAATTCCTTCATCTAGTTCTGTCCCTTCTAGGTTCTCATCTATCTAGTTCTTTCTCCCATCAGCTTCTCTCCCATCTCCTTCTCTCTCATCTGGCTCTTCCTCATCTTGTTCTTCCCCATCTGGCTCTTCCTCATCTTCCATCTCGTTCCTCTAGTCCTCTCTTTTAGCTCTTCAATCTAGTTCTTCCCCATCTCAGCTCGTTCCTCTCAAGTTCTTACCCATCTCGTTCTTCCATTCTCTTCTCTCTTCTCTGTCCTCTGCTTTATTTACAGTTATATATCTCCCCAAAATCACAATCCTCCCCTCCACCCAGGACACTCAGCCTGAACTTCCTCAGGCAGTGATTGTCCGCTATCAGGATCAAATGGAGGGTTGATAAGAATTACAAAGAAGGGCACTAGTTGTTAATTACCATTTGTGACCCAAAGGGGAAGTGACTAATGAATTAACTAAAGGCTAAATATGGGTAATATCTAAGAAGAGGGGTCTTACGTGCGTCTTAAATGTGTTTGGTAAAAGATGTTAAAAATCTATAAGTTGCTAGGTCAATGGGAGAAAATAAAACTGTCTTCTTTTTTCCTGTGGCTCCTATCTGTCCAAGCTGTCTGCCGTTTTTCTGCAGGGTGGGGGAAAGTGTGCTCAGTCTCTAGGCAACCTGTGTACAGCTAGATGCCTCTGGTGATAGCTAAAGGGAGATCTGGAACTGGAGGTAAGGTTTGGGAAAGGAGGAAGTTAAGCTTAATTAGCACATCCACCAGGCCTTTTCAAACAGGTGGCCTGGATGCTTAAGTCTGTTCTTAGAAAGTACAGAGGTATCTCTGATAAGGTACTTTCCTCCATCCGGTGATGGACCTGGCTGGATGCTATCAATAATGATAATTACAAGGAAGCTTGAACTGGGAGTTCTGGCTGAGCATAGCTGTTAGCACAGAAGGTTATCTAAATATTCCTAGAAGTGGTTAGGTAAGTAATTAGAGATCTATAAAGTTAGTAAGGTTGTAAGAAAGGAGGGGTCTGAGCTAAATTGTGTAAAGCTATTACTTAATGTCTACCTGACTTGGGCGGTGTCTCCTTGTGGAATTTACCTTAAGTCAGGAGACTCGCCTGTGGGCTGTTATCACTGTTAATCCTCGGAAATTGGGTGACCACCTGGGTGATGTCTCCTTTAGTCCTTGAAAGTGGCTAGGGGAGATATCTGATTCCAGAGAAGGCCTTTCCTGAGGCTGTTCTCAAAATGCCTGGAATGTGTATGTCCAGAGAGTGATCAGTCCACACTGTTAGCTCTTCTTAGGGAAAAGTCAATTGGGAAAACTATGAAGGCACACATGATTTTCATAACAGAATACAGCTGATATATAACAAGCCAAGTAACACCAAAAACTCCTTGGGATTTGGCTTCCTCCGGAGGAATTCCCTGATCCCTCCAGGTAGTGACTTTGCCATAACCAGCTGAGTTCTTATGATATATTCCTGCGGCCCGCAACAGCTCCCCTTTTTTCATTTAGTTAAAAAAAAATTTTTGTAGGACATTGAATATGTAGATAAACTTAAGTTTGGAGATTTCTGAAAAATGATAAGTAATGATTAATTAACACTGATATTTAATCAATATTGTACCTATGATATATATTTATAATCAATACTCTATATAGATGGCAGGCTGAGGATTAGTTTAACCATCTAATTGGCATAGCTGTATATAGTTAGAATATCTCTGTCTCAAAAAGGGAGCAGAGGAATAACATAAAAATCTATCCTTAGCAAGTATTGCATGATATGGTCAAAAAGTGTCTGAATACCATGATTGTGACTTATCAAAAAGAAATGGTTAGTTTGGAACATTGACTTTATCTATTATTCTTTGGTTAGTAATATCAATTTGGCTAACCTGTATTTTAAGGAGGCATAGTTAACAAGTTACCTGAGTCATGGGCACCTGTGGGGCTAAGGCTGCAGCTGAAGCTTACCTAGCTGAAATTTGTAATCAATGTAATATTAAACTATTAGTTATGAGAGAACAGTAATAACCTGTGTCAGGGTATACATAGCAAGACTTACATACATACAATTCAGGATCATGGGCAAAACTTATACAATTAACAATAGAGCATTTTTAAGGGCAGTCCAGCCCCTGGGCTGGAAAGTTCAGTTCACAAAGAGGGGTACGTGACAAAGGGGGCTGTAGAAATCTCTCATGGTTACTTCCTGCGGACATGGGGGCGAAGCTGGGGGTCTTGAGGCCTGGGATGCAGTGGAAACCCAGGAAGCTCAGGCTGTTTCAGGCTCTGTGAGACAGGCAGTGTAGCAGAATTTTCTGTCTCGAGGGCTGGAGGGCGTGATGCAGGGTTGGGCTGGACAGCACATCGTTGTGGGCTGGAGGGTGGGGTGCAGACCTGCAGCTAGACAGCATGTCCGTGGTCCAGAGGATGACAACCTGTAACTCTTTAAATGGTTAGAATTTCTGCTGGAAACAAATATGTGTATTAATGGTAGAACATGCAGCCGAAGAGTTTTAAAGATGAGGAGTTTTAAAGAGGAAACTTTTTCTCTTAGGTGTACCTATGGGATATTAAATGCATGGTTAGCAGATAAGAGAAGGGGATACCAGGCCAGGGAGAGGCAAGGCTCCTCCCCCACCCTGAGAAGAAAAAGAAATTTTGTAAGCGGGAGATAAGAACTGTAGTTAGGTTGTATTCCTCCCAGTCCTTTTTGGCTTGTGAGTGTTGGCAAATTTTGATCTCCTGAAGCTTGTGAGAGCCTTCTTCATGGATAAAATCTTAAGACATGTTAGCAATATAACAGTGGTAAATTTGTAGAAGAGAATTATTATTTCTAGTCATATTTCTATGAGTTTTATATCATTGATGAACAATTCATCAAAAGGATCTGGAATTGTATCAATTTATTTATATTTAACACTCAATATTTAAGAATCTAGAGGTAAATAACAGTCTGTATTCAGTCTGGCAGCTTTAGAGTGCCTTTGTCCTGCAGTGGCCTAGTATATGGTGTGACCAGGCGATCCAGGATTCATAAAGGCAGGTCAATGTCCTGTGAAGACATGTAGGCATATCCTCCTCCTGACAGTATGAAAACATCAGGACTTTTTCAAATACCAGTGAGAAGATCACAGAGGCTTAGGTGTGACTTTGTGGCTTGGCCTGGGAGTAATAAGGAATGCCTGTAGTGGGAGATATGAAAAATCTAAGCGCCAATTCTTAAGAGTTCTTGAAGTATAAGTAAGGCTATTGTCTATATATGAGTTCTAGGCATTCCTAAAATTGAAAAGCAGTACAATAAATGGTGTATTACTTCTTATATCATAACCATAAATCATAAGTAAGCCTCATGGTGAGCTTCCATAGGGAAAGAATTTGTAATTGTTGGACAGACATAAGAAAAGGTGACAGAATATCCTGTAGAGTTATTTGCCATTCTATAGACTCATAAGTTTCATAGTTTGACATAAACATATCATCTGTGCAATGAAATTATTGTAAGATACACACACACACACACATATATATATATATGTATATATATATATATATATATATAATTATTAGGTTGGGGGACTGTGAGGAAGCTATAACTGACAGTTAGTTCTGAAAGTTAATCTGTATGGATAAAATGAGGAGCTCTGTTCAAAGAATGAGTCCGGATAAACAGAACTCGCATTTCCTGCTCTGTATGTCGGCTTTGGCCTCCATCATGGCAGGGTGAGTAGCAAGCTACAAGTGTTTGAAATGCTGACAATCTTTAGGGTGAGGAGGTATGGTAAAGAAGCAATCTTGTACATCTATGACAATTATTTTTTGGTTTCTGGGGATGGCTGTGTTAGATGGGAAGCCAGGCTGTGAGGTTCCCCTTGGCTTTAATAAATTATATTTAATTTCTTAAGGTCTTGTAACAGTCTATAATCCTGATATTCCTAAATAAAAAGATATTGGGGTGATTTAAAGGCTGGTGGGGGGCTTTATATGCCCAATATTTAAGTTTTTCCTCCACCAGGCAGGTAGCAATTACAATTCTCTCAGCATTTAAAGGTCATTACTTAACCCAGATAGGAGCATCAGATTTACAAGTAACGGAGTTAACAGTGGACAGTGGCCCCTAGGATACATTTTGATACCTTAGGCTATGTCTGTCATGTATGATTTCTGGAATAAAGGGCCCAATTATGCCTTGAGCTTGTTTACTCAAGTTCTTTTAAGTTTAAAACCCATCTAATGCATTTGAGATGATATTAGTTCATAGCAGAGATTAATGGTACATCCATTTGTTACAGTATGTCTCTTTCCCATAGTGTGTTAAGTATGGTGGATGACATGTGGGCAAAATATGTCATAATTTTATCTATCTGACCATCTTAATATTTTTTAGCTGCTAGCAATAATATAAGGCTGACCTAGGCCTATAAGAGACAAAGGAGTAATAGTCGTCTTAAGTACTTGGCAAATCTTTTCCTGAAATATAAGAAACAACCGTGCTTATGTCTAGCAAGCCAATTACTTTTCCCCCTGTATTTTAAGTGTTTAGTTGGTTTGGAATATTTAATTTCCTGAACCCAGAAGACCATATTGCTGGAATCCATACCAGCAGCTCCCTTAGGCGCTGCCCTGCATGAATCTGAATTGTTTTATAGAGAGTTGTACAATAATCTTAATTTCTTTAGTAAAGTCAGGATCAACCTTTACTGGGACAATTTTTATATCTTGTACAGCAGAGGAGCTACAGCCTATATTTAGCCTCAGTGTCCCTTCTGGGGAGGTCCACAGACTCTTGTATTAAGACATAAAAGTCCATTCATAAAGTTTATATATCTCAGACCTCAATAAAAACTTTATCCATAGATCCGATTTAGGCATACATCCTCAGTATCTCTAGGGTATTACTGAGATTCATGTATCATTAATAACATCTAGATGTTTATGTGTTACATTGATCTATCTTAATAACTGGCAATTCATATATCATAAATTATTTTTTAACTTTCCTAAACATTCTCTAAATCTAAACCTTTATATCCCTTTATAAAAACTTTACATCCAAAAGCATCTATGCCATTTTGAAATCTGTTAGGTGAGCTATCTTTCACTTGAAATTGGATAGTAAGGCAAATTATCTTTCAACCTGGTAAATGGAAATATAATCTAAATTATCTCAAAGCATAGTTTGGAAAAAACCCTGGCAATAAAGGGTATGGCAGTTTTGTCCAAAGCTTAAACATTTTAAATGCTAGGGGGCTAAGTAATGAATTGATTATATGAAATTTAGCATACATAGCATGTACATAAATATGATTTTGTATACGTTAGGGAATTTGATCATTTATGATGATCAAGTTTTAATTTGTATCCTGAAAATTATTTCTAATAGCTTATAGCTTAAATACAACTTATCCTTAACAGTTTACAGTTTAGGTCGGCCAAACAATCAACAAGTTTTATTTCTTAACTATCTTTAATTAAAGTAAACATATTCTTAACAATTTATAAGTTAGTTGCCCTTATAAGCTTAGAACTTTGGTTTTATAGCTGTCAGTTTAGCCTTAAAAATATTAAGTTTGTACTGAAATTTTTTTAATATAGAAACAGGAACTCTTATTCAAAAATATAGTATATGAGGAGAGTAACAATTTAATAAATCCTTTAAGGTGTATCATGAAATGAGATAAGCACAGTAAATTTACAGGCCCAAACTAAAACGAAGGAGGAGGAATTTTTTTTTTTTTTTTTTTTTATTTTATTTTTTTTTTTTATTTTTTTTTTTTATTTTTTTTTTATTTTTTATTTTTTTTTTTTATAGTCCACTTGCTTTAATTCCTCTGGCATAACATCCTTTATACACAGCTTCAGTTCTGTTCTCATGTCTAGCTCCTTTCTTGCCTGATTTCTCTATATTTATCTACTGTCCCCTCTAGGTTCTATCTTAATTCCTTCATCTAGTTCTGTCCCTTCTAGGTTCTCATCTATCTAGTTCTTTCTCCCATCAGCTTCTCTCCCATCTCCTTCTCTCTCATCTGGCTCTTCCTCATCTTGTTCTTCCCCATCTGGCTCTTCCTCATCTTCCATCTCGTTCCTCTAGTCCTCTCTTTTAGCTCTTCAATCTAGTTCTTCCCCATCTCAGCTCGTTCCTCTCAAGTTCTTACCCATCTCGTTCTTCCATTCTCTTCTCTCTTCTCTGTCCTCTGCTTTATTTACAGTTATATATCTCCCCAAAATCACAATCCTCCCCTCCACCCAGGACACTCAGCCTGAACTTCCTCAGGCAGTGATTGTCCGCTATCAGGATCAAATGGAGGGTTGATAAGAATTACAAAGAAGGGCACTAGTTGTTAATTACCATTTGTGACCCAAAGGGGAAGTGACTAATGAATTAACTAAAGGCTAAATATGGGTAATATCTAAGAAGAGGGGTCTTACGTGCGTCTTAAATGTGTTTGGTAAAAGATGTTAAAAATCTATAAGTTGCTAGGTCAATGGGAGAAAATAAAACTGTCTTCTTTTTTCCTGTGGCTCCTATCTGTCCAAGCTGTCTGCCGTTTTTCTGCAGGGTGGGGGAAAGTGTGCTCAGTCTCTAGGCAACCTGTGTACAGCTAGATGCCTCTGGTGATAGCTAAAGGGAGATCTGGAACTGGAGGTAAGGTTTGGGAAAGGAGGAAGTTAAGCTTAATTAGCACATCCACCAGGCCTTTTCAAACAGGTGGCCTGGATGCTTAAGTCTGTTCTTAGAAAGTACAGAGGTATCTCTGATAAGGTACTTTCCTCCATCCGGTGATGGACCTGGCTGGATGCTATCAATAATGATAATTACAAGGAAGCTTGAACTGGGAGTTCTGGCTGAGCATAGCTGTTAGCACAGAAGGTTATCTAAATATTCCTAGAAGTGGTTAGGTAAGTAATTAGAGATCTATAAAGTTAGTAAGGTTGTAAGAAAGGAGGGGTCTGAGCTAAATTGTGTAAAGCTATTACTTAATGTCTACCTGACTTGGGCGGTGTCTCCTTGTGGAATTTACCTTAAGTCAGGAGACTCGCCTGTGGGCTGTTATCACTGTTAATCCTCGGAAATTGGGTGACCACCTGGGTGATGTCTCCTTTAGTCCTTGAAAGTGGCTAGGGGAGATATCTGATTCCAGAGAAGGCCTTTCCTGAGGCTGTTCTCAAAATGCCTGGAATGTGTATGTCCAGAGAGTGATCAGTCCACACTGTTAGCTCTTCTTAGGGAAAAGTCAATTGGGAAAACTATGAAGGCACACATGATTTTCATAACAGAATACAGCTGATATATAACAAGCCAAGTAACACCAAAAACTCCTTGGGATTTGGCTTCCTCCGGAGGAATTCCCTGATCCCTCCAGGTAGTGACTTTGCCATAACCAGCTGAGTTCTTATGATATATTCCTGCGGCCCGCAACACATATATGGATATAAACATATACATGTGGTTTCCTGAGCTATATCCCACCTCATAAGGTTTCTGTACCCTTCTAAAGTAGTGCCACCAGCTGGGGCCTAACAAGTCAGCACCCAAGAACTTATGCAAGGTACTTCCTATTCAAACCCTAAATGTATAGGTACAACTTTCTGTCTCTCCCAGTCTAAGTATTGAGGTCCGAGAACCTATGTAGTTTCCTTTCTGTGAACTGTGCTCTGTCCCCTACAAGTACCCTGCACATCTGTGATGAATGAATGAAGTAGCCTATTAATATGTGCTTGCCAGGTAGGTGGAAGCCTTTTTCTAAGTCACCCCTCTCTGATAGAAATAGAATGTGAATCATGTCTTTAATTTAAAATCTTCTAGTAGATACATATTTCAAAATAGCAAAAAGAAACAGGTGAAATTCATGTTATTTTATTTTATTGAACCCAATATATTCAAAATATAGTTATTTCAACATTAGTCTAAAAATACAATCGAGTTTTTTTTAACCTTAATTTTGTCATCCTCTGCTTTTGCAATCCAGTGTCTTTTCTAATTATGCCATATTTCACTTTAGATGGTAAATTTTTGTCAGAAATACCTGGTCTATATTTAGGTCTCATAAACTGACAGTTGAAGAACTAGGTTCATGTATTCAAATTGTTTCAAATGCAGTTATAAAAGTTTTCCAATATCTGAATCGAGTAATGATGTTTAAGTTAATTCAAATGAAATAAAGTGAAAGAGTCAGCACCCCCACTTCAGTCTCACTGGCCACATTCTGGGGACCTATAGCTCAAGCATGGGGCAACGTCAGTTAAGATCATACTGCCAAGGGGACTCAGAGCCAGTGAGCACTGTAGGTAAGTTTTACTGCTTCGGCTCCATACTCAGGGTCGGAATTAGTTATACTTGCATCACTGTGACTAAAATACTTGACATAGAAGATGTCTCTATTTCAGAGGCATAAATCCATCATGGAAAGATTTATACCATAGTGACCAGGAAGCACAGAGGAGAGGAAGGGGCTGTGGATAAGAGACCCCTAAAGACCCACCCCTAGAAACTCATTTCCTTTAGCTAGATCCCACCTCCTAAAGTTTCCATATCCTTCCAAAGCAATGCCACCAGCTAGAGACTAAGCAGTCAGCACCCAGGAGTCCATCTATGCAGGGTACTCCCCAGCCAAACCATAGCAGAGTCAACATTGAATGGTCCAAAGGCCTTTCACATCTGCTGCTGCCTGCCCTGCCCTCATCACCTGCCTCTCCGCTGCTCGTTGACTTCACTGCCTCCACCTGAGCCTCCTCTTGGTTCCTCACACTCTTTACCATCTTCCAACTTAGGACCTTTATTCCTACCCAGCCCTCATATCTCTTTGAGTTGCTACCACTTCCTTTCCTTCTGGTCTCTCAAACACCACCTCTTCAACACATCCTCTAGCAGCAACTCTACTTTGAAGAATTTATATTTATCATTTTTTAGTGTGTGTGTGTTTGTGTGTGTGTGTGTGTGTGTCCAAGGAGACCAGGGACATTGGATCCTCTAGAGGTAGTGTTACAAATGGTTGTGAGCGACCCATTGTGGGTACTAGGAACCAAAGGCAGGTCCTCTGGAAGAGCAGTAAGTGCTCTTAACTGCTGAGCCTTCTCTGCAGCTCCCAGCCAGTTTACTTTGAATTGATGGTCCTCAACAGGTACTGACACATCAAGTTCTCCTCTGATCTGTCTTTCTCACCATCATCAGTTATCACTGTATAATAAGCTCTGCACTTTACTTCCTGAGATGTTTACTCTATCACTTATTTCTCCAGTGAAATGTAAACCATATGAGAAGAAATATTTTGCCAAAAGGTATCGTGTGCATGCCGCCTTCAAAGCTTTGCTGTTCATTGTAGACTTTAAGCGAGGGGATTAGATTAAAACAGTTATAAATATGAATATTTCAAACACCAGATCATCCACTCAACTAATGATTGTGAGGTACTCACACTGTGTGGCCAGATTCACATCTAGATTTTGCCTATCTCAAAAACACTGTGAATCAGGCTGAAACCTGGGGCAGCTTAGCTTTGAGGACCATACCTATGGCTCCAAAGTAGTCCCATGCTGCTTTCGGCAAATTGTATGGTGAATAGCAAGCCTCTCTCCCCCAACCATGTCTACAGGAAACCTCAAACTACAAACAGTGGTCACACATTCAAACTTGTCCGTATGTGTGTAAGTTTTGTTCTTATAGCAACAATCAATACATTTTAAATAGAAATAGTGAGGCTGACAAAATGGTTCAGCTAGTAAAGGCTAGTCTGAGTTCCATCCCTAGAACTCACATGTTAGAAAAAGCAAACCAATTCTACAAATTGTCCTCTGAACTCCACACACATGCTATGGCACATTTACACTCATGTAAATAACTGTAAAAATATGAAATAATTGCTGTCAATTATTGCCCACTAGCTTCTTTGTATGTGTGCATGTTCTTATATTTGTATGTGAACATATATGTATAGTACATATGTGTACACTGATAAGAACATGCACAGGCCAGACGTTGATTTTGAGTGTCTTCCTCAATGCCTTCTTCACCTTATTCTCTTCTCACAGAGTCCTCTCACTGAACCTGGAGCTCAGCACATTGCCTAGACTAGCTGGCCATCAAGTCCCAGTGATCCCCCTGTCTCCACCTCCCCAGCACTGGGAATGCAGGTGTAAATGACTACACCCAGATTTTTATGTGGGTTGGGAACCAGGTTCTCGTGTCCACACTGTAAGCACTTTACTGAGTTATCTCAACACTACATGCTAACCTTTCAAAATGCTCATCGTCAGAAGTATGAATCGCCATATGAACTAAATATTATTATGCCCATTGGATGAATAAGGAAAACTAACACTCAGATATGGTACTACCATTGCCACACGACAGTGTCAAAATGTATCCATCTATAATCTCCTCAAGAGTAAACTGTTTGTTATGCCTGCTGTAGCTATTAGAAACTCCTCGTCAGAACATCTTCTGGAAAAAAAGAAGATAGAGTTAATTCAACAAGCCGAGTTAAAACCCATTCGTTTCCCAAATAAATTCACAAGTTCATTTGCGGATATGTAGAATCTTGTAGCAATTACATTGCCTTGAATTTGCTTAATGGAATGACAACCCAGCAAAGCAGCAGTGGAGCTTGGAGGGCCTTTTATTAACATTTTTCTCTCTATAAATCCACCCGCGAGTCAAGTTAATGATAACAAATCATTAGTGGGAAAGCACCTTCCTGAAGCTGTACATTTTGGTCTTGACCTTGGGATCCATAAAGTCTGGCATAAACACATTGCCTTAGCTTCCCCTCACATCAGGTGTGACAATCTGGGAGAGACTAATTCAGTCCAGGCACTATGTTGACAATCATTTGTTTTTAAGTGACACACATATTTCATATTCTCAATGTGCAATCGACCTGCTTAAGTATTGCCATTAATATTCACAATGTGGCTGTGACAGAGATGCATATTGAGAGGGCTCTCTGCATTTCAAGTTTTCCGAGGAGAAAAAAACTAAATGTTGTTCAGTGAAGGCTGCATGAGTAACACATAACAAAACCCCTTCAAATAATCTGAACTGAAAAAAGAAAGTTTATTGCAACAATAGACTCAAAGGCAGACAAGGGAGCTGGGCGTCAACCATGCTGTGATGAGAAACCTAAGAGACTAAGAATACAGGCCAGTGCATGCCGTCATCTTTGCTGCCTCACAAATAATGCCCAGGCCTTCACTTTCCTCCGTCTCCCTCCCTGCAGCTTCTGTTGCTCCATCTGCTTTCACACAGAAAGACCACCAGAGTGCGGGAGTTTACTTACTTCCTTGAAAATAACCTTCTGACAACTGTGAAGTCTAAATTCTCATGGAATGAATCAAATTGGCATAGTTTTGCTCCTGGAAACTGACATGGTCTCAGGAGCCAGCTTTGCAGAGAACAGCTGTGGGGAAAGGTTAGAAAGGGAGACATGATTGGATCACGATTGAATGGATGGACACCTAAGAAGGTATCACCTATTGGTGTGCCTGTAAAGGTAATCCTTCATCATATGTCAATCATTCTTGGACAGCTCACTGCTTCTCAGTTCATGTTGTATCTCCTCTTGAGGTTTGCATTTAAAGTGCCTCCACAGTGGCTCAGATGTTGGGGACTTTTTCTCAGCCACTGACAATGTTTTGGGATTTTTTTTTTTTACAAGCTTAGATGTGAGTCCTCACTAAAGGAAAGGCCTGGGCGCAGGTCTTTAATAGTACCTTACTCCTGGCCCCTTTCTGCCTCTCTCCTGCCTCCTGTTCAAGTGCGATGAGAAGCAACTTTGTCTCACACTTTCATTGCTGTGATGTCCCTCCTGTGATCATGGGACCGAGCAACTAAGAGTTGAACCATCTGAAACCACGAGCAAAAACAAGGGCTTTTTCCTCTAAGTTGTTTATGTTGGTTATTTTGATCACAGCAACAAACCCTAATGGGAGATAGATAGATAGATAGATAGATAGATAGATAGATAGATAGATAGATAGATAGATAGATAGATATGTAAATACATACACACATATATAATCTATGTGAAAATTACTATAATAGGAAACCATGAGGTGTTTTAGAGTGGATGTATAATTCAGCCCCAAAAGAGTTGGATAGATCAGGATTGGAAACTATTTCCCAGAAAATCCAAGGCTGAATTGAAGTTTCATCAGTAAATAAGAGTTAATAAGCAGGCTACAAAAATGCAGAGTGGGTAAAATTTTTAGATACAAGAAATACAAGTATACAGGCACTGAGATATCAGAAAGCAAGAAGTTGAGGGAAATATAGGAGTCTGAGTTGGGAAGGTGGGCAGGAGGTTAGGAAACAAAGAAACATCTGTGCCTAACTAACTAAAGAACTCAGAGGCTCTTCAACTGTTCTAAACAGCTCAATGGAACCAAAGAGAGCCACCAAGAAGGCAAATGTAGTAACAATGGTTGATTTTATAGTGTCCCTTTGGAGGTTCACAACTTGCTTCAGCTTACTAAAGGTTCTGAGAAGGCCTGTAGCCTGTCTAAAAACACCTGGTTAAGTGTGCTTAACCAAGAATTTCCCCAGTTGCATTAGACTGTGAATCTCATTCCAGCCTACCTTGTGAAAGCTCATTAATTCAGTTGGAGAAATTCTGCTGTGCAGCAATGGGGAGCCTGTGGGGTTTTCAAAAACTGACGTGAGATGACTCAATTTGTACTGTAGAAATGGCCTACTGCCTGCTGCAGAGAATGGAAGAGAGGAGTGTAAGCCAAAATGCTAAGAGACTAGTTAATGGTCATCATAATTATCCGAAGATGAGATGATGAGGGGGGGCTCAACTGAAGCCATGGCAGTGTGGATGGAGATGCTGGGAAAGTCATGGTTGCCCAAGATCCTAATACAGATGGCTTTCATATGTCAGGCTCCATTGAGGGAGATAAAAAATGAGCATGAGACTGAACTGTATTGTGAGAGCCAAGAAAGGAAGTACTAGCAGGGGGCAGGAGAATTACTAACCCATGGCTGGAACTCTCTGGCTTCTAAAGGATCTGTCCTTTCAGTGAGGACAAAGCTCACTCTGCTCTATAACAGAAAGCCTGCCGTCTGGGAAGGCCTCCCAGGTCAGGATCGCTGGCCAGGTTTGCAGATCAATCCACTTCCACAGAGATGTTGCCTTGCTGAATCAGAAGGCTGCAGTGGACAATTGGAAGGGCCAATCTCAAAGCCAAAATGCATATGTCCCTTCTTCCTCAAGTGCTTTAAGTAAGTACTTACTGTGTGCTAAGTTGTTTGGAACTTAAATGTCCATCATCAAGTCTGTCAGTGGTCAATTTCCAAAAAGCAAGTCATCCCATAGCTAGGGCCTTGAAACAGTATTCCTCACAATCCCATGGAGTGACTGAGCTCACTAGGTGCATGTTCTGTTCTCTTTGTAGTGGTGTGCATCAGTCATCTTTCTATCACTCTAACAAAATTCCTCAGTGAGTAAATGTCAGTTTGGAGGTCCCAGTCCATGAGGGGATGGCTTTGCCACCCTAGGCCTGTAACAAGGCAGTGCTTCATGGAGGGAACACATAATGAATCAAAAAAATTCCATCAGGGTTAGTGAAGCCAAGCCAAGAACAAAAATGAGGCTGGGCTCCCACAGTTTCCTGCAAATGCACATTCCAGTGACCTGAAGACATCCCACCAGGCCACAGCTCTTAAAGGTTCCGCAGTCACTTAAGACTCACTGTCTTCTGCACACATGTGATTTGATAAAATACTTACTGTTTCCTCATCCAAGAAGCAGGTAATAAAAGCTGCCTCACAAAACTATTAAAAGGATTTAAAACACAGGGAGATTCTACGTATATAAGATAAATTTAAAACCACCAACATAACAAAGCAACCATACATCTTTCTGTTCCTTGCTTCTCTTACTCAGCAAGTAAAGATATCAGTATGCATCATGTTAGTCCTGATGTACACAGAACAATGTTTTTAGTATTATATTTGTCATTTTCCATCATGAGACTTTTGCCTGGGCTTTGTCTTTAGCCTTTTTAATTGCTGGGACATTCCATTACACGTCTGCAGTCATTTACATAAGCCCACTCCCATTTGTGTTGAAGTTCTTTCCTATTTTCAGTTCTGTAAATTACACTGGTGCCCACATCTGAATTGCTCTACCCTAAAAGCCATTCTTCTTGCAGCAGTTCCTCGAACTGCTATTTGCTGGTGAAGGTATGTAAAAATATTTGTGACTCTTGCGTGCACTGATAAACAGTCTCCCAAAATACGTGCACCAATTCCATCACAATGCCACCCACACTGGGTTTTGATAATTTCCTTTGTTTTGTTTTGTTTTGATTTTCCTTTGATAGGAATGAAATATATGCTCTGTCTTCTGTCTGTGTCTCAAATTGTCTGCATTATATTTTGCAGCTAGCAATTTATGGAGAGCTCACTGCTTGTGTATACTATATTAAATATTTTCCAGAGGTGTTTAGAGTTACAAAACAATGATTTTTTTTTCATTTTTACTTTTAATAACAAAGAAGCAGATACTCAGAGACTTTTAATAGTGAAGGATCTGGACCAAGTCCGGGATAGCATCAAAAAAATAAATCAGTTACTTACTTTGAGAAGTTAATTAACTGTATTCATTCAGAAAACAACAACAACAAAACAAAAACATTAGAAAAGCCAGTGTTTAAGCCAGTGAGTTGGGTGCTGGTCAGTAAAAAAGGAGAAAGCTATGCCTTCCAGAAGAGTGGGATAACACACACACACACACACACACACACACACACACACACACACACACACACACACACCATCTATTCAAACTCTTTGCAATGTTATTTTAATTAATTTTTAAATTTAGATTTTTTATTTTATTTTATGTATATGTGTTTGGCCCACTTGCGTGTATGTGCACCATGTGTGTGCTTGGTGTCCGTGGAGGTCAGAAGAGAGTGTCAGCTCTCCTGGAACTGACATATGGGTTCTGGGAACTAAATCCAATCCTCTACAAGAGAAGTGACTGCTCTTACCACAGAGGAATCTCCCCAGCTCTCATATTATTTTAATTCTTAGTAGTGTTGCTGAGAATTGAACTGGTATTATATATAAGCTACTGTTTTCCATGCTGGGCTGGATAAAATGTGCCCCTTGTCCAAGAGGGTGGAAAGAGAAAACAAAGGTATCAGGCCAGGAACTTTCTAGAGCTCATCCTCTAGGACTGCACTAATTCTAGGTAATTCCACATAAGGAGCAAAGGACCACGAGCTCACGCCTCGCTAAGGGCAATGTTGTGAGCTCATGGAGTAAGAGAGTCTTGAGTTGGTCCTAAAGGAACAAGAAGGTTCCAGCCTTACAGAGTTGAAAAGAGAGGGAGAGTCCTGGGTATTAGCTTTGTAAGAAGATTCTGGCGTTTACATCCCAGAAATGTCTCTCCACCACACACACACACACAAAAAAAAAACTACCCAGTTTTCTACACTACAGTTACAAGACACCCCTACCCCAGTTCTCAGGGCTATTCAAAATTAAACACTATAGTATGGGCCTCTAAGGAGCTTAATTGATGCAGAACTAACTGGAGAAGAAGATAAACTGGGATACAATTAAGTACTAATTGGGTGGGCCTGAAGCTCAGTCAGCTTTCTCAAATGCACCAGATGAGAAAACACCCCTGGAGCACTTATTTAGCTAGAATCTTCAAGGCCTATTCATCCTTGGAAATCCTCATGCAGTTGGTTTGTTGGGAGGTCATACTCCCAGGAACCACTAGGTAACGCCAATCTTCACTAACACTATCATGTACATCTCTTAAGCTAGTAGGTCACAAACTACTGTCAGACCCACCATGCACACCCAGGACCTCAGGAAACTATATTCACATTTGGGTCCCACACAGAAATGGTTGCTTCCCCATCTCTGCCATGGTACTATCAAACAGTGCCCGGATAATGTTTCTATACTTGAGTTTGTGACCCACAGCTCTGAACGTCAAGTGAGGTTCTGAGGACCTCCACTTGCATCCAGCCAGACCCAACTGCAGGACCTCCAGCTCCTCCCAGATGCAATGTCAATTGCCCCAGTATACAAAACCCCACGGACCTGCAGGAATGCTGAGTGAAATGGATGAATGCTTAAGCTCTCTTGTGTGCCAGGTGCTCAGGCAGCTCTGGAGATAGGAAGAGGATTCCTGGAAAACATGGGCTGAAGATGACCTTGAGAATATGTTAGAGTTCAATAAAAAAGGAGTACATGGGGCATTCTAGGGGCATTTAAGGAGCCTGAGCTGAAACAAAAATCTGGGGTTAGAATGGAACAAATGATATTTGAGGCACAGGGAATAAAGAGAAAATGTCTAAAGTAGGAAAAAGTAAAAGAGAATCTGGAAGGTCCAGACTAACCAATGATGATGAGGAAGAAAGAGAAGGAAGATGAGAAAAAGGAGGAGGAGGAGGAAGAAGAAGAAGAGAATATGATAGTGATGATGGTGATGATTACTATGGCAGCAAATAATGATGAAGATGATGTGCAGTGGTCATGGTGGTGATGCTGATAATGATGATGATATCAATTCTCAAAAATACCAAACATTATAAAGAGCAAACAAGGACAACTAGAAAGCAGCATGTAATGTCTTGGCAAGCCCAATGGAGCCCTGCTGAGGATGCTCTAGGTAGAAGTTTTTCCTCTGTACAAATAGCACCTGCACTGCAGGCTGCCAAACTCAGGAGAAATCCATCTGCCTCATGGTATACAAGGCAACCTTTAAAAAAAAAGATTTATTTTATTTTTAATTGTGTGTATATGTGGGAGGGTGCACAAGTGAGTGCAGATGCCTGTGGAGTCTAGAAGAGGCTGTCAGAGCTACAGGTACAGACAGTTGTGAGCTACTGACATGGATGCTGGGAAGCAAACTGACTCTTCTGCATGTTAGAAATGGGTCCGGCATCCCAAGAAAATAACTATATAATCCAAAGTATTTCATCAATGCAAAAAGTGTTACTATTGCAGAAGGAGGTGTAAGCATGTCATATCAAGCAGGCAAGTACTCAAAGTTGTCCTGTGCATCACTCTGAGAGGAGAAACTCAAAGTGGTCTTATGCCTCACTGTGAGAGGTCAGAACTTGGCCCCACACTCTGACATGGTTAACTCAAAATGACTTAGCAAAGCACAACTTTTGAAAACAGGACATAACACTTGAGTACATGTTTTGATTTCAAGCAGTACTGATCCTGGATTAATCTGAACCTCTTCCAAGTTGCTTCTTTTTCTTGTTGTTGTTTGTTTGTTTGTTTGTTTGTTTAGTTTGGTTGGTTTGGTTTCCCTTTTATAGAGATTATTCTTACTTAACACTTGGACAGCTGGGTGTTGGTGGCACAAGTTTTTAATACCAGCACTGGGGAGGCAGAGCCAGGAGGATCTCTGTGAGTTCGAGGCCAGCCTGGTCTACAGAGTGAGATCCAGGACAGGAACCAAAACTACACAGAGAAACCCTGTCTCAAAAAAACAAAACAAACAACAACAACAACAACAAAAAACACTTGGACAGAAAAGACAGTAGATTTTTGTTTACATTTGCCACATACAAAAGTATTGCACACTCTTATCCACGGAACCATCTCCCCAGCCCCAAGGTCCTTTTCCTTCATGGTTTTAGTTCAACAGGCCATGGTGGGTAGGTGCTTTATTCTTTGGGTTCAAATGAAGGCCAAGTACAGTGAAGTCTGGATGTCTTGTCTCCCATATCAGCTCACCTTCACCTGCCTTGTACACGTTCTATTTGAGCAGTACCCTGTCACTTACATGGCACCTTTCTGTTGACCAATTGAACTTTCTCTTTTAGTTTCTTTCTCATCAATCTGGGACCCAGACAGAATGTAGATAGGGGACATTTTGTGCCTTTGTCAATGGAGACAGAAGTTAGAAGAAGTTGTTTAGAGGAAATGTGTTGCTGGAGGGCTTCTCTCCAGGTTCCCCAAGCCCCGCAGTCCCACAATCCACTTATAAAATAATCACTCAGACGCTTACATCACTTATAAACTGTATGGCCGTGGCAGGCTTCTTGTTAACTGTTCTTTTATCTTAAATTAACCCATTTCTATAAATCTATACCTTGCCACGTGGCTGGTGGCTTACCAGCGTCTTCACATGCTGCTTCTCCTGGCGGTGGCTGCAGTGTCTCCCCTTCAGCCTTCTGCTTCCCAGAATTCTCCTCTCTCCTTGTCCCACCTACTTCCTGCCTGGCCACCTACTTCCTGCCTGGTCACTGGCCATCAGTGTTTTATTTATATAGAATGATATCCACAGCAGAAATGACTGTAAGACACAGAGGAAATCACTAAAACTTTCAGGACCTTAAGCCCTCAATGCTGAATGGTCCCAATGCCAGATTCAATACCTGACTGCATAACTTGAATCCACTGGATTCCAAGCTCCATGAGAAAAGGAATTTTCATTGATTTGAAACAACTATGGTACAAGCAGGTAAAACAATTCTAGTCACACAATAGATACGTTGTCAGGAATACTTTCTATCAAGTTTGAGGACAAGAAATGGTGTTTGCATTCTAGCTCTATACCGGAGCAGCTGGGAGTTATGCATGTTAATATGAACAGGAAGTTCATGCTTCCAACATCTTGTCCAAGAATGAAATCAGCCTAGTTATCAGAAATAGAATTTGTGTTTCTCTGTAGTGACATTGATCTGAGAGACAATTAAGGACCCATCCCATTCTGAATATTATTTCATACTGCACACGGTCTTTACCATTCCTAGCTTGGAGAAAGGTATATGAAGAGATAAAGTGGTTAATAGGGCCTCTTCTAAAATATCAATATCTAAGCTATTGCTCATTCTTGTTTCTGCTCTCCCCTTGAGTGTGTGTGTGTGTGTGTGTGTGTGTGTGTGTGTGTGTGTGTGTGTTATGTTTGAATGTTTTTTTTTAAACTGATTGAAAAGACAAAGAAATTTGAGGTTAATATGGAACTAACCCCAAGAATTTGGGTATGTCAGGAGACTATATATAATATATATATATATATATATATATATATATATATATATATATATATATATATATATTTGTGTGTGTAAAACATATATATATATATATATATGTGTGTGTGTGTTTGTGTGTGTGTGTGTAAAATATATATATCATTCTTGGGTCTCTCTAGGAGGATGCTTGCCTGCCCTTTGTTATTCTTTCTACAACTTGAAAAGGAAAAAGAGTGTCCTAGGAAATCCTGCCTTGATTGCTTAAACAGTATGGAGGATGGCTTTGTGCCCTCCCCTCCCTCGAGCACAGTAACTCATCAGTACATAAGCCCCATTCTAGCCGTCAGGATGGGGACAGAACAGGCAGGCTTGGTATGGAAGAGAAGCACAGGTGTCTTCCAGCCAGTGAAGGAGCCCACCTAATCTGGAGACCCTTAGGTTTTCCTCTGACATAATTCAGTTCCATGAAGAAGCTGTATCCCTGTCTCAAGACCTAGCAGGGTTGGTACTCAGTACTCACCAAAGAATATCTGGGTAAAACTGAAATCACTTATAACTTCCTTAACTTAAACAATTGAGAAAGAATAAGCCAGACCCTCAACATGACAAGCCAGAGCTGGCAGCCCAATTCCAAGGTCTCTTCCTGCAAAATACATTATTAAAAGTCCTACTGAGGTGTGAGGAAAAGTGGGAGCCAGTGAGGTTGCAAATTAGCCAAGTATTTCATGTTTTGAAAAGGGCATGTGAACTTCTTCAGCCTGCACTGCCCTAGAGAGCACTGAATGGGAAATATACGGGTCCTTCTAGGGGAGTTCCCAAGTTCCTAGTGGAGGCTCCCAAGGACAGAAGCTTGGCCCTCCCTAAAGGGAAAAGCCATTTCCTGAAGCACATTTCCCATTAACACTAGATCTGAGATTTGATGATATGCTCCTGCAGAACTGAGAATTCCACAGCACTGAGGTATTGCCTCAGAGGAGGTGAGTAATTGGAAGAGGCAAAGTGTGCATTGCACAGGCTTGCACCGTGGACTGAGGATGAGTGCTATGGTGGGGACTTAGGAAAAGACTATTTCCTAAAGATGGAAGCTGAGTCAATGGGGAGGGTTTGCCAGGGTAGACACACAGAGACACAGATGAGGAGGAGACAGTATAGGAGAGGAGGGAAAGGAAAGTAAGAAAAGCCAAGAGAAGCATTCACTTCAGGCCACATGTTTCTTCTTGAGCCCAAATCTCATGGAGAATTCAATTCTTGACAAAGCTAAAGAAAACATAATTTCTTTTTCCAGATTCAGCCATTCTTTCAATATGCAATCCCCACTCTATACCTTTGTGTTAGGTTTCAGGATGCTCAAGGTTGGAATGCAGGAGGCTTAGGATAATGTAGTCACTATTCTCTAGCTCCTCAGGAAGGTATCCACTGTTGTTTGTCTACAGATTTCTCCCAACATGTATTGTAACTCCTTTCTGTTCTACAGAATTCAGAAATCTAAAACCCATCTGTGATGCTTAATCCTGACTGCCAACTCAACAGGATTTAGAATCACTATGGAAACAAATTTCTGGGCTTGGCTATGAGGGATTATCTAGATTAGGTTAATTGAGGTGAGAATAACAACCCTAAATATGAGCATTGCTGTTACATGGGCAGGAGTCCCAGACTGCATCAAAGGAGAAAGTGAGGTGAGCACAAGAGTACTTCTGTCCTCCACTTCCTGACAGTGGATGTAATGTGACCAGTCATCTCCAGCTCCACAACTACTTCTATGATGGAGTTTAACTATTGGATCTAAACCAAAGCAAACCCTTCTTTCTCAAATTGCTTTTGTTGGGTGTTTTATTACAGCAGTGAGACAACTAATAAACTGTCTTTCTTAGACTCCATTACAACTGAATGTTATTTTTTTCCTGCTCTTTAGATATGTGGAATTAGACAAAAGACAAGCTGCAAAGATGCATCTTCTTTGCTGATGTGGGTCAGGGCTGAAGGAGGATGTGAAGGCTTCCTTCCTGAATCCATAGACCAACTCCCAAGTCTATAATTTCCCAACTGTGGCCAGGGCAGCAGCATTGTTAAGGCTACAGTTCTAGAGTACAGAAGGTGCTCTGTCCATATTTATTGTAAATAACTCAGCCTACAATCCTTGCAAGCATTTAATCACTGGTCCTTTAGCAGGAAATAAAAACCATGATATCATTTACCACTTCCCATGTCTTATTATTCCCCAAATGGCTAATGTCCATATGCATCATCACATTGCATTTTTACTGTATGAATGTGTGTTATGTAAAAGTTTCATTTGAACTGAAATATTCAACACTAGACTCAGGATGTAAACAACTCACAAGTATCAGGATGTAAGCAACTCACAAGTATCAGGAAGTACTTGAAATTTATCAGACTCACAAGGCCTCTTCTTCCTAGGGGTACACAGGCAGTAAAGACTGCTGACATAGGGAGCTGCCTGGATGTTGTGTAGAGAGTTACAGAATTGCAGCTTTCACTGATCAGGTTCAAGGCTGCACCTGCCTTTCAGATATCCATGCTCCTGTATGTAACCCCTCACCCATACTTCACCCTGTAAGTCATAAGTCCCATTACTCATAAGTCATCCCAACAAACTGTTTTACCTAACTGGACTGTTATGGAATCATTTCTCTGATCTATCATAAATTCCCCCACTGAAAGTGAGTAGATATTTGTTTACATTTCCCCAGGAAAAGTCTCCAGAAAGAATTATTATGTGACAACCACCTTGGAAGCACAGAGCATAACAAAATAGCAAAATAATTAAAGGAGATTTAAGGTTTTTATTTCCTTTGCCTTTCACATCACTTACTTAATTATACATTTTTAAATGCAATTTTTAGTAACGTCTATGTTTAATAACCAGTTAGCAAAAATTCCTGAAAGGTTGACAGTCAGCTCTTGGGAACTCACATGAGCCAACTCCAGCATATCATAGACATCCATGTACCCCAGAGGTCACTAATCCTGAGGACTTTATATCTCAGGGTCTTCTGTGTCTCTGCCTGGGGAGCCTTCACAGTAACAGCAGCCTGAATAGACCACAGCAACAGCATACTAAACCAGAGTTAATCCCTGGAGAGACTCTCAGCAATCCAGAATTGGGAGGTAGTGAATGAGCAAGCACACATGCTCCCATACATATACAGTGTAGTAATTTTGATTCATGTTCACTCAGCTTCTAAACAACCCCAGAGATTGCATCTAGTTGCTGGTAACAGTGACCTCCTCAGTAATGCACCCAACACAGCTTCTCTTCTCTTTTCTTCTCTGTTACATGATCCCTTCTGCCCATCATGTATTTCACTGGCAGTCTCTAAGTAAACATCTCCTGTCTCAGAGTCTGCACTAGGGAATATTCCAACTAAGTCAGTGTGGCATTCACACTGCTAGTGAAGCAAAGCATTTGGAGTTAGGCATGGTGAAAGTACACACTCAAGCATGTTTTACTCACCCATGATGAAATATTTATAGAGCATGGCAGTTACTGAATGCCTGATATGTGTTTCAGGTGGAATGTTGCATTGTACATTGCTGTTAGGTCAGCATCCCAACAAGGTGTACAAAGGTGGACGAATGCTCCTGGGACACTAACTAATAACAATTACACCATGGAGACGATCTTCGAGATCTCTTGGCCCAGTGCCCTGATTGGTCAATTGAAGAAAACTGAGCGTGAGGAGAGGAAAGGATGCATCAAAGGTCACTTAGGAAATAAGTGTCAACAATGGGGGAAAAAACGGCTGGAGTCTTGATGGTCAATAGAGGATGCTGTCCATTCTAGTCACCACTATGGCCTAGAGCCATTTTCCTTGGAGCATGTGAAGAAGCTGTTACGAGTTCTGTGAAAGATTCCCAGACCCCTTCCCAGGACTATGAAGTTGACTCACATAAAGGATTTTCTAAGTGAGAATTCCCTGAGCAATATTGTAAAGTCTAAAGTTTGAACCATAAGTCATAATAAGACTCAATAGAATAAAATTCCCAAGACCATCTGAACTCATCATAGAATCAGCCTCTCATGCGATGGCACTGTGTGGTCTCTGCAGGAGCGGGACTCAATCAAGAAAGGACTACCACCCTCTAAACCTTAGTCCCACTGGCTCTTAGGGGAATCAGATGTATGACACCATGTTTACACCTCAGCCCAGACACCGGAAGAACTCTCCTAACTGCCACCCATGTCTGGAATGGGGCAAGGAAGCTTCACTGACATTATCATAGCACTTGGGTAGAAGTGTGCTGTACCTCATGCTGCCCAGAAATCTCATGAGAGTCTCATGAAAATCAAGGTCATGGATTTCATTTTCAGCAGGTTTGTTGATGCTCAGCGCTATTAACTGATAGGGTCAAGTTCATGTCTTTTCAGGAGAGCTGGGCTTTGATTCCTGATTTTGGAAGGTAAACTTAAAGGATTCTTACTGACCAAGACTGGTCCATTAAATAATAACAGGATGTCACTATTAGGCAGAGATGTCAACTTCACAGTATGTTCAAGAACAACTGGTCCAGAACTAGAATGTAAGGCACGAGGGCAATAGACTTAAAGGTCAAACCATTCCCCTTGCTGGATAACCTTGCTGTGAGATGGTCTGTATGTCAAATTGCTCTGATTGGTCAATAAATAAAACACTGATTGACCACCAGTGGGCAGGCAGGAAGTATAGGCGGGACAAACAGAGAGGAGAATTGAGAGAACAGGAAGGCGAACAGGAAGGCGGAGGGAGACACTGCCAGCCACTGCTGTGACAAGCAGCATGTGAAGATACTGGTAAGCCATGAGCCACATGGCAAGGTATAGATTTATCAAAATGGATTAATTTAAGATATAAGAACAGTTAGCAAGAAGCCTGCCATGGCCTTACAGTTTGTAAGCAATATAAGTCTCTGTGTTTACTTGGTTGGATCTGAGTGGCTGTGGGACTGGTGGGTGACAGAGATTTGTCCTGACTGTGAGCCAGGCAGGAAAACTCTAGCTACATTACCTCACCCAACCTTTTTGCAGGGGGAGGAGCTCAGCCCTGCCTCAACTTGATGTGCTATGCTTTGTTCAAGCCCATGGGATAGAATAGAGACAGAGAAGAAATGGATGGGGAGGGGGATAATGGGAGTTGGTGGGAGGGAACAGGAGGAGAGGAGGGAGGGGAAACTGGTTGATATGTAAAATAAATGAAAAAATGCTAATAAGATATTTTTTTTAAAAAGCCAAACTGACTGGTATTGTGTTGTCATTGGGCAACCATGGAAAGTTGAATGATTATATGAAATTAATCCCTTCTCAAGGTAAGGCAAATACAAATCCTACCCCTATCAAAAGTAAGAAGAAAGTGTCCAAGGCAAACAAGGAGAATTTTTCTAACAACTTGGAAGTCCAAACCAACGCCATAGGTAAGGACTGGAGACTCAATTCAAAATCAAGTTTTACGTCCAGCAGTCAGATGTCATGCAGTATATGAAGGGCAAAACTGGAGACCAGAAGCTAGTGGCAGAGGCACCAGTGTCACTTAGAATTGAGACCGTGTGTCTTTGGATCGGCTCACTTCTGTCTTTCATCTGGCCAAAGTGGCCCTTTCTGCTACAATACTTGCTTTATTAGTGAGTTACACAGCCAGGAAAACTGGATGAAGCTTTAGTCTCTATGCTGAAACCTTGATCAGGCTTTGAAGGATGAACACAATTAGAGCTGGAAGTGATGGTGGATGGAAGCATGATAGGCTGGTATCAACATGAGTGAGTGAATACATGTGTGGTTTCTGGGATGTCTAGAGAGGTAAGCCTGGGAAATCTGGCAGGACTGGTATGTCATTATAGGAGAAAGACAGAGAAGGGGAAAGAGGACAAGTTCAAAAATGTACCCATGTGCAGATGGATTGTTAATGGCTTTGATGATCAACACTAAAGAACTCTGTGGTGAGCTTAATAGATGAACAAATGGGGAACTTTGGCAGGATGGTAGTTCTTTGGAGGCACACTGGGAGAATAGCCCTGAAGACAGGGGGCAGTGATGGCCCAAGGCTATGGAGGGTACACTGGGGTGGGATCGGGACCAGACACTACAACAAACTAGCTGAGAAATAAAGCAACCATGGCCTGGAAAGCAGTGCAGATACTCTTTCTATGGAAGCCTGTGTGCTCTAGTTCTCATATGAAATCTTGGCAATTATTCTACAAAAGCCAAGGAGGACAACATCATAGAAAATTCTCTGCCAGATAAAGATTTCAGGTGAAGAGAGAATTGAACCCTATTTTTTTCTAAGTATGTTGCCTGTAGAAAAGCGCCTGTCCAGGCAAAACTCAATTTCTATCTTTTTAATTCAAGTGCAAATGGATTGAAGGCTCAGATAACAACATAAAATTGGTTAATCAACTTTCATCCCATATTTATATTGCAACAGGGAGATTTTACTGTTTTCTGTAGCTCAGCCCGGTGTTCTGTGAAAGCCAGCCAGCATTTTATGTCCCCTTAAAATTGCAAACCAGAGTCCCCTCTGCTGTCAGTGACCCACCACCTCCCTGCTAACCAGTTCTGGCCTGTCTGGACAGAGCCAGTCGGTTCTGTTTTCATTCTGTGCGCGTAAGGCCCTGCAGGAATAGGTTTTATGTTTTACTGGAGAAAGGAAAATCGTTTTTGCGCCCATCATCACATCACTGCAGAGGCATGCCAGGGAAGTCATAGAATGAGTAAAATTACTGAAAATATTTTAAACTTAATTTTCTGTGTCAGGCAGACCCACACCATGCTCATCACAGGCCTGGTTAAATCTCTCTCTTGGCTTTCTATTGTTCACAGGCTCGGGTTAAAAGCTTAGAGCCTGACATAGGAGGGCCTCTGGAATCTGCCCCTTCATCGATTTTTCTACACACAATATTTTGGAAGCTGGGAGGTGCCTGTCACAGCCCTACAACTGGGAATACAACTGGGAATGAGAGGGACATCATTCCTCCTTTCATGGGATATGAATGAGGGAGGCAACACCGCCCACCCCCCAAGTACTGACATGGGTAAGAAATGAATAAATTATACTGACCTACAGAATAACAAAACAAAGGACTCATAGAACAAGTGGTGAGGGGGATGAGATGGGACGGAGAAGGGAAAGATGGTGCTTCCAATGAAGCTGAGGTTGCCAGGCAGCAGGAACAGCATCTGTGAAGGCTCAGAGTAGAGATGAGGCTGACGGGATTGAGAACAAAGAGGGAAACAATGGCATGCCAGAAGACTGAGATGGAAGGCCATTGGTAGGACAGTCAGCGGAGGCCAGCCTAGACAGTTCCTTTGTGGATCATGAATGACACAGAGTTAGGTTGCACTGCAGAAGGGGACTAGAAGAAGGTAAAAGAACAATGTCAGGCGTCTTGGGCTGAAGCCAGAAATATATACTGGGAATGGACTCGGTAATCAGAGTATGTGAAGGAGCTGAGAGGCTGTTTGCATGTCCAGCCCCCCCCCCCCCCCCTGCCTCCTAACTATCCCTCCAGCCTCTCCCTGAACATCGTGTAACTTTCCCTGACTCAAGTCACCCATCCCTTCTCCTTGGCAAACTCTGTTTTATCCATTAAAATCCGCCAAGGGGAAAGGGGGGATAGGGAGATAGCTTGGTTGATAAAGTACCAGCCACATAAGCAGGAGGACCTGAGTTCAGTCCCCAACATCTATAGGAGAACTAAGCCTGTTGGTGAGTACTTGTAACCCTAGCTCCAGAGAAGGGAGACAGACAGACGCTTACTCATCCCCAGCCTTCCAGTCTAGGCAAATCAGTGAGACCCAGTAAAAGGACGTGTGCAAAACAAAATGGACAGTGGCTCCTGAGAAACAATACCAGAGGTTCACCTCTGGTCTCTTTTTTCCACAGAAGTACTCATAAGCACAGATAGATGCTTGTATAACTGCATATGGGTGCACACAGGAGAGCACACGTGTGCATGTGCACGCATGCGTGTGCGCACACACACACACACATACACACACACACACTTCCCCTAATAAATATTAATACAAAAACAAAGACATAAACACATCCCAGTTTCAATGCTTACATTTAGGGATGTGTCCCTATCTAAAGCTGAATGAGCAAAGGAAGTGAACTGACTGGCTGGAGAAGGAACTTTCCTCAACAAAGAAGAATCCAGTGCCCTATCTGAGCCCCCCTAATTATGAGCTCCGGGTAATCTGCGTCACTCCCCCTGGCTATCTTTCACTGTTACTTTGGGGGTTTTTTTCCTCACAAATAATAGTCTGTACCAGTGACGCAAAGTTAATTGTGTCATTTGCACGTTAGTTTTTAAAAACTGCAAGCCCACAATTACAATTAATATTTAAAATCTAAGTTCTCCCCCATGTGAGTTTAAGATTAATGATATTTGCTTATTATTGGATGATCTGCCTTCAGTAAGTGGCATGAGTAAGGACTACCTCTCGATCTTAATGTATTTATTTTCATAAGCCAAACAGCCATAAACAACATCAGATGCAATTCTCCAGAATGGTAACAGGTTATTAACTTCTTAAGCCATTCCCTAATGGCTTGTAAATCTCTAAAATACAGTGACTTCTAAAACAAAGGAGACACGGTGGAATTTCCCTCTCCCTTGGAAAACCAGCCCATATTCAGGTTCTGAGTTCTTGGGCAAGGGCTGGGCCTGTGGCTTTTCCCGAAGCTTCTCTGAGATTCTAGAATGACTTCCTTCCTCCCCCAAAGCCCCGCCATTTTCACTCTATTTCCCACTCACTCCTGTTCCGGGGTTGGTATAGATTTGGGCCTCATTACATCACAGGTATTTGTGGACATGAACCAAAAAGCCAGAAACTCAAAGCAAACCTGGAGTTTGTGCCTCCTGCCCCAGAGCCCATTTCTTGAGCAAGTCTTTGACACAGCTGCTTTCTCAATGCCTTTCAGAGTAAGAAAAAATATAAGATGTACCAGGACCCAACATCCTCTGGCCAGCATTGTTCTGAATGGAGAACAGGCTTCCCAGCCACAGCCTGGGAGAATGAAGAGCAGGAGACAGACTGAGTTGGTTGGTGGAGCAAGTGACAGCGTCAGAGGTTTGGCCTATGCACCTGTGCACAGACAGACAGACAGACAGATAGGCAGGCACATTTGTTTGGACTATAAAGAAGGCCAAGGAGTCCCAGCGATCCATCTTGCCTCCCCAGTGCCAGGATCACAGCATGAATTGCCATGCCATGCCGGTGTTTCACTCAGGTGGCTCTGGAATCACCTGGCTGGTTTTTTTGTTTGTTTGTTTTTGTTTTTGTTTTTTTGTCACATCCTACGAATCCTCTTGTCTATGTGCTCTGTGAATGCCTCTTTTTTTTAATTTTCATTTTTTGCAAATAAAAAATAATTACCTTGCTTTTCTCCTTCCTCCCTCCTCCCTCCAATCTTTCCCAATGACCCCTTCCCTTATTCTCTCTCAAGCTCTATTTTTTCAATTGTTGCAATGTATGTAAATGCATAGATATGTATATTCCTAAATACTATAACTGTAACCTGCTCTGTCCATCAGATAAGTGTAGGTTTCACACTAATCAAAGTAACATATTACAACAGGTGAAGATCATTACAGAAAACCACAACAGATCAAAATGCAGGGAACAGCTGAACACATGGTGCCCAGCCCAATTGATACAATGCAGCAATTGCTCCAGGCTCAGGATCATAGCGGAAGAGATGGCAGAAAGACTGCAGGAGTCGGAGGAGGCATTGGCTGCAATTGCTGTGCATGCCTATTGTCCTAGACTCTTCTGTTCCTTGCTAAGGCACCCTGGGGAGAAAATTCTGACTGTGAAAAATAAGGGAGAGGGTTCTGGTTTGGGGCATTTTTGCAGAGCAGGCAGGAGCAGGAGGAGAAGGGGAAGCTTCTCTTCAGCTTCATTTTGTTGCCCTTTCTCCAAATGCTCTCAGCTCCAGCTTCCTAGGATGCAGGACACAGTCCCAGACCTCAGAGAGACTGACTGATCCTCTTGCCCTCTTCCCAGTCTGAACACTTCTCTTCCAGAGATGTTTGGCCTTCAAGTCCTACTTCAGTGTCCTTCAGAAGGGTCTGATCCAAGCTAGCTCCTAATCCTAGACAAATTGGAAATCTGAAAGCATATCTGATGCACACAAGGAGGATGCTGAAAGAAGCAAGTCAGAGACACAATCTTGAGACTAACAAAGCAGAGCAGAGAGGTGTTACCTGGGGAGAGCCATTAAGCCCCATTACTTCTTGTCAGGGAGGGTCTTTGGTCTCTTTGGCTAAACATCTCTGGAGGTTTTGTCACGATGACTGTTTGTCTTCATCCAGACATTCTGCACCATCTGGGGAGTATGGTGAGCTTTCAGATTCCTGGGTATTAATGGGGAGAGGCTGAATACTGTAGCAGGAATCTTAAAAGTTCTTACTAATAAAATCAAACCCGAGGCCAGTTATTGGGGTCCATATTGGTAGATCAGAGAGACAGAACAAGCCACAGCTATCTCACCTCACCAGTTCCTCAGCTGGTCCTGTTTCCTCAGACTGGAAGCTTCTGTGTCCTCATCCCAATGGCTCTCAGCTGAACTGCTGCTGGAAAGCCTGAAGCTTAACCAGCCACATGCTTAACCAGCCAAAAGCCTCTACTTTCTGGTCCTCACGCCTTATATATCTTTCTGCTTTCTACCACCACTCTCTGGGATTAAAGGCGTGTGTCACCATGCTTGGCTATTTCCAATGTGGCCTTGAACTCACAGAGATCCAGAGGGATTTCTATCTCTGGAATGCTAGGATTAAAGGTGTGAGTGCCACCATTTTCTAGCCTTTGTATCTAGTGGCTGTCTGTTCTCTGACCTCAGATAAATTTATTAGAGTACACAATATTTTGGGGAACACAATACCACCACATTTCCTCTCTTTTTGTCTAAAATTAAAGAAAACTTATAACTAATATAAGAAAAACTATCCAATAAGTATATACAATATATACAGCCAAAAATTACATTAATGATGTCTAGTCCATTAACATTTGACAGATTCAGATAAAAACTCCATTATATATATTAACAATGTCCAGTCCAGTAACATCTGATAAACTCAGACCAAAAAATTTTCATTACTTAACTTATTTAAAACAAGTAGTTCCTTTTTAAAAGTAGATTCCATAATCTCCCTTTTTATCTTATCATATCCATATTCTCTTTTTTTCTTTTCATAATACATTCAGTAGTCTACCTTTTGTCATTTTTATATCTTCCCCTCTTTCTTCAGTGTAGATTCAATGATCCACCTATTTATCCTATTATTTCTTTATCTTTTTTCTCAGAGTAGATTCGATGATCTATCTCATATCTATATTCTCTTTTTCTTTTTGCTTTCTAGGGGTGAAGACATCTTTAGGGAATCTTGAAAAGAAAATTTTGGGGTTAATCATCAAGTCCTGTATCGTTTGTCCAGTCTCTGGATAATAGGAAAGTTCAGGGCTTGTTTCAAGTCCTTGTTTGAGTAGTCTGTCAGGCTGGATCATCTCAACTAGTCCTCTCAAAATTGTTCTGACCAGTTTGTAGTCCAAAGTCGATTTTTCCATGGTGTTAATCGGCTTAATGGCTTTATCATAGTCCATGTGGAATCATCGTTGTAGGATCCTGTCATCTTTTTGAAGATTTCAAAGTCACTGTTAGGCATGGTCATGGTTTCCTGCACACTTTTTTTTTTTTTTTTTTTTTTTTTGTGCCTCCTCTGTGGTTTGGAGCAATCACAGTTTGATAAATGTCTGTCTCTCGGAACCATGAACATTCTTCCCTAGAACAGAAAATCTTCACAACAATTTCTCCCCACCATTTGTCATGCCAAACTTTTCCAAACTGACCTTTGCCGATGCTTTCTTGTAACACGATGGTCCTGGCAATTCTTCTCTGAACCAGTAGCAGTAAACCCTTCGTCCCTGGTAGCAGCATCACCGCAGTCACCAACACGATGAGAAGGAGCTGGCAACATGGAGCAGTAGCCACTGCTTCCATGGTCCCACCACTGTTTGTGGCTCAGTCCAGGCCAAAGCTTCTCCCAAGCCTCCTAGGCCAGCCTCAAACTCCGGATCCTCCTGCCTCTGCCTCCTTCAGCAAATCCAACCAGCGTGTGCCACCACAACCCGCTGAGTGTAGATTGGGCCTGAGCTGGGGCTCACAAGGCCACAGGCAAACAGCTTTTTCATGAATTTGTAACACGAACGTTAGGCGCCAGATGTAGCATGAATCTTAAAAGTTCTTATTAATAAATTCAAACCCGAGACCAGTTATTGGGGTCCATGCTGGTAGATCAGAGAGACAGAACAAGCCACAGCTATCTCACCTCGCCGGATCCTCAGCTGGTCTTGTCTCCTCAGACTGGAGGCCTCTGAGTCCTCATCCGGAATGGTTCTCAGCTGAATTACTGCCCAAAAGCCTGAATGCTTAATCAGCCACATGCTTAACCAGCCAAAAGCCTCTACTTTCTGGTCCTCACGCCTTATATATCTTTCTGCTTTCTACCACCACTCTCTGGGATTAAAGGCGTGTGTCACCATGCTTGGCTATTTCCAATGTGGCCTTGAACTCACAGAGATCCAGAGGGATTTCTATCTCTGGAATGCTAGGATTAAAGGTGTGAGTGCCACCATTTTCTAGCCTTTGTATCTAGTGGTTGTCTATTCTCTGACCCCAGATAAATTTATTAGAGTACACAATATTTTGGGGAACACAATACCACCACAGAATACAGGAAAGGGGGCACTACCCAGTGAGGTGCAGTTTTATCAGCTCCCCAGGCAATTCTGAGATGAATATTCCCTAATGAGTATAGGCCCTGCTCTAGAGAAAAGGGCAGAACTAGAATTGAGCACGTGGGCTAAGGCAGGGATCTGGCCTTACAGTCCATCTGTCTCGGGAGTCACAAAATGCAGAAAGTGAATTGGTTTTAAAGGGCTCTGCCTTGTGTTCATGAACTAAAGTGAGTTAGCAGGTATGTAAGCATTTTGTCCAAGGCCTGGCACAAAACACACATTCATTGATAGGAGCTGCCCTTGAAGAGGAATATAATTCCGACCTAAAGCTCCAGGTAGGATCCAGCAGGGTTTCAAGAACCAATTTCATCCATAATCCACAGAGACAAAAATGAAAGAAAAGGGAAGAAAGGCCCCACATTGGGTAGTGATGACCAATCATTTCTAAATAGTGGCATTAGTCTGACTGCGAGGACCCACAGGACTCACAGGTAGAGTGGGAATCATTTTCTTTCCCTGTTTCCCATTTTAAAAATTGCTTAAAATGTTCAAAATTTGAAGTCCCTACTCAGCAAGGCCATCAGCTGATGGGCAAACATTTGGGAAAACAGCAATCCCTCAGCACCATGCTGAAGTCAGAGCGTTAGCAAGGCAAGCTGGCCTTCTCTTTATCTCCCTGGTGTGACACTGCAAGGATTTTGCATTTAATATCAGCTCCACATGTCCTGGTGGAAGGAGCAGGTGATGAAGACAAAACCCTGTGTGAGCACTAGCCACACTCTCTTCTCTCAAGCTGCACCTGAGCCCGAGCTCCTGGCTGAGACCACTCATTCTTCACAGACTAGAAAAGCTGTACCAGCGACCCGTGTGTTGTGCTGAAATATCTCATGCAAACAGCTTAAAGGAGGAAAGACCTACTTGGTTTACAGATTCAGAGGATCTCAGTCCATCATAGAAGAGAAGGAAAGGTGGGACAGTTCAGTTCATGGTGCATGAGCATGCCATGGTGGACCAGAAAGCAAAGTGACAGACCAAGGGCCACATGTAACCTCCAAAGAGTCCTTCTTCTTGCCAGCTAGGTCTCACCTCCTAAAGCCTTGACATCTGGCCCCAAATAATATGACTGAATAAACTGAAACAAGATTTCAAAGTATTTGTCTGTGGGAGGCATTTCAGATTCAAATTTCAATAAGGATAATTCAATAATGGATACTGAGACAGTACTTATATGAATAACTCTTGTTGTTGTTGTTTTCTTTTGTTTTTGTTTCTTTTGTTTGTTTTCTTTTTAAGACAAGGTTTCTCTACATAGCCCTGGAACTCATGTAGATGAGGCTGTTGTTGAACTTAGAGATCCACCTGCCTCTGCCTCCCAAGCAATGGGATTAAAGATGTACGCTACCATGCCTGACTATGTATAATTTAAACTGTCTGTCTATCTACCGTGTGTGTGTGTGTGTGTGTGTGTGTGTGTGTGTGCGCGCGCGCGCAGGCGATTCAACCCAGGGTCTTGCACATGCTAGACAAGTATTCTAATATTGGTCTGTATCCACAGGCAGATTTAAAGCAAAAGTATTGTGACATCTTTGTATTTTGAGGGGGAAGGAAAGAAATACAGTTGCTTAGTCTTTGTTGTGTAAACATATATGTTAAAATTTTAAGGGCAATATATCTACAAAAGAAATAAATCAAATGTATAAAATATAAACATAAAGGATAAAAATAAATAGAATTTGAGAATGAAAATAAAATGGGGAGAAGCAAAACAAATAGGTAAATGCAAAATACAAGGTAAGATGGAAAAGATTAGTCAATATATATATCACTAATCATGAACAGATTAACTATCACTTAAAAAGACAAATGTTCTCATATTAGATTGAGAAAATGGAAGCTATATGATATTTGTTAAAATCACACAGAAATTCTCAAAGTAAAGAGAGAAAGAGGAAGCCAGTCATAATCAAATTCACCATAACACTAAGTTGAACCATTGGTTATAGGGAAAATATATAGACAGATGCCTGTAAGCCTGCATTCATGACATTTTCATCAGTCATCAATGAATAGCATTATTTTATGTGTGTAGAACTTTTAAAATGGATACTGTTGATTTGTTAACCTTGAACTCATATAGCATTATAGCACACGATACAGATTTACCTATATTTTTCTATAGGTGACACATTACACCTTCCTTGATATCTAAAATGTTGTATGGAACTTTATCAGTGTTCTATATGTGCCCCATGGCAATGGGACATGTACACACGCACACACACACACACACACACACACACACACACACACACACACAGAGTTTATACACACAATTATAATAAATAAAATTTGAAAACAATTAAAAGGTTCCAGAAGGGACATTTGTTTGTACTATGAGAACTGAAACAAGCTGGCACAGGTCACCTTGTTTGGCATCAACTGGGAATATAACAGTCAGTTGACTCAAATCTTTCCTTGCTCTGCACGTATCAGAAAATGACCACAATGATACCATGAGCATTGATTTTAGGGTTTCAAATAAATTTTAGTGAGTAGACATAGTCAGAATCTATGAATAATGAGGATCAACTATACTTGTGAAAGAAAACTGCTGCTTCTATATTAATAAATCAATGAACAGACAATAAATGAAGCTGAGACAATTGATCATCACTATAAGAAGAAAATTAGAAGAGAATAAAATTATATTCCAACTTTGTAACTTACTCAAAATTAAACCCAGATGGTTTCCAAGTAAAAGGAAACAGTGTGTGTGCATATATGTGCATGCATGTGTTTCTTGAAAAGCTAATTAAAACCTAGAAATATAAAGATCCAGGAAATTTAAAGATGTATTTGAAGAATTAGAAGAAAGGGGAGAATTTGCCTTCCTAGGCCTGAGAGTGATTAAAAGCTTAGTTAATTAAGTTAGTGTGGCACTGATACAAGAAGAGACAAATAGATCAATGTCACAAAACAAAATACAGAAAAGAGCCCACACACAGAGAGGCTTAATTCATGTCCAAGATGCTGCTTACCACAGAATGCTAGAGAAAAGAGAGCCTTTTGGTGATTGGCTAGTGAAGTCTGGATATCCACAGGAATAGAGGTGCAATCGACCTCTCCGTATCCTCAAACCACGACAGTTAAAATGTCTGACAGCATCAGGATACATAAGTGCATTGTGGGATGTCCACACACCTTCATGGAAACGGTCCCCACTTGAACTAGTCTCAACAGGCTGAACACTTGGGAAAATAAGGCTGACATGGAAGACTAGTTTATGGCTTGAATATATCCCTTGAAGTTCCGTGTGTTAAAAGCTGTTTTTACAATTAGTTGGTGGTGGTAGTAGACTCCCTTGCAAGGCAACAACTAGAGGGAGGTGACTGGGTCATTTAGCTGCCCTGCCCTGGGACCATGCTTAGTTCTTAAAAGTGAGTTGTGACTACAAAAAGAATAAGGCCAGCTTTGCCCACTCTTTAAGTTTCCTGTCTCACCTAGTAATCTCTTCCTTGACATGTCATTTATGCTGCAATGTCAACTGTCATGATATGGTACAGCCCAGGGAACCCTCATCAGAGACCAAACACACAAGGCTACTCAACTCAGACTTTTGGTCTCCAAAACTATGAACTGACAATCCCTTTTATTTATAGGCCTCAAAGTCTCAAATATTTTAGTATAGCAATAGGAAGGTAAATTAGTATTAGAATTCATCTGCATATAGCTTAAAAATACAAGCAAAATTAAACAATGGAGTTTAAGTCTGTTTAAATAATAAATATTATTTTTACTCACTTTAAGACTGAATACTTAGCAAAACTATAACTAGAAGCAACATTATAGTTGTCACATAGTTAGAACAATGATGAATTTGGACAAAGCAAAGGAATTATAATTTATAGCAGGCAAATGTAAGGTTTCTCTCACCCCAAGACAGTCATTCTTAACCTTCCTAAGGCTGCAACCTACTACTACTAAAGTTCCTCATGTTGTGGTGACTCCCAATCATAAAAGTGTTTTCATTACTACTTCATAACTGTGATTTTGCTACTATTGTGAATTATTATGTAAATATGTTAAATGCAGGATATCTGATATGCAACCCTGTGAAAGAGTCACCTAACTCCCCAAAAGGGTCAGGACCCACAGGTTGAAAACCATTGCCCTAAGATTTTATTCTCTGGCATAGATGCAGTTCCATCACAGTGATTTTATAATATTTAAGAACATGCTTTAATTTTACAATTATTTTTAGTTTAAAGGAGTATTTAACCTACTTGTACTGTTGAACTTCCTGTAAAAATTAAACCTTAAATCTTTTGTAAGAAAATATTGGGGGCTATATTTATGGCTCAATGAGAGGAGAATTCCTTAAACAAAATGTTCAGTGCACAATTACAGCATGGTAAGATTTATAAATATCCATAAGAAAGAAGATTCTGAAAATAACAATAAAAGAGAGCCAAGGTTGGCTCAGCCAGGGAGGAGGGGACTGGACCTGCCTGGACTTGAGTCTACCAAGTCGATCTCAATCCTCGGGGGAGTCTTTGCCCTGGAGGAGATGGGAATGGGGGGTGGGCTGGGGGGGAAGGGGAGGGGGCGGGAGGGGGGAGAACAAGGGAATCCGTGGTTGATATGTAGAATTAAATTATATTGTAAAATAAAATTTTAAAAAAGTAGCTTAAAAGCAACAAAAGTCTTCAAAGAGAGTAAAGTAATATAAAAGAAAAAGCCACATAAAAGTGGGAAATAAACAGAGCATCTGGATCCTGAATGGTGTTTTGTTGACTTTGAAAATTTGAATGCTGATGAGCAAATAGCAGCTGTGGAGAGACACTGGATTATGAAAACTGCTAAATTAAACTATTATATATTTTAAAAATGTCTTAACATCAAAATGGAAGTCAGAAAATATGTTGTATTGGGGGAGAGGTTATGCCTTTGTTTCCATAGCAAACAAAAAGTTATGGTTCTCTTCAAAATTAATGAAGATCAAATTTGATTGGGGGAGACCTCCAGAAAGTCTTGACTACAGTCATGAAGAAAGAAGCCAAAACAGTCTACAGGATAGGTGACTTATATGCTGATCCCTCTGTGTGAGAACAGCTCTGAGTCTCGATGAAGCATGATAAATCTTGTTGGCTACAGAAAAAAAAAAGAGAGAGAGAGAGAGAGAGAGCCAATGATTGAGATTGAATAAGCAAAAAGGGATCTGTACAGAGAATATTCAATTTATCCATATAAAGAGATAAGCACATATTGATCATAGGAATATAAAATTCAGTTACATAGTTACATGCTGTTTCTTGTACATAACCCTGCATTGTGTGACAACACTGGGATTGGAAGACAACCTCTGTCTTTTTACTAGTGGGAGTCAAAGTGTGTGCAAACACTTGACAGAGCAATTTGGGACGATTTACTCAAACTGAAAATGCACACTTCTGAACAGTCAAGTGGTTTACCTGTAGGAACCCAACCTAGAAAGTGTGTGTGTGTGTGTGTGTGTGTGTGTGTGTGTGTGTGTGTGTGTGTGTGTGTGTATTAAGAGCTCAGGGGAAGGATGTTTTCTGTAACAACCCAAATGTCCACTCCAAAGAGAATGGGTGAATACACCATAGTGTCTTTGAGCAACAGTACACAATCATTAGCTGAAATGAAGATTCTACATTTCACTTGATCCATGTAAGTAAGGGTAAGTCTTGGGAGTTTACTGTGAATTGGCAGGGGAGAGGTAAGTTGAAGAACACATATGAAATAATGTGTGTGTGTGTGTGTGTGTGTGTGTGTGTGTGTGTGTGTGTGTATGTGTGTGTGTGCTTGGGTATGCATGTGTGAGTGTGCATGCATGTATGTTTGTAAAACATTACCACACACCTAGAACTGAGAGTGTAATAGTATAGCCAGGATGCATATCAACTTCAAAATAGTGTTTTGTCTAGTTTAGGAGAGAGGAAAGAAAGGAGGGAAATGTGGTCCAACAGGTTTCAAAAATGAATGCACTTCAACAGCATAGGGTCTTAGCTGCTTTGTAGACTATAGGAAACAAATGTAGCAAAATAATCCCTTTGTTTAAGTCATCTTGGTATGTGTATGTATGTTTAATCACATTTCTCTCCTTTTCTGCATGTTTTAGGCATTTCAGAATTCCAATAAAAGAGGGAGTACAACACACCTCACAAAGCGATGCCACAATGTAACAGAACATCTTGTACATAACAGTTTCTGGGATTTTAAGCCTCTCAAGTTCCTCGGCTCCACAGGGAACACGTCTGAGGGAGGAATAGAAACACAATGCTCTAAGGTGGGGCAGCCAGTGTCTGGGCTTTGCCTCCAGGGTCCTACCTTGTGCCAAACACCAGCATTACACATATTTCACCATGTGGTAATTGCTGTTTATGTGTCTCTCTCCCCCACCAGCCTGTGAGCTCCGGGGCAGTGACAGGATCATGTTCATCTTGGGGCATGCGGGAGGTGACAGCACATGTGGGCTAAATTGAAAAATGCCATTGCACACCAGCCCAGGGGATGCCCATGACTTTGGTAAGCTGGGGATTTGGGCTTTGATTATTCTGCATCTCAAGCTGCATAAGGGTTAGGGGTACCTTGGGATGAGCCCTTTGTAGAGTAAATCTCCTCCTATGAGTCTAGTAGGCTAGGTTCCCCCAAGAAGGATGGAGCATGGAGCAGTCTGTGATCTTGGCCTCTGCTCTCTGACTATATATCACAGCAAATGGTGTGAACACTCACAATGACAAAGCACACATTTACAGACGCTTCTGCACAGAGACCCACAGGGACCATAGCAGCATGGAAACAGTTGTTGCATCAAATTGGGGAAATTATACCTTTCTACCTATCTTCTCAGCTTTCTGCAATATGGTTTTATTGTCCTAATAAAAACTTATAATGAGTATAAAAACTGTTTAATCTATTGACTTGATGGAATAGGATGGTAAGTGTCTTAACATATCAGCAGACTTAATCCCCCACCCTTCTCATTTTCCATTGCAAATGAACAATTAATATAATTAGAATATATATAAATTATACTTTCTATACATTTATATTTCAATGGAATAAATGGTATAGACAACAGTTCCCCGGGAAAAGCAAAACAAAGAACATGTCTTAAGAGTTTTCAGGGCCTTGAAAGATAGCTTAGTGGTTAAGAATGCTCACTACTTTTGCAGATGACCTGGCTTCAGCTCCTAGCACCCACAATGGATGGCTTGTAACTTTCTTAAATCCAGTTCCCAGGATTCAATGCCTTCTTTTGGCATCTGAGGCCACTTGAATGCACATGGTGCACAAAAACTCACACCAGCACACATACATATGCCTTTATTAGAAGAAGTCATCAGTAGGGATTAAGAAATAGAATTCAGGTTTTCATGTAGAAAGTCCCCAGCAAAGGCCAGGAATCTGCATGTTGACTAAGCTTTCCAAAAGATTCCAATTGTGATTGTGCTCAGGTGAAACTGGGGTCAAGAAAGAACAAATTTAGGTTCAGTGTCCACTTAATAAAAGCAATGGCCACCTGACACAAGTGCATCAAATCTGAAAGCCAGAGAGATCAGTCGTGGTAAATGTATGTGGCACAGGGAGTAGTGGTCCCCAGGCTGACTGGGACCAGATTGCCCTCAGACTTTTTTGATATAAAGGTTTGAAGGTATGAAGAGGTTTGGTGGACAGGGCAGAGGCCTGACCATCAACTGAGGAGGGGCCAGAGGAGAAAACTGCCCCAGGTCACCTCTACCTGGGAAAGCCACACTATGGCTTCCACTGAGAGATAGTATACATTCCTACCCTCTGCACAGAAGCATTCCTGTGCAAGTAAGCATGGACCACAAGAAATACACCACCTCCCTTATTTTCTTAGCATCAAAGATTTGAACAAAGATCCATTCAAATTCATTATTCTTCCAGCATTAGGAAAGTTGAACTTTACAAGAGAATGAGAAACCACTGAACTTCTGAGAATATACAAAAATTCACAAGAGAGAGATCAATCTGAGTTATCACAGCAATAACACAGGCAACATTACAAGAGAGCAAGAGAATGAGAGAAATGAGGAAATCTTCTAATTTAGTTTTCTCAAAAAGTTCTTTAGTAATTAGAATGCTTATATGCAAAAGGATCAAAAAGCATTGTTTCTAAGTGAGAATAAATTGTTGAAATATACTACTGTATAAAAGACAGTCAGAGGCCACAAATTATCAGATACTGAAAATTCAATTGGGCAAATTGACCCACTTGAAAAACACTTTTGATGCTATCTGCTTCAAGTTTTACCTTTCCCCAGTTCCTCAGCACAGGTTGACTAAACTGAATCCAATTCAGACTGTGACACTCTGCTGCCTGAGATCATTGTCTTCTATCTGCTGTTCAGGCTCTCTAAAGGTAGAACCCAGCTGCCTCATAGGACAACTTAGCAAAGGTTCTCCAAAGTCAAGGGAACCTTCCCTTTGCTTTTCCCCAAAGGTAAGAGGCATTCCCCACTTCTATGAAATTGTTCCCTGCTTTACAGAGATCCCTCCCTCAAAGAACCTTCATTGCCATTCTCTTATAATAGTTATACCATTTGTTGAACACTTCTATGTGACAGGCATTGTCTAAGCTATGGTAAGCAGTATCAATAAGTGTATAAGTACATAAGTCATTATGTTAGTATCTAAGTGCCATGGAGTATTGTGGCAGGGTCCTGTGCTGTTATTCCCTTTGGGGGGGGGGGCAAGTAGATGCAGAGTCAATGACACAGACTCCGGAGGAATGTCAAAACAACAAGCTCAGTTTATTCAGGAAGAGGCAAGCCTTATATACCCTCCACTCCACCCTGAGGAAGGTCTGATGAATATGCATCTGCTGGTATGACATGGCTGCCTCTCATTGGTCCAGGTCATCTCCAGATCATGTCTCAGCTGCTGTTGCTAAGACCCTTGGGCAGACCCAGATTGACTCTCAAAAAGTGTCTTTTTTACTGGTTTGAGCCAGCTGGCCCTCAAGCCTGCTAGGGATGAGTCATCCCACAGAGTATGGCATTGACAAACAAAACCCAAACCAACCTCTAAGTAGTAGAGAAGTGACATTTCAGGACATTTGTCTAAGTACTACTAACAAGTTATTGAATAAAATAAATAATATCTTTCTCAACTGTGTGTGTGAGTGAGTGAGGGGAGAGAAAGAAAGAAATCTGCCTCTTTCCAAATTCAAATGTTGCAATCTTAATCCTCAAAAATGTCTATATTTGAAGATAGAGATTTCAGGATGTGTGCTAGTTAGGGTTCTATAACACTTTAGCCAACAGCAACTTGGGGATGAAAGGCTTTATTTCCTCTAAATTTCAGGTTACAGTCTATCATTGAGGGAAGTCAGGGAAGGAACTCAAGTAGGAGCCTGAAGAAAGGAACTGCAGCAGAAGCCATGGAGGAATGCTGCTTACTGGCTTGCTCAGTTTGCTTCTTTATACATTCCAGGACTACCTTTCCATGGGTTGTACTGCCCAAAGTGAGATGGAGCCTTCCACATCAATAATCAGTCAAGAAAATGCCCTACAGACTTGTCTATAAACAACATGATGAAGGCATGTTCTTAGTTGAGGTTCCTCTTCCAGAAAACACTAGCTTATGTCAAAGTTGGGGGGGGGGAGAATAGGATGTAATTAGGATTAAATGAGAGCATAAGGGTGGGCCCTACTCCAATGAAGTTAGTGACCTTATAGGAATAGGAAGGGAGAGAAACCTTTCTATATGCATGCACAGAGGAGAGGTTATAAAAGGACAGTGTGTCAGTAGTCACTTATAAAGTAGGAAGGAAGACACAATCTGTGACCAAACCCTGCCTGTTCTTGTCCTTGGACCTTCCCAGTTCCATAACTATTATAAATGAATTTTTATCTGTTTAAGTGGCATTTTGCTGTGGTAGCTCAAGGGTACTATAAACCAGATCTTGATTTCTGGATAAGGATCCTAGACGGTTAAAAATCCCAAAACTTGGGACTGGAGAGATGACTCAACAGTTAAGTACACTTGCTCTTGCAGAGGACAAGAGTCAGGTTCCCAGTTCTAATATGGTTGCTCACAACTATCTGTAACACCTATTCCAGGGGATTCATTGGCTTCAATAGGCACCAGACTCACAGGTGGTACACAGACATACATGCAGGCAAACACTCACATCAGCAAGCCTTTTAACAGGTATTTTCAAAAATACTAAGACTTTGAAATGAGGGCAAGCTTGGTAGATTTGAGGATCACCTAAGGACAGCCAGCATGCCTGGAACATAGCAAGCAGAGGACTGATAGCAGATGAAGTCAGAATGGTAGAGGAGGGGAAGGTGTGAGGGCAGACCATGAGGACTTATGGGCATGATGATTCTTCAGCTTTCACTCGGGAGGTAGGAGGATAACATGATGTGGCATGGCATACCACAACACGGGGCAATATGAAGGGCTCATCCTGGGTGCTGACTCAGAAACAGTGTGTCATTTGGAAGGCTGTTCCACAAAGAGGAATGACAGTGGCTTGGACCAGGGTGAGAAGACTAGAGACAGTGAGAAATGATCACTTTTCATGGGGTATTTTGAAGACAGAATCCACAGAATTTGGCTGTGGATTTTGTATGGGGTGTGAGAGAATGAAGAGTCGAGGCCAACTGTCCTGTTCCTGTCTTCATTCACACAGTGATGGAAACCGCTGGAGAACAGGCTGGATGGAGAGTCTGGCTGTGGGTGCATTGAACTCAGGTGTTGGTGAGGTGTTCAAGTGAATGTGCCTAGGAGGCTCTTGGGTGTCTGAGCCTAAACCCCAGGAAGCATATCTAAGAGAGGCAATTGGGAAAATGTCAGGGCACTGCTGAGCAAGATCCCCGGTGTACCAGAACCTGAGTCAAACCCAAGAAGCAAAGAAGAAATAAGCATCAGCTGAGAAACCACAGCCTGGCAGCTGGGAGGAGACACAGTGTCTTGGGGAAGCCAAAAAGGAACAGGAAGAGGAGAAAGGGTTGATGAGTTTCTGCTAAGTGACTTCAGATTTGAATGAGTAACTGACCTTTGCATTCTGGATCCTGAGCCGGTAGTAGCTGCTCAGTAGCAGGATAATGAAGGCAACAGCCTGGTAGGATTAACAGAGGTGAAATAAAGAGATGACAGAGAGGCAAATATAGACAATGTTCATATAAAAATTGTTTTGCAAAAAGATGGTGAAACGGGTGGTAGCTGGTGGTAGCTGGTTTCAATAGACAGGTGCTTTCAACGGGAGCTATTACAACATGACAGACACGAGCAAGGAAAGGACAGGCTCATCATGCTGGTGAAAGGACAACGATGGCTGAATATTCTACCCACCTTTACAGAGAAGGACACCAAGGCTCAGAGAGGTGACGTGATTTTATTAATTATACACAGCTGATAATCTGAGAATCAGGAATCACATCAGGTCTGCCGGATAAAGTCAGCATTCTTAATGATTCCTATTAGTTTGATTCAGACCCTCTTTCATCTCCAGTTCAAGTTTCAGCTCACCTCTGCTTTCATGTAGCTAGAAGTGATCTCTGCTTCCTCCCTGTGACCTCTCATCCCATTTAATCTTGATGTTTTATTACTGCTATTCATTTCCTGTCTCCTGCCATATTGCAAATGCCTTGAAGGCATAGAGTATGCATTATAAACCTATTCATCCTTCCCATCCATTAACATGGGGCCCAGCACAGGATAGGAGCCCAAACAACATGTACAGACCAGCAGGTTCAGAGGAGCTAGGAATGAAGGGGAAGGAATTTGTGTGTCTGTGAGAAATGTAAAACCTCTAGCAGTTTAGATCCTAGAGCTTGGGACTGTGAGAGGAGGGAAGAAGGGAGAGAGAGGGGGAAAGGGGAAGAGAGGGAGGGAGGGTGGGAGAGACGGACAAAGGAGAAAGGAGGAGTTCCTTCTTCCCAAAGTCCCCTCACAGGACTGACACCTCATGCATTTATGGCCTTCCCTGACTAAGTGGGGTACTGCATTTACTTTAGCACATCCTCCAAGGAGCTGTTACCCCTTTACTCGTGTCTCTGCTTGTTCCCTGATTCCAGTCTGAACTCACCACATCTTGTTAATAATAAATCAGACATGCAGACACTCTGCAGAGGGGAAGGCCTTCCACACATACACCTGTTAGGTCACGAAACACCTGGAGAGGAATTGTACCATCTGCTAAACAGCAGCTGGGAAGAAACTGCATGAGGACCCGTGAATTTCAATTCAGGAGCCTGGGTGGGGGCTCTTGCTCTGTGCCAGATCCTGTGCTAAGCAGACAGAATGACAGGAGGGACCAGATACTGGTTTCACTGTTACTGGGCTTACTCCTCAGGGCATGGGTAGCACCTAGTAGCAAAGCCTGAGTCAGAGTACTATGATCATCTGTGAACGTGTGTCAATCATCAGGATTCTTTGAAAATTCTGTTTTGGAAACTCAGGTAGTGGTTAATTTAAGTCCTTGAGGAGCTTGGCTTATTTTATACTGTATTGATTGTCACATGAAGACGTATATAAGGGTGAGGTTGGAAATGTAGCTCAGTTGGTAGAATGCTTGTCTAGCATGCAGGAAGCGCTGGGTTTAATCTACTTTCTCTGGCCTCTTATTACAAATGAAGAGTCCTCTGCCATTCAATTTGTTTTAATATCTAGCTGGGTTTTTTTTTAAGATTTTATCATTTTCTTTTGTTTTTCAAAAGTTTGAGTATGATATGCTTTGAGGATAGCTATTTATTCGTTCGTTTGTTTGTTTATATTAAATAAGACAAAGCCTCACTCTGTAACACAGGCAGCAATCCTCCTGCTTCAACATCCTGAGCGCTAGGATTATAGGTATAACTATCATACTATGATACCCTGTGGGATCTCCTTGAATTGATCCTTCTTTGAGGTCACACAGAATCTTAATTTTCTATGTTTTGTGTGTCAACTTGGGCAGGTTTTCCATTATTATTGGAATGGTTTTTGGACTCACTTTTTTTTTCTCTTCTCATTCTTGGATTTCAACCACACAAATATTTGATCTATGTTATTAATCCTGGAGAACTCTGCACTCTTCCTTTTGCTTTTGGTCTAGTTCCTCTCCGTAGTTCTTAGTAATCATCAGCTTCTGTATCTAAGTTTATTAATTCTTTCTCCCCCTATCTCCATTCTGCTATTGAGGCCATTGTAAGCTTCTATTTCAGTTATTTTACTTTTTAGTTCTAAAACTTCTATTGCATTCTCCCTCCATTATATCTTCCACTCCTTTTCATAAGCTTTCTACTTTTTCCCTTGCTTAAGGTACTTCTGAAATTATTTGTTGAGCGATTTTTATGGATTCTGCTTTAGAATCTTTATAGGGTAATTGTACTATCTGCCATGTCTGTGCTCCCATCAGTTACCTTTTCTTTCCTTTTGGCTTAAGATGATTCCATTACTGGTATGCTAAGTGATTTCCTATGAAACCTGGACACATGTTGAGAATTGTGTGATGATACAAGTTGAGAACTGTGTGATGATATTATGGATCTTATTTCAACCTATTCTGTTTTTAACAGTAGATGTGAATTTGTTCCAAAACTTACCTTTCTGTACTTCTATCACAATGTAATGTTTTCAACTGAAACACTCATTAAGGATTAAAATCATAAAAGTTTTTCTTAATGAATTACATAAGACAAAGTATGGTCAGAGTAACCATAATTTTCATGATGAGACTTGAAGGTCAAGATTTCATTCAAATTCTCAATACATCTCTACAAAATTATTTGTTTTAAATACATTTATTAAAAAATAATCTACACAGCAAAATTTAGTAAAAATTATTAAAAGTGTACATCTCCGTAGGTTTTGACAAATGCACACTATCATCATGATAATAACACAAAGTAGCTTCAGTTCTTAGATCAGAACATACAAAACATTGAAGGGTCTTAAACACTTTCAGGATGTAGCCTAGTCTATTTTCCAGGATCTCAGACTTCTTATGATCTTGCCTTTGTCCCAAAAGCCTAGAGTTCAGGTGGAAAATAAAAGAGAGTGGTTGAATCTGCCTTCATCTTCACCTCTAACCCAGATTATTCAGGATCATTTTCAACCTCTCATTCAAGGCAGAAAAAATGATATATTCTGATATCCAGGTCAGGAACAAAATCACCCCAATCTCCTTCTGCCCTACAACTCTACTATTCTGGTTAATTTGCTTAAGAAAAAAAATTATTCCAAATCTTAATGGCTTCAAACAGCAAACATGGGTCATCTAGACAGGGTTCTTGGTGAGACTGACTCAGTTGATCCCTGTGGTCAGCTGACATCTTTGCTGAGTTGCATTCTCTTGGTTGTCATTGGGCATTCCTGGAGATTGGAATTCCTGGAGGTTGGATATCTGGTGAGTGTCAGGAACCCCCTGGCTGGACCTGTTCATCTTGGCTCCACATGGTCTTTCAGGGATTCAAAACCAGTTCAAGGAGGGATGGTGGTAAGTATCATTAGACAAGCAGATTTCAATTCTTGGTACCATATCTCCTTTTATATGTTTGGTAGTTAGTATAGTGTGAGATAGAGAGGCTGGGTAGTGCTACACCGGCCACAGCATATGTGTGAATGTTAGAGGACAACAGGTTGGAGTCAGTTCTCCTGTTTCACTTTCACAAGGGTTTCAGAGATTGAACTCAGATTGCCAGGCATGACCATCAAGGATCTTTACCCACTGAGCCATCTCACTGGCCCAAAGTATTGCCATCAATATGACATCAAATGAAAACATGGTTGTGGGATTTTTCTCCTCAGTACCAGGGATTGAACCTAGGACCTTGTGCATGTTAGTCAAGCTCTCTGCCACTGAGCTACAACTCCTAGGCATTACATCCTATTTTCCAATAACCCATCAGCCTAAATATAGATGCAAGGAGTAAAGAAAGAGACTCCATATTTTGAAGAGAGAAAATGCAATGTCACATAAAGGTTTGGAAGAAATTTTTTTTTTGTGGTCATTTGTCAACAACCAACCATGTTGTGCTAGAACAAGAGACAGCAAAGCACAGAGTTAAATCTGAATGTCCTGGGCAGAAGCCTACAATAGACCTGGATAGAGCATGTGATTCACTTTCAATCTGCACAGACTCCCTTCCTAAAGAAAGCCCAAGACATCTGGGTTCCCCCAATAAACCACAGCTTTTCCAAGATGGGGAAATTATAGCTACCTGTTCACTGACCAGCCCAAGAAGGCTTTCATTTGGTACCCCACCTCTATTTTCTTATTAACAATCCATGGTACACCAAGGACATGTGTTCCAAATGCTTTCTCTAAACAAAAATCATGATACTGTTCCTCTCTTTTTCTATACTGAGGACAGCCATGGGATGAACAATTAACATGCACATTGGAATCTATCAGATCTGCTTTCAAATTTTATTTTGACTATTTATTTTGTAGGTAAGTTTGGGCAAGTAATTAAGCTTGCTAAACTTCTGTTCCTCATTTGTAATGCATGAGTTAGAGGTCTTGCACAATGCCAGGCACATGGTGCAAGATGCCTTTGATAGTGGCTCCCCCCCCTAACAGAACAAGCAGAGTCTGACCCAGAGGCAATGGTGCCCACAGCTTCCAGGCCATCAAAGACAGAAGGAGATTGTTTTCTTTGTTAAGCTTTAACATGAAGCAGACAGAACCATCCCTGTAAAGTAATTTATTTGTTGCCTCCAGGCCCATGTTGGGAAGAGCTCCCTGTCTGTTCCAGGCTGATTTTCCAAACATTAACATATGTCAAGAGCTCACAGAAAAGCCAAAGATGTAAAATTGCTCTTCACTGTTTAGGAGAAAGGAGAACAAGGAGGAACCATTCACAGTGCCAGGGAAAAAATGGGATGTAAAGACTGGACATCAAGCAGAGTGCACTGTGGCTTTTGGGTATCATGAACCATGAGCCCAAGTTGGAAGGTAAAAAAGGAGGCTTCCAAGGGGGAGTCTGGGTTTTCCCCCAAGAGAATGGTAGCAAGCATTTTTCATGGTACACTGATTATGTGCTACCTTCTTTATACCCACTCTGCTTATTTTTCTCCACATGACATTGGTATTGCCCATTTTGTAGAATGTGGAACTCATACCCACTGATAATAGGTAATTTGCCCAAGCTTGTGCAGATAGAACAGAACTGATCACAGACCCATCTGATTGCAGAAACTATACTCTTTTTCCTGGATCATTTTTCTCTATCATGGAAATACTCCTTTCAACTTGGTTTAATATTCATTTACTTATTTGTGTTTTTAGCTGTGGAGACTTGTTCATGGAACACAAAGTCTCTGTTACTGGCTCTATCTCTCTTTTTTAACTTTCTTTCAGGAGGCTGAGAAACCAAGACTCATCCAGATTAAGCAAGCTCCTAGGAGCACAGCACTGTAACGAACAGTGACATGACAGGGTCTTGGCTAGCTCACATGTATCTAGGTGTTCAAGTCAGACCTCAGTGAAACTCCTAAGTGTCTTTCTGTCCAGCACACTGATGTACCACCACTGATGTCACCACTACCAGTCTATCATCCACATGCATCCAACCTGCTGAGCCCTGAACATTTGGAGTTGTTTATCCAGATACCTTCCTTAGGTTCAGATCAAGAAGCTGAATAATGTCTTCTGTCTTCCTCTTGTGACCTCAGGGCCCTTCCTCACTTAGCTGATCTCCTTCATTCACAATTAAACCTTCACATTAGGCCTGTAAGAACTATGTGCATTGCCAAGACTATGAGCATAAATTCCATATAATCCTTGCTCTCAATGAGCTTACATTCTATTCTATGGAGTGACACAGATACAAGGGGATGATCATAGAGCAATAGGCGCTGATCACTTCTCCATGTGACTTCTGCCACAATGACGAATCCCTTCTACTTCCCGTGCAGGAAGTGGGGCATTGGCATTTACAAAAAGTTTGCTAACTGTGCTGAGGACAATGGATTAGATGGGGCACTGAAGGTGGCTATCTGTCAGGCAGGATGCTGAGAGAATCTGGCAGGTGAATGCATAGGAGGAAGCAAATGTAGAAATGCAGCAAGGAGAAAATGAAGGCAGTGGAGGCAGAAAGCATTAGGAAGGTCTTTTGAAGGGCAGAAAGCCCCTGGTGATTGATTGGTGGGGTGGAAGTTTGGGAGGGTACGGGAGAAACTGGTGGTGGTGCTGGGCCTGATTGCAGCACTCAGGTTTAGACCCAGAGCAAGGGAGGTGAGCAGAATTACATGCAGAGCACAGAGCCCTCTGCAAATGCAAACCTTGAACCAACTAATAGGAGTTTGCTGAAAAGGGGGAGAAATAATTATCAACAAGCTGCGGTTCAATACATCCCGGGCTTGTTGCTCTGATTGTCCCGACCTCTGAGATGTGAGGCACTGTCATTGACGCGAGGAGTAGAGGTTACTCTGGGATGAAGATTCACACACCTGACTGCTTTAGGCTTTTATGAAAGACAGAAAAAAAGGGGGAGGCATACTTAACTCAGAATCAAAATTGTATTAAACTTCTCTCATAACTGTGAAAGCCACGCATCTCAAAACAGAAAAGCACCCCAGGAAGAGGTAATAAAGAAACATCCTGGAAGCTCCCAGGCTCCCAGAAGTCTGCCTGTAGTGGTTTAGAGGTGAGGTCTTCAGTAGCCCACACCATCTGTGTCTCAGTTTCCCTGTCTGTTCCTCTCTGCCCTGCACATATCAAAGGGCTTTGGGAGGTCCTTGTACCATCCCTTTGTGCAAAAGGCTTTGCAACTTCTTGTAGAAAGGGCTCAATTGGTGAAGTGCCTACTGAGTTTGGCAGCATACAAAGGGGCAGCATGTGTGGGCAGGACAGCCAATGCAGACACAGGTAGATTCCTGGAGCTCACTAGCCAGCCAGCCCAGCTGGATCCATGACCTCCAGGTTTAGTGGCAGACCCAGTAGCAAAAACTAAGGAGAAAAGCCTCAAAGGAAGACACCCACACAACACCTCAGGCCTCCTCGGGTACATGCACATGAATACTCTGGGACTGCAGTAGATAGACCTCAGATGACTGAAGGAAAACAAAACCACAGATAAGGGGCAGCAGGAAAGTTGTAGGATGCAGTCTTGGACCAGCTGACGTTAAAGAAGCATCTAGTCAAATAACAGCACAAATCAGCTCAGGCCAGGAACTGTTCTCTGCCACTTTTCTATAAATCCGAACCCAGAGCCTGGGAAGAAGAGTCCTTGCTAAGTCAGGTATTTGGCTTGTATATAGTAAACTGACCAAGTAAATAGATCAGCTTAAGTGAAAGCTTAGTATAGTTTGTGAAGTAGATGGACTCTTTTCAAGTGATGTTTGCCTTGATTTCCTAAGATGCTAGCTAATAAACAATCCTTGTTATAACAGGTAAGCAGGTCGGGCATTTGGGTGGTGGTGACCAGGATTTGTTTGTTTATAAGTTAAGTAACCAGTTTCAGAATAGGTATTAAATCAGCGTAATTTTCAAGTGGGGTATTTATATATATATGCAAACAGAGAGGAGCTTAGGGACAGTCTTCATAAACAAGTGAGTGGTGTCAGTCCTACAGTACACTGAGATGGTATTATCTTTAAAGGAGAAACTGACTTTTTCTAGATGGTATATAATCATGATGTTCAAGTGTCTTACAGTCTTGTGACAGCTCTTTCACTATCTCTGAAAGATCTTACCAGCTAGACAACCATTTGATCCTGAGGGTTAATTTCAGGTCATCCACTTGATATTATTCTAGACAGTGTTTGTCCAAGGGATAGGCACATGGTAGGAGACTTACTGGGCAGTGTCTTTGCTAGGAGATTAAATGTAAAAGCCCGCAACTGTACATTAGTGACTAGGAATTGCATTTGAATGTTCATCTACCAATGAGCTCTTTACATTTTGAATGATAAAAGGCATTTAGACTTTAAGGGGTAAGCTGGCCAAAGAAGGGATAGTTAGGAGAAAGGAAACCAGGATAAGAAGCTCAATCTTGCAATCCTTTCATTATCAAGGCAGATTCCCTGTGAGATAGGCAAAGCCACAGAAAGAACTTATCCAGGAGCTTGGGGGGTGGTATTAAAAGACAATTATTAACCTCTAGAAATTACACAGCCTCATTCTAACTAACAAAGCCAGGGGAGTAGACCCAGACTTCACCAAAGTACAGAGGGACTTTCTGGCTTTGAGTCACAGGCTTTGCAGTTATAGACATCAGGGGTTCTGCTGAAGAATTTTTAAGGCTTCAAGAAACACTCACTTTCAATTTAGTTTTCCAAAGGGTAGATAAGCTCTCTTCTCTTCCCTCTCCTTCCTATTAGTAACTTCCTTAGATGGACATCAGTATTCTTGCATCTGTGTGTGGCTTCATTAGTTTTCCCCGAGAGTGTCCTGCAATAGTTCACTATGTGCCTAGTCTAATAGATGCTCAGGATGCTGGTAAAACTTTATTCCTGAATATATATGTGAAAGCATTTGAATCAATAGACTGAATAAAGAAAATCAGACCTCTCTCACAAATCCCAGGAACCCTACCTAAACCACTGAGAATTCAGGAGCCCTACCTAAACCACTGAGAATTCAAGGGCCCTACCTAAACCACTGAGAATTCAGTGGCCCTACCTAAACCACTGAGAATTCAGGGGCCCTACCTAAACCACTGAGAATTCAGGGGCCCTACCTAAACCACTGAGAATTCAGGAGGTCTACCTAAACCACTGAGAATTCAGGGGCCCTACCTAAACCACTGAGAATTCAGGGGCTCTACCTAAACCACTGAGAATTCAGGGGCTCTACCTAAACCACTGAGAATTCAGGGGCCCTACCTAAACACGGAGGGAGAGCAAATTTGACTTCTTTTCCTTAAGTTGGGAAATCCATCCTCTCCTGCCTCCAAACACCAACCCTTTCAGTTCTTCAGCCTTCAGGCTCAGTTTGGGGATTACACTGTTGGCTCCCCTCATCCTCAGACTTATAGATTTGGGAAATTTTACTATGAGCCTTCCCATACCCTAAGTCTACAAACAGACTGTGGAATTTCTTGGTCTCATTCCCTACAACAAATTTGTTTCCATAGATCTCTATCTCTTTTTCAGTACCTAACATACCTATCTTCTATCTGTCTATCATGTATCCTCCATCCAGTTGGTTCTATTTCTTTGGAGAAGCTTAATATTCTATTGTAGGTCAGCTACCTAAGCTACTAAGAGCAATAAAACAACACCACAAGCCACAGATAGTGACAACACAGGCCTTTAATTCCAGAGTTGCAGGCAGAAGATCCCAAGTTCAAAGTCTGCCTAAACTACAGGGAAAGTTTGAGGCCTGCTTAAATAACTTAGTGAAACTTTGTCTCAAACTTTAAACAATGCATATAAATAAATAAATAAAACTATCTGAAGATCCACCTCAATGCTAGGACATGAACTGTGTCCAATCCTCAATATTGAAGAAAGATAAGAGAAGGAGAAACAGAAGACAACAATTTACAGAATTGTTACATTACAAACACAATGGATAAAAGGGCCAAACATATTATGAGTATCTAGTTACACTACTCACTTTCTACCTAGACATTTTTAAAATATAATTGTGGCAATTTTTAAACAATTAGTACGGAATGTCCTTGAGTTAGCAATAAAGGCATTAGCCAACCTAGTAAAGGAAGTATGGTAAAAATAAGGTCTAGCTTCTGCTGCCCCAGTAAAAAGATCAGCTATCAATAGTCATTAGTGATTTAAAAATGAATCACTTGCAGAACAATCAGTAGAAGGGGGATAATTTTTCATGCTCAGGAAAGATGACCCTACAGGGACTTCAAAATTAACAGCAAGAAATAGTGTTGTCAATATGACACCGTTACAGTCCATAATTAATCAGATCCCAGCCCCTCTGTCTGCTGGGAAATCTCCGGAGTCTGTTCCTAGTGCCTTGAAAGATAAAGGTTGACCTTGCCTCACTTGCCTAATAATAATTTATAGATGTGTAAACATTTACCACAACAATTACAGGTCGGCCTAATGAAATTCCAGGAGCACAAGTCATGGAAGACCTGAGCATGCATCATGAATTCAGATTCAACTCTTGGGCTGGGATCTGCAAATGAATGATACCAAGGCACACCTTTTTTTTTTTTTTTTTTTTTTTTTTGATGGGCTCCCAAGGAGGGATCTGCAGCCCGGAAAGGACCTGGACTTGCCTGGGCCTGGTCTCAGATACCAGATCTTGGCTGTCCTTCACTTGGAAGTCATTTAACCTTCTTGAAACTGTTTCCTCATCTGTCAGTTGGGTGGAATGACAGTACTGGAACTTCTTTGCATGGCAGATATGAGTGCAAAAAATACTCTCATTTGTTTATTGGATAAATGATTATTCATTATCATCTCTATTCCAGAAATGTAATGTTTAAAATAATGCATGCCCTCTGAAAGGAAATGGTGCAATTTTACTATATTTGATTTGTCATTACCCATAATAAGTAGCAGTCTTATGACTACAAGAAATCTACTGTTTAGAATTTTATAGGGAGCAGGTTTATTGCCGAGAAATGCAGAGAAGTATGATGCTGGAAGAGGCACGAAGCTATCAGTTCCTCTCCCAGATACCCAGGAGACAGGTTTGTGGGCTTCAGCAAAGATAAAATAAATTAAGAAACCTTTTCTCTGAGTTCACATGAACAGAAGTATTAAGGAGGACGAGAAAGTAAGCTGAGGGTTTCACACATACCAGGCCTTTGCTGGGGAATATTACATCACATCACTTATTCCCCGAGGAATTCTATTGAATTTGTTATCCTCATTGAATAAGCAAGGTAATTGAGATTTCAAAAGGTTAGATCCAAAGAATATAAAGAAGTGGGATAGACTTGTAAATATTCACTAATGCACTGAAGGGAATTTTCAAGCATACATGACTCTCAAGGTCTAATGGCAAAATCTAAAAGGTCTGCCACTCACAATAAGAATCCCTTGTATATATAAAGACTTGGAGCCTAGGGCAAGTAAGAACATCCCTATTAAGAAAACAAGACAGGCTGGAGATGTAGCTCAGTTTGGATAATGCTTGCCTAGCACACACAAAGTCCTAAGTTCAGTCTGCAGTATCCAGTAGCCTGAGTGTGGTGGTACATGATGATAATCCCAACATTAGAGGCATGAAGGTGGGAGAATCAGAAGTTCATGGTAGGTCATCTTCAGCTACATGGAAGTGGAGCCAGATACAGGAGATCTCCAAAAGACAAAGAGAAGGGGAGGGGAAGGAAGGGGGAGGGGAGGGAGAGAAGGGAGGAGGGAGGGTAAAAGAAAGCAGGACACAGCCAGCACCAGTCAGGCTCCATGAAGGATCCATTGTATGCGGTAGACTTTTAACTCCAGGGTACCATCTTCCTGTCCCCCCATGCAGCAACTGAAATCATTAGTGAGAATATTCTGAAAAATGTCGTTCCTCTGTCACTTTGCAGGCCACAATTGTCATCTGCTTTTAGTAAAACCTGATCCTACTTTTTAATGCAAATGCAAGGCAAATACCCTGAATTCCATGCTGGAGGAACACTCTGTCCCTGATTAATCCTTAATGTGGCTCTTCAGCGAATGTACTATTCTCCTTAAGTATAAACCCCATTTGTGAAGAAAGATTTGTTCCAGTTGATTGCTTGGCTACAAATCTCATTGCTGATTTCCCCCCCCCCTCGTTACTTGAAAGAACCGAGCTCAGACCTCTGATTGTTCAGCATATTTTGAGGTAGAGAATCTTACGTTCTGATCAGTGGATAATTTCCTGAGCTACCCATGCCCTCTTAAAGCCTACCCAGATTTGGGCTGTGCTTCAAAAGACTTGTTACTGGAAAAGACCAGTAGCAACAAGTCAAGTTCCTGGATAGAGTCCCAACATGGCCACCAGCTACAAGTCACACACCTCTCTGTCCTCTATCATGCATATATTGTCAGAATTGTGTAACGTCAAATGAAACATTTACGCAAAGCACTTAAAACAGTGCCCATCCATTGTCTTCTTAAGCCCCTGCAAATGGTACCTAAAATTATCATTTTTCTTTTGGGAATGGGATGAGATACCTTGTAGATTTTCCTAGATAGCTTGCACCTGTCTCTGTGTTCCTTTAACCTGGTGTATCCCAAGTGAAGACTGAGCACTTTTTAGTGTCAGGAACCCTACTATAATTTCACCAGCCTCCTCTCATTCTGATTCACATATGAAGGACAAAAGCATGATACTGAAAAGGTGGTGTAGGTCCAGAGCCTGGACCATTCACATTGGACACTGCAGATCCTCTCAGGTATTGTTTTCTGAGCCCCTATAACTTTCCATCTTTCTTGCTTACCAATCCTTTCTAACTCACCTGCATGGCACTGAGAGCGATAAGATGATGGTGTCAGGGAGAGAGAGCATTATGGAAGGGACATGACTCTTGCTTAGGCACCATGAGTCCCGAAGAATTTTAGAAAGGGGGTTGATGAGTCCTGGCAAGTCCCCTGATTGTTTTCTGAGATAGAGAACCAAGATCAGTAGAGAGCAGCCACATCCAAGGAAGCTGTGCAAAGAGGACACATAGGGACATTCCATTTGCATGAAGTTCAAAACCAGGGTAAACATCATGGTACTGTAACTACCAATGGGAAACAGGGACTGTGGAAAGCATGGAAGAAACTGAGATAGGCATGTACTATATCTGACTGAGCCATGAAAAGCAAGGGTTTTGGGATACATGATACAATCATCCAAAGCTATTCAGTTGCATTCCCTTGTGAGTTTTAACCTTGGTTAGAAAAATGCAAAGCTGAAAAGGGTAGAATGAAACTCACAGCAACTGGCATGGGGTGAGGCAGGGCCCCATCAAGACTATTCCAAGAGGTTCCTGGTTTAAAAGGCCACATCTGGAGTGCATTCATCATCTGTCCCTTGAACAGGTGTGGTCTGGGCTTTGGGATCTCTAGGAGTTCATGCTACTCCATCGGTACCCCACATTTCACTCCTTGCTCTAATTTCATCCACATCCCCTGGTGCCTCATCTCCCAACAAGTACAAATCCTTAGCCTCCACAGAAGGGCTCTGGCTCAAATTACCTGCCAATGCTCTAATTCTTTATCCAGTAATTGATAGTTCAGTGTCCATGAGAAGATTCCATTGAAACTGACACTGGGGACGAGGCAAGGGATGCTGCCTATGGTTCCTACAATCCCCCAAAACAAGAAAGTTATGGCCTTAACTCAGCCTTTATGAGTTTTCTGGTCACTGTGATTATGTAATGTTGATGTCAGCCCCAGTCCTCTGTCTTGTTCTGAATAAACAAAACATCCCTTAGAGGCCAGATGTTATGGCAAGTGCATGTTTGTGGCCACACATTTGGAAGCCAGAGGCTGACATTAAGTGGCTTCTTCAGTTCATCTTGTTCTAGTTTGCTTTCGATTGCTGTGATAAACACCATGACTCAAAGTCACTTGGGGATGAGCAGGTTTATTTGTCTTACAAGTCATAGCCCATCATCAAGGGAAGGCAGGGCAGGAACTTAAAGCAGGGACCTGGAGGCAGGAACTGAAGCAGAGACTATGAAGGGCACCACTTATTGGCTTGCTTTTCATGGCTCAATCAGTTTGCTTCTTTGGACAACCTAGGACCAACTGCCCAGGGATGTCACCACTCACAGTGGCCTGGGTCCCCCTGCATCAATCATTAACCAAGAAAATATTCCCACTGACTGATGGAGACAGTTTCTCAATTGACTTTCCCTCTTTCCAGATGACCCTAGCATGTGTCAAATTGAGGAAAAATAACCAGTACAAACTCTTGCCTTAGTTTTTGAGACAGAATCTCTATGGAACCTGGAACTCACCCAGTGATTTGGTTACAATGACTGGCCAGCAAATCCCAGGGATTTACCTGTCTCTGTCTCAGTGCTAGGATTACAGGCACACCCAGCTTCGTTATACATACATGTTCTGGGGGATCAAACTCAGGTTCTTATGCTTGTGTGGCAAAAACTTTTCAAACTACACTTCTACAGCAGAGCTCCAGGGACTTGGACCTGAAAGGGCTTGGTGGCAGAATGAGGGAAAGACCAACACACTGGCAAAAAAGGTGGTCCGGACTGTATACTTGAAAAACCATAGCACCTGGAAGCTCAGTGTGTTTATTATATAGAGTTGAACATGAAACAGGATTGTTATAAATAGGTAGACAAGGAGATGGGGTTAAGGGGACTTAGCTTGGTGGGCACAGTCTCTGTCAAGGAGCAGTCTTTAGGCCATAAGTACCCAAAGAGAGAAAGCTATGGCTGGATATTTTCTGCACACATTGTCAACACTAATACTCAAGTCTCCTAAGGAAGACTTTGCTGTAGTAGAACTTTCCTTTTGATACCATCAATTCATAAACAATGACACAGAGACTTATAATTAATTGTGAAAGCTTGGCTTTAGCTTGTCCCCAACTAGCTCTTATAACTTAAATTAACCCATTTATATTAATCTATGTTCTACCACATGGCTCGTGGCTCATTACCTTCTGTCCATATGTCTGATTGTCTCACTCTGTGTCAGCTGGCAACTCCCACAGGCCTAGATTCATCCTCTTCTTTCTTTCACCAGAAATTTCATTTATTCTCTTCCTGCCTAGCTATTGGCCATTCAGCTCTTTATTAAACCAATCAGAAGGGGCCCTGGCAAAGACACATCTTCACAGTATAAACAAATATTCCACAATACTTTGCCATGTTCCTAAACCTATGGCTCTGGGGTCCTTGACATGGCCATTCCCATGTCAAACTATACACATTCCCTCAGAACTTCACTCACTCAGATTTCCTCCGATCCCCACACTAAACCATTTTCCCCAAGCCATAGTCTAAGTTTTCAATTTATTTTCATTAGAGTTTAATATATTTTCTTAACTCTGAGTGGTAAGAGTAGCCATTCTTGGAATTACCAAAATATAATAAATCCCATTTGACCATCATACTTTCACACTTACTAGACTCTTTGCCTGGATTTCATTTTTTTCTTTTTTGAGCCCTTTGTTAATTCTCCCCCCAAAATGGGTTGTCCCTACATTCACAAGTGTAGTTGATCATGCTGACCCTGTTTCTACCTCACAAAAAAGGCAGCACTAGTTACCTATTCATCCATCCCTCTCACTAGTCAACAGATGCTTAATATCAGGGAACACAGATCACTTCTTTAGCCTCAGAGAACACAGTAAGTGTTCAATAAACATTTGCTATGGGTAAGGAACATAAATCCAACCTTAATTTAATAGAACAGTGCTTTGCATAGACCTTCCCTTTGAGATCTGAGATTCCCTACTGAGGAGGCCCTTCTCATCTGGACTTGAAATAATTGACAATCCTCCCATCACACCTCTTTAGTGAACAAGACCTAGCAGTGATATTGAATCTAGGGCCCTCTGAATCCCCTGGCATTGGAGCAGGGAGCTTATCCCAACAACTCAGCAGTAAATTGAGGAAGTTGATAATGTCTCCAGGTTTTAAGGAGTTTTCATCCACACTAAGTTACTTTTGTTGTGATTTTTTTTCTTTCTCGTTTCTCTTCTTCTTGTTTTAATTTCAAACTTCCTCCCAAACAGGAGACATCAAAGGGAACAGTAAATAAGAAGCAGAGAGCTTTTTTAACCATGGAGACACTGTGCCCTTGCAGGGGCATTCAAGCAACAGTCTAGGCTAACCTGGAGGGCCAGCAGCCCTACCTCCAGAGCCCAGGCAGCTCTGCCAAGGATCCCAGAAAGGCCTGTAGGCAGGGTTGCCATGGTGACAGAGCTGTCACAAGTCCAGGGTCTTGCTGGGTAAGCACAAATGGATGGCATGCTGGATCCCTCTTTTCATTTGAAAATTACCACTAATTTGCAATTAGTTGGAGGAAAATTAGAGATAGAGGAAAGGGAATTGCTCCTTTCAGCAAACAACCGCAACCATGGAAAATTGACTTTTCTCCTGAGTCATGGTGGAGAGGAAAGAACAGTTGCTACTAAAGAGAACACAGGCTTCAGGCTCTGAAGTCACTGGGTCCTGGTCTTCTCTGTTGTCCTGACTGTGTGACCTTGGGAAAGTCTTTAGAGCTCCCTAGCCTTACTTTTCTCCAGCTATAAAACACAAATAAAAACACTTACCTGTGTGGTTGGTGGAGAAGTTCAAGAATAGAAAAGAAGCAGAGTCTTAAGCACCCAGTTATTGGAACCTATTACCATCATAAATTGAAGCTTGAAGTCATTCTCTGGCTGTTTTCCCTCTCTCTCTCTTTTACCATGTCTTTTGCTTAACTAATTCATTCATTTCCATTAATATTTATTTACCTCTTCTTTGTCTACATGTCTTCTAGAAACTGCAACATGTCATATCACAGGCTTATGAGCGGCTCTCAATGAGAACTGTGTCTGCCTATAGTCTCACAGGCTCCTCAGACACACTGTCTTCTATAGGACTATTCCCATCGGTACCTTTTCTGCATCCTGCCAACTGGGGTCAAGATTCTCTCTTGCTCCTTATTTGAGGATCTGAAGTTCCTAAAACTAAAATACAGAGCAATATCAAAGGTGGGGACTGTGGGAATAGTAGAACCAGAGCTCAGGTAAATCAGGAGTTCCTGAACTCTGAACTCTTCTGACAGTTTATTTTAGAGGTTCCACTGCTGTAGCTGGAGTTTTCTACAGTCCTGCCTGGCCCACAGACAGGACAAATCTTTCTCACCCACCAGTCTTGAAGCCGCTCAGACCCAACCGAGTAAACACACAGAGCTTTATATTGCTTACAAACTGTATGGCCGTGGCAGGCTTCTTGTTATCTAGTTCTTCTATCTTAAATTAACCCATTCTATTAATCTATATTTTGCCACATGGTTTGTTGCTGTGGGATGGTCTGTATGTCAAATTACTCTGATTGGCCAATAAATAAAACACTGATTGGCCAGAGCAAGGCAGGAAATATAGGTGCTACTAACAGAGAGGAAAAAAAGAAAGAACAGGAAGGCGGAAGGAGTCACTGCCTGCCGCCACCATGACAAGCAGCATGTGAAGATGCCAGTAAGCCACAAATGGCGCCCAACGTGTTGGTAAGAGTTTTCACCTAAAACCTGAGAAAAAAGATTCTAAAGCGGAGCTAAAAACAGTTCCTAATTGTTTCTGTCAAGTTAGTGGCAGCCTGCATGTTTGAGCTATTATGGCAAATTCCTGGCGTTTGCGCTCGACCTACAGTATGGCAGGAATGAGGCCTCTGCAAGTGGCACATTAAGCTGCGCCATGGATTTAGCCTTTGCTAGTACAAAACAAAAAGAGGTTTCTGGGCTACACGCTGCTTTGATAGAACCATAGACCCACTATTTCTGAGAGTTGATGGCTTTCAGAGCAGGCAGAAAACGTACCACAGCCAAGTTGGGAAGCTGAAGTAGGTGGAGCCAGCAGCCACAGTTAGCAAGAAGTCTGCCACGGCCATACAGTTTGTAAGCAATATAAGTCTCTGTGTTTACTTAGTTGGGTCTGAGCGGCTGTGGGAACTGGCGGGTGACAAAGATTTGTCCTGACTGTGGGTAAGGCTGGAAAACTCTAGTTACAGTTCGTGGCTTACCAGTATCTTACATGTTGGTACTCATGGCAGCAGCTGGCAGCATCTCCTGCCTCAGCCTTCCACCTCCCTGAATTCTTCTCCTCCTTGTCCTGCCTACCCTATCCTTCCTGCCTGGCCACTGGCCAATCAGAGTTTTATTTATCAGTCAATCATAGCAACATATATTCACAACATACAGGATATCCCACAGCACACTGCCAAGATCCTCTGGTAGGGTGCACACTCGGGATTACTTGTAGAAAACATACTGGAAGAACAAGCACCCAGTACCTTCAGTTTTCCCAGGAAACCATTCATCCTGCCAGGAGAGCTCTTTCCTCCTTGCCATGGAATTCACCATCCTTCCTCCATCAAGGATGCCCTTTCAGAGTATGGAAGAATGACTCTCATATATGCTTTCTCTTTCTGTGTACTCATTCATCCAAAATCAAGAGAGGAGCCAAGAATCAATGCAGAGGACAGAGGTAACAGAGATTTTCAGTCCAGTCACTTCTACCCTCATCCACTAGGCTCTAGGGCATCCAAATCCTACCTCTCATCATCTATCTGACCTCAAACAAGTGACTGCTAGGAGCTTCAGTTTATTCATTTGCAAAAAATAGAAAAGAAAATGAGTAATTATGACTTATTATTTCTTTGGTAAGTCCCTGCTGTTTAAATATGAATTGCAAGGTCAGGAGTAAACACTGTGCTTTTTGTAGGAAGCAGGACCCAAACTGTGAAGCAGCAGGAACTTGACAATGATGAGAGTAGAAAGGTAAAGCCCCTAGGCTTACATGAGGACACAAAGCCAGAAGGAAATCAGGACCACCATGCCACACAAAGGCATTGGCATCCCAAACAGAACTGGCTAGTAACATTTCCACCTTACCTTCCATTTAGTGGGGATGATGTTGACTAATGAAGAGTTGTCCACCCACATTGTAAGCCCCAGACAATTGTGAGTTCCATTACCTAGCATCTCGGCCAGGATTCCTCGTGCCTCAACCCCAGATTCCCGACAGACTTTCCACCCAGAGAACAGAGCAATTGGATACAGAAGTTTAATTAGGATGCAAAGCTGACTGGGTAATTAAGTCTTCCACCAATACCAGGCTGGGCTCTTAACCTAATGTTATATACCTTTTCTGTGGTATGAGGAAGGCAGAGGAGGAAGAAGGCAGAGGGGTCAAGATGAGCATGTTCAAACAACTGTTCTGCTGTGAGGTCATGGAGAGTTGATCTCATCTCTCTGAGTTCCATTTGCCTCTTTATCCAAAAATATTTACGGGATATGTCTATCCTCGATGATGGATATTGACCATTGTCAGTGCCACTGACCTAAATGATGCTTTATCTTCATAACCACAGGAATATAACACATTTGTCAAACATTAGTTCTACCAAGCACAGGAATTTACATTGCATTATTTCATTTCATCCTTAAGATAATTGACAGAAGCATTCCCATTATCACTGAATTGACAGATAGCATAATATTGAAGACTAAGTTTAAATAATTTGCCAATAGTTACAGCCCCCCTACAATGCCCAAGCCAAAATGTAAATCTAGTCCCCACCCAGAGCCATCATTCCTAACCCAATTCCATACTATCTTCTCTATCCTGGACTACTGGATGCATCTGAGAACTCCTAAGTTGCTTTGGAGCCACATTCTACAGTGATCATTTAATAGCATCACAGATTATAGGCATGACAAGTCCTAGTTTAGAATTGGTTTCCTTTTTAATAACTATCACGGTGCATGGGGCATGTGAAGGCCTAGTTTGTATCTGTCACACTAAAATGTGACCAATCTTTGATTAACACGGGTCTTCAATACTGTTGATTCTGATTAATAATTAGGTGACCACTGGAACACTTTCATCACTGCCTCCAGTTTTAAACAGCAGCTAATGTTGGCCCTTCTGCCTAGTGTGGCCTTCCAAAGTCGAAGAATCACTGATCTTCGTGCTGGACCTAAGCCAGGGCTCCTGGTGCAGGCTAATATTCTCATCTACCTCGGAGGCTAAGTTTTAAAAGAAGATCCTAAATTCAAGGCCTACATAGGCTACAGAGTGAGTTCAAGACTAGTCTCAGGAACTCAGTGAGGTCCTGTTTCAAAAGTTAAAACTTATTTTTAAAGAAGTGTTTTTAAATGGAAAAGAGGGCTTGAGGATAGAACTTAGTGGTGAGCACTTGCTGCCACACAGAACAACACAAAACAAAACAAAGTAAACCATGTCTCTTTACTTGTGGCTCATGAACAAACATTTTTGAGTGTCACACATCACCTCTGTCTTCCAACAAAGTTTCAAGCTTTGCTGAACAGCATGAGTTAAGATTGTAGTCAAAAGTTTTCTCCAGTTCTGCTCAGCCCCATTGGTCCCATCTAGTCCCGCAGCTGCTTATAAAGTAATCACTCAGAGGCTTAATGTTATTTACAAACTGTATGGCCATGGCAGGCTTCTTGCTATCTAGTTATTATATCTTAAATTAGCCCATTTCGAAGATGGCGGAGACAAGCAGACGCAGGTAGGCCTGTGGCAGCGGCCCGTGGAGGTAGACGGGTCCGGCGGCAGTGGCTGACAGGGACATTTAGGCCCAGCGGCAGCTGGCAGAGACATTCAGGCCCAGTGGCGGCCCACAGAGGTGGACAGGCCCTGCGGCAGAGATAAGCAGACGGAGGTGGACAGGACCGGTGGCGGCGGCCGACAGAGACATTCAGGCCTGGCGGCGGCCCACAGAGGTGGACAGGCCACGCAGTGGAGACAGGCGGACGCAGGTCGGCGACTTGCGGAGGTGGAAGGGCCTGGTGGCAGCGGCCGACAGGGACATACAGGCCCAGCGGCAACTGGCAGAGACATACAGGTCCCGTGGCAGTTCGCAGAGGTGGATGGGCCTGGCAGCAGTGACAAGCAGAGGTAGGTAGGCCCACGGAAGCAGCCGGCAGAAACATAAAGGGCCCATTGGGCGCCCGCAGAGGTAGACAGACCCAGCGGCAGCTGACAGGGACATACAGGCCCAGCGGTGGAGACAAGTGGACGCAGGTGGGCCTGTGGCGGTGGGCCACAGGGGTGGACAGGCCCGGGGATGGAGATGGGCGGACGCAGCTTGGAACGGGGATGCCCCTAGTCCCAACACCTGGGGAAGAGGCTATCTCCGTGGGTCGGAACCAGGGCGAGTCTGGACACTCCGTCTGGGGACAACCCAGGGCCCAACTGCTGATCCTGTGAAACCCAACAACTTGGAGGTGTTGGTGAGACTACCCTGCTCAGCTGAAACCCATCTGGGAGAGGATTCAGATGCCTACAGTTTGAAGTCTGAAGAAACAAGATCAGCTGAGGAGTTGACAAATGAACAAAACGTGACCTGGGAACACAGAAGAAGGCGCTACCCAGTCACCAAACCAGATCACGAGAATCATAAGTATATAATTCACCGACTGAAATCAGCTGTCCCTGAAGAAACAGCCCAATAGCACCAATTTAACCAAGAACCCCTACTAAACCAAGACTAAAAATTAGAACAAGAGAGGCACTCTCAGACACAGACACCACCTGCACCGCACAGAGGAAAAGATGAGTAGACGCCAGTGCAAAAATACAGGCAACAACATAAAGACATATATGGCAACATCAGAACCTAGTGATTCTACACCTGCAAGACCTAAACATACCATGACAGAAGAAACAGAAGAGATCAACCCTAAAAATGACTTTAAGAAGATGATAGAGGCCCTTAAAGAAGAAATAAAACATTCCCTCAATGAGGAAATAAAAACTTTCCTTAAAGAGGAAATGAAAAACTATCTTAAAGAGGAAATAAAAACTTTCCTTAAAGAGGAAATGAAAAACTCTCTTAAAGAGGAAATAAAAACTTCCCTTAAAGAGGAAACGAAAAACTCCATTAGAGAGGAAATTAAAAACTCCCTTAAAGAAATGGAAGAAAAAACGAACAAAAAATGGGAAGAAATCAAATCAAGCCAAGAAAAAGCAATTAAACAGATGAAAGAAACATTCCAAGATCTGAAAAATGAATTTGAGACAATAAAGAAAACACATGCTGAGGGAATGCTGGAAATAGAAATCCTGACAAAACGAACAGGAACTATAGAAACTAGCATAACCAACCGATTGCAAGAGATGGAACAGAGAATCTCTGACACTGAAGACATGATAGAGAAAATAGATTTGTCAGTCAAAGAAAACACTAAAGACAAAAAAGTCATAACACAAACGTCCAGGAAATTTGGGACACCATGAAAAGACCAAACCGAAGAATAATAGGGATAGAAGAAGGAGAAGAATACCAACTCAAAGGCACAGAAAATATATTCAACAAAATTATAGAAGAAAACTTTCCTAACCTAAAGAAAGAAATGCATATGAAGATACAAGAAGCTTACAGAACACCGAATAGGCTGGATCCAAAAAAAAGTCCCCTCGTCACATAATAATCAAAACACTAAACACACAGAACAAAGAAAAAATATTAAGAGCCGCAAAGGAAAAAGACCAAGTAACATATAAAGGTAAACCCATCAGAATAACACCAGACTACTCAATAGAGACTATGAAAGCTAGAAGATCATGGACAAATCTCATACAGACACTAAGAGACCACGGATGCCAACCCAGACTATTATACCCAGCAAAACTCTTAATCACCATAGGCGGAGTAAACAAAATATTCCAGGATAAAACCAGATTTAATCAATACCTGTCTACAAACCCAGCCCTACAGAAAGCACTAGAAGGGAAAATTCAACCCAAAGAAGCTAAACACATCCATGAAAAATCAAGCAATAGATAATCCCACACCAACATACACCACAGAAGAAACAAGCTGGTGTAGCTATCCTAATATCTAGAGAAAAAGGATGTTTCAAAAGAGAAGAAGTCTTGTGGCAATGCTTCAGTGGTCCAGGTAACTACCAGAACTCAGAAAAGTTGGTTGAACTTGGGATTGACTGGGAGGCCAAAGATTTAAAAAGCAGAAGATTCTCTCAAGACACAAGTTGTGTGATAATAGTGTGTTTTGTGTGTGTGTGAATGAGAATTTGTAAATGTTGAATTCTAGGATTCGAAAATTATTGTCAGTGCAGATTAAGCTGCAAGTATTTATGCTTTAAAACTCAAATTATAAAGCTAGTTACGTCTTTCTAACAACTAGTTTTAATGTTTATGAGCATATTTTACCTACATTACCTTTTCAGGATGTTGAGAAAGATGCATCACAAGCAAAGGCTGGAGGCTAGGGGCTAGATGGTTTTGAGGAAGAGGTCTTGGTGGACTCTTTCATAGAGCAAAGGGAAGCAATGCCTTCTGGGAAATGAGCTAAGTTTTAATCTAGTCTTTAGGATTAGAAGTCAAAAACAAAAATATTAAGGAAAGGAAAACCTAATTGATCTTTGAAGTATTGTTATGTGGAATTGAGTGGGACTTTTGAGGCCTTTCTTCCAGAAAACAAGGACTTGGTTGTCACCCTATATTAGGCCTAAACCTTGGTGCCATGTAGTTGTACTTAAATCATTTCAATGGAAAGTGTCTTAGTGATTGGAACTTCTAGTGCAGTTTGGAGTTCTTCCATTTGAAAAATGTGATATTTGCATGGGATTGTTTGAATCTTGTTTTTTGGTCCCTCCCCATCACCACTCTCATAGTCTGAAGGTAGATTTTTCTCTTGATAAAGGAACAAAAAAGGTGAACATCTTGTTTGTAAATAGGTATCTAGTAACTAGTGGTAAACTTGAAATGGTAGAATTCTTTAAAGCCCAATTCTAGATAGCCTTAAGAAAATATATCTTAATTACTTTTGAACCTATATTCACCTTGTTTTTTTCAAATATCTTAAGTTATATTTTCTTTTTCAGAGCTGCTTCTTATTTGGGGCTACTTTTTTTTTTTTTTAATTGAGGCGTAATTCATAAAAGGGTATATTGTTTTGATGAGACTTTTTACAACTGTGGCTGGATGTCTTTCTTTAGTCTTCCAAGAAGGGCCATTTTACTTTTTTAGAGTTACTTTTTAAAGTCATGAGGTCAACAACTTGGACTACTATGCATGTAAGTGCTAATGCAAATTAAAGCCCAAGTTGACCTCCAGCAGCAGTTCATTCCATGTTGACAGTGAGAGAACACTTTGCCTGTTAAGATACTGTTACTCGTGGACTGAAATGCTGAAGAAACCCCTCCCCCTATTTTGTTTTTTTTTTTTTTTTTGCAAAAATCAAGGTATATTCTAGGGTTTCCTGGTTGACCTCAACAGATAAACTGAGATGATAGTCTTAGTTCAGAAATTATCTGAATGTAGATTTACAGTCTACGTGTACAGCTGGCTAAGTGAGATCGCTTTCACAGTTCTGCATGTATCCCATTGGCTCCCCATTAGTCACTGAACTCTTAAAACTGGTATTGTAACATTATTACAATGTTTTGCGCCAATTTTATAAACTTTACAGTACAATATGTGTTCCTTTTCTGAGGCAAACCAAAGGTATATTTCTCAAGGTTCTGCTGCTATCAGCAGTGTTGATGGAGGATTTTTTATACATTTGTAATAGATAGAAATAAACCAGAAAAAAAAGAAGAAAAAAAAAGTGGTGGAGGAAAAAGGGAACACTGCAAGAATACTCAAAAGGGCTGAGAGTTGCAAACGCCAAGATTGGCTTTGCATAGTAAATGGAATAGAACAGCTCTGAACTATAGCTTACTTTTCCTGGTTTGGTCTGACAGAATGATTGAATGCTTTTGTACAAAAATCAGAGCCTTAAAAACAAGGATTTGGTGAGATTGTAAAATGGTGTGCCACTTTGGCAAAACAGTCTGGTGGTTGGTCAAAATGCAAAACATTGTTACTCTGTTACTCAACAATTCTACCCTTAGGAATATAACCTCAAACTACTGAAAATGTGCACCTATGAAACATGTACATGAAGGTTTACAGCAGTGTGTTGCTAATAGTAAAAAAGTTAAAACAACTCAAATAGCTATCAAATACTGGAGAGAAATAAAATGTGGCTTATTCATACAATAGAATATTATTAAGACATAAAAATGAATGAGAAACTGACAGATTAAATGACTTTGGTGAACCTTCATAATTTCATTTGTAGATCTTTCCATTTCTAATTTATAAATACATTTGGGGTTATAAATTATAAATGTACTGCCTCCTGTCAACATTGTATACTTCTATTTGATGATTTCTGTGTCAAACATTATATGGAAATGTTTCCAAGTATTTTCTGTATTAACTGTGAATGAATAGAACAAAATAAATTGCCTGTGATGGAAAAGAAAGAAAGAAAGAAAGAAAGAAAGAAAGAAAGAAAGAAAGAAAGAAAGAAAGAAAGAAAGAAAGAAAGAAAAAAAGAAGAAAGAAAAAAAAAGAAAAAAAATTAGCCCATTTCTATTAATCTATAAGTTGCCATGTAGCTTGTGGCTTACCAGTACTTTTACATCTTGATTCTCATGGCGGCAGCTGGCAGCATCTTCTGACTCAGCCTTCCACTCCCCAGAATTCACCTCTCTGCTTGTCCCACCTATACTTCCTGCCTGGCTACTGGCCAATCAGCATTTTTTATTAACAATTCAGAGCAACACATTTACAGCATACAGAGCGATATCCACAGCACAAGATTAAGAAAGGCCTTCAACTGTGTACTTCTTTGCCATTTAATTTGACAAAAAGACACCCCTTAAATGCTTGTGGCAACCATGATCCACTAACCAGGCTGAACTGCAGAATCTGCAAGTAGAATCAAGGGGATCCCTTGGTGTCCCCACTGTTTTACTGGCTCGGCATCTCAGATACGAAATCCTCATGCCTTCATGTTGGTGCTTAATTTGTCCTTGTCGAATGGGTCTATAGAAACAATAGCTGCTGTTTCTCAAGGTGATACTTTATGATGTCACTCTGATCCTAGCTCTTCAAAGACCATGGGCATGTTTTATAATCTCTCCATACCTAGTCTACCACTCAGCAGAATACATTGTTTTAGAACAGATATCTTGATATATAATCCATACATTATATAATTCATACATTTAAGCTATATAATTCAAAGACTTATAGTGCATTTACAGTATAGTGTACTTTGTACATCCATCATCATAATCAATTTTAGAATATTTTCATTACCTCTCTGTCCTAGTTTCATGTCTATTGCCCTGATAAAATATTCTGACAAAAAGAAACATATGGGAGAAAGTACTCTATTCTAGAGTATAATTCTCATTTACATACATCACAGTGGAGAAGTCAAGGCAAGAACTTTAAAGAACAAGTCACATCACTTTCACAGTTAAGAGTAGAAAGCAGAGGATAAATACATGCTCACTTTCTTGTCTGATTGCTTGTGCCTAGCTTGATTTCTTCACTCTTAAGCAGTTCAAAAACTCCTCCTAGGGAATGATGCCTCCCACAGCAGGCTTAGTTTTCCTACATCAGTTAACTTAAGACAACCCCTCCCACAGATGTGCCCACAGGCCAAACAGTCTCTCATTGAGATTCTCTTCCCAGATGATCCTAGGTTGGGTTGACAATTAAAGCTAACCATGACAACCCCAAACCTACATAATATTAGCTATCATGTCCTCAACCACTCCTCCACTAGATAACTAATCTAGATAACCATTAATTTATATTCTATTGCTATACATTTGCTTAATCTAAACATTTCACATAAACCTAGCATATAGCACATGGGCTTTTGTGAATGGTTTCTCTCACTATGCATAATGTTTTCAAATCTCAGTCATGTTGTGTCATGTAACTTTATTTCACTCATTTATTTTTTGTTTTGTTTATCTGTGAGGGTGATGTGTGTGTGTGTGTGTGTGTGTGTGTGTGTGTGTGTGTGTTCCAGTGTGCAACTGTAGGAACATGTTTGCCATGGCATACATGTAGACATATAAGAACAGTCTCAAGTGTCAGTCTTCATCACCCACCTTATTTGAGACATGGCCATTTTGTTGTCTTCCCACTGCATTTGCCAGGTAATCTGGCCTACAAATTTGATTGATGCTGGGATTATAGACATTCATATTCCATGTCCAGATTTTATATGAAGAGCCAGGTCCTCAGCCTTGTGTGGCAAGAACTTTTACACACTGAATCATGTCCTCAGCATCCTATTCTTTTGTATTTCCAAATAATATTCCATTGAATAGATATATCACATTCTGTCCATTCATGGGTTAGTGGACATTTGAATTGTTTGCACTACTGTGCTATAATGACTAATGCTGCTATAATAATTTATGTACAAGTTTTATATGAACAGGTGTGCATTTATCCTTAATAAATTCCTAGAAGTAGAATGGCTTAAATATGTGGTAACTCTATCACCTACTCACCAGAGGGACTGCAAGAATATTTTCTAAAGTGTCTATAACATCTTAATACAATGTTTTGAGATTTATACCTTTTTTCAGTGAGTTTTATAGTTTTAGCTGTCACATTAGCTATTAGATTTATTTGAGTTACTTTTTGTAAGTGGTGTGAAATAGGATATCCAACTTCTTTTACATGTGGATATTTTTTTCTCCACACTGAATGGTCATAACATCATTTCCAGAAGCCCATAGGATAATAATTGAAAACTTGCTTTATGAAAAATTTTTACCATCTCAGGCTGCCTTTACATTCATTGGATCTCTTCCTAATGTCCTTTAATGATACTTTATAGTTTTCAGAGTACAAAAATTTCATTTATTTTGTTAAATTTATTCTTCGGCATTATATCCCTTTTGATACTATTTTAAATGGAATGCTTAAACCCAATGTAGTATAAAAGTGATAAGAGTGGACGTCTCTGCTCTTAAAGGGAACATTCAGTCTTCATAATAAAGTATGATATTACCCATATTTTATTAAGACAGATGTCCTTCATCAAATCAAGAAAATGACCTTCTATTTGTTGAGTGTTTTGATTGTGAAGAGGTGTTGAATTTTGTCAAATTTTTGATCATGTGCTTCAAGACCTTCGTTTTATTGATGTAGTATATCACACTAATTGATCTTTAAATGTTAAACCAACTGTGAGTTCCTAGAAAAATTCTCACTTGATCACTGTGTATAACCTTTTTTACACATTATTGAATTTGGTTTGTTACAATTTTGTTAAGGGGTTTTACAACTTATAGCGAGATATTAGTCTGTTTTTCTGGCAATATCTTTGTCTGGCTTGGGTATAATAAAAGTAATGCTGACCTCTCAGTGTGAGGTGAAAATTATACTACTTTTAATTTGTGGAAGTGGTACAAATACTTGTCATTAATAATTTAAATATCTAGTAGCATTCACCCATGAAACCTTCTGATGCTAGGCAGTTTTTATAGGAATCTTTTTTATTACTAACTCAACCTTCTCATGTGTTAAAGCTTTTTATGACCTATTTTGTTTTCTTAGTAAGTCTTAGTAGTTTGTGGTAGTTTTTCTATTTCTTCCAAGCTTTCTGCACTGTTGACCTGCAGTTATTAATAGTATAACTTTATACACTATTTTTCATTTCTCATTTTAGTAATTTGAATCATTCTAATAGATATTTGTCAATTTTACAGGTCCTTTAGATGAAATAACATTTTATTGTGTTGATTTATTTCCCTGGTCTTTTTCTACGCTTCACTTTTTATTAACTTCCAATTCTTAGAGGCTCCTTCCTTCTGCCTACTTTTATAGTTTTCCAATTGCAAAATGTTCACTTGTTTTGTTAAATTTATTCTTCAATGTTTTATTTATTTTGATAATATTTTTAAGGGAATGTGTAGCTTAAATTGTACAGAAGTGAGGAGAATGGACTTCTCTACTTATGTGTATGCATGTGTGTGTGCATACACAGTGCATATAACAACTAATAAAAACAGAGGTCATGAATTTGAAAAAGAGCAAAGGGAGTCATATGGGAAATTTTGGAGGGAGGAAAAGGAAGAAGGAAATGATCTAATTATACTACAATCTCAGAAAATATGTGCAGTAATCATCTGGCACAGGAACCACCTAAACAGCCTGAATGAAAGAAAAAAGTGTGACAAATTACTCTGAAAAAAAAATATGGAAAGCGTTCAGTCTTCATTGTTAGGTGGCTTAGTTAAGTAACCTAGTTCATATGCAGCTCAGTTCACTTTGCTGTCTTAACTGTCTTCAGATGGAATGGTGGAGCTTTTCCTTGCAGCCTCTCTTGCTTACATCTACACACACCTGCAACTATAAATTTCCATCTAAACCCTGATCAATTAGCACTCGTAAGTCTTGGTATGTTGCGTTTCCTCTTCCGTTAATTACAAAGTGTATTCTGATTCTGCTTGTGATTTGTGTTTGAACCACCAGTTATTTAGTAGTAACTCAGACTCCAAACATTTAACTCACCTTCATATTATGTAAATTTTTATTTTTATTTGTGGTGTGTGTGTGTGTGTGTGTGTGTGTGAACACACAGGCAAAGGTGCCAGTGGAGGCCAGAAGAGAGCATCAGATCCCTTGGAGCTGGAGTTAAAGGTAATTGTGAGCCACTCAACATGGATGCAGGAAACCAAACCCAGGTCCTCTGTGAAGGCAGGGAGAGCTCTAAGTCATTTTCTACACACACACACACACACACACACACACACACACACACACATACACACACACACATTCAATGTCTGTAGATCTGTGAATTTCACAGGCTAATTTCTTTTCTTAATTTATAATTTCATTCCACAATTACCAAACAGTATATTTTGTATAATTTTAATCCTTTCTACATTTATAAACACTTGTTTGTAAAACAGAATACAGTCCATACTAGAGAATTATCTGAGTTTGAAAACTGTATATTCTGATGTTTCTGGATGGAGAGTTCTTCAAATGTGTATGGGCCTCATTTACAAGTCATGTTGTTTAATTATTTCACAGTTTCTGAAATATAGTGTGTAACACAAATTGCTAAACAGTCTTGTTAATAGAAAAATCCAGAGCCAGATATTGGGGTAAAAGCTGAAATGTCAGAGAAAGAGAACAAGCCAGCCAACCTCACCTTGCCAACTCCTCAGCTGATCCTATTTCCACGAATCCTCACACTGGAAGGCTCTGAGTCCTCATCCCTGAGGGTCTCAGTTGAACTGCTGCTCAGTTCCTGTCTCCTCACGCCTTATATACCGTTCTCCACCCAGCCATTTCACTTTTAGGATTAAAGGCATGTGTGCTCTCCAAGCAAAGGCATGAGATCTCAAGTGCTGGGATTAAAGGCGTGTGCCACCGCTGCTTAACTCTGTTCCCAGTGTGGCTTTGAACTCACAGAGATCGTTAGATCTCTGCCTCCCAAGTGATAGGATTAAGGGTGTGTGCCACCACTGTCTAGCCTCTGTGTCCAATCTAGAGACTGGCTCTGTCCTCCGATCCCCAGATAAAATTATTAGGGTACACTATATCACTACAATAGTGACTTGAAATATACCTAGGTTATTTCTTTAAGATTGGTACAATGTACCTTTTTCCATTTCTTACTTTAGTAATTTGGGTTCTCCATTTCTTTTCTTGATGGGGTTTTGACATCTACAAATTTTATTTTTAATTGTTTCTCTCCTGAAGCTCAGTTGTTAGGTCTCTCTCTCTCTCTCTCTCTCTCTCTCTCTCTCTCTCTCTCTCTCTCTCTCTCTCTCTCTTTCCTGTGTGTATGAGAGAGACAGAGAGGAGAGAGAGAGAAATAAACAGAAAGACAGACAGAGAGAGCTTATATATGTGACTTCCTTGTGGACTGACCTTCACACCATTATCACATATTCCTCTTGGACTTCCATAACATTTTTGAGGGCTTAAGTCTAATTTACCTGAAATTCATTAGCCACTCCACTTTCTACATTTATGAGTTAAATGACTTAATCTATTTGAATCACATAAGGCAGCATACACCACAGAGAGAGTGTTTAGTAAATTTTAGCTAACACTATAAACAGTGAAAGATTATCAGAATGGCCAGTCATGCTTGATATCAGCTAAGCCTCACCATTTCCAGCCCTGGGGTTCATATACTTCTCTATATTTCATAGAAGAAAATGGAGGGGAAAAAAGTCCAAACAGATTACCCAAAATGCTATGGTCCTGAGGATGATTCTGAAAGTATCTGTCTGATTCCAAGTCTCATTCTCTCTTCTAAGGATTATGCCTCAGACAACATGACAAAGAGCTTGTCTATGGGATATTAATGCCAAAACCTAACTGAAGACAGGTAGTAGTGGTCAAGAACCTGGTCTTAGAACAGGCAAGGTAATGCATACCTGTAATTTCCTGTGCTTAGAAGGCTAAGGCAGAAAGGTCATGAGTTCAAGGTCATCTTGAGATATACAGAAACTTTGCCTAAATATATAATAACACTAATTTGGAGGCCATGAGAATTTGGAGTAAATCCTGGGTCCAGCCATTACTCACTAAAGGACCTGCAATAATTTCTTTACCCTTGGCATGGCTTAGTTTCCTCACCTGTTAAATGGGGATGTTGATGGTGTCTCCTCCAAAAGTCATTATGAGGGCTAACAGTGAAGGTGTTACACTTTTTGGCATCTGTAGATGGGCTGATGAAAAGTGACTGTCACTAAAATTATAATAATGGTCACTATTATGATGGCTAGGTAAAGAGAGAAGGTTCAAGAACTCCCGTAAGGTGGAGAAGAGGAAGACCTGCAGGCACTGGGGGAAGAAACAGTACCCTTGGATGCTGGAGCATCTGATGCATCCAGAGAACCCTCACCATTCTGGAAAGATAGAAAGAATCCACATGAGCAAGGATATAACTGGGCTAAAGAGGAACGGAACTAAGGCACCTGCACAGGCCAGTGCTTAACAGGCAGGGAATGGGACATGAGCTTGATGCTCCCCTTCGGCCTGACTCTCTTTGAGTGTTCTCTTAAATTTCCATAAAAGTGGAAGCACTTCAATAAAGCAAGAACAGATGGCCAAGATACTGCTACCTCACTACACAAGGACCCACCCTGGCTTTACCAATGCTTCTCACCTGTCCCTCTTGCCTTTTTCTCTGATGAGCTTCTTCAGAGACCATCTGCTGAGTGTTAAAAGCTCCATGGGGTGCAGAGGGCTGATTTGGGAAAGAAACATCCTGGAAAACTAAAGTTTCCCTTCAGTTTCATGATCTCCTGAGGATATGAATTTCCTCCACGCGGGACTGTTATGGTGTCTTGAGTCTCAGCCAGTGACAAAGGATCACATGATCCCTCTGAGATGGGGGAGGGGATACGAGGAGGTGCTGAAACTTTGTAATGCTACTCTGGAGAAAAGGAAACCCTGGTGTCATCACCCAACCTTTCTTTCCTTATCAACTCTGCTATTATGATCAGGCCATTCAGAGCACCATGACCTCCAGACCATGTGAGCTGGGATGCATCGGCATGTCGAGCTCCGCTCTGCTTACCTGTGTCCGGTGATTCACAACTATGACTTCAACCTGTGTCTTGGTTGTTTGCTTGTGTTTTGCTTTTTTTTTTTTTTTTTTTTTTTCACAGTTTGTAGAATCCAAGTGAGGCTTTAATTTCCACAGGTCACAAGATCATAAGTGAAACTGTTACCACTTTCAGTGGAGAGGCATGGGGCACAGGGTAGTTCAATGTGACTGGTAAACAAGCCAGATGTGGCAAAGAGAAATCTGGGGCACAGGTCCATCTCAAAACAAGGGGGAAAACAAAGGGAAGGAGGCCAGGCCGGTCCGGTCCGACATGGTGAAAGGCAGGTGCAGGCTGTTTCCAACCTTTAGGATCTAGGTTAGTTGATACTGGCGTTTAGTCCACTCCTGCTGTTTGTCAGAAATTCTTTAGTGTTTCATTGCTCTGTAATCCCTGCTGGGCCCCTCTAATGGGTTTGTCTATTGTGGTAGCCTTTTGTCCTGTAACACATCCTCAGGACTGTCACTATATCCAAGGGAAATGTTTGTCATGGCTCAGAATTTCAGAGATCTTGGTCCATTATTCATTGACTCCATTGATTTGGGGCCCATGGCGAAGTGGCCTTGCACAGAAGAGCAAAAGTGCTCACTATGTGGCCTGGAGACAAGAGAAAGACCAGAACCTGATCTTTTTCTTGAGGCCTTTTCAATGGTCTGAAGTCCTGCCACTAGCTCCACCTCTTAGAGTGTCCAAAATTTCTCACTAGCTCTCCCTAGGGAGGAAGCTTCTCTCACCACATTAGGGGATGCTTTAGAGGACACTTCAGGGGATGCTTAGGGTCTAGCCTGCCACATGTATTTTCATATTTTATAGGTGAAAGTGAGACATGGCTGTTTACAAATTCCCATTCTAGCCTTCATAGCACACTGGAGGGTGATACCTTCTAAGGTCTGGCTCTTAGGTGGCTGAGTTCTATCCAGTCAAACTGGCTGAAAGATGTGCTCCCTGTTTCTCCCCCACCCTGAGAAGCTCTGTGCTTCATTCTTCTTGTATGCTGGCTACATGCAAAAGATAATGCGCCGATCTCAGAGGCTTAGAGCACTGGACAGAATCCTAGATAACAGAGCACACCTGGAGGTAGGGCCCTTGGCAGATGCCCAGGAGACACAGCTCTCCGCATAATCTTCTGGGAGACACATTTCTTTTCTTTCCTGTGGTGGGCCTCAGTTCCCCTTTCTGTACAAACTAAGGGTGTGGCTAGATGACATGCAAGATTCCTCCACACCTGCCATCCAGAGGTGCTGTGTCCGTATAAGAAGGGAAGGAACAGAAAGGCACTAAGGGTTCCTCTCCTTTTCGGCCCTTGCTGGCACTCTAAAAGACTATGTGATACCTCTGTTTAGAAATCAGTAGAAATGTTCAGGACCCAGGAATGGCGTATGGTACCCTTCCTGGGATCCCCTGTGTTAGCATGATTGGTAAGTACATTTTCACCTCCAATAAGCATGGACCACTTACCTCTCTCTCCAAGAAAGGTATTCACTCAGCTGACAGAACACCTCCCCTGTGTGAAGTCCCCTGCCTCCTGTGGCCCCCTGTGGCACAACACTCTGGAGGCATGTCACTAAGAGAGGTTTGTCTCCCGTCCTTTGGACCTGGACATGCCTACTGGACAGTGACGTTTTATTTTCCACTGAGGCTCACAACTGGTTTTACTATGCTTCAGTCCCTGGAGACCTGTAGAAGCAACAGGAAAAAAAAAAATCTACAGCTGCCTGCTAGGGCCATGGAGACCATTTCTGCTGCCAGAGTCCTAAACAAGGGACATGCCTGGCTTCCTAAACCCTCCTGATTATTTGTTGGTGGTGTTATTTCTCTGCCCATTCCCGCTTCCTTGTCTCCTTCCCATGAATATCTGTCTTTAGCACTCACTTCTCCAGAGGCATTTGTCTGCTGGGAAAATAGCAGCTGACAGCAAAGGTCACCGCGACCAGGTCTGACTCGCTGCATACAAATGTGCCTTTTAGCGGTGGGCCCTGCAAAGATGGCCCAAGTCTTATTATTGATAAATCCTTGAAAAGACTCTAATGTATCTTCATTTCAGGGAAAACAACTGCCTTCAAGGTTGTACCGAGAAAATAAAGCAGGCGGCCAAGTGACGGATTCGAGAAGTTGGCGTTTTCCCGAAGATTAAAAGATAATAACACTTCTATTAGGATCACTCGGCCACGCTGTATTGATCTCATCAGGGAAGCCACTGCAGGTCTCATATGAACAGAGCGCGTCCTGGAATTAATCACGAGGGTTTTTATTATGGTTCATAGGGCGTTTCATTCAAGCCACATCGTTTGCAATATTTATGATCCTGCTCCCTGGCCATCGTTAAGAGCGAGTGAGAGAGCGAGTGAGGCTGGTGGAGCTGAGCCTGCCGGGATAGAACACAGAGTCATTCTTCAAAGGTAAGTCTCATCCAAACTGGGCACACAAAACCCATCATGTTTTGATTTACATTTTAATTCGAGGAACAGGCTACATGCTGGAATGGAGGATTGGGGCAATGGAAATCCCACAATCACATCCAGGCCCTTTCCAACCAGAGGTACCACCTCTAACAAGCTTCCCTCAGTTTCCAGACCTGTAGAATAGGAGCAACAGAACCTACACCTGAAGGCAACGGGAGGAGGAAATAAAACAGCATGCACCACATACAAAGCCGGGCTTGAATGGTCTCTCAGAAACAACCACTGCTCTTCTCATTGGAAAACTTCCCTGACCAACCTAAGCAAAACTCCCAAGGAAAATGGGCTGAATGAAATCTCGAGCTGATGATGAATGTGGGTGGGTTTCATGACTAGTGGAAGCCTGGGCTGTAGCTCTCCTGCTGGATTCCCTTGTGCAGCCACTGGTGGACTACTCGGGCCATATCGTGTAAGCCAACCTACTAAACCACCTTTGTAGTATAAGTCTGTTCTACTGGTTCAGTCCAAGAACACAAATAAGCATTGATGTTGACATTTTAAAATGTATGTAGACTAGTTTTGTTCCTTAATGTATGTTTATCATAGAAATGCCCCCTGCTCACTTGAAAAGGGTTCCTCTGCTGTGAGGTGCGGTGTTTTATGTATTTTAGGTGTAGGTGGCTTGTAGAACTACTTGAGGGTCCTATAACAAGACTGAGCTAAAGCTCGGTGCTCTATCAATTATTGTCTGTAGAGCTATTGGATTTGTCCCTTACATGTTAGTGTCCAGGCCACTGGGAACTCAGTCATGGTATGCTGTGTATTTTGCTTCTCCCAGGCTTTGGTTTGGTGTATGGGTCACATCTACACATGCACAGTTAGCGGTGGCCCTAGGAGTTAAGATATAACTTCATTGGATCCTTGCTTGGGATCTCTCCATGGACTTCTAGACATTCAAGGTCCTAGGTGGGTTCTATTCAGAAAACTGGGGTGTTAATTTCTCTCTTGTTTCATACTTGATATTGAGCATATCTTGAGAGAAGAGCAGGGAGAGGAAAGGTAGCGTGGAGAGACAGGGGTAGGGAGCAGATGATGAGAGGAGAGCAAAGTGGACTGTCCCCACAACCTTGGGTCCAGAGCCAGTCAGAAAGCAAGCTACCCAGCCTTGGGGTTTACATTCCTGCCTGTTAGCCTGCTGCCATCATCCATCACTGCTGTGGACACCATGGTGTTTTCTGAGGGCTGGAATAGGAGAAAAGAGTAAAACTAAACACCCCTTACCATTTCCTCCATCCTCTCAGATAAGAACTCTGATTCCTGCTCCATGGACCAGTATGTTAGTCATCTCAGGCTCCCCTATCAAAATGCCCCAGACTGAGTGTCCTAAATAACAGGCATTCTATTTCTCATATAGGTTATTCCCACAGCCCTGGAGGCTACATATACATGATAAAAGTATCCTTGGGTTAGCTCTAATGAGGCCTCTCTCCTAATGGGTATCTGTTCATTATGTCCTACTGGCTTTTCTTCTCTGTCATTCAAGGGGTTGAGGAGGAGGGTACCAATGCTTTCTGGTATCTTCTCAGAAGGCCACTATTGTATTGAAGCCCCATTTTTAAGAGCCCATTTAAGTTGAATTAATTCCAAAGTGGCAGCATTTCCCAAACACAGCCATACCAGGGCTTTGGGCCTTTAGGGTTTGCATAGGCAATGTCCTCTTACAGGCTTACGTGTTGGAGACGTGGTCTTCCTGCTGATGGTACTATTTTGGGAGGTGTTAAGAATTTTAGGAGTTGGAGCCTAGCATGGAGGAAGTAGGTGACAGAGGTTGAATCTTTGAGGGACATATCTTGACCAGAGCTTTTCTTGATCCCTCTGTTTCCTGGCTATCATGGTGTTAGAAGTTTTCACATCACACCCTTCTCCTGACATGATGATTAGCCTGACTTCAGGCTGAAAGCAAACAAGTCCAGAATCATCCACAGAAACCTGTAAATGCGTGGGCCCAAATAGGTCTTTGCTCCTTTAAACTGTTTCTAACAGGAAATTGGCAAAGATATACACACACTCTAACACAGTGGTCTCACCATATAATTACTTTGTAGGGGAGAGACACAAAGAAGCATTGTATAAAAACTACAAATAGAAGCCTTCTCTTGGAACTCTTTCTGTCCATTCCAATTGCATTCTTATTGATTTTTGGTTGGCTTAGAAAAACAGTCCAGGAGATAGTGGAGGGGAGAAATAACAAACAAAAATAAATAAATAAATAAATAAATAAATAAATAAGTTTCAATAGAAACCCCAGAAAATTCATTGCTGCTTGAGTGGAACTTAAATTTTGGTGTTTCCCTAAACTCCTCTCTACATTTACAATTTCAGTAGAAAAATCACTTCAGTTATTATTGAAAAATTAAATACAAAGTGTTCATGAAACTCAGCCATGCCATAAATGAAAAGTAATTTACAAGAATATCAACTCCACTTTCTTTTTAATAAATTACTAAAAATAACAAAAAATACTATCAACATAAGAATATATTAACTTAGGATTACCCAGAATACTACTCAGGAGAATAATTAGTACACTCATAAAAGCAGGCTAAATACACAGTAATCACACTTAGTCAACAGGTCTGTGGGCATCTGCAGAAGTGAACACATCAAATTTTATACTTGCATATGAAGATCTGTAAATAGCAAAGGTTGTGCTTGCCAGCCTTGAGTAGAAGTCAGCCCAGGGAGGGCCACTCAGCCCTCTTCTAGTGTCCTCTAGCCTCCACTTGCACAGCATCACCACTGTGTGCAGATGAGCGGCAAAGTTTGAGAACAATAGGGGCAACAGTAGCTCTACTGTCCTTCCCCTTCCGTCCAGCAGTGTATCCTGTGGACACTCGTCCTTGTGTGAGCTTGCCATGCCCACTGTTCTCCCCACTCAGTAGCATCGCTGGCCTCACCAATGCTGATGTGCGGGAGTGAAGTTGGTGGGTGATGAGCTGCAGTCCCCCGAGCCCATTCCTGTGTGGAGGGTAAACCCTGAAGTGGGCACAGCAATGTAGGAAGCACATGAGCGCTTCCCATAGACCAGCACAGTGCCATTAGGCTTGCCCCCGTGAACAGGTGATGTTGAGCCTGCAAATCCTAGTTGAGCTGTGCTACCACTAGCAGCTAGTGAGGTGAGGCCAATTGCTGCTGTGGAAGTGGATGGATTCCTCAGAAAGACACAGCCGTTAGGCTGAGGCCCATTTAGCAGTGCGGGAGTGGACTGAGAGGTAGCTCCAGTATGGTTGTAAGCCTTAATAGGCCCCCAAACTGACTGGGGAAGCAGACTGTTGGAGACATGGTCAACAGCAGGGGAAGAGTGCAAGATGACAGCTTTAGAAGGAGGGGTGGTGTCCATGAACTCCAAGTCCATGGCAGGATAAGAAGGTGTTATTGCTGCTATGGCAGGAAGAGCAGGGTCCAGCCCAGGTTGAGTCCAAACACCAGGATCACCAGAGGGAGACACTTGCTGCTTCCACCCATTGGTAGGCTTAGGAATGTACAGATTATTCCCAATGGGGGTGTGGCAGGGCATCCTGAGTGTGAGTAGGTCAGTGGATGCTGTAGCATTTGCAGCCAGCCTCTGCTGCATACAGCCTTGGCTAGGAGCAAATGGCAAACAGCTACCACTGCCGACTGTGGGTGAGCTCAGAATAGCTGTCTCAGATGGGGGTGTGGTATCCATGTCCATCACTGCAGGCCCTGAAGATGGCTCCCAGCTCATGTCTTCACAGGCATGGGATGCCATGGTAGACACTGTAGGAGGGTTCCTGAGGGAAGGGGCTAGAGAAGTAGCAAGGAAGGGGAGGGGAGGGTGACCAGCTATGCTCACTGGGGCTGGGGACACCCTCCTGCAGGAGGGGGAGTTGAAAGACAAAGGTTCAGGACCAGGCCTGGGGAGATAAGAAATGGCAAAAGCCAAAGCTGTGGCCAAATCAGCAGGGCCTTTCTTTGCATCTAGTGGAGTCTCCACACTGGGCCTGGCCCTACAGGGAGGAAGAGGCTCAGAGGGGAGAGCTGAAGGAGAAATGGGGATTGTGGATGTATTTGCTGTGAGGGAAGGTAAAGGGACAGATGGGATTGGGGGCCCAGCAGCCTGGCATAAGAAGGGAGTGGAGGCAGGAGGATCGGGGCTGGAAACCCCATCAGTGGGCAGCGACAGAAAGCCTGAAGGCCCTGAAGGAGGTGGGGGGCTGGGCAGGACAGGAAGGGGGGCAGTGTGGACGGACACCATCTGGTTTTCAGGCTGTAAGGCATCTGTTTTACCATCTGAGATCTGGGTGGCTTGACCCTTCATGTTCCTCATGCTGTCTGATTCTTTCTCTGTGTCAATATGTGGCATCTTGGGAGGTGGGGGCAGGTCACCCCAATCCCAGGGTGGTTGTAGTAGAGCTGGAAGTGGCAGTGGCCCTGATGATGGCAACAGAAGCTCCAGCGTGGCTGATTTTCTCTTGCGAGGGTTTTTTTCATTCAGGCGCAGGAATAGCAGGGCTCCCTGGTGCACCGGTCTCGGGTTTTTTCCCCCAGCTTCTCCTTCATTCTTGAAAATCTGCAGAACCTGGAAGACTAGTTAACTCTAGTTCTTTCTTGGGAAAAGTCTCCCAAGGGTGGCGCAGCTAGCTGAGACTGGTTCAGGGCACTCCAGTGCATCCTCAGCAGCCTGCTCAAGAGGAGAGTTGTCTCCCTCAGAGATGTGAGAGCTGGGCAGCCAAAGCCATGGGAGAACTTCCTGGGACACACCAGGGCAGTCACCTCCATGTAGTGTGGTGAGTCCTGGGGGTGCCAATTTCCCTCTTGTGGCCCATAAGTCTGCCTCAGAAAAATTATTTCCACCTTGGCAGCCAAGGTTCTAGATGTCTTTCTTTTCTTACTGTCTTGACCTTCAGTCTCCTCCAGCAGCCGTGAACCCTCCCATTCCCCCTTCTCTTTATTGTCCTCCTCCTTCCCCTCCTGCTTTCCTTTTTTCCTCCTCCTCTTCTTCCTCCCCCACCGTCCTTTCCCACTTTTTTCTCCTCTTCCTTCTTCTCCTCCTTTTCTTCATTCACTATCTCCTCTTCTTTCCTCCCTTTTTGATATTCTTCTTTGGCCCTCACCTCTGTCGTCTTTGGACAAGGCAGATGGCCCAAAGTCTGTGGGTCTTGAGCGTCAGCTGCTCTCATTGGCCCAGCAGTAAGAAGAATGGGATTTCACCTTGGAGGAGGGATCCTCGTGGTTTTTGAACGACAGACTATCCCGAAATCGTACTGTCTCCTGGGAGAGCTGTAGAGGCCAGTGGACCAGGGGAAATAGCGGACGTCCTGCCTGTGCACAGACAAATTCACCGTGGCCAGAGAAACCTGGCGACGCTGGCAGTGCAGGGGCTGCTTCCAGGCCATGGGACATGGACGGTTATGGCCCAGAGAGCGCTGGCTGCTGGGTGGGCAGCCGAGCTGCTCAGAAAGCCTTCTCATTTAGGGTAGTTACTGCGGGACCCAGAGATCTGCACAAGGCCAAAAAGAAAAGTGAGCAAGTGCCAGCTACTCTGGATCCAGGCAGGCTCTGGCCCTTGTGACATCAGACCGGAATGTGTGACAGATAGAGCGGGAGTGGGTTCGGTAGGTTCCAGAAGGGAGGATGAGGCACCAGCAAACATTAGGAGAGGCTCCACAGCTCTAAGGATGAAGCCAGCTTGGCTTTCTAGCTCCAGCACCTCCTGTTCTTCCACCTGTTGGCATACAAGATGCCACACAGTTTGGGGTTTGTGAGGACTGTGGTATGTCTCACCAGAGCTCAGAGACCTTGGACAGAAAGGGACTGAAAATCCAGATGAGCAGGTGAGTGTGAGCCTGCCAGACCTCCTGGGGCCTCTATAGTGTCTCTGCTACCACCTTCTATTATGCTACCACCTTCTTATTCACTTGGTAAAGACACGCTGAAGATCACCTTTAGGTCACACAGTTGTGTTCTTCAAAGGTTAGCCACCATGGGCAGCCTTGACTTGGTTTTGAAACTCTGTCCATCCTATATCAAACACTCACTCCACCTTGCACCCCTGTAGTTCCTCCAGAACCCGCTCCTAATTCTGCCTTCTTTGTTATGAACGTATTTTTTTTTAATTGAAGGCATATTGATTAGGATGTTTTAGAATTCTTATTTGATCACTCAGTCCTACGGGCGCTGTATTCTAACTGAATCTGTGGGAGACACACCCTGCACCCCGGGCCTGTCCTTGCTCTAGGCAGCTACTTAGTGACAGAGCTTAGCTCTGAAGGGGCCTACAGCACCCATCCTTGTCCTTGAGGTCGTCCTCTTATCATGAAAGATGCCCCAAGCCATGACCAGCCCCAGCTCAATCCCGCTTCTGGCTTCATTATACTCTCGGAGTGGTTTCACTGTCTCAGTTTGGTGACCTACTGCAGAGACACTGCAAGTGGGATATCAGAAGAGGAGCCCCACCCCCACCCCTTGATTGTAAGACAGGGCATTTAGCTTCCATTTTGAATTAAAATATATACCCACTTGAAAGGTATGGGTCTTAAAGGGACAGCTGAATATTTTACCAGATATGTATACCTTGGTGAAATAGCTGCTCGAAGGAAGGGAGGAGCCCTTTCCAATTCCCTCCAAAGTTCTCTCCTGTTCCTCTGCAATCTACCCCGTCCTCCACTCCTCAAGGACTACTGTTGTCATTTCTTTGTTCAGTTCTTATACATCTTCCAAATAGAATCATATGGTACATCTTTCTTTCTGTGTCTGGCTTCTTTTTCTCAGTTTGAGGGTGTCACTTGTGTTATTCCATTAGCAATTTAGTGTGTGTGTGTGTGCATGTACAAGTTCATAAGTGTGTGCTGGTGGTGTGCAATTGTGTGCACTCAGGTAGAAGCCAGAGGACAGCCTCAGATGTCATTCCCTAGGAAAGCCATCTGCCCTTTGGGGTGACTGTCTCTTAGTCAACCTCAGATTTGTCAAGTAGGCTAGGATGGTGGGAAAGCAAGTGCCAGGGACCCTCCTCTCTCTGAATCTTCAGCGCTAAATGTGGGTTCTGGTCATCAAACTCAGGTCCTCATGTTTCCAAAACAAGCATTCTATTTACTGAATTGTCTAGCCAGTCCTTGGCAGCTTAACCTTTATGCTGCTGAGTAGGATACGTCATTGTATTGAGGGAAGCTCAATCTGTCTCCTTTGGAAGACGGCTCTTTCATGTTTGTTGGCTCTTAAGAACACTCTAGTATACCGTCACTCTTGGCTGGTACCTAGCAGCAGGACAGTATAAGCATCTCCTGCTTGCTTCTCTCACACTGTCTGGCCTGAGTAGGGAGCAGGAGGACTGGGTGTCGCCAGGATCCTGGTGCTCCTACCAGATGTTTTCCCAGCACCTTACCTCTACCAACCTGAAACAGAGGTGCCTCCTTCCAACCGACACCCTGTGCCACAGCCAGCTGTTCAGTATTCTCCCAGCAAGGGACAGACCCTGCCCCTTCTTTGTCTTCAGAGAGTCCTTTTCCACCTATGGTGAAGACTTCATGGCCCCCAGCCTGGTCTCCAGCTCAGTCTGGCTGTTTTAAATTCCTCCTGAATGTCTTCTTTACATATCTCTTTAGGGGCCTGCTTTCCTGTCATGAAAGTGACCCTTCTTCTTCCAGGATGGATGGTTGCCCAGAGAGAGTGAAACCCAGATGAAGCAACCTGAAAGGCCTAAGTGTGGAGATGACCAGGCCAGGTCCTGGTGGAGCCTGAATTGGGGTGATGCTCACTTCCTCTGATCTAGAAGGCAGGCTCTAAGGAACTTTCCTCGGGCTCCCATTGTGCCCAGCTTGTTTTCCACCACAGCAACCTGGTCAGCCCTGAAACAATGACGTTGCCTCTTTGCTACCTTGACAGTAAACTTCAAAGAGTCCACGTTAAAATCCAAATTAAGAACAGAGAAGGGTGGCACACAGTTCCCATTACCCTGGTGGTGGTGTGGCCCATGATGTAGGTGCTTTAAAACATGTCAACTAAAACTACCATACACAGAATGCATCCAGTTTTTGACTCCCTCATCTTCTTAGGTTGGACAGTGTTGACAGTCATTAGTGTATCAATTATTACAGTTCCTACAAACTCTGTGTGTCTTGTAGCCCATGAGCCTCATATTCTTATAGAGAGAGATCTGGATCCCAGACCTAACTCTACCTTTATCTTCTGCACCATAATTTCCAGTAACTTCTGTGGGATGAACTAAATGATGTTGAACATTTAGTGTTTAAATCCATCTGGACAGAAATTTATTTTCCAGGAGAAGGAGGTCATTAAAACAGAAGCCATCCTGGACAGCAGACAAGGGGAGAGGGTGGAAATGCTTTGCCATAAAGCACACTGCTGTCTCCTGCCAGAGAGTGGCCTTCCAGTCATTTCTTTCCCTTTCCTCCTTCATCCTTCCCTCCTTTTTCATTTGGTTTATGTTCTTTGGGTGTGTATGTGTGCTGCTTGGCCAACGTTGGTGCTGTGGGTTGCTGGATCTGGTTCTGATAGCCTGCCATCCCTGTCTGAAGCAACCAGGTCCATCTTTCTCCGCTTTTTGCCTGTGATGTGCTTTTGTTTTTCTTTTTTCTTTTTGAAGGCATATATTAATAAAAGCCAAAACTTCAGTCATGTGCATAAGTTCCCTGGGAAAATGAAAGCATCATCATTACTTTGGCTTTTCATCCTAAAGGAAGGTCTAAATTCCCCGTTCCTCTCTCCATCCCCCAAAGCTTTCAGACCCCAAACTCTCAGCCTGTCCTATCTGATTTAACATACTTCAGGTCCACAACCCTGTCATCTTGCCTCTTCTCTTTTCTCTTGACATATAGGACCAACATGAAAGACTCTAATAACTTGGTGTGCCTCCCTGAGGGTCACCTTTGTCTCTCCACCAGAAATGGTCATCACCGTTTCTTTGATCCCATTTTTTAGAAAGGGTCTCATTTAGTCCAGATTGGCCTTTAAGTCACTATGTAGCCCAGAATGATCTTAAATTTCTGATCCTCTTGCCCCTACCTCTAGAGTGCTGGGACTACAGGCATGTGGCACCACATCTGGTTGTATTGGGTGTTGAGATCAAACTTGGGGCTTCATGCATGCTAAGCAAGCACTTTATGAACTGAGCTGTAACCCAGGCCCCAAATAATAATGCACCATCTATTTGAGCCATCTAAGAATTTCTCTCCACAGTATCTGCCACAGCAGCTCATGAGTATGAAACTTTGATAGTGTTCACTATCCCAGGACTCTCAGCCCAGTTCCTCATCAAACTGTTATAATGAAGTGACGTTGAAATGGATATCTTCATAACTTTCTTTATTCTCAGTTCAGGCCTTTAGTACACCAGGAAACACTTTGATAGGAAATATTTAATATGGACCATTGGACTTCCCAGTCCTCCTGTAGATTTATCTATTTCCTTCCTTCCTTATTTACTTGTGTGCATGGGTGTCTTGCCTGCATGCATGTCTATGCGCTATGTGCATGCTGTACTCACATAAGCCAGAAGAGGACATCAGATCCCCCTGGAACTGGAGTTACAAACCAGATGGTAGCTAGCCAGGTGGGTGCTGGGAATCAAAATCTGGTCCTCTGGAAGAACAGCCAATGCTTTTAATCATCAAGTCATCTCTCCAGCTCCCTGTCTTCCACTTTTACAGGACAGAAAACAGGCCTTCAGCTCCTGTTCTTGTAACTCAGCTCACCGACTTAACAAGTCAGGATGTACTAGTTATATGTGCATCTGGAGCAAGTCTGCCCTGGTTGCTGGGAGCACAGCAAATGAAAATGGGCAGCCTTCTGTGAAGGGTGCTAGGGGCCCTACTTCCATGTGTCTTTGATGGCTTGTCCATCTCTTTTCCTCTGTGACTGTATCTCAGGGACTCTCTAATGTTGATTTTCATTTTTTCTCTACAACTTCAGACCCCAGAATTGATCCCCAATTCCAGGTCATGGTTTGACCAATGCAGAGAGGCACCTCAGCTCCTTACCTTTGCTCCACTCTGCTCTGAATGTCCAGGAATGAATGTTTTCTAGATGGATATTTGCTTTCTTCCTTCTAAAGATTTTATGGTTACAAATTCCCTCATCTTACAGGGAATACCAAGGAAGCAGCTAGTTTGGAATGGGTCCCACGGGACAAAAGCCAAGCTTTGAAAGCATTTCTTGTTTAGAGCAATGAATAAACTGAAATTAGAAATGTGGAAGGTCCGAGTACAAGTGTGTGAGTGTGCAAGTGCAAGGGCTGTTAGCTACAAAGGAGAGCTTTCTGGTCCTGAAGGAATAGTTTAAGACAGTTGCCCTTAGCAGCAAGGTATTGAGGAATGCCTGGAGAAGTAAGGGTGGGATGCTCATAGGGAGAGCTGAGGAGAGTTAGACAGCTAGGACAGAGGGATCCCCTGGGGTGAGTGCAAGCTGAAGGATGTGCAACATCAGAACATGAGCAGGAATGGAACTTCCCCCAGACAAGTGGGTCTCATTGTGGCCAATGGTCGATACAAAGGCCAGAAGCACAAGTTTCAGATGTAAAGCAACCACACACCTGTGCTTCTGATTGCAGGTTGGATATCAAAGAGGACAGCAAATAAGGTGGGCCATAAGGATATCTACAGCATATTCAAACCCCGCCCATCAACCTAGTGAGCACTTTAATAAACTAGTTTTATTGAATAAGTCATCTTTGCTATAAAATAGATTTGCACCCCTGCCACCCCCAGTGCCCTGGTGTTGTAGCCTGATAAATTTAAGTAACCTTGTTGCTTCCATAATATGCACCTCATAAATCCACAGGTGCCAGCATCATCGGCTTCTGAAGGATCCCAGACAACACTGCCAAGAGGTCCTGTGGAAGCCCTGGCTTCCTCTCCCCGCCCAGAAGGAGCACTTCATGCAAGCCCCAGATGGATGCTAATGTCTGTGCCAGAAAAAAAAAAAAAAAAAGCACACATCACATGTTCAGTTTTTAGCTGAGAAACACTCTACTTCGGGAAATGGCACCAGTAGAATAGTCTAGATTTCAAAGGAGCACAGAATGACATTGCTTAAACACTGGAATACTGACTCTGCCTCTACATCTGACCATCGAAGTGACCAGTGATCAGAAAGGCATCAAGTGCTGTGCAAAAGACCAGTCCATGGTGTGTGATGCTAAACTCAGAAGCTAGTTTCCCAGGGTTTATAAAGCAACTGTTGCTGCTCTTCATTGTAAAGCATTTACAATTTTGACTCACAGATCCTCATTTGGCCTAAGTGGAAAATACTCTTATTTCAGCTATAGCTACCAAGCCTTCCACATTAAAGTCCAACCCATACTTTAAATTTAATACATGTACATATTGAATATTTATGAGTGTATATACCCCATACATAATTGACTATATACAAGCATAATTGTATCTTTGGATAGATGGATGTGCTTGAGAGTGTATGAATTTGTGTGTGTGTGTGTGTGTGTGTGTGTGTGTGTGTGTGTGTGTGTGTGTTAGAAAGCTCACATGCGTATGGTGAAGAAGAAGAAAATGATATCATGACAATACATACAAATATACTAGTATGTTTCTGACCACTGGCTGTTTGATTTTTATGAATTTACCCAGAGAAAGCCAAAAACTAGATTGGCATTTCTGGGGGTGGAGGGATTTTTGTTTTATTAATTCATTGAGGTTAAAGATAAATTGCAAAAGAAGAAATGCAAATGATTGATTAACATGTGAAAATTGCTCCATCTTTTGGATAATTAAAGGAAAATTAATAAAATGGGGCCAGTAATGAAATTCCATCACAGTGTCTTTTAACTTGGCATAGACTAATAAAAAAGAGTAATATTCAAAACTGGAAAGGCTGTGGTAAGACAGTTCCTCTCATCCATTAAGGAGGCAAAAGTGAATGTCCCTTGCTGCAGTGGGGGCGATGATAACAGCCTTTAAAATGTTTATTTGATGCCTTCAGTAAATGGGAGCTTTACTTTGATGCATCATTACAGGAAGTCTAAGGATAGCCTAAGACAAGAATATGACATTGCAACAGCCCAAGGAAGAAAGACTCTGGAAAGAGAAGAGGCTTCACCAACAGGGTAGCTCAGAAGATGGTCTGGTCAATAAAGAGCTAGAAGCTGACAAGCATGAAGAGCTGGCTGTGATCTGCAGCACTCATGTGAAAAGGTTGGGCATGGTAGCACAAGCTTGTAATACCAGCACTGAGAAGGTAGAGGCAGGCAGATTCCCAGGGCTGGATGGTGCCAGCCTACCCAACAAGCCCCAGTTCCCAGGGAAGAAATCTGGCCTCAAAAAACAAGGCATTCACACATGTGCACGAGTGTGCGTATGCACACACACACACACACACACACACACACACAAATATAAGGATAGATGACCTAACCAAGAGGGGATTTCCCCAGAGTGACTGCCACCTATAAGTTTGATCAGTTGTTCAATAGAAGGGTCAAAAAGACCTGTTTTGGAAGCCTCCCATACTGAGTGAGAACAGAGTGAAAAAGAAACTCACCCTGTAGTGGTGGCACACACCTTTAATCCCAGCAATTGGGAGGCAGAGGCAGGTGGATCTCTGTGAGTTCAAGGTCAGCCTGGTCTACAGAATGATTTCCAAGACCGGCTCCAAAGCTACACAAAGAAACCCTGTCTCGAAAGACAAAAAAAAAAAAAAAAAAAAACATAAAACAAAAACAAAAGGAAACGCTATATGCTTCGAGCAGCAATCTCAGTCCATTAGTTATTACTAAGTAAAACAAAAGAGAGCACTGAAAAGTGCATTCTGGCCCGTGGAGATGCTGGGGCCTGAGAAGGAAAATTGTACTGCACTCTCTTAGAACTCCTTAAGAATTCTAAGCCCAAGAAAGCTTGTTCCCAATTGTACTTATACTACTTTAGTATATGGGCTTCTGGTGACCAGGTTTTACCCACTACAGCTGCAAGCCAGAATCCTCTGAAGGGTTCCTTTGGTGCCACTAGATAACTTATATGACAATGGACTCCACATTAAAAAATATATATATATCTACCCAGCATTCCAGAATATTTAAAAAAAAATAAAATTTTTGAAAGAAAAAGCTGAAGTGGAAAATCCTCAACTACCCATTCAGATACCTCAATTTTTGGAAATTCATTTCTACATTTGTATCAATAAGAATTAATATGACAAACATATATTTCAGTGTATTCATTCGGCAAATGTGTCTTGTGCCTTCACCAGGCTGAGTCCTGTGTCCTGAGATGAAGAAAAAAAAAGAAAGAAAAAAAAACACCAGGGAGGCTGGAGCAATTGCTTGGCGCTTAAGAGCAAGTAATGCTCTTGCAGAGGACCCGAGTTCTATTCCCAGCACCCATGTGGCAGCTCACAACCATCTCTAACTCCAGTTTCAGTGACCTAGCGTCCTCTTCTGACCTCTGCAGACATGGAGCCCACACATATCCACACATACATGCAGGCAATACCCTGAAATTAAATCTTTGGGGGTAAAAAAAAGAACAGTACCTTTCCTGCAGGATTCTTCATGTCGACAAGGGAGGCATGACACACATATGACACACATAACAAGTAGGCCACTTCAAGGCCTGCTTGTCTCCCTCTCTACCACCTCACCCTGTAACAGGAGCCAAAACTTCACTTACTGCATTTGTCTCACACGGTCCTGAGAGTGACTACAATCTCAGTTGGAGCCCTTATAAAGGCACCAAGAGCATCCCGGGAGCAATAAACCTGGCTTCTGTGGGGCTTTGCAACAGGACTCAGATTGGTTTACAGACAGCTCTTGTGCCTCAGATTGAAAACTGAAGTCCTTCCTGTGGAAAAGGACACAATTACTGTTCTAGTTAACTCTCTCTCAACTTGGAGAAAAAAAAGGAGTTTCTTCAGCTTACACTTCCAGGTCATAGTCCATCACTGAAGTCCAAGAACTGAAGCAGAAAACACACGGCACTCTGCTTAATGACTTATTCTCCAGCTTGCTCACTGCTGTTCTTACATAACCCTCTTACCCAGAGACAGTACCACTCACTGGAACCAACTGACGAGTTGTGCCCTCCACCTCACATCAATCATAAATCAAGACAATCTCTCACAGACATGCTCCAAGGCACCTCTCATTGTGACAGTTCTTCAATTGAGACTCCTCCTTTTGGGGTCCCATTAGGTTGTATCAAAATTAACCAGAACAATTACTAAACTCACCAGCCACATCAGACCCTGGAGGAATGAGAGCCACAGTTTCTCCTCCAGTTATTCAGAAGAGTACATTTCATCTACAAGTTCATGTTGGATACAGAACCGTTGATTACTGGGGAATAATTATGAAAGGAACTTGGGGCCAGACAGTAAAGAATTTTGTGCCTGACCACCCCCTGATTTATTAGGGTAAAAAGTATATAATTTGGTGAGTTTGGACACATGCATACATTCAGGTTACCTTCACCATGATCAGGATAATAAATACATTCATCCCTTGCAAACATCTCTCTCTCTCTCTCTCTCTCTCTCTCTCTCTCTCTCTCTCTCTCTCTCTCTGTGAGTGTGTGTGTGTGTGTGTGTGTGTGTGTGTGTGTGTGTGTGTGTGTGTGTGTGTGTATACATCCATGAGCACATACACATGCTTCAAGATCATTTAACCTGAGGTCTAGTCTTTTAAAAAGTTGGTAAGTGCCTAATATCTACTGTAGCACTGTGCATTGTGGAACCTATTCAAGTCTTATGTAACAGTAACATCAGAGACATTGAAAAGTTTCCATGCCAACCACTACCCTCAGAACCCAATCCCCAGCCTCTGCTTCTATATGTTGACAATTGTAGATACTCTATCTGAGAGGACTCCTGGGTCGCTGGTCCTTCTGTAACAGACATTTTTCTTAGTGTGTCTTCCATATTTATGAGCACAAATAATAGGACAGAATTTCTTTTTAATTTTTACTAAGTAAAACCTGTATTTATGATAATATGGACTGCACTTTGATAGATATACACGATGTGGAATAGCTAAATCAAGCTAATGGACATACAAAATATATCATATGATCCTTTTTAGCAGGGAGACTACTCCAGCTGTTCCCTTATTGTTTTTCAGTTATAAAGCTGTTATTTTCTATAGTCAACATGACACATGGTAGAGCTCTTGAGCATGTTCATTCTCTCTATGATTTTGTTTCCCTTGACTAACACCTCCAAGGTCTTCTGCCCTTTGGTCTGTGGAAATCTCCAGTCAATTCTGGGCTGTCAGTTAAGTTCAACATTTGTAAACAGCACAGTGAGTGAGGTCATGGGATGTTTGTCTTTCTGTACCTGGCTTATTTCACTTAGCTAACACCCTAGTGTCATTCATTCATTCACCTCCTTTCTTTATCTAGGCATCCTCTGATGGACACAGGTTGATTTTCGATCTCAGCTGCCATGAATATCACTGGAGTGAATGCAAGAGTACAGATAATCTCTTCAACCAACATGTCATACTTGCATCCTTTGGATGTAGACCCAGAAGTAGGATTATGGGTCACATGGTGTTTCTATTCTTTTGGTTTTCGAGACAGGGTTTCTCTGTGAAACAGTCCTGGCTATCCTGGAAACTCACTCTGTCCACCAGACTGGCCTCCAATTCACAGAGATCCACCTACCTCTGCCTCCCAAGTGCTAGGATTAAAGGTGTTTGCCACCACTGCCCAGTGGTATTTCTATTCTTAATGTTTTGAAGAACCTCCATATTGTTATTTTATAATGACTTTCCTAATTTACATTCACACCCATATTTTATGAAAGATTCTCCTCTTATTTTTAATCATATTCTCACTTATAGTTTCTCTTTTTGACTTTATGCATCCCCAGCTGATATTTTGATTTTAATTTAATCTGATGATTGGTGATGTTAAACATTTTTAATATAGATATTTTCCATTTTATGTCTTCTTTGAAGAAATGTTTGAGCCTTTTGTCCATTTTTTAAAATGTTTTAAAATTGGATTGTACGGGTTCCATATATATTTTTGGAAATTAAGCCCTTATGAGATGAAGATTTGAAAATACTTTCTCCAAGTATATAGGTTGCCTCTTCACTCTATTGGTTGTTACCTTTACTGTTCAGAAGACTTTAACTTGATGTTTTCCCACTTGACTGTGAATCTAGTGGCCTGTGACTCAAGTATCATATCCAAGAACTCATTGCTGAAATGAATGTCAAGGGGTTTGCTCTGTTTTATTCGAAAAGTTTATGATTTGGGGTCTTTTTATTTACTGCCCTCTTTCTCTCTGTGTCTCTCTCTCTATTTCTGTCTCTCTGTCTCTGTCTCTGTCTCTGTGTGTGTGTGTGTGTGTGTGTGTGTGTGTGTGTGTGTGTGTGTGTGTGTGTTACATACACCACGTAAGAGTGTATAGGTGTGTGTATAGACCTGCGCATGCCAAGGTCAGAGGAGGACCATCAGGTTTCTTCCTCTGTTGCTCATCATGTCATTCCCTTGAGATAAAGTATCTCATGGAACTGGAACAAAAGCTTACCATTTCAGTTAGGATAACTGGCCAGTAAGTTCCCAGAATTCTCTTATCTCTACCCCCTCAACACTGGGGTAAGAGGCATGTGCAGCTGCAGCCCTGCCCAGCATTTTCTGTGCATGCTGGGCACTCAAACTTAGGTCCACATTCTTGTGCAGCAAGCATCTTTACCCACTGTGTCATCTCCCTAACCCCTGGTTTTGAGTTTTATGTTTAAGTTTTTATCCACTTTGTTTCGACTTTGCCTGTGAGGTAAAAATACGAGTCCAGTTTCATTATTTTGCCTATAGATGTCAAGTTATTCATTTAAAAAGATTATTCTTTCTCTGTGGTGTATTTCTGGGACCCTTATAGAAATTAACTGACCATATATTTGAGGGTTAATTGTATCAATTCTGTTTTTAAAATCAGTTTTAATGTCAATGCCATCCTGTTTTACAAACTGTAGCTTTGTGGTCTATTTTAAAATCAAGAAGTATGATGCTCCTGGTTTTGTTTTCTTTACTTAAATTATTTCAGCTATTTCATGTTTTTTTTTTCCGTTTTCTTGTTATTTTTGTTTTGTGGGGAGGGGTGTGTGTGTGTGTGTGTGTGTGTGTGTGTGTGTGTGTGTGTGTGTGTGTTCATATTTTTTCTTATTTCTTCCAAAAAAATCTTAGGACTCTCACAGAGATTGCCTTAAATCTATAGACTGTTTCCAATAGTATATGGGTATTTTAACAATCGTCTCCAGGCAGTAGAGAATATTGGTTTTTCTTATTGCTTTTGTTTATTTATGCATAAATATTTTATCAAATATTGGTACTTTTATCAAATAGTTCTGGACACCCTAGTCAAAGAATTTAGGCAAGATAAAAAAATGAGTTATCCAAGTAAAAGAATTAAAACTTATCTCCAACTGTAGGTGACACAATCTTGTGTGTTTAAAACCTTTAATGCTCCATTTAAAAAAAACTGTTACATTTAACAAACAAATTCAGTAAACTGTAGAATGTAAAATCAACTCTAAAAATCAGTTTTTTCTATAATGCCAATAATTAACTGTCTGGAAAGAAACTGAGAAAACAACGCCATTTATCACAGCAACAAAGAGAGTCACTTAGGAAGAAGCCTAGCTAAAGAGGTTAAGCCTAGACTTTTAAGGCCAGGCTCTATTTCATAGATAATAGGGACTCAAAGAAGATTTGGAGCAGTTTCTGAAAAAATAGAAATGTTATATGTGATAGAGGTAGATGGGGGCCAGAAGTCTGTTTCAAAGTGAGTTACAAAAATCTGAGTATGAACTGAGAAAGGAAGACTGGCCTGGTGGCAGAGGCTGATAATCTCAGATACCTAGGAGGCTGACACAAGAGGATCCCAATTTCAAGGTCTGTGTCAGCTTCCCTGAGTTCAAGGCCAGCTTGGAGACCCTGTCTCTAAATAAAAAGTGAAGAGTACTGGGGATTGAAAATGGTTATCAGGTATGTATGAGGCACTGGGTTTAATTTCCAGTATGATAAAAAAAAATCTAAGAAATAAAATAGGAAAATGAACATGGAAAGAGGAGTTCAAATATTGCCCAGGCAGAAGGGACAGGAATAGAAAAGCAGCTGACAAGTAGTAAGGGAAATTGGTGAGTGTTTCATACCTAAGTATCTAGAAAGGATGGTCATGGAATTAATGGAAATTGAGAAACTGGGACTTCTTTGCCAGAAGCCCCCTCCTCGAAACATTACATCCTCCTCAATAAGGAGCCTGGTTTATCCAGTTTGAGATGAGTTATCAATATACTATCTAGGATGAAAGAATTTGAGAGTAAAACTGAGGCATGTGACACAGACTCAAACCATGAGAATTAACTTCCGGATTTGGTGTAACAGAAAATGAGCTGGTCTTTCATCCTAGCACCTGACACCCTTCTTGTCCATGGTCAGAGGTAGAAGGGGGTCCATATTCTAGTGACTAGTGATGCCAGTCTGTGCCCCTTCACAGTCTAGATGACTCCTTTGATGTCATTTGCCTAAGAAGCCAGAGTACCCCAGGTTCTGCAAAACAATATTCATGACACAAAAGCAAGAGTTTCATTTCTGACACACTGTTCTAGTGAATTTGTGGCACATGCAGCATTCAAGTTTGGGTGCTCAGGGGGCTGTAAGACCAAGTTTTTCAAAGATGAGGCCCAGTAAGGACATGTGGAGACCACCCCACATGAAGGTCGCTCTTGAAATCCAAAGACATTGAAAACAGAACTAACACAAAGGAAAAGGAGACAAAGACATTAAGAGAAAAGTTACTTTCAAGTGAGCAAATGAGGAAGAAAGGAGCAGGAGGCTTAGATGTGGCATGGCAGACAGCTTGAAGAGTTCACATGGGCCACAGAAGAGGGAAGATGGAAGAATACTAGATTTGGGGGTTGATTTGAGTTCAGTGGCTCCAGAAATTTCTATGTCTCTAACAACCTTCAGGAGCAGTTTTAATAGAATGTTTTAAGGAGAAAAGCAGCTTAGATATTGGAGAACATGGCTACAAGTCATTTTAAGAAGCTTCTAGGGTGCAGCAACTCATGGAAACAGATGCAGAGACCCACAACCAATCATTAGGTGGAGCTTGGGGAATCCTGCCAAAAAGGGAGGAAGGATTGTAGGAGCCAAAGGGGTCAAGGACATCATGAGAACACCACAGAATCAACTAACCTGGGCTCATAGTGGCTCACAGAGACTGAACCAACAACCAGGGAGTCTGCATGGGACTGACCTAGGCCCTCTGCATATATGTTACAGTTGATAACTTCGTCTTCTTGTGGAACTCCTAACAGTAGAAGAAGGGACCGTCTCTGACTCTGTTGCATGCTTTGGGGACCCTTTCCTCCTATGGAGGATTGCCTTAATAGGATAGGAGGTGCCCAGTCTCACTGCAATTTGATATACCATGGCTGGCTGATGTCCATTAGAGGCCTGCCCTTTTCTAAAGAGAAGCAGAGGAGGAAGAGGGGATGGGCAGGGGATGGGCTGGGAAAAGATGAGGGAGGGGGAACTGCAGTCAGGCTGTAAAAACAAAAGACAAACAAATAAACAACAACAACAACAAAAGCCCAGGGAAGGATGGGGGAGCAGGCAGCATGGAATTGGGTCTAGATGAGTCCCCACTGCTGAGCATGTGCTCATTAAGACATGGCCCTTGTCTAGAGCAGTCACAGTGGTGCTTACATGTAATTGTGACGGGAATCAAAGCAGTTAACATCAAGTATTAATAAGTACCCTTCACTAATCAAATGTCCTTGCCTCAAATCAGAACGTCACTATTTCCTGATTTCACTCACAGGGAAACTGAGGCACAGAACTAATGCCTTACCCAAGTTCATGTAGCTAGAAACAGCAGAATCGATTCAAACTTAAATGACCTGGACCTAGAAGCCATACACAAGGAATTAATAGAGCAGGGGAGTGTCATCAAACCCCAGCCCTGTATGGTACTATATGCTATGCACCTGGAGCTGTGAATGGTTTTATTATTTGTACATCATTGAAATAACATTTCATGATGTGAAACAAATTCTTATTGGACAAAAGAAGTGAGATGAGAAGAAGAGGCGGTCACTTGGAAGGCAGTGGAAGGAGAAAAGAAAGGTTTGAGTTAGTTTATCGGCCAAGACCTTGAAACATCAGGAAAGGAAAGATCTGTTACTAGGGAGACCCTTACAGAAGGCAGACATCACCTAGAAGAAGAACACAGGTCTTCAGCTGCTCACTGCCCATCACAAGATGTCTCAGCAAAGTCGCTTTCTTTCAGTGAAGAACCTTCACTGTGTCAGTCATGTGTTTGAGGACTTCATGGAAGAGCTAAGCACAAGATGTTTTCCATGCACTCAGACTCCAAGTGCACTGTTGGCATGGAAACCAAGAAGCTTGAGAAACCAGACTTTGAAAATTTATTTTACAACTCCATTTGCATTTTGTGTGGGTGTGGATGCTAATGGTTACACTTAGGTCAATAGGAGGACCAAAACATACTGTATTACTTTAATGAGCTTCCTGATACTTGCTTCACCAGCCAATCAACACTTGTGTTTTTGTACACTAAATGTATTTACACTAATACTTTTCCCATCACAATGCCACCTATAAATGTGGCTGGCTCCCTGTCAGCTCTGCTGCTGAGGGCTCACTTCTGTGTGTACTGTGGCATCAATGGAGCAAACCAGTCTATGATGCCACATACACGCACAGATCCTCCTCAGACAGCCTGACCCTCTCCTAACAGATCACTTTATTACTTCTGGGGCCAATAGTATTTTACTTAAAGTGATGAATCACTCTCATTAAATTAGGGTTGGCCAACTTCATGTGACTTTATTTTGACCAGCGCCTGTTGACTGTAGATTTTATTGATTACCAATTTTAGCTAAAACAAGCCTCCAGCATCAGGAATTCTGGTTTACCTCACTAACAGTGTAGGAGCTAGCAACAAGACAGCACTGTTGATGTGCTTCTCAATAACTTGGGATATGCCTGAAGGATCAGTCCCCACTCCTGATGCCCTGCAGTCGACAACCTCATCAGCACTAAGCAACCTTAAATCCCCCATGTGCACCTTCCTTTCAGAGAAGGAGGACTCTCAGATCTGGCTTTGACCACGGGAAATGCTGAAGTAGCATGGTCCCTAAGGCTTCCTTTTATGTGAGTCCATGGTATAGTGGGAAGCAGCAATCAATGGAGCACAGCTTGGCTTTTTGAGTCTTCTCTGCCCCGTTAACAAAGCTGGAGGATTTTGTGGTCTTTTGTTGCTGTTCCTTGAGTATGTGTCATACCATCTCTTTAGCTAGATAATACACTCCCCTTTTAGAAAACCAAATGAAACCAATGCCATGTCATTTCTATTACTTTGTGCATGCTTTCCACATGAAACCAAGAGGTACCGAAGAGTGAGGTCATGCTTTTGTGACAGCTGTTTCTGCACCACTTAGCACAATGACTGCCACATGGATGATACCCAGAACTTGACTGGTTCATAAGAAACTGGTATGTCAGGAGTGGAGGGAGCAACCAGGAGCTGCTGGTGGTTGAGGGAGGGCAAAGGAAGCTGGGGTTTTCTAGCTTTCCTTTTGGTGAGGGTTGTGTGTTTTCCCCCAATTCCCATGTTAAGTCTGAGAAGTAGAAAATGTGTCCTTTGTTTTTCAGATTTAGAGACTTAGAGGAAAGAATTTACTAAAGACAACCAGACAAAGTCAAGGTGAGGACCCGAGGCTCATAGTGTTCTCTGCAGTTTGTATGCCTTTCTCCAGATGGGGCTTAGCTCAAATCAATTCTAGGCCATGGTAGTGGGTGATATCCTGACAATTTCTACACTTCAAAGTCACAAATATTATCCATGCAGCACCCACAAAATGTCTGCTGATGGATGGGTCATCTGATTAAAATAAAATGTTTCCTGAGAGTGGTCACTTTGGATAACATGAGCCAGATGCTTTTGGGTAGCTATCATCTATTCTCCAAGACAGCATCCCTATTAGAACACCATTGGAGTGAGCCATCATCAGCATCATCAAGCCAGGTTCTTACTCTCCTACTATAGCCAGGCCTATCGACCCCTACATGTTCTAATCTCAGTCCTGGCTCTTCTTGTGCCAGTTTAAAACACTTTTTACAAAGGGGAGGGTTATAGGCAACAAACAGTATTTTAGCATGAGGGACATTCAAGTGTCTTCAGAATTAAACTATAGGAGGGGAAAGGAAGAGACGAGCAGAGACAGGCAGCACAAGATGCACAGGTGTGATAAGGACCCAACAGCAGGTTTAGATGACCTTATGGGAAGCCTTGGAGTTAGAATGGCCATTCAGCAGCAGCCTGGGTTGAGACATTTCTTATTAGTTCTTAGATAAACCATGCCAAGGATAGATATGACCTTGACAAGCTGGCTTTCAGCCATCCTTAAAGAGTCTGACGGTTCCCAGATTATCTCTGCCAATGCAGATCCCCACAACTGAATAAACAGGTTCACATTGAAGGGAAACTTCAGCAGTATACTCAAATACCTTTCACATATGGTAAAGAGCTAAACTATGCCTCCTGATATAAAGGAACAGCATGCCCTCATGCCAAAGTCACCCAATCAAGAGTAATGAGCATGTGCGCTTATTGAACACTGTGCATTTGGAAAAGCGGCTTTGCTTTCCAAGAGCACCTTCTTAATCCTTGTCTGGATGAACCAACTCTGGCATTGAGTCTTGACCTCCATTTCTCTGTCTAGTTATCTGCTGATACTAGGGTTGGATTCTCAGCTCCCATCTGATTTCTGGGGACCACAGCTCACCCTTAGTTTTCACTCACTCAGCAAGGAATCCAAGCATTCATCCTACTTACATTCCACGATAAGTAGATGAAGCAAAGGAGCCAACAACTGGACCCACCTGCCATTGGTTCCATCCTCCCCTCCATGCATTCAACTTATCTACTGCGCCAGCTTTCGCCAGATAGCAAGATCAGTTCCCTCCAAACAGAGCTCACTTCCTCAGGATAACTAGAAGGCCCCGATTCCAGGCTCTGGTCCCAGGTCAAGTGACCTTCATCCCATCACCTCCCTGGCAGCAACTAGTCTTAGATGATGATACACCCGCATGGCTGATGTGCCTGCAAGAAAGGTTGCAGGAGATTTTAAGGGGCTTGCAGTGGCAGGCCTGTGAGGTTGAGAATAACTAATGAATATAAAAACATGAAGTATCAAGGAACAACTAGGAGAAACCGGAGAAACACAAATCTGTTAGCTGATGCCTCTTCTTGTCCATTCAGTTACCCATTTGTCCATCCTGTCAGCAGGCACTGGCAAGCACCTGCTCTGAGCCAATCTTCTGTGATTTGCTGGGGACACAAAGACCAGGAGGCTTGGATGGAAACCCACATGTGGTCTTTCCCCTGTGCCCTCACTTTGTTTTATGAAAATGGTAAGTTTGTCATATTCCCATCCACTTCCTCATGTAGGGAGGTGCCACAGAGAGAACTATTCTTCTCTTTTCACCAGCTCTCTGTTCTACCCTTGCAAAAAGGATGACTGTCTATTCCAATTGGTCAGTCTGTGTGGGACATTTCCCCTCACAGAGATATCATCTAGAAGAATTTCTCCTTCGTCTTTGGCCTCCAGGACCTCATGTTCTCCATCCTCCTTTTCTTGCCTGCCTCTCCATCACAACCCTCCTAGGGAAGGTTCCCCTTCAACGTTTTCAGCCCCACTGTGCACCTTCACTCTCCTCTTTGCTTCCCGTTGACTTGAGTGGTTAATATAGGCAGGCCAGCAGTTCTGCTTCACAAGGTTGAATGGCTGGAGGGGTTTGGAGTCCATTCTGCACACCATGCTGCATAGCGTGTAATTTTTCTCCCAATTGCATATTTTGTGGTATAAATGTAGGATAACAAGAAAAAGATGCCAATTCAGTCCAGATACAAGTCACACATTTCAATACAGTCACCACAGTCCAGGTTTGATGGCTTGAGCATTTTATAGCATTATTAAAGCAAGTAAAGGGATCCTTATGCAGCAACCTGTTCTTTGTGTGTATATTCTCTAATGACCAGAAACTTGAATGACAAAGATAAAGAGCAGGGTTTTTATGCCTCAACTCTTAAAGAAAATAAAGTTTCTGCCATCCTGGAATTTATGGTCTGGTTGTAAAACATAAAGATATGATAAAATACATACAGAAAAAAAGTCTACCAAACCCAGCATGGGAGAGGCTATCAGGAGGGATGGTTTTCTGGAAACAGTGCATGCAGAAAAGAGTTTGAGTGATAAATAAGCTAAATAAAGGTCATGAAACAGGAGGGCATGAGCTAATGTTCAGAGGCCACTGTGGTATTGGGGAGGGGGGGAGCGCAGGCAGTCAGGACTGCTGTGTGACTCGAATTCAGTCAAGTTAAGCTCATAAGACACTTGCACAATGTTGGGACAAAGTGTACACTTTGTTCTCTGATTCCTTTCTAGGTTTATGAGAATGTACTGAAACATCAAGCTCCCCGTGCTGTATTTACCTGTAGTCTTAATTGGCTCTTGAATTTTCAAAAATAGCTCTGACATGAGCTCCCTTGAAATCCTTTTTACAAAGAAGGAAATGGCAGTCAAGCCAGGACCATGCATTCCTTGTGATGGAATGGTTCTAAGCATCAGAAGAGACAGAATATCCAAGAGAAGCCCTATGAAGAACAACCAGTAACAGCCCGACCACTGTCACCTTCCCTTAGCTTCCTAGCCTGGTATTTAATTGATCTACCTGTATTCGATCTGATCTTCTCAAACTTACCCTTTAAACCAACCCTACTACAAACAATGCCACATATGAATCTACTGTTTCAGTAGATCCCAGGCTCTGTCCTGATAAATAACAACTTCTTTATGAAGTGTTGCAGGCTGTGCTCTTCAGATACAGACCATAAGACAAAAGACAGTATGTGTGAATGTGGGGCACACTCTTGAGGTTAAACCAAGGAGACAAGAAAATATATTGAATAGAAGTTGAGCATCAAGTCTCAACAAAGACCTCAGCCACCTGTTGGGGAAGCTGGAAAGTAGGATGTCCTAGCAGATCTAATCCAAGTTGGTCAATGAAACAAAGCCTTAATAATGATATGCCAACAAGTCTTACATACAGGCTCCCCAGCAAACACAACTCTCAATCCAAGACAAATCTTAAAAAAAAAAAAAAAAAAAAAAAAAAAAAGACAGCTCTGGAGGTAGCTTTCTTAGCAGTTGAGGAATCAAAGTCATCAGTTCTGACTGAAGAACTGAGTGTTGCATCAGAGCACTCAGAAGACATACATTCACTAATTTCTGTTGTTTTATAAACCCTGCTGCATTCATTTGCAAGAGACACCATGACAAAGCACCACAGGTGGGTGTCCAAAACAACAGAAATTTAGTTTCATGCAGTTATGGAAACAAAAACTCCAAGATAAAGAAACAGTAATGGTTTACTCTAAGAACACCCTTCTTGGCTCATAGATGGCCATCCATCCTCTGTCTTCACATGGCATCGCTTCTGTATGTGTCTGTGTCCTGGTGGCTTCTTCTTATGAAAGAGAGCACCAGTCCTATTGGATTGGTACCTACCCATCACTCATTTTTACCATGTTTTGCTTTAGTTACTTCATCAAATGGTCTATTTTAAGTACAGTAACATCTTGAGACACTATGGACCAGGACTTCAACATACAGATTTTGAGGGGTTGCAATTTATCCACCTGCTGCTTGTCAGTTTTACTTAGCTCTTCCTCACCCACATATTATCAAATAATACCAAACCACTACCTGATTCTCACCCCCAATCTCAGAATTTTATTTTATTGCTCTGATTCTCAAATCGTTAGCCATATAATGTTATAGGATCTGTCTCTGTGGACTTACCAAGAAGTTTGCTTCAGAATTTGGCATGAATCATGCTACTATATCCTTGAATACAAGTTGCTTTTCCCTAGATAACTCTGGCTTTGATTGGCTTGCTGCTAACAGATCCTGTGTTATCCTTTGCTTTGTACACACAAGCGTATCTCTTGTCCAAATAAAATTCATTTTCACTTCAGGCATAAATATCTTCAAGAAAATCTGTATGTGCCTTCTGGTTTCAAAAACTCTGCCAGCAAAAGTGACCTGGGGACAAAGCTTTCCACATGTAATTATTATTTGAAAGTCCAGATGCCAGTAGGTCTCCATGGGCTCCTACATGGCTGGAGAGCTCTCTCTGGCTCTTTCTAGAACATGTTGTGCTGGTCTATATCTCTAAAATTTGCACATTCTCTGGAAGAAATACTCTTGTCTGTCAAATGGGCACTAGTGTGTGACCAACGTCTCCTTGCAAGCTCTTTCTAAAGTCTCCACAACAGCATCTATCTCTGGATATTTTCCTTCCATAGAGAGCCAGATGTATCAGAACCTCCAGGTATGTAGCAGACATCTATCTTTTGAGGGGTTCATTGATAGTGGGATGATGGATTTACCAAGAATTCTGCTGTGGCCATGGACTACATTCTCTCAATAGATGAGATTTCAGTGTAGATGCCTCTTTTATACACAAATGTCTTCACTGTAGATGAGGTAAAAGTGGATTTTGAGGCCAATGTCCTTCTGTATTTGTGACTGACATAAAGAGTTCCCCCTAGATGCCTATATCCCATTGCCTGGAGTCTGAGAATATATTCGGTTATATAGTAAAGTAGAGTTATTAAGATTGCAGGAGTAGGGCTAAGGAGGGGGCTCATTGTTTCCTACGTAGACACGAGGACCTGGATTCATATCCCTAGCATCAACATACAAAGCCAAGCACAGTGGCATGCATCTGTAACCCATCACTGAGTAGGTGGAGACAGGAAAGTCCTGGGAGTTCACTGGCTAGTCAGACTGGCCAAAATATTGAGTTCCAGGTTCAATAGGAGATTCTGTTTCAAAAAATAAGGCAAAGAGCAATCAAGGAAGCCACTGATCTTGCCCTCTGACCTCTAGATACAGAGAGAGAGAGAGAGAGAGAGAGAGAGAGAGAGAGAGAGAGAGAAATGGAAGATTGTTAGTGGATTAATAATGTGAATAAACCAAACCGATATATTATCCTGGATTATTCCAAAGGACCCAGGGTCATCAGAGAAGCCATTAAAAGTAGAAGCAGGAGGAATAAGGCAGAGCTCTTTGGGAGCAGCTTTCTTAGATGTTATCACTGTCATGAGAGAAGAACAAAAGGCCAGAGAGATGCAACACTGCTGCCTTTGAAGATGGAGATGGAGCCATAGCTAAGGACTGTGCAGCCTCTGGAAGTTGAGAAAGTAAATCGACTCTCTCCTGAAGCCTCTGAAGAGAAAACAGCCCTGCCCATAGCTGGATTTTATACTAGTGAAATCTGCCATACACTGAGCATACAAAGTGTATGATAATAAATTTGTGTTATTTTAAGCCACCTAATTTCAAGTAACTTGTTATAGCAGTGTGTGTGGGCTGGAAGGTCTAAGTCATTTTGCCCACTGATCTCATGCTGTAATTGTTGCATCTGCTCCAGGAAGGGCTATCACACTCACCAACATTTGTGATTTTTCCTGCTGTAATGTTCTAAGCTTTGGGAAAGCCATGAGAATACATAGGGCCATTTTCTCTTTTCTGCTGATTTTTAAACAATTTTTATTATTAAATTGGTTCAAATGTGCATAATGAATTCTGTTAGGTCTCACTCTCCACCCTCTCCTGTCTACCCTGCCACCCCCTATTCTTCCCTAAAACTTCCTTTCATTCATGTCTCTCTTTTTTTTTTTTTTTTGTAACCCATTAAGTTTAATCAAGGTGTTCTGTGTGACCACGAGTTTGGAATTGTCCATTGAAGCTTTGTGGACTCACTCATGGGTACACAAATGAACACAATGACTTTCCCTCCCCCAGAGTCCACCAATAGTCAATAGCTTAGTTTGAAGATCCCCATCCATGATTAAATAATGAGAAGACCAGTCTTGTACAGGGCCACTATAAGCAACCTCAGGTGCTGTGAGATCATGCTTTCAATTTAACTTTAATGCACTTGGAAAACTTCATTGAGGGAACTTTCTCTGTACTATAATACAAGCAATGTGATTTTACAGTGAAAGGTATCTCAGTTTACTCATAGCCTGAAGAATAGATGAGATCTGTACAGAACAACTAGGTGTGTTTATAAGAGGATAATTTTTCCTAACAGGGAGATGTTAGATCACAGATAGATGCCAAGATTTCATCATCTTGAAAAGCACCCTGTCTTATGGGAATTCTTCTGGTTATGTATCTGTACATGTTCCTCTTTTGATCCATTTAAGACAAATATCTGCAGAAGGCAACCTGGCAATAAGCTTCATTTAGATGGCAAGTGATTCTTGTGGAACATCATGGAAATTCATGATGGCAGTGCACTGCTGTAGGTAAATGTCAGTGCTAATCATGAAAAGTTAAGTTTGCAAGATGACTGTGAAAATACAATAAACAAATACCTGAATGCAGATCTTGAATAGGAGAAACTTGGGGAATAATGCCAATGAGTCAGGACACATTCCAGACTCTGGGGAATATAGTAGGCAATATGGAGCTGTGGTGGTTTGAATAAGAATGGCCCCTCTTGCCGGGCAGTGGTGGCGCACGCCTTTAATCCCAGCACTCGGGAGGCAGAGCCAGGCAGATTGCTGTGAGTTCGAGGCCAGCCTGGGCTACCAAGTGAGCTCCAGGAAAGGCGCAAAACTACGCAGAGAAACCCTGTCTCGAAAAAAAAAAAGAATGGCCCCTCTAGGCTCATATATTTGAATGCTTAATCACCAGGGACTGGAACTGTTTGGAAAGATTAGAACGTGCGGCCTTGTTGGAGTGGGTGTGGTCTTGTTGGAGTAGGTGTGGCCTTGTTGGAGTAAGTGTGGCTTTGGTGGAGGAAGTAAGTCACTGTGGGTGAATTTGAGGTTTCAAAAGCCCATACCACCGGGCGGTGGTGGCGCACGCCTTTAATCCCAGCACTTGGGAGGCAGAGCCAGGTGGATCTCTGTGAGTTCGAGGCCAGCCTGGGCTACCAAGTGAGTTCCAGGAGAGGCGCAAAGCTACACAGAGAAACCCTGTCTCAAAAAAATACACAAACAAACAAAAAAAAAAAAAAAAAAAAAGCCCATACCAAGCCCAGGTTCTCTCTCTGCTTGTGGGTCAGGCTATAGCTCTCAGCTGCTTTTCCAGCACCATGCCTGCCTGCTACTATGCTCTCTACCATGATGATAATAGACTAAGTCTCTGAAACTTTAAGCAAGCCCACAGTTAAATGTTTCCCTTCATAAGAGCTGCCTTGGTCATGGTGTCTCTTCAGAGCAATACAACAGTGACTAAGACAAAAACCAGATTTTGAGCAAAACAAAACAGAGTGAGAATATGGTATCTAACTTGGGTGTGCCCATGGGTGAGGCAAAGACAAAGGAAAAGAGGGCATTGGACAATTATGAGTTCTATCTCTGAATCCAGGCTTATTTTCTTACCATGTCTAGCTCGTAGAATCTGAGAGATCAGATGTGGCTTCTAAATGAACACTGATAGCATTGTGGACATCATTCACTTAATCACCACAATAATGCATCGACTTTCTTTTCAAAAAACTAAAGAAAAAAATTTAAAAACCTACTGAAAATGGATTCTAAATACCAACCATCCAAGTGCTACTCTTAAGAGTAAATAGTAAGTGCATAAACACTGAGGAATTTTCAATCTGACTCTCTATTAATGGCATGAAAGATTAACAGTATTTTAATAACAAATATCTATTACATTTGTTCTTGAAGCCTGTCATCAAAGAGTGGGTCATGGCTTACAAATTGAAGAATGATAGAAATAAACTTGTAAGCAGTATCTACAGAGCTCTCTGCATTGTGTATGTGTGCATGTTTGTATGTGTTTAAGCAAGTACACTGTGTGTGTATGTATGTGTGTACATACGCACATGCCCATGTATACACATAGGCCAAAAGACAGCCTTGGGTACCATTCTGTAGACGTTTTCCACCTTGTTTTGTGAGACAGGCTCTCTCACTGGCCCTTAACATACTCAGTAGGCTAGGATGGATGGTCAGTAAGCCATCGGGATCCACCTGTCTCCAGTTCTCAGAACTATGATAACAAGTACTGGCCTATGTATCGAGCTTTTTTCATAGATTCTGAGCATCAAACACTGAACTTCATGCTTGCACGATGAACACTTTGCTGGCTGAGCTATCTCCCCAGTCCCAGTTCTTTGCATTTTGCATAGTGTTTCCTCCTGCATTATGTCATTGGACTAAAGAAGGACTCTGTGGAATTTTTATCCTAAAGACTTGGAGATAAGACATCAACTCCAGGTAGCCTCTCTAGACACATTTTGTTCTTTCCACACAGTTGTAATGTTTTCTGTGTCTAAATAATTGGCACAACATGTGAGAAGAAATGTTACATGATGCCACATGGTATACTGTCTAGATGGAAACACCCAGAAAAACCAAAGCATAACACTCACGTCCCACATAACCAAAGATTGTCAGCCCAGAGACCTAATTCCTGGTACAGAAATTCTGAAATGAGCATGTTACTGAAAAATCATCCTGGATCATCTAGAAACATCTCAAGCATGAGGAATATGACCTCCGCTCTGAGGTCTCTAAGATGTCACTATTTCAGACTTGGTTCAATCCCAACTACCTTGCAAGTGGAAGCAAGTGAGAGATTCTGTCTCAAGAGAACAGGGTAGAGGGCACCCGAACAACAGAGGAGGTTATCTTTTGGCCTCCACATGCATGAGCACACACCTGCACCTGAACACACACACACACACACACACACACACACACACACACACACACACATACACACACACACACATACACACACATACACACACACACACACACACACATACACACACACACACACACACACACACCAGGGAATGTTCTGAGAGTCAAGGAGAGGATCTGTGTAAATTAGTTAGCTTTGTCCTTAGCATCATGCTAGAGGCTATTTGTTTCACCTCCACTCTCCTCTCCTTCCATGCTCTGGGATGTGTAATCATCTAAGAAGCAGCTTCTGGCTCTAAAACTCATAAATCCAACATCTGACTACAGCCCGTTTCTCCACAGCCCCCTTAATCACGCGGCATCTTTGATTTGACTTTATTATGGTGTCCGTCCCTTTGAGCTGTTCTCCTAGCACATCAGTTCCCAGATTAATCCTCCCTTCATTCCACCATTGGAATTCATCACTTTAATCGGTCCCTAGGCTTTTGCTCTACAGTTAACTCTATCATCCGGCTTAGCCAGTTCAAACCATCTGCCACTGCTCCTGCCCAACTAGGTCCTACCTCGTGGCAAAGAGACAACCCAGCCCTTCCCTATCCCAGTTGTGACACTGATACGTCTTGTTCCCTAAGCATACCTCCTCAGTTGATCTAGACAGATCTGCTACTCTGTCCATAAGACCTCAGCTCCACCACCTCTCTCAGCCTCACAGCAGAGGGCCCTGCCTCCCATTGCAAAGTGATGATTAAAGATTTGGGTGTAAACTCTTGTATTCAGATTTCTTACTGATGCATTTAGAAGCCTCTACATCTCTCCTCACTTACTTTAGAAGAAGCTATGTCAGCTTTGTGCTCTCCTCTGGACCCATGTATCCTTCTAGGGCTCTTGCTCATCAGTTGTCACAGTTGCATTCTGTATTGGTAGGCTTCCTCTTACCAAAGATCTGTGTAAATATGTTCAGAGTCCCCAAACCTTAAAACCAAAAATGAATGTCCTTCTTCTCTCCCTTTTGACCAGTTCCTTCAAATATTGGCTACCCTCTCCTTCCATTAGCTTCCACTACCCCTTGCCTTCTTCCCTCCCTTGAAATTACTTCAAGTTCAATAAGTGCAACGTGGAGTTGTACCTGACTCCCTTTCTTTATTTCACCCATCCAGCAATTCAAATCCCCATCCATCCTGGCTCTATTGTATTATATAGTATAATATATACACGTATATTGTATAATACTTTTAAATACTATCCATCTTTCCACCTGCTAGTAATGTGTTTTAGCTTTTCAAATTCATCCAAAGACACCCAATCTTAACCCCTATTCTATGTCCCCCAAAGGGAAAATGGGGATGCTCTTGCCCTCTCTGGTATTCTGAAATGGTGCCACTGCATCACAGGACAAGGGCTAGTCCTTGTGATGTGGCAGTAGTGAGCACAGCTGCCATAACAGCTGGTGCCAAAGGCAGTGTGTTCAGCACCTGGTCCCTGGGATGCTGCTGTTTTAACACAGTGGAACCTTTAAGAGGTGGGGCTAGTGTGAGGTGTACCCTTAAGGGGTACTAAGGAATCCCAACTCCCCTCTTCCTCTTTGCTTCCTGGGCATAAGGAAGCTCTACCATTCTGCCACACTCCTGCAACAGTGCCCACTGAGGATGCACTGGGACTTGCTAGAATGTAAAGCTACAGAAACCTTTTCTCTGTATTTATTTTTATTACATTTTTAAATATTTTATATATTTTTCATACAATATATTTAGATCATACGCTTTCCCTCGCCTAAGTCTTCCCATATCTTTCCAATCTCCCTATCTACTCCAGCTTCATGTTCTTTCTCACTTAAAAAATAATAATAAAAGCAAGAAAACAAAAACCAAATTGACCAAAACTAAATAAACAAATAAAAAATCCCCTCAAACCATGGAATTCCTTTTATGTTGGTCAACTGAGATGGAGCTCTCACTGACCTTGTGAAGCCAAGACCTGAGACTAGATAGGTCATGGTCTCTAGGGAAAACTTACAACTATTATTCTGTTAAATGAACATAGCAATAAAATAACTAAAATGACTCCCAATGTTATATCTGTAGATCAGTGCATGTCTCAACCATCATAAGGGAAGCTTCTTCTTGTGGTAGATGATAACACCAAGACCCATAATTGGACTATGTGCAGACACTGAGAGACTTTGGAGCACTCATCTCTAAATGGGAGGGCTATGTCAAACCGCTCTCTTCAAGGCCCAGGGATCTCTATGGAAGAGGGTGTAAAGAGATTGTAAGAGCTGGAGGTTGTGGATAACTGAGACTTATCTTTACAAGTTCATTGTCTCAGTTATTCATTAGAGTGATGGCAGGCTGACGGTAGCTAACTGAATTATGGCGACTTTGTGACTACCTGAACATGAGCTCCCTTCAGCCACAAGCAACTTCCTCTTTCACAAAATGCTTTTAGTAGGAGATCAAAGGTTTCCTGACATCTCATCAAACATAATTGAGACTAGAAGGGGTGATGGTGACTTTTTGGTGATTTTTTGGTAGTGGTGATGGTGATTTTTGTGTTTTTTTTTTTTTTTTTTGGTTTTTTCGAGACAGGGTTTCTCTGTGTAGCTTTGCGCCTTTCCTGGGACTCGCTTGGTAGCCCAGGCTGGCCTCGAACTCACAGAGATCCGCCTGGCTCTGCCTCCCGAGTGCTGGGATTAAAGGCGTGCGCCACCACCGCCCGGCGATTTTTGTGTTTTACTCTTGCACATTTAAAATGTTGTTTTGGGAAGTGGCTTTCATGTTATTTTTTTGAGCTGGGACTTCTTTCCACAGAGATCACCACACACCATAAGAGGCTCTGAAAGGTAACTTTTTTCTCGGCCTGGGCATTATCAAGTGTGATCATTTCATGTCCATGACCAAGTATTCCTCCCTTACACCCACAAAGTGTCCAATAGTTGTCCAAACTCCCAGTCCTGAGAATCTACCATTCTCACTCAAATATCCAGGTCATTAATATCCTTTCTCCTGATGAGGACCTTGATTCCACAAAGAAAATTTTCCTTAGTGAGATGATTGATATTTATCGTCAACATGACTGGATTTAAAACTATTTTATAAGGCCAGCAAGATTACTCAGTGGGTAAAGGTTCTTGCCTTCAGTCATGGAGGCCTGATGACCTCAGTTTGATTCCTGGAACCCATATAAAGGTACATGGAGAGAACTGGCTCCACAAGGTTGTCTTCAGACCTCCACCACTTGTTTGCTAAGTACCCCAGAAAGTCAAGTCTTGCTATATAAACTAAGTTGTTCTCAAACTCACAGACATGCACCTAACTTTACCATCACACAGAATGCTGAGTTGGTTTTTATTTTTAATCAACTTTTATCTTTTTTTACGGGTCTTTTGCCTACATGTATGACTGTACAACACATGCATGCCTAATGCTCATGGAGACAAGAAGTGGGCTGTGAATCTCCTGGAACTAGAGTTACAAATGTTGTGAGCCACCATGTAAGACACCCAAGTCCTCTGCAAATGTAGACAATGCTCTTAACCACTAAGCTCTCTCTCTGGATTCTTGTTTTTTAAGTGTGTGTGTGTGTGTGTGTGTGTGTGTGTGTGTGTGTGTGTGTGTAAGTGCAGGTGTGAGCTCAGAGACCAGAAGAGAGAATCAGATCCCTTAGAGCTGGAATTACAGGCTGTTGTGAGCTGCCTTATATAGATCTTTTGCAAGAGCAATATGTGCTTTTAAATGCTAAGCCCATCATCAGCCTCCAGCCAAGTCTATTTGATCCTCATTGGGCTACTGTCCCCAGCCCCACACTCCCATCTCAAACCTGAGCCTCCTTCCCACACCTCATCTGGATTATTTTTGGTTCTTCCCACTGGAACCTGTGCAGGCCTCTCTGAACCAAGTAAAATTATATATAACTCCTCTGTTTAACTTCATTCAACTCCATCACCTGCAGCAAAGAACTTGTACCTTTCTCCTTAGTGATCATCAAAGCTAAGCCATTCATTAATTCACCTGCTCAACAAATCTTTACTGAGTATCTAGTCCATGCCAGCTGTGTCCTAAGCACTGGAAATAAATCAGACATTGATCTCTGCCTCAAGAAGTTTGCTGAGTAAGAAGGAAACCAATAATAACCTTAGTAAGGAGGCAAAATATATATATTTGTTAGAAGGTGGTATGTGTCCCAAGTGTGGTGATGTGTGTCTATAATATAGTATACTGGAGGTCTAAGCAGGAAGATCTTAAGTTCAAGATTGACCTGGGCTACAATAGTAAGAATCTAACTGAAGAAGAGGGAGATGAAGAGGCAGAGAAGCAGGTGCTGTGGGAATCATGAAAAGTAGCTTAGAAAGGTGATCCTGAGTTCTGGAAATGGGGATTAGGGAAGTTTCAAGTATCAACCAGGTGGTCAGAATGGGCCTGACCCAGAAAATGACCTTAGAGCAAAGACATGGGCAAGTTTAAGTCTCAGGAATATTTGTAGGAAAGTCATTCCAGGCAATAGGAAGAGATGGCATAAAGGCCATGAGTTGAGAGTACAACTAGTATAATAGGGAAACATCACAGAGACCAGAGAGAACAACACACAGTGAACATGAGAGAAAGGAATAGAGCTGCCATCCACAAGGGAAAGGACGATGGCTGTCCTCTGCCATCATCCCCTCTTTATCAACATTAGCCACAGTTATAGTTTCCCAAGTGTGCCAGGTTTCCTGGTATCTTAAAGCTTTTACCTACACCCCCATGCCATCTTTGTGCTTCCATTGAGCCCTGATACCAACAGAGCTCTGATCACTGACCTCCCCCGTGCTCCTGTAGATCTTGACCATAGAACCATTATATCTGTTAACACACTGAAGGCAAAAGTCCAGCTCCCTGACTAGATCACCCTGGAAAGAGTTCTTTGGAGAGAGAAATTCCATCATCCTATTCTTCCCTTTGTCTCCAGGAACCATCACCTGTCTGACTACAGAATAGATGGATATTAAGAAAATATTTAGGAGGAGAAGCTAAGCTGAAAAATACTATCATCTCTCTACTGTGTGTGTGTGTGTGTGTGTGTGTGTGTGTGTGTGTGTGTGTGTGTGTGTGTGTGTGCGCGCGCTCATACACACATCTATGTTCCCACGTATTCAGGTATCCAGGCTCATATGTGCATGAGGAGGTTCAAGGGTGATGTCAGAAGTCGTTCCTCAGTCATTTGTCTAACTTATATCTTGAGACAGTGTCTCTCACTGCTTCAGCTGGCTAAGCTGGCCAGCAACACCCAGGGGTCCTTCTGTGTCTGCCTGCCCAGCACTCGAATTATAGGCATGTGCTACCTGACCCAGCATTCTGATGAAATCTAAACTCAAGACTTCATGCTTGCACAGCCAACATTTTACTAACGGAGCCATCTCCTCAGCCCCTGAAAATTGATATTTTTCTTGAAAATTAAGATTGAATTGTACTAATTGATACACTCTGTGTGAACTTCAGTTCCATATATGTAAAGTGATGGCAGCCATTTTGGCCTCGCTTGCCTTCCAGACTTACTCTGTGGATCTAAATAGAAAACAGAAAAGCACATCTTACGGCACGGGACTATGCAAGGGTGAAATCCTTGTTGTTGCTTCCTCTCTTAACTGGGAAATCCTTTGGGCCTGATCAAATGTAGCCTTTAGTTTTACTCATGTGCCAGCTGCATGCCCTGGGTTCCCACAGAGGCAATGTGGGAGTGAGGTTTATCTGATGTCACATGTGATTTGTTCTCAAAGTGGAGCAAGGGGCGTCTGACTCCTTGTAGAGATGAGCCCCTCAGTGATGAATGAGGAGGGCCCTTCAATTGATCTATTCATTTTTTTCTGTGAGCAGATCCTGCAGCCACTGGCAGGCTGAACCACGGCTGCCCTGGGAACCTTCAACATCCCTCCCCCATCTAATCCCCACCCCCACACATTGTCAAAAAGGCATCATGATAGATAGAGCTCCTGTGTGCCACTAGGTGAGTGTTTAAATCTTTTATAAGACAGTCAATGGCCTTTATAAACCCTCAGATGAGAATTACACTGTGTCTGAGATGGAGCTGAAAGTCAATGGGAAATTGATTCTGTCTAGCTGGTGCTGTTTCAAGCAGGAGGCTTGCTGGGTGCCTTCAGGATCAAATGTGCCATCTCCAGTGTGCCCTCAGGGCCTGGCTTGTCTCACATGGAGAATATTGAGATGCCAAGGCCCTTCTCTGGGTTGAGGCACACCACCCCAGCAGCTGCAGGCTCCCAGCACAGAAAGGCCTTGAAGGGCAGTGTCGGGTACCTGAGGTGGTTATAAAGCATGTTTACCTTCCCAGGAATTGATACCAACACCAGCCTGATGCCATTGCCTGCACCCCAGGCAAAGATGTCGGAAGATGATAAATGGCCATTGATCTGGCAGCAACGGTAGAGCAAGGCACACCTACAATTACTCTCCTTTGTTAATGACCCCATTAGCCACTGGATCAAACACAGTTAGTGGGGGGTGATGATGCTGCAGTTATTTCCTTGTCAATACCCATTGGCCTGATCCATACTGTCTGCCAATGGATTCCCAAATAAATAGTAAAGACCCCCTCTTTGGAATTAGGGAAGTCTGTTATCACAGTTCTGGCTCAGAGAGGAGTGGGTGGACTTTCATAGATAAATCAAACAGGCACATTAATGGGAGAACCAGGAGGACAGAGGGGATGAAATTCTGACACCCTGGCTTGGCAGTGGCACCTGCCCAGGGGACAATTTCTTGATGTGTCACCTAGTGATGATCTTCATTATTTTGCCCCACCAGACTGCTATGGAGCTAAAATATAACAGTAAACAGTAGATGCAAGTATAATGGCTTGCAGATCTTCTCAACACCAAATGCCAATCCCAGAATATGAAGAGGTTGTCTTGTTCTCTTTCATTTTAGTTTCTCCCCTGCCCTCTCTCTCTCCCCCCTTTCTGTTCCAGAAGCATATAAACAGAGTCATCCAATAAAAATGGGAAGACCCTGAACCCTGGCCCCAGATAGTAACATCCAGCACTCGCTGTGTATCATCTCAGTCCTTCCCAGTTATCCTTGGATACACAAGCTGCTATCACCATTTCACAAGCAAGGCCAACGGAGCTTTTCAAGAAAGAACAAACACTGAGGCTATGACTGTTGCAGGCTTACCTTCACTGATCGCTCTCCAAGGCCTGCAGCCCCATGGTAAGAAAGGCCAATGAGACTCCAAGGTCAGGCTTGTAGCACATACTGGAAGATGGCTCTCCTGATGTCAAGCACTCCCTCTCCCCAACCCCCACCTGAAGTTTCCCTCATTAAGAAGGAGCCTTTTTTGTATGGTCAAGGTCAAAGTGTCCTTTGCATTTCTCCAAACTCTGCTGTATTTTGCAGAGGCTGGGACAGGTTCTGAGATTTTGACACCATGAAAAGGGAGAGGAACTGAAATACTGAAGTGAAACTGATGCTTCCAGGTCAAGGGCATTTTCCAATGGGCTGTCTGTTTGCTGGCATACTGTACTTGACACTACCACCAGCACCCCACAGATACCGCTCAGGTCTATAGAATGCCAGCATTCCACTCTGCAGGGGACTGCAGGAGGTAGGCAGAAGGTTCAGAATCCCTTGTACTACCTACAAGGGAAGCCACGGCATCAGGTTCAGATGAGAGAAAGAATGGAGCAACACCCCAAGGTCTCTGCTCCTCTTCCTTTTGGTTATCAGCCTTGGTGCTAGATAGTCAGGTGTCTTTGAACTTCAGTAAAGGAGATCTTTTTGAAAACCCTTCAGGGTGCCAGAGAAACAGTCCTTTTCCACATCATCGGTCTACCCCAGGCAGGCTCCCAAAGAAGAGCAAATATCACCGGCTGCCACAGAGGGGTGGGAGAGGGAGCAGCAAGGTGGTGGGATTGTTAAGGATGAGGTCAGGCAGGAAGGGACAGCAGAAAAGAGCTTCCCTGTTGTCAAACCGAGACACAAATAAAGACTCGCTGGCAGCTAGAAATTCGGCTCTTAAACCCTGCAAAACGAGAAAACCCTCGCATGGTCAGAAAGGGCATATTGCCTGGTGGGGTACAACAGCATGGAGCTGGATTTGAGCCAAAGGCCACTTCGCAGTTTGCAAAGGAAACAGTATGAGAGACACAGAGCTCAGCCTCAGCTTTTCCTACCTGGAAGATGGGCATAAGGCAATGACCCATATGCTTAGGGGCAATGTTTCCATGCTGCCACAGGATTGGCAAGCTGAACATACACACCTCTAGTCATTCTTCAGACAAATAATGAGCTCCAGCTACATATAGGCACTACACTAGGTATCAGAGAATTAGGCTGGCATGGAACAAGCTTGCTATCTGCCTTCATGGGCTTTAAACTTAGCAGTGGAAAACATACATGAAAGCAATTATAGGGAAAACAGGAATGGCCTGGTATGACCATGAGACCAAGCAACGAGATGAGAGGAACTCTTCAGATGGCAGTCAGGGTCTGACAGTTTGGAGAAGTAAACAACATAATAAGAACACTGATTACATTCAGGAGGTTTAAGCAAATCAAGAAGTACATTGAGAAAAATAACAGCCAGCTTTTTTATTATTATTATTATTAAGGAAAACATGTATACACATAGAAAGGGAGATGGGATGGGAGGTTCTGGGTTGGAATTGATGTGAATTCATGTGTCTAAACTGTAAACTTTAGAAATGGATCTAAAACAGTGATCATCAACCAGGATTTATTCTTTCCCTCGGAATAAAACTGGTAAAGTTTGAAAATATTTGAGTTTATAACAACTGGAAATAAGTGGGAACGGCTACTAGAATGTGGAGGTTATAGACAAAGCATGGTGGTAAATATCCTGAAGTGTAGAGGAACAGCCCACAGCAAAGAGTTATTCTACTAAAAATGTCACTAGCTAAGGTGAATCATCCAGATCAGATAAGGGCTTTGTATAGGTAGGTGGATGAATGATAGATGATAGATAGATACATGGTAGATGATGTCATGATAGGTAGGTAGTAGATAGATAGATAGATAGATAGATAGATAGATAGATAGATAGATAAGAGATAGATAGATATATAGATAGATGATAGATAGATAGATGATAGATAGATATGAGAGATAGATAGATAGATGATAGATAGTAGATAGATAGATAGATAGATAGATAGATGATAGGTAGACAGACACAGACATAGATGAGAGATAGATGGATAGATAGGTAGATAGGAGATAGATAGATAGATAGATAGATAGATAGATAGATAGATAGATAGATGATAGATAGATAGATGATAGATGATAGATAGATAGATAGATAGATAGATAGATAGATAGATAGATGATAGATAGATAGATAGATAGATAGATAGATAGATAGATAGATAGATAGATAGATAGATATGAGAGATAGATAGATAGATGATTGATTGATAGATAGATAGATAGATAGATAGATAGATAGATAGATAGATAGATAGATAGATATGAGAGATAGATAGATAGATGATAGATAGATAGATAGATGATAGATAGATAGATAGATAGATAGATGATAGATAGATAGATAGATAGATAGATAGATAGATAGATAGATAGATAGATAGATAGATAGATAGATAGATAGATAGATGATAGGTAGACAGACAGAGATGAGAGATAGATGGATAGACAGGTAGATGAGAGAGAGAGAGAGAGAGAGAGAGAGAGAGAGAGAGAGAGAGAGAGAGAGAGAGAGACAGGCAGGCAGGCAGGCAGATACAGATGATATATATGTAGTGTCTTGGTTTCTTTTCCTCTTGCTTGGATAAAATGCCTTGACAAATTAACACATGCAGAAAGGGTTTCTTTCAGATCACAATTTCATGTCACTGTCCATCATAAGACACACAATCATAATTACAATCATAATCAGGAACACAGCAATGAATGCATGCAACATTCAGCTCACTCTCTCTATCTAATGTAGTCCAGGATTCCCCTGCCTAGGGTATGGTGGGAGGTGTACCATCCTGATCAGTATAATCTCTCACAGACAAGCTTAGAAGCCTGGCTCTAAATTTGGTCCAGTTGACAATTAATAGTAGCTCTCACAGAGGAGCTGGGACAGGAGTGGTGGTGGAGAGAATATTATGGAACAATGATAAAAGTGTTTTTAAAATTAAAAATCTGGATGGTTAAGTCATAAGAGTTGATATGGGTCTCAAAACTTTTATGTTGTTTAAAATGGAAAGAATATAACTACACTCCATTGTACACATAGAAAAACTACATGCAAACAGTTCAATGCTCTGTTATAACTCCACATCCCATTAAGCATGTCCAAGTACAGGACAGACATGAACAAATTACACAAATATTTCAAAGTTATTTTAGATTCATTTAATTATGGGAAGTTTTGTCATTTAATTTCATTTGAGACAGAGTTTTATTATGTAGCTCTGTTTGTCCCTGAACTTACAAAGTAGACTAGCCTTGAACTCACAGAGATCCACCTGCCTCTGCCTCCCAAGCACTGGGGTTAAATGTATGTACAACCACATGCAGCTATTGTTTTCCTTTTTTGTAAAAATAAATAAATAAATAAATAAATAAATAAATAAATAAATAAATAAGAAAGGAAAGAAGGAAGGAAGGAAGGAGGGAGGGAAGGAAGGAAGGAAGAAAAGAGAGAGAGAGAGAGAGAGAGAGAGAGAGAGAGAGAGAGAGAGAGAGAGAGAGAGAATTCTGTTCAAATAGCCATAAATTTCTTCTGTGAACATGGTGTTTTATTTTATTACATTTATTTGGTTTTTTTTTGTGTTGTGTGCATGCATATGTGTGAGCATATGTGTATACCAATACATACATGTGGTGGTCAGAGGACAACTTGTGGGAGTCTGTTCTTTCCTTCCATCATGTGAATCCCAGAGATTGAACTCAGGTCATCAACTCGGCATACTGAGATATCTCACTGGCTCCATAAACATGTTTTAGTTAACTAATCTGTCATCACAAAATAGCATTGTGTCAAAATAATTCAAAAAATAAATAATACCATTGAATTGAAAGGTCATTATGCCTCCAGTGAAAACTGGTACTCAATCAGCCAGTCAGGAAACTGCTTGCCAATTGTTCAGTGGGTCCCCTGGCTGGGATGGTAGAAGGAGAACTGACCTATAAGCAAGCTGGGCTAAGCTGTGTTCCTACTGGATGGGCACACCTTCCTCATCTGCATAATACAGCTCATACTATTCTGTAGAACACCTGCAAGACTCACATGAGACCTGAAATGTAGATGTGCTTTGTAATCTGTCAAGTGGTTGCCTGCATGGTACATACACAGAGAAGTACTGAATTCAACTATAATTCATAATTTCATCATTGGCATTAGTTCTATACTACCTTTAACTCACTCTGTTCTCAAGAAACAGAGTCATTATCTGGAAGACATAGCCATTTACAGGTGAGGAAAATAAAGGAGTTTTGATCTAAACTCATCCCCCAAATGATGGAATCAGGTGGATACTCCTGGCTGAATAAGCAAACATGTCATCTCCCCATTGCCAGGGCATCTGCCTGCTTTGCCTCCTGAATGGTCTGTTCTAGTAGGAAAATGCCTTTCAGGAAGAATGGCCAAAGCTCCTTTAACTAGACATGCATACTTTAGAAGCTCTCCAAGCTCTCTGGAAGCTCAGCTATCTTGCATTGTGTTACTCCCAGCAGGAAGAAAGCCACTGGGCAGTTCTTCTCATGCCCTCCATGCATTCTGCTTAGGCTCCCACAATGCCCTGCAGCAAATGTTCCTCTATTTCACGGCTACCCTTGTCAGTCATTATAAGTGACACTTAGCCAAATGAAAACATTGAAGTAAACAAGGAAATAACCCAGTAAGAGTTCCCCTGAGCTTGGCACGCACCCTTTTAATGGCTCCTGGCCCATAGGAATAAACCAAATTGTGACCAAGAGGGACAACTGGTGATCAAGGTGAATGGCTCCTGATGCCAGGACTAGCTACCCTATATGTTGTTCCCAGGGGTCCCTGATGAAAGAGTTCTTCATTTATTTGTTTTAAAAGGATTTGGGCTTCTTTATTGAAATAAAAACAAATTCAAAACCTTCAGAGACTATGCATGAAGTAAAAAGGTCACTGGGTTCTATGCATTTAAGATCTTTAATTTCACCCATAAATGAGATCTTCACTGTGACTTCTGCAGTTATGAAAAAGAGCGGGGAAATTAGAGTGTGAAGAAGATTGATGGTTCTGAAGTGAAGAGTTCTGCTCAGTAGTCTGGCTGCCTTTGTCAGAGTCAGAGCCTGTGTTCTGTGGGCTCCTTGTGTTGAAACTGAGGGAAGAAGCAAACATGCCCTTGTTCAGTGCCTCATGGCTGCTGTGTGCTCCAACTAAGATCTGCATCCTAAACCTCAGCAGCAAGAACCCACCATTCCTCGGGGCAAAATCGTCCCCACACTAGCTCTGCAGCCATTAGAGCACACGCTTCTGGGAGGCAGGGAAGTGCGTCTTGCCCAGGTGCTCATGATCTTGAAGGTTTCCATTAGGCAAGTTTTAAGCAAAGAAAAGATTTCCAGGAGCTGGAGAGATGGCTCAACAGTTAAGAGCACTTAATCCTCGACAAGAACAACCATCCATAACTCCAGTTCCAGAGGCTCTAACGCCCTCTTCTGACCTGTGAGAGAACCTCATATATGTGCTGCACACACCTACGCAGGCAAATCTCACAGACAAAATAAAAACAGACAAATCTTTTTTAAAGAGAAATGATTTCCAATATCATTTTGGTGGGATTCTAACACTTATAAAAATACCATTTTTATTTGCATTTTCAATAAATGTCTATATGGCCAACTCCCAGGCAGGTCCTGCACACACGCTTCTTGCAAAACAAAAGCTGACTAGTACTGTGATAATTAATCAGTTGGCATTGACTGAAGCTCTTAATGAAATGAAGCATGAACTGTTTGAGAAAGCAATTGAAAGCCATCATACACGCCATGAATCATCTCTCAAAGGCACATTTATTAAATCAGAATTCATAACTTTGATATTTTGTCTAACAGGTTTGGTACTCTTCTGAGACACTATTGGTGGATAAAAAAGACAGATGTTTCCAGAGCTAGACTGAAGGGGGTGTGGGAACCTGCCTGACACCAATTAAGCAGACCAGGCAGGAAAATGCTATTACCCAATGTTTGGGGGATTGTACTATGGTCTTAGGATAGAATTCAAAGACACCTTTGGGTATGAATGGGCACTGAAGCAGGATGGAGCACAGAATCACGGGGGTGCCTGAGATGACCGGACGAAAGTAGTAGCTCAAGAGTCCACTCAGTGATGGATTTGGGAGTTGGAGAAATGTCTTCATTTGAAGAAACTTTGGTCGAACAAGAATCAGATTGATGCAAAACCTTGTTTTTACTTGCTCAGGGTACCAGGGAGCTGGAGAATCAGAACCCTCTCTTAGTTCTGAGCTCTTCAAAAACACCTGTTCCTTTTAGTTGGAGCAAATATATATGACATCAATGTCACATCCAACGACAATTGTCCCAGGCACCTCTTTGGGTGATCAAATGAAAGTGGATTGAGAAGCCTGTGAAGATGTTTGGCTCTTTTGACTGCTGGCAGCATTAAATTGGTGGATCAAGGTGACATTGTCCCCCACAGCTCACAACTACAATGCTTCTTAGATCCTCATATTCATAAAAGCAGACCTGGAATCCTTGTAGACATCCCTCTTGTGCTAAAAGCAAAAGGGCCTTTCCCTTTTAACTGCTTTGACACAATGCAGCCATTCTCCAGCCTTTCATGCCCATGCCTTTTCCGACCCAAACCATGGTCCAGCTGTTGACTTAGCTCGTCCTTTGCACAGAACACCACCTATTCAAATGATGTCTTTCCTCCATTGTAATCTAACTCAGCCCCTGGAGCTGTGCAATAGGGTCATCTCAAAAGTGAAGCTGGTATGGACACGTTTAGGGAAAAGGAACCATCCTATCAGATGGTGATAGTTCCTTTTATCTATGTTAATTAAACAAAGGATATCAAATTCCAAAGCCAAATGAAAGTCAAAAAACATTATATGATGTGAGCAAAAATTGCCAATGAACACAACAGACAGGTTTCCAATCTCTCTTTCTTTTTGAAAAAACTGTGAAACTGGTTATTCTACAGATGCATACAGCATTTGTCATCATCATCTCCTGATAAGAGAGTGGAGTGGGGCACAGGAGGGGCTGTTCCCGTCAGAACAGCATTGCTCTAGTTCATATTAACAAGTGCACCTTATGACCACCTGACTGCTGGGCCCACCACCCAAGTGCTTCTGATTCAGTAGTCTGGGGGGGGGGGTGACTCAACAATCTGCATTTCTAAGAAGCTCTTAGGGAAAGCTGATGATGGATGGCATTGTCGGTCCACAGCCGAACAAGCACTTCTTAATACACAGAAAGCGCCACTGGCAAACCCATACAATTTCCCCAAGACAGTATGGGTGATATGAAATTCATAGATCTTCTGGCATGGTGCTAGTGCCACTAAGCAGTTTCATTGTATTTCTTAGTTTGCTTTTATATGCAGTAACATCCTAGCCTCTTGGTTTAGAAATATCTATAGAATGACAGAGATTGTATTAGTCAGGGTTCCTTTCATATATATGAAAGAGTTTAATTAGAATGAATTACAGGCTGTGGTCCAGCTAGGCCCACAATGGCTGTCTACCAACAGAAGATCCAATAATCCAGTAGTTGTTCAGACCTCAAGGCTGGATGTCTCAGCTGGTCTTCAGCATACTCCAGAATCCCAAAGAAGTAGGCTTGGAGGCCAGTGAAGGAATGGACTTAGCATCAAGAGGAAGGGCAAGCAGGCCAAGAGAGGGCCAGCTTCCTTATTCCATGTCCTTTACATGGCTGACAGCAGAAGCTGTGGCCCAGATTAAAGGTGCATCCTCCCACCTCCAAGATCCTGATTAGAAGTGGGCCTTCCCACTTCAAATGATTTCATTAAGAAAAAGTCCCTCACAGGTGTACCCAGTCATTTTTTGTTTTGGTTAAATACAGATGTAGTCAAGTTGACAACAAAGAATAACCATCTCAGAGATTCTTTCTGACTTCACAAGAATCATCAATGATGATGAGGGAAAAGCCGTCAGAGATTCTTAAGACCCATCCCAGTCCCAAACCCCAAACTGGGACCAGACAGGCTGAGACACTTACCTGGATATACAAAGCTGAGTTGGAACTAAACCCCAGGTATGAGGAGGATACCTTGCTCAAGCCATTCCCCACTAACACTTCTCTGAGCAAAGTGAAATGGCCTGCTGATTCTAACAGAATGGTTCCCTGTTTACAGGATGGGCCCTCCCTGGACCAGTGGTTCTCAGCCCTGGTTGGCTTCATTTTAGCATCCTCTGGGGAGTTTACAAGGATAACAATGCCAGGCCCTGCTTCAGAGATTTTGACCAATAGCTTGGGGTGGTGGCAGGTATACATAATATTTTTAAAGCTCCCCAGGTGACTCTAAACTGCAACTGAGCTTGAACTGCTACCTGGACCATGGGATCCTCAAAGGCAGAGTGTATTCTTATTTTTTGATCAGAAGAACACTGGAAGATTCTTGAGGGAAAAAAAATTGAATGGAAACCTACAGCAGTGCTTTTAAAACACAAAAATGAGAGCAGCAGCAGCTACTGGGTGCTTGTTAGAAAGGCAAGCCCTCAGTCCTCATGAAGATCTCTATTTGGGAGCCCCACAGCCTGCCTTTTAGCCAGCCCACTAGGACTCCAGGCCCTTCTGAGGAATGCTGTTACTGAAGATTACTGGAACTGAGGAATGAACGGGCTATGGAAGAGCTGAGACAGAGACACGAAACTAAAAGCAGGGTCTGTGAGGAATCATTCATTGATGCACTGCCCAGGAAAATGGCGGTGCTAGCAATTGTGGTGGGAGTCAGCGTTTGTGGGAAGTGGAGGAGCAAGCTGCACTAGAATAGAACCTGATGAAGGCAAGAAACCAGGCTGGAGATGTTGCCAGGGCACTGAAGAATAGACTCGGGAACTGGTGTTACTGATACTGGGTGAAGGCAAGAGGTGGAGGTGAGACTTAAGAAGTTCCCGGACCTTCTTGAGGGGTGGGGTCAGGAACTGGGGGTCACAGTTCAAGTGAACAAGTGGTGGAGGACAGCATTCACTTCATTGGAGAGCAAAGGCCACCACCAATGGCATAGCACTCAGGCAGGTAAATGATTCAGGGAGCCAACCTTGGGGATTGAACAATATACTGATTCCAGGACCCTCGGGGCTGGCTGTGTGACAACTCAGCTATCAGTCCTTGAGCAAGAGACAAGTTCTCTGAACTTTACCTTCATCATCTCCAATACAAGCCCAATGCCTCATAGCAAGGGTGTGACAAAGACCAGAAAAGTAGAAAGTAATTGCCAAAGCCATCTCAGTGCTTGCAATGAGTACTGCGCTAACATGAAGACTACATGCAGGTTTCACATGATGAGTTATGGCCCCAAAGCCACTGTCCTCATTGGGCAGTAAAGGGGTTGGGATCATTCATGAAGTAACAAGGAACACAGAGCCCACCCAGATGAAAGTACACAATGAGGGTGATACTTTCTGCATTTGGTGATTGGTTTCCAAAGCTAGCCCACCAAATAGGCTTTCATTCAGGGTCTCTGAATTGAGGGCCACGGCCCTGACATGAGGAAGCCATCAGGCTCTCCCCACCTGTAGTTTGTCTACTCTACCCACCCAAGGACTAGCATGGCTGGTAGGAACACAACTGGCAGAGATTTGCCCTTTGAAGTATTATTTTAAAAAAATACAAAAGCAAAAGAACTCCACCTGAAGCAATTAACTTAAAAGCATATGGAAGGCACAAAAAGCTTTCTGCCTTCATTTCAGAACTGAAGAGGGGCAGCGTGGCTTTGAAAATGAGCACACACCACAGGTGGCCACATTCAGTCCTTATGCCACTGTTCACTGATCACAGAAGTGTGTTCTGTGCATGGGGCATAAGAAGAGCCGAGTTCCCATAGTGTGCTATTGCTGAGATTCCATAATTAATAAGTGTTATTAGGTGTCACGCCTTGTGCTAAGAACCAGGGAGCAAAGATGAACAACAGGGGAGAGTATGCTCTATTCAGCCTTCATTTGGTTCCCAGACTAGATTGCTGGAGACATCTCCCAACACTATTAGGAGGGTAAAGCTATCACTCCCATTTTATAGACAGGAAAACTAAGTCTCAGATGGAATAAACAACAATTACAGCAACTGTTTTGATGACGGACTGAAAGAGGTGGGATCTGAACTCATGGCAGTCTGTGTGTCATGCATAATGAGAATGAGGACCAAGTCATTCCTTCTCTTTCTAACCCCTGGGATTCCCATCCATGAAACAAATGACCTTTTAAAAAATTCCTTGAGCCTTCACTGTCTTCATCCATCTTTTTATTTGGTAAAACCCTGGAGTTTTGAGGTAAGTACACATGTTTATAGCCTATTGGATGTTAAGACCATCCATTCAATCTTGTCTTTGACAGATCAGCAATTGAAACCCAGAGAGGAGAAGGGAATTCTCCAAGGTCACACAGCACCAAAAGATAACATAAGGTCTTAAAGGCAGGATCTTGTAATGCTCAGGTGTCTTCAAATTTTCAAGTATGCATACAATTGAATGCCGTGAATAATATGAATCATCATAATTAATTTTTAGTGCTCTCTCTCTCTCTCTCTCTCTCTCTCTCTCTCTCTCTCTCTCTCTCTCTCTCTCGTGTGTGTGTGTGTGTGTGTGTGTGTGTGTGTGTGCGCGCGCGCGTTTATGCACATGTGCCCAGGTCTACTAACCTATGTGTGTGTCCATGGAGCTTACTATTTTGGATACATTGGCTGACCAGTGAGCCCCCAAGATCTGCCTCTGCACTTCCAATTCTGTGGTTCTAGACATGTGTCACTGTACCCAGTTTCTACATGGTGGCTGGGAATTCAAACTGGGGTCCCCAAGTCTGTGCATCAGCACCTTACCCACTGAGTCATGTCTCTGGGCACTGTCATATTTAAGTTTGACTACTAAGAAAAGAAACCCTGGAACAAAAGTATACAGCAGCTTCTCTCTCCAGCAAAGGATGAGTCTTGCTTTGTTGGGGGCTAAAAGGAAGCCTCTAAAGAGCCTTATCCAGTTAACAGGAAGCCCACTCTTCCAGGACAGATAAGGGGATTTACAAATGCCTCAAAGTTCTAGCAATAAAGCCTGGCTCTTTCATTCTTCTATCACAGACAAGGACCTAACAGAGGAGAATGATAAAAAAAAAAAGTGGCCACATAAACACACATTCTTAGAGTTCACTTGTAATTAGTCTATATTCATTGTGCTGTGTGGGTAGAGGAAACTGTACCATGGAAACTGAAAATCCAGATGTTTGTCTCAAGTAACTCATCTACCAAGTGACAGGCAGCTCAGTCCCTCCCCCATATGAGAGCCAGAATGGGAGCCAGGCATATAAACCTTGATACTGTCTTTCCTGCTCTCTTCCCCAAGGTTCACAGTACCTCACGTGGCTCTGGGTTAATGTTTTACCATTCCTTAAGGTTACTCTTATAGGCAAAATTCTGTCAGTTGTATATAGTGATATTTTATTTGTGCTGAAATGTGATTTTATTTGTATGTTAATAAATAAAGTTGCCTGGAGATCAGAGGTCAAAGCAAGCCATAAGCAGAGGCAGGTGGTAGTAACCCACACCCTTAATCTAATCACATGGCAGGCAGAGTCTCTGTGTGGTCAAGGACACGGCCAAGCATGGTAACACGAATCTTTAATCCCAGTACCAACCATAGAGACCTGGAGGTCTGTATAGACAGGCAGTGATGAGGAGGTCATGTGGTTGGGTTTACAACCAATGAGAGGGCAGAACAGGAAGGCAATAAGAAGGCAAGTCAGACAGGAAGAAGCTCTCTCTGGGGAAGCGATGGCAGCGAGGTGGTTAGATTAGGTAGTCGTGACTCTGATCTCTTTGGCTATTTGACTCTGTGTTTCTTATTTACTAAGACTGTTTAGAATTTTGTCTACAAGAGGTGGGGTGGGTGTTTTTGCATCATTTAATGAGTTATGGATATTGTCATTGTTTACTATGGTTGGTTATAAGTTATTAATTGTTAATGGTCAAAAAAAGCTAAACAAAGGAGATCAGGTACAAGGTTCTTGTTTTAAAAAAAGAAAAAAGAGGATATAGAAAAGAATAGATCATTGAATCTACTCAAAAAAAGGGAGGATATAGAAATGATAAGATAAAGGGTAGATTTTTGGATCTACTCAGAAAAAAAGAATATGGATATGATAAGATAAAAAGGGAGATTATTTAATCTACTTTTAAAAAGGAACTACTTGTTTTAAATAGGATAAGTAATGAAAATTTTTATCTGAATTTGTCAAATGATAATGGACTGGACTTTGTTAATATATATAATGGAGTTTTTGTCTGAATCTGTCAAATGTTAATGAACTAGACATTGTTAATGTAATTCTTGACTGCATATATTGTATTCACTATTGGATATAGTTTTCCTTATATTAGTTATAGGCTTTTTTAAATTTTAGACAAAAAAGGGGAAATATGGTGATATTGTGTTCCCCAAAATATTGTGCACCCTAATAAACTTATCTGGGGTCAGAGAACAGAACAGCCACTAGATATAGAGGTCAGAAGATGGTGGCACACACACCCTTAATCCTAGCATTCCGAAGGCGGAAATCCATCTAGATCTCTGTGAGTTCAGAGCCACACTGGAAACAGCCAGGCATGGTAACATATGCCTTTAATCCCAGGAAGTGTTGGCAGGAAGCAGAAAGGTATATAAGGTGTGAGAACCAGGAGCCAGAGTCTGGTTAAGCTTTTAGGCTTTTAGCAGCAGTTCAGGTGAGATTCATTCTGGATAAGAACTCAGAAGCTTCCAGTCTGAAGAAACAGGATCAGTTGAGGAATTGGCAAGGTGAGGAAGCTGTGGCTTGTTCTGCTTCTCTGATCTTCCAGCATTCACCCCAATACCTGGTTCGGGTTTGTTTTTATTAATAAGACCTTCTAACAATTCGTGTTACAGTTGTATATGCATGTGGAGGCCACTAATAGCCACCAAGTGTCTGCTCTCTCATTCTCCACCTTGACAGCATCTCTCACTGAACCTGGAGTTCACTGATTCACCTGGATTGGTTGCTCAGAAAGCCCCAGGGATCCTCCTGTCGCTATCTCCCTAGCACCTGGATTACAGGCATATGCTGCTGTGTCCAGCTGTTTTGTTTTACATGGATTCTGGGGAATAGAACTAGGTCTTCAGGCTTGTGCAGCAAGCACTTTACTGACTGAAGCATCTCCCTAAAAAAGTAAAAATGTAACCAACATGGTTGACTTCTCAGGAAACATTGGCCATATCAATCATTGTGTGGAGGCAGAGAGAAATGTCTGCCGACATGAAGTGAAACCACTAGCAGAGTGTCATGCCCTCAGCCACAGGAAGACATGGCAGATGCCCTACAAAGGACACGCTCTACCACCTCCCACATAACCTCACTCTGTACACTGAGGGAATCATGATGGTTCTTCTGAGAGTGACCTCACAGAGTTATCTTCCTTCCTGTACTTACAGTACTAGAGAAAATGAGTACCAAAGTCCAAATTAAATATGCATCACAACTCTGATTTGAGCCATGTGAAAACTCCAAAAAGTTGACCATGGGCTCTACCTCATGACTTGGACCTTTTGTTGATAAAAAAACAAACAATGTGTTAAATATACAGAGATGCATGTACCTAACAATGTTCATTGTCACAAAGAAGTTTAAAAAACTATATTAACCTGACCTGGCTGGCTTACCATATATGACAATTTTCCAGAAGCCAAGTATATGGGGTCAGGGTGGCAGAGACACTGTCACATGCAAGGCTGACATCTATGTGGGAGGAAAGGTAGGCTTCTCCCAGAGTGAAAGACCATCATTTATTTGATCAGTTTCCTAAGGATGTCAACACTGTCTGAAGACTAGAGCTGTTTCTTCTGTCTAGCCAGAATCAGAAGAACCTTAGGAAAAGACACAAGCAGCAGAGAAGTTTCCTGAAAATGCATGAACTTGTCTATGACCATACCACCCTGAACACTCCAAACATCATCTGATCTCAGAAGCTAGGCAGGGTTTGGCCTGGTTAGTACTTGGGTGAGAAAATAGATGAACTCACATTAAGTATAACCTGTACATGTATATTCAATATTTAATAATTATAAACCTTTTTTCTCCAACAAAACAGCCCCCAGCTTATATCAGTTGGTGTCTGTGGTCTGTTTTGTTCTTTCAAATCTGGTGCTCAGTCCAACTCTTGGCACACAGTGTATGCTCAGTAAATTTTTGTTGCCTGATTCAACACACCAAACAAGTGAAGAAGGAGCATGGTATCTATTTTGTAGGTGTTCTTTGTTGGATGCCCTCCCACCAAATTATGGTCAAATATTATCATTCTCAATCTCACAAAAAATACCAGCAGGGTATTTGAGGAGTGAGTGACTCAGAGTTAGAGTGTGCGTAAATTGGTACAGCAGAATCAGGTTGAGGCTCTGAGGGAGAGGGCCACCATGTATGGTTCCCCACTGCAGCTGCTCTACAGTAAGACTCTGGTTTGGGGACTCTTTAAAGGCTTTGCAGGTGATTCTTATAGCAGCCAGGATGCAGGGTCCTATAACAATGGTCCTCAGTGTCCTCCCCAGAAGAGTAGCCTCAGCATCATCTGGGTACATGCTAGAATGTATGTTGGCTTGGTGCAGACTTACTAAAGACAAAACATGGGGGTTGTGAGGACTTTACAGCCCTGCAGGTGATTGTGTGAGCAAGCCAGTAATCAAAGCCAGACGCTGCTCCTTGTGAGACTCCAGCCCAGCATGGGAAGATGAGGCAGGGTCCCTCCCTTCTGCTCAGAGCCTGAGACACAGAATGGAGACTGCAGGAGCAGCAGCAGCCCCAGGGTACATGTCACTGTTCTCCTGTTCTAAAAATTGCTACATCTGTACATGCAACTGCTAATAAAAATGTCTGCACTGTGGGGTTGAGAGCTTTATTAATCACTGCTTGAGTGCTCCAGATTGCCCCTTTCCGATGGAGCGCATGCTTACCAAGGGCAGCCTGACACTCACAGTTTTCCTACATCCCAGCTCTAGACCAGTGAGGATGTCCCATGAAACTCCATCATCTTCCAGTGGGCTTCTCTGGGTTCTTCCCGCATCCTCAGGTCCTGCCTGATTCACTTGTTCTCTTTATCCAGTCTTTTCTTATCTCAGGCCCACACAGACTTTATTTTAATATCCCAAGAGCCAGTCCCTTGATGAGACAAAGTCTGACCTTCTCAGCCTCAGAGGACAGCTTAGGGACACCAGGGGAAAAGGAAAATCCCTTTAGAAATGCCAAACTGGAAAGCAGAGACAACAAAAGAAGACCATAGCATCCCAACATATAAAGGGTGCACAGAAGGCAGAGGCTCAGAGATTCAGTGCCACACAGACCTAGAGTAATATGAATAAGACCACCTCAACTGTGTCCCATATCTGAGCTGCAGGTTGTACATCTACACAGCTTCCACACAGCTAAAGCAAGGCACCGTGGGCTATTGGGACATACTCAGGAGTCTATCAGAATATTAGACATTATATGGTGGTTTTCCTAGGCTCTTGATGGAGCAAAGAAGGGATAGAAGAAAGAAAGTAAGGGAAAGGTGAGGAAGGAAAAGAAAGAGATGCTAGAGAAAGGAAAAGAAAGAGAAGAGAGAGAGAGAGAGAGAGAGAGAGAGAGAGAGAGAGAGAGAGAGAGAGAGAGAACACAAATAAGACTAGACACAATTCTCTATCTGTCTCTTGAGACCTCCTTTTGCACCCAGTGTGGTGCTCTGAAAAACCCGCAGCAGGCCCAGTGCAGGGGACCAGTCTTATGAGACACTGGTACTTGAGGAGCCCCAGTCAAATGATAGCGGCTTTTGACTGGTGAGAGAAAGAGGGGGGGGGGTGATAGATAGATGGTGGATGGATGGATGGATGGATGGATGGATGGATGGATGGGTGGGTGGGTGGGTGGGTGAATAGATACATACATACATATCAGAAAGAAGATAAAATAATGGCACGACACACACTGCCTATGCACCATGAGCATTCCCAAGGCTTCCTAAGGACAGTCTTCCTCAAAGCTGCTAAATGAGGAGGTTTCTAGTGGGTAGGGAAACAATAAGCAACGAAATCTGACCAAGATGTCCAGGGATCGTGCCTGCCTGTCCCCTCCTCACTCTCTCACTAAATTCAAGCCCTTGGTACCCCTGTCTTAGGAGGAGAATGGTGGCCGTAGCACCCACCCTGCTGTGTCCTATGAGGGCACACTATTGATTGGCAGAAGTTGAGAGCTCAGTGATGGCAGCTGGAATGAAAAGAGATGAGGATAGTACAAAGGATCTGTTGCTGAATGTTCCCATCAAAGCCACAACCTCCAGCCAGACCTGACATTTCATTGGCATTCAGGAAATATGCTTGATTAGCAGCACATGTATAGATAGGAAGGATTGTACTGGCCCTTGGTCACCCTGAATTTTCTACCTGGGAGTTCCCAGGTCTAACACAACATGTCCACACTCAGGGCATTGCTCACAGCTCCAAGGGCTGGCAGGACTCTTGCCCATACTACACTCATCTCATTTGGGCAGCAATCCTTCCCCCCACTTCCACCCCACACATACACATGCAGCCTGCCTGCATCCCTGTCCTAGGGATGTGTTTCTTCTCAGTCTTGAGTCATTAAGAAGCCACTTCTCAGACACCAGAGACTGAAATTACAGCATAAGGTGGGGATCGCCCTGCAGGGAACACAAGAAAGGAGCCAACTCCTTCTCTGGAAATAGCAGCAGATTCTGCACCAGACTGAGATGAATGATAGCAGGCTCTGGCTGTCAGTCGTGCCACCCTCGGTTTCTTCGACAAAGTACAAGTAATGATGGCTTCCTGGCCAGCTGTTCTAAGGAATGGGCCCACATGTTGAAAGCTCAGTGAGTGGAGACTCCATACCCCTTAGTCTTTAACCACACGGACATTCGCACCGCAACCATCTCTGTCTGATACTGCACCCACCTCCACATCAGCATGCTTCCTCTTCTCCATTTCCAACCTGCTCTGGAATGGGACACTAGCTGTATGCATGACACCAGCTGGAGCTATGCCTCAGGTCCTTCCCACAGCAGGCCCTGAGAAGAGCCTGTGAGGTAGAAGGGAGGAAAGCAGTAGTGTCCACTGCGACTGCCTGGTTCCACCTTCCATGCACAGGCTCATTCAGAATGCCCCAGCTTCAGCAGGAAGCCCTCTCCAACAAGGGCAGCTCCTTCTAGGTTCCAGTAACTTGGCTAGCTGATTGAGCCTCAGTATGGCAATAGCTCCATTATTTTGCTGCTTCCAAAGTGCACCACCATCCCTGTTTCCCCTTAGCCATCCCATCCCCAACCATCGTATATGTTATTGACCTCTCCTGTATTCCCCTATTAGAGGCACCACATTTTCTTCTTGGTAGAATGATTCTTTAAGGTTGTAAAGTCTCCCCATCATTTAAAGCACATCTATCAAGACCACCTTTTCCATGGCCAGACCAGACCAGTCTTCCTCTCTGTGCTGTCTTCTCACACACTGTCTAGCCAGTCATCCTCTGCTTCATATTGTCACACCTCAGTGCACCCATGATCTTCCCTTCAATCCAGAAGGGTGCAGACCCCTCCTGGCTCATTCACCATTGCTCCACCACTCAGTGCAAGGCCTGTGTGCTCTGCAGAGCCTAAAGAGACCAATAAGCATTTCCTCCTTCCCTCTCCCACCCTGGAAACCTCTGCTTCAATCAACGTATCTCTTTTCAACACCAAAGACTTTTCATGATGACCTTTTCCCAGCCTGTGACTCACAGGAAGATACAACCTGGGGATCCACACAGAAGCATTCTGTAGTCACTCCCCTCATGCCTGACTGCCTACATCTGCAGAGAACCACAGAACATTGAACCTGGAAAGGGGGAAGATGGCTTGTTCCCAATCCCTCATCTTCTTGATGAGTAAATGTAGAAACACATCTATAAGGAATCCCCGGAGAACATTGATGCATTTGTAGAGCGAGACACACACCAGCACATGACCTTTAGATATGGCATTTACTAAGGTCTTGTGTGTTCCAGGCACTGTGGCATGATCCAAGGAATCTCCATGGAGATTCTCAGGCACTGCACTTGTGTGTCACACAACAATGCTCTAGACTCTGATACAAGGCCCAAGGAATCCCATGCAGCAGCATCTTGCAGTCTGTTGGCTGTCATTAAAGAATGACACTGAAGTCAGTCAAGTACACTAAGAGGAAATGAGAAGTGTCTTAATTCAGAACAAAACTTATGGGTATCAAAAACTCATTCATCAAGATGTACTTTAATGTGATTTTTACAAACCTCCAAATTAATACTCTCAAATCCATAAGGAACCAAATAGCAAAATGTTAAATGCAGATAGCATTCCTCCTTATACTGGCCCAGCTCTGCTTGACTTTTCTCCCACTAATCTCAGTACTATATCCAATAAAACTTTAATGACAATGTAAAATGGACAGTTTGATAATTTGAGCTTTTAAAATAGTGTCTCCTATGTTATTTAACTTGGTCACTTTTTGGTGTCCAAAGATGAGTTCCCATCTCTCCTCATCAGGGCAGGCTTACTAGCAAATCATTTAAAATATGCAAAATAAAGCCAACTCAGCTATCCTGATGAGTGGAATTTAAAAAAAAAAAATAATCTGATTTTCAAGATCAAACAACAGACTTCAAACCATGTTGTGCATGGGGGTGACACTGTCAGTTCTTAAAGCTGTGATTTCTCACTCCCTTGATTTGGGGGTTGTGGAGGAGGAGTACTTCACTGGAAAAGAATTGAGTGATAGTCTCTGGTAAATCAGGTGAATGATTTCATTCAACTTTTGAGAAGAAGAAGCTAAAGTAGAAGAAGCCTTGGTGTGAATTGTCCCATCCTCTTGAGTAAGTAAATGAGGATGAGTCCACAGAAGCCACTGGCTGATTGCCTGGTTAGGTTAAGACATGTGATCCTTTTCCAGCATTATCAAAAAGTAACCAAAACATGTGTTCAAAATATGCCTCGTCTGATGTGTTAGCCCACTTCTCCCCAGACCAAGCACACTGAACTTTTGAAATAACAGGTTAGAAAACAGAATTGTATTCATGTGGTTCTTCCCCCTCCCCCACCACGGAGCTTGGTAGATATCAAAAACATCATAATTCCAGGCACTCTTTGCATTTTGGAGGATCAGACAGCTCCCAATGAGTTCCCAACTCCATCTAATTATGACCAAAGGTGACCACCAAAGATGGAAAGTTGGGACTCTATTTGGGATACTTGGCACCACCAAATGTGTCCTGGTCCAGGCTCCCTCTGTGGACTAGTCTATTTGCAGTCATTAATCTCTTTCCTCCCATCTCTGGCCAGCATGGTATGAACGTATAAGATGGCTCACAAATCATGTGTACAGAAGACTTCCTTGATGTGCCTTCAGTAATCCTATTGCCTTTTCTGCGCCTTTCCATTTATGTATTCATTCATTTGTTCATCCATTTCATAAATATCTGGTGAGATTCTGAGGACCCAGTGGCAGGGGGAGCTCAGCTGTGCTTCACCAAGTTTGGCATCTCCTTTTTCCCTGAGGCCTGTTTTCTCCCTCTCTTGTGAAAAGCAATTACATAATGTACTCCACTGACATGTTCTCCTTTGTTCTCTTGACTTAGCTCTAGCACCTCAAAGCCAAGTCCTATTCTTTTTGAACCCTCTGGCACAGCAAGACCACACCCAGAACAGTACTCTGTAAGAATATGGGTGAGAGACCCATCTTTGTGCTTATCTTGAATCAATGTCCCAAGGACTCTGCTGGTTACCATATCCACGGCCTTGTCCTGTGACTGTTTCCATCTTTCCTCAAAGTCTCACTTGAGGTGCCTAAAGGGAACAGTGTTGTTTTTCCATCAAAGACAGTATCAGTGAGCTTGTGCAGGACTTTTCTCCACAGTTCTAATCAGTGCTCATTCTTGAGGCAGCTGTCCAACTGGCTACTGAAGGAGTTTGGGAGGCAGCATGCCTAATGTATTGCTTTTGATTGGAAAGTGAGAAAAGAGCTCTCAGTGACCCACTCTCCTTAATTACGTGGAGTAAACACCTCCTCAAGTATAGCCACAGAAGCCTGATTGAGTCTTTGCTTCCTGGCCTCCTATCTGGCCTGCTGACCAGCAGAGGGCAAGTGGAAAGCCAACACCTGCTAAATTGCATAAGCAAAGGGGCTGCAAGCACATCTGCTGGAGGCAGTGGGATTCTGCAGCATCCGTTCTTAATTTGTACTCCTGTTCCCAGATTCCTCCTATATATCTACAAACTGTTCCCATCCTAAACCTTGTAATGAATTATGGATTTGCATATGAAGGACCATACCATAGCAGAAGGGGCTTCAAACCTGAAAAGCCATTGAGGTCACTTAGAAGGATTCATGAAATGGAAACCAGAGCCCAAATCTCTCCACTAGCCTGGCTCTTGTCTTTCCTGATCTCTTCCCTAGATTTGTGACAGGGACAGCCATCTCTACTACAGCCCCCAAAATGGAGCAGGAACAGACTGGATAATCCTATAACTAGACCCAAAGAAGGCTGTGGTAAAGGCAGTGTAACTTTATGGCAACAGCCACAGCCAGTTCGTGGACTCAACAGGAGTGGCACACTGACGACAAATACCAAGCACTTTCTCTTTTTCTGTCTGACCTCCTGTTCACTCACATTGGCCACAAGCAAGAGGAAGCTAAAGTATAGAATGGGCTGATATTCCAGAAAGATCAGCTTCCTAAGACAGAAAGCAAAGGACATCCATACTTATGCAGGTCAAGAGACTGTGTGCCCAATATAAGGATGCGTGAAGTCACACTGACTGCTGAACGATCGTCAGTCAGATGTCAGTTGATCTCACTTTCCCTGAGTCCTCTGCCACTGGGATTCACATAGTCTCTTCTATTGAACATCCCACAACCTCTGCCCCTCTTTCTAGAAGGCATTCTCTACCTTGAAGGTAAACCAGTCTTTCAGCTCCAAGAAGGGCCAGTCCCTTAGGTCTTGGTTTTGTTGGGTTGTCACAGTTGTGTGAGCTAAAACTCTGAGAAACTCCTAATCTTATAGTCTCCTCAGCCATGCCCAATGTTGTGTAACAACAGCCTGATTTGTCATGATAATTGAGATGGTTAACCACTAGACCAGTCAAATGACTCCTTGTTTGCTTGTTGGTCTAGTGGCATGAAGAATCCACAATGTCCAGATGTCTTAGCTGCAGTTATGCTTTGGAACTCAAATATCCCCCAAAGGCCCGTGTATTAAAGGGTCATTCCTCAGACATTATAAGGAAATAGTGAAATCTCCCCCAAGGTCGGACCTTATGGGAAGACCTTAAATCATGAAGGTATATCCTTGAATGGAATTGGAGAACTCTGTTTCCTTTCCATCCGTTTTGGTCCCTGGTCAGAATGTGAGCACTTTCACTGCACCATGCACTCCTGGTGCTAAGTGTTACTTAGTCACAGGCCCAAAGCAAACAGGCCCTCATTCCCCAGTCTTAAACTAGAACCTCCAAAACTGAGCCACAATAAACGTTGTTGCTTTATAAGTTGATTTTCTCTTGTGTTTTGTTAGGTCTGAAAAGCTAACTAACAATTCAGAAAGTCCTCATCAGTGCTCCCTGGTGGAATGACCTCTCAGATTAGGATATTTAGAATGGCTATTTAAACAGCTACGGTGCTACTTATGGAAATCGCATATTTGTCAGTACAAACTTATGAGACAAACACTATTAATCTATTCCACAGCAGAGAAAAGCTCAGTGGGGGAAATTAATTTCCCCCTTGACACCAATGTTGGAGAACACCAGGGTTCAGGCTCCTTCACTTGAGCCAGGCTGCTTCTCACAGGGACACATGGGCTGTGGTTACCTCTTGAGTGCTGCATGCTTATACCCAAATAGTCCTTTGGACTCTTGGGGGACATGATGTATTCCCTGCAGGCCCCAAACATGGAAGAACTGATAGAAGCAAAATGTTCTCCTCATATTTTGCAGACATTCTGGTATAGTATGCTTCTTCATTTTGACTGCCCAAGGTCATATTACCTGGAAGAGCCTCTTGTACCTATTACAGCTCCCAGTAATAAATTCCAGGCCTCTGCTGGGAGGCCAAGTGATAATCAGAGATGGAGGCACCTAATAAGGGCACCTCTGTAAAACCCCAAAGCTCACTCTCACGCCCTTTCAAATTAAAAGAGTTCTCTCTACTAATATATTAATTAAAATGAAAATTTAATAACTGACCTCTATTATTTATTGGCTGTTTTTGGAGAATAAAATATTGATATCCAAAGAGGAATCAATTTCAATGAAAGTTCCCTTTCTGGAGTATGCTTGATTCCTGCCACTTAATAAAGAGATAAGTTTACCTGCCGCATCAGTTCAAAGACGTCGGCTGTAAATGTTGATTTTGAACAAATAAGAAGATTATAAGTACTGTCATAAAATACCCTTTCAGGATGTAAATTATTCAAAGCCCTTCATGGGCAGACATGGTCTCTCATGCCTCAATGATCCTGCTGTACGCACAACACATTTCATTTATTAAAGCTAGAGAAGCCCTCTGTTGATAAAACCCCCTAAATAAATGATAACTTTCATCTCCTTCTTCCAAATCATTTCCACAGTGAGCTATGGAATTTGAAATGTTTATGCTGGAGGTGACATGTCAAAAAAATCACAGCCTCTGTGAGCCACACATATATCTTCATTGGAAGGCTCAACTCCACGTGGCAGTCAATCCCCCTTAATGTGAGCAGGCCAATGGGTCTTGGCAGTACAGCTTAGCTCTGAGGGCTCATCTTGAATGTCTCAGCTGCAAGATGGAATGCAAAAGCTGGAAATCCAATGGGGCTGGGCCAGTCATTCTCAAGCATGACTAAGTGTGACTCAGCATGACTCAGCACAATCTGCATAAGTCATTCAGCCTCCCCAAAAATGATGGTTTTGGTTGGTTCTCTTGCATGGAGGTGGGAATAAGGTAGGCACCCATCAGTCAGACTGGCCCACAATGGGTAATTACTTCTAATTGGATCATCAACCATGGTATAGACTCATAAAATCCTCTTCATAGCCTCGTAGAATGTCACAAGTTGCTCAGGGGCTTCTGCCTGCCTTTTCCTGGACATACCTCTGGAGTTCACATAAAACACAAGGGAAATAAAATAAAATTAAAAAAAAAAAAAAAAAACAGGGAAACCCTGTTATTTCAAAGACCCACTGCTCATGCCCTCTATCCCTTGAAGGTTCTTGTGATTTCCTCACTTGGATTCTTTTCCTTTTTGTCTTTCCTCAAATATTTACAGAGTGCTCCTCAAGCCTGTGGGTCAGGTGTTGTTCCAGGCTTTTTGCAGATACAAATTTACAAAGTCTTTATTGTGATCCCACAAGAAAGTCCTACTGCTCTGTTCCATTTGCCAGAAGATGGACTTGAACTCCGGGAAGCTAAATTGCCAGTTCAGAGCCCCATACAGCTAAGCAATAGGGCTAATATCTGTACACCGAAGTTTTTGTTTTGGTTTGTTTTTTTTTGTTTTGGTTTGGTTTTTGGTTTTTGTTGTTGTTGTTGTTGTTGTTGTTGTTTGTTTGTTTGTATTTTTAACTGTTCTTATTTCAAAGCACACACTTTTTCTTTTCTATTCCACTGATAACTCTGTTGCTCTAAACCCATAGCTCAGTGTTCCTCTCCAGGGTTCACATATCCTCCTTGGAACACCTGTGATTCTGCTGAAAATAGGCCTTGGGACTAATAATGGATGATGCAGCTCCACCCACTTGGGCTATCCCTGGACCAGCATTCATCATTCATCGTATCCCAAGTCAAATCTACTTTTTCCATGCTTTATTCTGTTTCTCCTTTTCTTCATCTTTACACTGGTATCACAGTGATACCTACATTTATATTAGCTACATTGTCATCCTAAAGGTTTCTGACTATATCATCCTGATTCCAAGTCCATACTCACTTCACATTTCACTGAGCATTATGCAGTCATACAACTGAAAACTTAGCATATAGTCTGTATCTAAGTAGTCAGTAAATCTGGAGTTGCTGGTCAATTATTTCATCTCCCAAATTGCGTGTAATTGCTGTTAGGAGCAGCTACAAGGGACATCAGAAGGTGGGTCCACAGGCTTTGGGGAGATAGATGGCATTTAAGTTCTGTCTATAATATCTTATAATGGATGCTCCTGGATGTATCACTGAGGCACTCAATGTTCCCCGAGACTCTACCTTTATATCTGTAAGATGGGCACTGGAAAGAAAAGCTAGATATCAAAGTCACTACAGTTACCAAGAGAAACTGCCACCAAAAATATTGTCAATGGTCCTTTCTTTCCTTTCTTTGTTTTCGTTTTTCCTCTTCATCTCTACTTCCCTAGCATTAACACATCCATCCATCAGCATCCTTTGTTATAAATGTCACCAATGTGGCACTATGCTCTCTTTCCTGCTGCTCTGGTGTTTAGGGTGTCTTTTACTGACTCACTGATCAGTTTGACTTTTGTCTCCCATGAACAGGAAAGGGTAATAACTGTTCCAGAGACAAGAACCACAGTTTGCTTTATCTTGAGTGACAGTTGCTTAGATATGTCCCACAAATGCCCTTGAAAGGAATTATTCCCATCAATTGTAAAAAGGATCTACTGGAAGGAAAAAAAGGGAAGCCCCAAATTGAGCCTTATAGCTCCCCATTTGCTCTTGATGAAGACTCTACTATTCTTGCATAATACTAGGGAAAAAAATATCTGTTTGTTGTGATGCCCAATCCAAGCTAAATAATTGTTCAACGGTAACTTTATATGCTCCCAGATTTACAACACACACACACACACACACACACACACACACACACACACGTACATGAGGTTTAGAAATCTCCTTGCAAATTCTTCAGAAAGAGCACATTGTCAGAGTTACCTAACATCCAGAATGTAGACTCCATCTGACGATTTTTCTCTTGCAGTTATTTCTTCCTGTCAAGAGCTGACAATCAGACATGCAAAACAAGTGCTGTGTATGAATTTTGCAAAAGTATCACTTTGGGAAAACAGAAACCAAAACAAATTGAGAAATCATATAAATAATTACTTTGAGCTTCAACTCTAACATGAAAAGGGAAGGCATACAAGCAGAAATGCTAATGAACATGACTGTTTAATTACAGGGACCCAGACTAATAAACTGAATTACTCTAGATTTCCAGCTAGCAGCCCATCTCCCTATGTGATCTCAGAGATAAGGGTTCAGTCCAAAAAAAAAAAATGTTTTGGCTTTCTTTGTCAATGTCCAGCTGGAATGACAACAGGAAAGAGGAAAGTGAGGCCCTCATGAAGGAAAACTAGGTCCGCCAAGTCCTTGCCTCAATGCTTAGCTGCGTTGAAGCCTCATCAGCATGGGAAGTTACAGGCTTTCACTAGACCATCTTCCATAATTAGAAAATCCTGCCTCACCAGCTACAAGAGTTCAAGCACACGTGCTAAGGGTAAAATTAAACCCAACACAACCACTAAATGGGACTCATTAAGCACCCACTACACAGTGACACTCTTCCCTGCCACACACTTTCTCTGTCTTCATTTTCTATCCCAAAATGATACATTTGCAAAATTCATATGTATCACCTGTTTTGTGTATCTGATTGTCAGCTCTTGGCAAGGTGGAATTGCTGTGAGGGCAAAATGCATCAGACTCAGCCAGGTAGGTGGTATCATATAGATAAAAGCAATCATTCTGCTGTATAGCTGTGAAAACCATGATGCCCAGAGTTAGTTAGATAATCTAAAGTCATGTTACTAAGAAACAGAAGGCTCTGGATTCAAAGCTTCGCATAGCTGATACCAAAGCTTGGGTCAGAATTATAGAAAGGATTCTACCTTTCTTACTTACAACTAAAGCATTCATCAGATCATTCTCACACAGATGCTGGGCATGCTTCACATCCCTTAGGATTCAGAAGCAATGGTGCACTGTTGGGTTCTTCCCCTCTTAGCCTACTCCCTTCTCTATCTCAAGGTCTGGAGAGTTTGTTTGGCTACTTTCTAAAATTAAAGCAACTGAAGAATTGTCTAAATAGTGTTTTTTTTTAAAAAAAAAAAAAAAAAACTGTGCCCCAGGGTTCATCTGTGACAACTTATAGGTTGGAAGTGGCTTTAAGTTTGTTTTTTTTTTAAATCATTTATTTATTATCTCTTTTATATCTTGTGATTTCATATTGGGTTTTTTTTAAAAAATGTTTTGTGACTGGAAAGTGCAGTTAATTCATAAGCCATTAGTATTTGTACTCTAGGGTCATACTCTGTATTTTTCGAAGTATTTGCTGATTTGTTAGGTTCTCATATATACTTTCAGAAGATTATGAACTCCAAAAGATAAACAAAGGATTCGACTCGAGGTACTGACCAAAATTTCACATCTCCTTCAGAACAGAGTTTGCGCTCAGTTCCATGACATTGAACTGATGGGAATCAGGGAGAGAGGGGTTGAGCCAATTTTATCTATTCATTAAGAAAGCAGTTGAGTTCAGTGAACATTTAGGCTCCTGATGCCTGGAGAGAAAATAGCACACCACTTCAACACTTATTTCCTCTAGGTGGTAAGATTGTGAAGAAATTTATCGTCATCTTTATGCTTCTCTGTAACATCCGCCATGGGTATGGATTAATTTTATAATTAGAAAACATTAAAAATAAGCAAGTATGATTATAAAGTAAGTCAAGGGAATAATGGGAAAACAGAAAGATCTCTGACTCATCCTGGGTGTGGGGTGCTGGGGGGTGGTGACTGATCACTTGGTTCTGGCTCTGAGCCTGCTGTGACAATTATCATTCTATAATCTTCAAGTACAACCTCACCGAGCCTCAACTCAGTGTAAAATGGAGAAAATAAACTTACCTGTATTGATGGAAGCTCTTGGTGATACATGGTAGAAAGAGGTTTAGAAATGAAGAAATTCGTGGTGTCACATAAAAGGGGAGCAAAGGGTTCTCAGTGTGGATATGGCTGCATCATCTATGGATCTGCCTTCCTCCTCTAGTTTTTGTAACTCTCTCCCCATGTGTCTGGAAAAATGGAGACCAACATGTTTGTTCTGATCCTTCTCCAGATGAGCAAATCCAGAAGGAATGTGATTTATCTCAAGGATTATTCTGCCTGACTATACTTAAGCTCAGGCCCCACTAAGAGCTCATCATTGGTACGACAAGAAATAGAATGGTCCCAGTTGATCCCATGTACCCACTTCTAAGCCTCATAAGCTTTGTTTCCTCAATACCCAGCTCTTGGGTGGCCTGTGCCCTACATGATAAGGTCCTGGCCAATCCAGACAAGGTAAATGTTTCCATGGCCACAGGGTACAATTTATGTGCTGCTTGAGAGTTTAATTAGTTTGTAAAATGCATTAAATGATAAGTTTTAGTAAACAACATGTGAATATTTGTGACAGAGAAAAGACTTTCAAAACCAAGTTGACTACACAAACAATGGAATCTTTTGTCAGAAAAAAAAAAAAAAAGACCATAAGCAATGGGGTCCAAAAACAGATATGGTAGCAAACAACTGTAATCCCAGAATTCTGGAGGCAAAGGCAGGAAGAGCATCACTCCAGGTGACCTTGGGTGACATTGTAAGACCTTGACTATTCCTCTCCTGAGAAGAAAAAAACCAAAGAAATTAGGTTGAGAATAAAATCATGATAGCCAAGGTTTAGAGAAAGTGGTTCTTTAATTAGACAAAACCTTTCATGTCCACCATATGAGCTTTTTGTTTGTTTGTTTGTTTTTTATCTATTCTGAAAATTGAGCATAAGAATTCTCCTCCCTCAATAAAACAGCAAATAAATTAGATGTTGAACACGAAAACACACACACATACACACACACACACACACACACACACACACACACAAATAGCCTTGAGCTGTTGGAAGATGAGGAATTTTCAGTTTGTCTTTAATAAGATGTATCTCATCACAATCTCCTGTAAGGGAAGTGATAGATTTTGTTTTTAACCTACAGAGTTTAAAATCAATTCCTGACAAGAGTTGGAAGCTCTTAGCCATATAGCCCCAAATACATCAATTAATCAATCAGTCAATCCAATTGGTCAGTAGATCAGCATGTTTGTATTGAGGCCAGCTTTTATTCGGTATCAGAAGCAGGGAAGAGAATTAAAATATGCACATATTACCTAAGGAAAACCACACTTCAGGAGATACCATGATGTTCTAACTCAAAGGCAACATCAGGCCTATTTCCATTAGAATTACACTGTCTTACTGTCTCAGGAGAATTGCACAATCAATACATTTGATTTTGGACCAGAACTCATCACGGGCTTTGACTTAGGCCTTTGCACTATTTAGATATCCACAGTTTCTATCCAATAGCTAGGATTTTGAGGCCTTCCTGGACTCCTGAGAGATCTCACAGGAGGCAGAAATGAGAACAATGACTCAGACTGAAGCTCAGATTCCACATTTCATTTTACACTTTGCTATTTTCCTTAAGTTATTTTGCCCTAATACCTTTAACCACCAAATTAGAAAAGTGATCATTAATTTTATTCAGCTACAAACACTATGAGCTACAATAGGGCTCTTCCTGAAAAATATACCCAATGGTGCAATGATGGCACAAATGTTATGAGAGTAACCAACCACCTTTTGATTGGATGTCAGGCCCATCCCATGAGATGGCACCCATACCTGACCATACTTGTTAATGGGGCCAAAAGCCTGAGACTAGATAGGTCATGACCATATAGCAAAACCTAGTACAATTATTCTGCAAAATGAACATAGTAATAAAACAACCACTAAATACGTATTTCTATACCCGTGTGTTACAGCATCACTGAATCCTCATCACAGAAGCTTCCTCTTGCAATAAATGGTAATTAGCACAGACTCACAACTGGAAAACATGAAGACAGCGAAAGACTCAGCAGTAATGGGGTGTCTTCATTAAAGCCCTCCCATTCAAGACTCTGAGATCCTTGTGGGAGAGTAGGTAGAAAAAATTTAAGAGCCAGAGGTGGTGGATAACTCCAAGGAAATAGTGTTTTCCAGGTGAAATAGGGCTGAAGCACAGATGAACTCACAGAGACTGTGATAGTATATACAAGACTTACACAAATTCAAATGGGACGAAATCACAGCACACAGAAAGAAAAGTAGGCACAAAGTCCCACCCCTAATCAAGATGTTCTTTACAATTGATAGCTTCTGGGAGAGGGAAAATAAATTTTCATCAAAAGAATGAATGGATATATCAACCATAGCCCAGGACAGGCCATATGTTCAGGAACAGTTGGCCAACACAAAATAGACACCATGTTTTGTTTTGTTTTGTTTTGCTTTGCTTTGTTTAGGGGGATTTTGTGTGTGTTTTTTTGTGTATATGTGCACTTTGTTGTATATGATCATGATTTTGAGAAAAAGAATGTGATGTTATATGAATGGGGATGGGAGAAAATCTGGGAGGAGTTGGGAGAGGGGAAAGAATATGACCAAAATATTTGTATGAAAAAGAAATATAAATATGACTAACAATATGAACTTTGTAGCATCCTTGAGGAGTAAATGATTACATGTAAGTGGAGTACCTAATACAAGGTGTGGCTCAGAGTTAATGGTGATTTGTGAAGGATGCTATCATCTTTGGAGGTAATAGTGAAATTTCAACTACTAGGATATTCCTACACTGCATTTTTATATGATTTTATTTATTTTATTTGACCTGTAAATTATTTTTTAATTTTAATTAGCATGCACATTAATGGATTTCATTATCATATTTTCATATGTGCTTTGGCTTTGTTTCTCCTCCTTTGCCACTCACTGTCCATTCCCCAACTGTACCTTTCCTTTTCCAAGTAGCCACTCTCCTCTTTCATATCAGATGTATTCTAGTACCTTCATTCCCCCCTCTTCTTCCTTAAGACTCCATTTTCTCCTTTCATCATTGCCTTTCTGTTTTATAACTTATACCCACATCCACATCTATAGTCATATAGAAAAATTAAAATCTATGACTCACATATGAACGTGGGGTATTTATTTGTCTTACTGGGTCTAGGCTACTTCACTTAATATAATAATTTTCATATCTATCTATTTACCTTCAAATTCATTATTTCATTTTTCTTTATGGCTTAATAAAATTACTTTGTGTGTATGGACTACATTTTCTTTGTCCATTTATCTATTGATAGATGTGTAGGCTGGCTCCATTTTAATTCTGCTAAGAATAGTGCATCAGTAAATACAGATATAAACATATTTAACTTTTAATTATTATTCTTTTGGTATGCACAAAAAATGTGTATAGGTATGTTTTGCTCCTCCTGTTTTTTATGTTTATTGCCTACCATACTCCAAATGAATTTTCTCACCCTACGATAATCCTATTAAAGTCTATAGACTTCCACTTCCATGACACAAATACCCCCCTGGCCTCAGCCCAAACAAAAACTAATTGTCTCCTTGTTTGTCTGCATGTGAGTTTGTTTTTCCAGATAAAACATTTCAGGCCCTGTTTTCTTGTCCCTTGGTATTTTTTTAACAAGCAGCAATGTCTGAGCTGGCCACAAAAATAGGGTTTCTTAAAGCAAAGAAGAATGTGTGAAGCGAGTGGCTGTTTGGAAGTATGGCTCTTAATTTCAGTGAAGAAATGGCTGAAGGAGTATGATAAATAGGAGAACATATAAAGTTGGAGGCCAGAAGAGGCAGCATCTTAATTAATCCTGCTTCTACCTCCCACGAGTTATGTGACTCTGGGGATGTTTCTAAACCAGAGTAAAATCAACCTTTGTTATTTCTCTCCCAAGAATGGATTTGTTGTGATTTATGAGCATTGTTTTCTAAGATGTCCCACAAAATGGCATTAACAAGCCTGTGAGAGCCATCACCTCTTTTGGGGTGAAAAGAATCAAGGGAATGATTTTGAGGGGATAAAAATGAGCCAACATTAGAAAAACAAGAGATTGGAATTCAAGTCCTGAGCCCATGATCAAGGTCACTTTACTTGGAACACAATCTACATGATCTTAGTTGTATTTTCCAAGAGCTCCAGAAGCAGAGACACCCCATTCAAGACCATTCAGGCTTAAGGAGGACTTCTGAGAACATTAGTCTCATGTTTCTGTAGACTGAGAAAAGACAATATTATTCAGCTCACATCCAAGGTCTCAGTTTTGCCCACAACCCTGTATTATGTCCCTTGTGTGTCCACTCTGCTCTAACCTCCATGATATGTGTGTCTAAAGCTTTTAGTCTATGTTCATTGGTTTTGTCACTACTCTGACCCCATACCCGAGAAAACCAACTGAAAGGGAGGAGAGAGTTCTCAAGCTTGCAGTTTCAGAGGTTTCATGGAGGACATGGTGGTATAGAACAACTCATCCTACAATGACCAGGATGAAGAGAGATGGGATGGCTGAATTTTACCTTCATATTCCACCCAGATCCCATCCTATGGGATTGGGCTCCCCACATCCAGCCTGGGTCTTCATCCCTTGGCTAATCCTGTCTGGAATGACTTCATAGGCACACCCAAAGACACTACTCAATCTAATCAATTGACAAGATTTATCCATCATACCACATCATAAAATCGTCCTGCTCACTTGTCTCTTCTCACAGCTGCCTGGTGAATCACACCTCTCATTTGTCAACAATGGCAATAACCACTACTTATCAAATGCCTAATGTGGCTGAGAGATTGTGCTAAGCCTGTGTATGACTTGGTTAAGTCTCACTAAAGCCTTCTGCAGCAGATTCCATTATGATTCCCTGTCGATGGCTGAGAAACCCTGGGTTGTGAAGGGTTGTATAGCTTCTTAGTCAGGATTTCAGAGACTCAAAACACTGGTGTATTAGTCACACACACACACACACACACACACACACACACACACACACACACACACACTCACACAAAACCAAAAAATGGCTATCTCCTGGTGGATCTGGTAATTCTTCAGTCTATGAGGCTAGATGTCTCGCAGTCCCAATCTGGTGCTGGAGCCCTGGTAAGGTCTTAGAAAGCTGCCAGTTCTCAGTCCATGTTGGAGTCAGGAATAAGTTTGTTCTAACACAGTGAAGGAATGTCTCAGGATAGCCTGAATTTGCCAGTGAGAATGAGGGCAAGCAGACAGAAATCACAGGCTCCCTTCTTCTGCTTCCTTTTATGTGGACTACCCCGAGAAGGTGTGGACCAGATTTAGGGTAGATCTTCTGACTGCAGATAATTCAGATTTAGAGTGGGTCTCCCACCTCAAATAATCCAACCAAGAAAAATACCTTACAGGTTCACCCCTGGGTTTTAGTTATTTCCAAATGAAGTAAAGTTGATAACCAAGATTAGCCATCACACCCAGTTTTCATGGCTTGACTGCTTTAACACAACCTCAACTCCTAACAACAGAGTCATCCCCTCTCTTCCTAGGCTCTCAGACACAACTTCCATTGTTTATAGATCATTCTTCACCCTTCAGTTCAACTTGCTATTTAGATTTTAAGGTAAGTCTTTGACAAGAAGAAATATGGGTTTGTGGGCAACATTGAGACCTTGGATGTGAGCTGAATAATAATGCCCTTTCTTTGTTCCCAGGAACATGTGTATAGTGCTCTCAGATGTCCTCTGCAAGCCTGGCTGGTCTTGGATGGAGCATCCCTTCCTCTGGAGCTGTTGGGGAACATCAGTGAGATATTGTAGATTGTGTTTCAAGTAATCTCTGACTCCAAGCTGACCCACCTCTAATATCCCCCTTTTCTTTAAGACTCATCCTTCAAGAAAGCTGTTTTCCTATTTAGGAAATTAACATGTTCCTTCTTGAAGCAGTCTGGGTACCAAAAAAAGAGAGGCAGTATGTCTAAAGATTGAGGGATTCAGAGAGAGCTTCTTGTTGAAGATGCTGTGTGGAGCAGAGCAAGCAAAGCTCACCAATGGGCTAGAACAGCAGTCTGGAGCTTGGTAACAGCAGAACCCCCTCATCTTAGGACCAACCTTTCTGAAACAAGGAAATTACCAGAAGCTAGGAGGAGAAAGAAGAGAAGTGTAAGTGGAGGCTTTTCTCTGCCCCACCTTGTCCCATGGCCACTTGTAAATAAGCACTCAGAGCCTTAATATCAATTACAAACTGTTTGGCCTATTGCTCAGGCTTATTACTAACTAGCTCTTACAACTTAAATTAACCCATTTCTATTAATCTATGTATTGCCAGGTGGCAGTGGCATTACCGGTCTGCTGGCATCTTCCTCCTTGGGTGGCTAGATGGCATCTGACCCTGACTCTGCCCTTTTTCTCCCTGTATCTCTGCTTGGATTTCTTGCCTGGTTCTATCCTGCCTTATCATAAGCCAAACCAGCTTTATTTATTAACAAATGGGAGCAACACATATTCACAATGTACAGAAAGACATCCCACATCAGAGAAGAGCCTGTTTTCTTCAAAGGAGCAACAGTCTTCAGTCAAAGGATATTCCAACCAAGGGGCATCCTAAGAAAGAAGTGATAGGAGACACAAACATACATACATACATATATACATATGTATGTATGTATATATGTATGTGTGTATATAATGACCTCACTCTGGTATAGAGATAATTTCAGAAACAAAGAATCAACCAAGGCTACTCTGACACAGTATCTGTGTGACAATGATCACTCACTAAATTATGAAGTGTGCAGATTAAGAGTGTTACTTTAACTATAGGTCCAAGGAAATCTGAGTTTTTTCCCCTTACTTTGCCAGCATTGTTTTGTTTGGTTTTTTTTGGGGGGGGGGTAGTGAAGAAATGGGTGATTTAAATGCATTCTCTGGCTCCTGTCTAAAATCTTCTCATAGTCCCCTATTGGTTGGACCAGTTTGAAAGCAGTAACCAACCAGAGAACCCAGGGATGGCCTCTGTGTAGTTCAGCATCTGTTACACAGAAGAGATCAGAGAAGGATGGTGAGCAGACCACCCCAGTGCACCTGCTGACTCATATCACAGCCACTGGGCCCTTCATTACAACAGAACACTATACTTCTGGGTGTATAGTTTTCTAATCATCAGGCTCCTCACTAGATAGGAAATTTCTAAGAGCATCCACCCTCCTCATCCCTGTGGGAACCTCCCACCACCCATCTCTGTGCCTGGGATGGAGCTGGTACGTAGCTACACCAGGTACAGGCTACTTCATCCCCAGGAGAAACTGTGAGCATCCTGAGCATCAACCAGTGGCTAGTTTCTCTGAGCCGAGGAGCGCTTTGTCATTGTTGCCAGAGATGTTGTCTGTTTCTGAGCTTCTACAGAACCATTTCAGGTGAGGAGAGACAGCCCAGGGAGAGAGAGGTCTCACAGGTGGATGCCTACTCATAGCAATTATCCATGTGTCTCCCCCCAGTGACACTAGACAAACACACACAGATATCACATTTCAGCATGACAGCTTAAAGACAGAGCAAGAAAGAGTTTAAAAGATCTAGAGCAACCTGTTCATCCTGGAGGACTTCTGTCAAAGGAAATGTGCTTCTTGCTAGGGCCTCTGTGAGGGCACATGGCCCTTGGGTTTCAAGCTCGGGGCTTTGAATTCTCCAAGGCAAGATCCTCTGAGGCCTGAAACTGGAGACTTGGTGAGCCCAGGGAATTTGACACTTTCTGGCTTGCCAGTCAGTGTTTTAGAAATCACCTGCAACGTCCACCAACAAGCCTCCATGGAAGCCATCTCCCAACCATCTTCATCCACCCTCAAGACTCCCACCATGAAGAATGGCACTGATAGACCCTGCTTGAAGGACATGCTGCCCATCACTCCATTGGCTCAGCAGGTTACCTTCCCCAGAGCCTTGGAATTCCTGGAGGTTTCCTGAGGATCCCTTAGAAACCAATCCCCTGCCTCTGCACCAGCCCAGAGAATGCCAGTTCTGTTCTATACACAAGAGATACTGGGCTTAGAGATTTCAAAATAATCATCTTTCACACGAGGCTTGATACCTGAAAAGAACAAAAGCCATCATTTTAGCCTTTTTTTTTTTTTTTTTTTTCTGTGATTAAGCCAGCTAGCAGGAAATCTCAAGCCTGGCCTGAGTCGCTTTGCTCTGATGCTCTTGGTAATTCTGCCAGGAAAAGGATTTTAATAGAATCCCCACAGTCCATGTCATGCTCCCCCAGCCCCCATGAGAAACAAACAACTTACTGAACACCTAAAACATTCCCAGAGGGACTCCTTCTGGTAATTCCAGAATGGTGGAATTTCCTCTTCTGTATCAGGCGAAATTGATTCCCTACTTGAATGGGTCACAAGTCTGCTAAGGATTGGGAAACTGTCTTTTGTTTTCCTCCGGTCTGTGGCCTCTGGGAGCCCCAGGGCTATTTCTGGAGTTAGTCAACACACTACATAGCCCATGTTTTTACTGATCCTAGACCTCATCCCAGCTCCCTCGGGAACTTGGTCTATCACTTTTTATTACATATCTTTGTGTTAATGTAAAAATATGTATGTCTTCCCTCCTTTGTAAGAAAGAAGGAAACCTAAATGTGTGTGTGTGTGTGTGTGTGTGTGTGTGTGTGTGTGTGTGTGTGTGTACATCAACGTACATGGTCCTAGAGGAAAAGCCACTTTCTCTCATTTCCTTGTGCATTTGCCACACCACAAACACATTCTAATTATCATCTCAGAAATACGATTATTCTTTTAGCCACTTCTTACTAATCTGTTTATTCTCCATCAACTGCCTAGAGGAAGGCAGCCAGGCTCCAATGGGTGTAAGGAATTTCAAGATTTTCCCGATCCTGTCTCAGCAGCTCCACTATGTCCTCCCCTGTTTCTGACATTCCCATGCTAAAATTCTCTCCAGTCTTTAAATCCACAGAGCTCATTTCTGTTCTCCAGACCTTGACTCATAGGGATTGTATGGTGGTTTGAATGAGAATATCACCCATAGGCTCATATATTTGGATCTTTGGTCCCAGTAGGTAGAACCATTTGGGAAGGATAGGGGGTGTGGCCTTGTTGGAGGAGGTGTGTCACTAGGGGCTGGTTTTGAAGTTTCAAAAGACCCATACCATTCCCAGTGATTCTCTTGTCCTCATGCTTATGGATCAAGCTATAATCTCTCAGCTACTAGTCCAACACCATGCCTGTCAATCTGCTGTCAGGCTCCATGCCATGATGATCATGGACTCTAACCCCCTTAAACTGTAAGCCTTAGGGCATAAACGCTTTCTTTTATAAGTTGCCTTGGTCATGTTGTTTTATAGAAGGAGCAGAAAAGTACCTAAGAGAGCTTCTGAGACTCTAATGCATTTCCTTCACTTCCTCCATAAAAAGGACAAGACTAGAAGCATGTCTCCATCCTCAGTCACACTTGCTTGTGGTCCTATGCCTTTAGTTACCTCCAACCCATTGAGTCATACCTCTGTTGGTCTTTGTTTATTTTTCCCACAGGACTGACTACAAGCTGCCTTGAGAGGAGCCATATTATAGACCACCCTGGGGTTAGAGCACAGGCAGGGCTTTCCCAAAGGAGGGAGGGCCTTGGCTTGTGTTATGCAAAACAGGCAGACAGACCTAAGAATCACCCCTTCAGTCTTCATTGTCAGTGCAAGTTTCAGAAATGGTAATGTCCTGTCACCCCCAACCTCCCTAGTGCCAAACCAGCCTCACCCACCTGAGAAAGTTACCTCAGACCTTACAGTGCATCTGCAGTAAGTAAGTAAGAATGTCACTGTCATTAGCCCAGTCTTGGGCTTTGACATTTTTAGATTTCTGAGTTGAAAATTTCTTGTTGTTTTTGGTAAGAAAAGAAGACATCATCCCAGGCCCTGTGAAAGCTATGTGTGTTTTCTCTGAATTTTCTGTCTTGATTGATAAGGCAGAGGGAGCCTCCAACATGGCACAGTGCCCCAAGAGAACTGCTGCTTTCTGTTTGCACACACAGTACACTCACAAAAATACTCACCCACATTCCAAGAAGAGGGAATTCGGAGTCAGAAAGACTTGAGCTCTAACATTGCTTCAGTCACTTGCCAAGTGTGTCTGTGTGGGGCAGGGGAAGGGAGAGAGAGAGAGAGCATCTTCTATTCTATGTAAGTCATGTTTTTCCCTATATTAGAGGGAATACTTTGTGTGACTTGATTTCCCCCTATAAGCCAACAAGGAAAGCATGATAATAGATCTTGTTTTATATGTCACTCATTAAGGTGTTTCTTATTCTTTGCTTGCAAACCTTGCTTTGCTCTCTGCCAGCTCTTTAGAAAAGGATATCTATGTTCTGGGGGTAAGTGGAATTTAAGGATTATCTCAGTCCTGTTTCAGCATTCCAGTTCTATCTCCCTCTGCTTCCTATAACTACATTATGTTCTCCATGCTTCAGTTTCCTTAACCTTAGCTTCTCTGTGCTCATTTTCTTAGCTTTCTAATGGGGTTTACATCCATGCATGCTTCAGAGGGTTACTATGAGAAGTAAATAAGAAAAGGAATGCACCAAACTTAGTACAAAGCCTAGATATGAAAGCATGTTTATTGTCCATGGGCATGTCTCCAGAGGATGAAAACGTACAGCCTTTTGATGTGTTTCCCACTGATCCAGGGGAAATATGACCTATGGTTGTGATGTGACTCATGTCTGATGACCCTGGGAAGGAGCATGTCACCACTGGTTTGAACGGATCCTTTTGATTACCAGCTGTGGACCAAAGCCATGGCCATTGCCTGCCAATGAGCCTCTTGATGTCTGAGGCTTCTGAAGACTTACTGCCAGGTAGGCCTTCCTGCCCAACTCTGTTGTTATGGGAAACATGCTCCCACTGGACTTCAGTGTACCTGCCTAAGATTCCAGTGATGTCCCTCTCCCTAGAGTGTTGATCCTCAGGATATAGATACAATGCCCCCTCCTTGCACTTATCCATATTGTTACTTTCACTTTCCATAATTTCACTTATTAAAATCAATAATGATCTAGAGATATCAAACGAAAAATGTTTGTGATTTTTATATTGCATGACACTTTAGTTAGCATAATGAAGGTTAGGATTGGAGCTCGATGGTGGTGGTAGGGCATTTGTCTACATTAGAGTTTGATCCCCAACACCACAGAACAGGGCAAAGGAAGAAGGTGCAGAGAGAAATTAAGGGGGTGTTCAGTAAGACAATGAACTCACACCCCATCCTGTGTAAGTTGTCCAGTCCTCCCCACTTAATAGCTGCATTGGTTCTCCTTCTCAAAGTGCTTGAGTTCAAGTCACTGTTACCTTAGCAATAGCACTAAGGCTTAAGGGTAGAGCTGCTTGGCAATTCAGATGCCCTTAAGAGAAGTGGGAAAGTGCTTCTTTTAATTGTAAAAAGGCAAAATGCCTCAGTTAATTATAGACAAAACTGCACAGAACTCCACAGAATGTATTGTGGAGAGAGAGAGAGAGAGAGAGAGAGAGAGAGAGAGAGAGAGAGAGAGAGTAGCAATATAACAAATGTGGGATTTGGTAGTACCAATGACTTCAGGCATCCACTGAGGGTCTTGGAACTTATCTCCTGTGGATGGAAAGGACTGCCAGACTGTGTCCAGCCTATGAGCTTCTGGTCCCTCACTCAACTTCTTCCATAGCTCCTGAAATCCTCTGCACTCCAGTAGAGGCCTCTAGACTCAGGTTGCCTTGGTAGGCTCTACCCCACTCCAATTTTAACTACAACTGACAGCAGCTTGCAGTCATCCTAGTGAAGTGACAAGCATGGACACCTTAAGAACAACAGCTTTCACCACGCATATGCTCAGCAGAGGGTGGGATTGCCCACATCCAGGTGTTGGAAGGCTGACAGCTTTCTCCCTGAGCTCTCTTCACCCCCAATTGGCCATATTTAATTCAAGTTGCTGGAGTTAGCACCATTGCCAGATATATTTCCATGATGATTAAACATTAAACACTCTAGTATTTCAAAGTATTTGAAATAACTCAGAACTAATGAAGGACTAATTGATTCACCCTGTGTATTCAAATAGTGATGTTATTTTTAAAAAATGCATTCTTATGTCAACTGTTGCATCAATTAATTGCAAATTTTCCAACAGTTAGTTGCAGTGTGATTAAAGCATATGAAAATAATCTTTTAATTAGCTTTCATTTTGAAACAAATAGACAATTAAACCAAAGAAGGAAGTATGAAAATTCCATTGGTCTGCTTTGTGTTTTCAAGGGAGACACTTGTTTAAATAATGACCGTATCATTGGAAAAGAGTTCTTTGGCAAGTCTATTGGCTGTGGCAGTAACATCATCTTTCCCCTTTCATGGCACTTCTATTTTCTACAAGCTCATAACCCTACTGTTTTCCCCAGAAGCCTAAAATATATAACCAAATGAATAGCAGCTTTTCCCAAGAATGTCTTTTTGAGTGGAGTTATGCAACGTACCAGCCAATTTTTATCAAAACTATCAAAGAGCAGAACTCTGGTGTTTAAAAATAGCTAAAGTTTTGGGGACACTGAGTGCATAATTATTCTACATCCACTCTCACATTATGAAGAAAGACTGGGAGTAGGGTGAGCAAAGGAGCTTAGGATGTTTGCTCAGACACCTAGACCACCTTTGAGTGGTTGCCAACCTATGTACCTACTTAAATCTTCACTCTTTAGTTGCCACACTTGCCTTGCTCCGAAGTGGTCTTACTATGTAGATCAGTGCATAGGATACATACTCCATATTTAGTGTATTAGTTGTGCCAGACCCCAGTAACAATGAAAAGGGGATGGAGAACCCATTTACTCTGAATCTTCTTATGCTGCAAACAAGGAGATTGGGATCTCGGGAGGGATAGGGATGAGGTCCTTCTGCTATGGTGATGACAAGGTCCTTAGGCACTCAGTCAGAAGCCTTGGTGGGCATCTCCTTGGTGAGTAGCCCATGGGGGAGATCACTGGCCTCTGGAGAAGGAACACACATCAAGACAGTCCAAGGGCATGAACACAAGGAAGTTGAAACTGAAAGACCCTATGTGATCTGAGTACTCTTTGTCCATAACCTTTCTGGGCCCATGGATCGTTTCCTTAAATATAAAAACTGTACAGCTCACCATGAAGCCCAGCAGTGATGTTGTGAAGTGTGAACAGAGTGACTGATATGGAACAAGTCATAATGAGCTTTAGTAGCACTTAGTAAGTACCATATGCCTAGCAGTGCAACAAATGCCTTGTCTGTGTTCTGCCATTTGATCTGAACAGAAACTGTGTGTTAGACCCTGCAAACTTCATTTTCTAGGTAAGGAAATGGGCTAAGGGAAAGGAAATGGCATGCTTAGGTTCCCACATATACTTGTTCCATCACATTGAGACACTCGAGCTCTAAACTGTTATGCTGAAGGAAAAGGAGAAAATGGAGTTCAAAAAAATTCAGAGTTAACAGAATTCTTAGGGTTAGCCCTATACACTTGAACTTCATCACCCAAGCCCCTCAGCTACCATCACAAACTCCGTAACACCTAGTAACAATACCAGTGACAAGAATAATTTTGTAATCTCATCATGATGGGAACCACATACAAGATTTGAAAAAAAATCAATTTCCATTAGAACTGTTTGTTCAGTTGCATGTAGATGTTTGCAGGCATGAACAATACAGCTGTGACATAAAACAGAACTATAGTGTGTAAGAGCTCTAGGAGACCTAGTCACTGTATAATACAACCTCCCTGGCACCCTGGCACAAAAGGTTACAGCCCTGTCAAGCCCATTCATCTCATCACAAGATGTCTTCATTATAGCGAAATGCAATCTTCTCACCAATGACCTAGAAGCACAGGGACACACAGCACCCCTGGACCAGGTCTCACATGACCTCTTGACCTCTTCTCCATAGTAAAACTCCCCAGTCCATTACTCATTCTCCACTGGACCCACTCTTCCTAGGACCTCTGGAATTTTAACAGATGTGCAATTACATCTATATCACCACACAGCTGACCTGAAGAATGTCAACCAACCTCTAAGAACTTCAGTTTCCTCTTCTATAAACTAAAATCATTAATATTCACTTATATGCCTTTGTTATTTTAAATCCTTATATAGGTACGGAATGAATGCCAAGTCTTCTCATCACTACTGTGATGATTCTAGGGGTTCTGAAGCAATGGAGAAAAGATTAAGGCAGGTCCTGCTAGCCTATCTGAAAGGAATGGAGCTCAGGTAAGCTCAGGTCTGCATCCCTAAGGGAAAGAGAAGAATAAACTAATGTACTGAATGGAGTCCCTGTAGGGTCTCTCCCGACCTAACTTTCCTACAGCTTTGTTGAAATATCGTTTAGATTCTTCTAAATCATCACCAGAATGTGTTATCACAAATCACTCTGTGACTTGGCAGAATTCAGTGAAATGTGATCTCAAATCATAAACTTTAAAAATGAGGCATTTGCAATGGCACATTCATTTACGCCATCCCATCTCATTCTTTCAGCCACTGAGACATTCAAAGCTCCCAACGGGGAGCATTGGCCACAGAAGGAGGACAGCACTGAGTTATGACGAATCCTTGTCATTCTTCCCTGGGAAAGTGAGAGTGAGTCTGGGCAGCAGACAGTGGTGATTTACAAAGGACAAGGGCTTGCCTTTGGAGCCATGTAAAACACACAGGGCTGTTCAGAGAGGATGGGCCACAGAGAGAAAATTTGAAAGAGCCAAGGACTCTTCTTTCCTTTTTTGCACCAAGAATTGGTGACCTGGTCTAGATTAAGGCAGGCAGTACCTACTTCATCCACCTCCCACCCCACCTCCTCATTCTAGCTGCTACTATGAAAACTCTAGCCTTCCCAAACTTGCAAGCAGCAAAATCCAGGCCAGTGTAACAGAAATATCTTTAAAAACCCAGCAGGGATCAGTACAAGTTTGGCCCTGAGATAAAGAGAGAACTGGGTACCAGTGACCTAAATCTCAAACCTGACAACTATCCAGGTCAGCTGAGCCTTGACCTTCCACCTACACTCACACCGACCCTACCACCGAAGTTCTGGTTGAGACTTTTACCCAGTGTAGATCCAGGCCCCCTCTTGCCTCACCCCTGGACATGAATCTTTAAATGCTAATGTCATCTCACTTCTGACTTGCATTTCCTATAGCCCCTTGAGCTTGCCCCGTTGGCTCTGTCTTCCCCCGTTTCCTTCTCTGTTTCCACACTTGTCCGTCCACTTCATGTCATCTTCAATATAACTGGCTAATTTTAGCGAAGTGGTTTGGATTGTATCATAAAAGCAGTTGAGATCCTTGAAAGAATGAATGAGATGTGCAGAAAAGGAGAGGAGTTGGAGTGTTTGTACTGTGAATAGCTAGGGTGATAGTTAGCGAAATGGAGAATGCAGATTGTTAGACGTCTGCAGTGGGTGATCGAGAGTTTTGTTCCTTGTATGGAAAGTTCTAAATGCAAATTAGTCAAGTAAATGAAGAATATTCTAAAGCACTTAGAAATAGCAGATCTAGATATGAAAATGTCAGACTCGTGAGCGCATGATGGTCAGAGAGTCAGATCCAAGGGAGGGTATCAAATAAAAATGTGGACATCATGACAACTGCCATTGGAATCATAGAAATCGATGAGGTGTGCTGGAAATGGTGGCATAGAGCTATTTGCTGACTGCCGTGGCCACCCCGCCCCCAGACTCCCGTGTTGAAGGATGAGCCTCCAGCTAGTGGTACTGTTTTGGGGACTCAGGGGACTTTGGGAGGTGTGGCCTGGCTAGAGGAAGTAGGTCCCTGAGAGTATGTCCTTGGTGGATAATGTCTTGCTCTGGCATTTTCCTATCATACTCTGCTTTCTGGCCACCATGGGGTGAGAAACTTAGCCCTTCCACTGGGATGTTCTGCCTCATCACACACAAGCTCTGAAACAACAGAGCCAACCAACCATGAACTGAAATCTTTGAAACCAAAATCCAAAGTAAAGCTTTCTTCCTTTAGTTTCCCACACACACAGGTATATTGTCACAATGACAAAAAAATTTTTTTTAAAACAATCTGATTAACAAGGTGACCTCAAAAAGGAGTTCAGAAAGCAACTAGTTACACTTGGAGGGGACTGAGTAAAGACTGGGAGATGAAGAAGTTAAGAGTGTAGGGACAGATTTTGAGAAAGAGGTAGGAAAAAAAATGGTCTTCATTACTTGAGTCTTATCTGTGTGTTGATTAGAATGTGTGTAGGAAGTGGTGTGTGAGTGTGTGCTGAATGAGTGATGTATGAGAGTGTCTCACCGAACCCAGGATGAACCCTTTCCACTAGACTAGCTACAGTGAGCCCTAGGATCTGCCCATCTCTGCTCTTCTCACCAGTGCCGGAGTTGGGTGTGTTCTGCCATGCTCAGTTTTTAACACTGGTGCTGGGGATCTGAACTCAGGTCTCAGGACAGCACAGTAGGCAGTTTACCCACTGAGTCATTCCCTAGCCCTGTGTTGATTAGTCATCTCTTCAAAAAGCAGTGATGCAATTTTTAAAGTGAATAAGCAGAAAGTCCATCTCTTACTAGTGGAAAGAAATCCTTTTTGTTTGCTTTGTTCCTTTATTCAGTAACTCATTCATTTCACAAACACATTGGAATGTGAAAGGCAGACTGACCTGCTCGAGAGGTGGCTAAAAGCCCCCTCGATGGATACTTTAAAAAATATATCTCTTTCTCAGATCTCAAGCTGGAAGGAGTGTTGGCAGTATTCAACTACTTTCCATGCATAGAGAGCATTTATCTGCTGCAAATGGCTTTGAAGGTTGAAGGTGGTGTAGAAAGATACATTTCTTGCTCCGATTACAGCCACTGCTCCCATACCTTGCCTTTTCCTCATTCTCTTTGAGAAAGACAATGTCGGTCCTCATGATACAGCTTATTTTCAGCTGTTCTATGGAAATACAGCTGAACAGCACTGTTGCCAGCACTTTCCTAATGCCTGCCCCCACTGTCTAAACTAATGCTCAGAAAATGGCCACTTCATTTTCACCCTGTGTTGGTCGACCGTCCGTGTTCAAACATGAAGAGAACACCTATTCTTCATCGCACTGAATCCTGGGAGTGGTGATTGAAAAGCAGACGCAGAGAGCCAAGGTACTGATAGTGGTGAGGGGACTTGAGATGTCATCATAACTGCCCAATGTTCCATTCAAGGCATTGCCTTCCAATCCTACCTACAGAACAGAGCTACATGGAATGTCATCTGCCAGCTCAGTGGTCTGGCCTCCTCTACGTTGACAAGTTATCTGGTGGTTTTTTTTTTTTTTTTTTTTTTTTTTCCCTGAGAGCAGCAGCTTCTCATGTGTAACTAGTGGGACTCTCTGGCCCTTTCTTTAACTAGGGTGGTGTGTTTTTAATTTTATTTCACTCTCATGTCCTCAAATTTCTATTAAGGATGAATTATTTGATATTTTCTCATACAGAAGAAATGTTATTAAAAAAAACTATTCCTATGTACTACTATTTTTTTCCATAAAGAAAATACACATTCTTAGAGGAAAGAGGCAAATATACTGTGTATATCTGTAAATAATGCTCCAACCTGAACTGCCAAATAGCATTATAGTCAAAGTCAATGATGGACAGTATCTGAAAAAGTGGTCCCATAAGATTATATCACCCAGGTAACAGCTTAGCTTGTGTAACTCCATTTTGTAATTCTCACACAACTACACAATTGCCTGGTGATGCATTTTTAAGAACCTCTGCCCATTACTGTACCCATAACAAGCTAAGAAGATTCCAGAACAATAATTATAAGTTAAATAGAAAGAGAGTAATTGAGGACTGGAGCCAGAACAGAATGAGATGACTTGGACTATAATCAAAAAACATGATGAGAAGAGGGAACTGGAGAATGTTTGCTGGCTCGTTCTACTTTTAAAGCACTCCTTCACAAATTCCACAATAGACTATCCGCCTCCTGTCTGCTATATTCGCTACTACAGTGGATGTATCTGTCTTGTTTCTACCTGTGGTATTAATATTGATTGTCAACTTAACGGGATCTAGAATCACTTTAGAGACAAACCTTTGGGAATGTCTTTGAGGAAGTTGCTCATTGGTTGATGAAGTGTAAAGACCCACCCTAAATGTGAACAATCCCATTCTATAGTCTGGGGTCACTCATTGAACAGGACAAAGTGAGCTGAGTCCCAGCATTCATCTCACTCTGCTTCTTGGCAACAAATGTGATGTGACCAGCCACCTCAAGATCCTGGCACCATCACTTCCCTGCTGTGATGGACTGTACCATCAATCTGTAAACTAAAATAAACCCTTCCTTCCTCCTTTCTTCTCCCTCCTTCCTCCTTCCTCCTTCCTCCTTCCTCCTTCCTTCTCCCTCCTTCCTCCTTCCTCCTTCCTCTTTCCTCTTTCCTTTACCCTCCGTCTTCCTTTCTCCCTTCCTCTCTCCCTTCCTCCCTCCCTCTCTCTCTTCCTTCCATCCTGCATTTCTTAAGTCATTTTTGTCAGGTATTCGGTCACAGTCATGAGACAAGGAACTAACACATTCCCCTTGCTGTTGCTCCTGATCCTTCCCTAGGGTTCATCTTGCTTTGGACCTGGTTGCCTTTGCTTTTGTTTACAGGTTTGCTCAGCATTTCCCTGGTGTAAGCTCAGCATCCCAAACCCATTGTAGCTGGTGCTCATTCTCTGCTTTTTCTCACTCTGGAGATGCTCAGCTCCTCATATATTCCAAAGTAGGCTCTAACCAGATCCTATGGCTGAAAGCTGCCTCCCTAACTCCTGCCAAGGGGACAGAGAAGTGGAGGGAAAATGAAGGGTACACCTGGGATTATAACAGCGATTCACCTATAAAGCAACAATTATGAAGATTCATAGACATCAGAGACTAGTGCATGGCGCTATGTCTGTTTATGAGCCGGTATATCAGCCACAACCCCTTGCTTTGTTAATGTTTCCTGGGAACTAATGGCATTAACTTAGAAATACAATCTTATCGCCAGCAGAACCAAGTTGCTAGAACTATTTTATCCAGAGATTGTTTGTCTTGGGAAGACATTCATTCAACAGTGTTTGCTGAAAGCCTCTCACTGTGATGAGCTCCAACCTTAGTACAGTCCTTAACAACACAGAACAAAATCCACTCCTTCTAGAATGCACACTCCTGATGGAGAGAGGGTCTCAGTGCTAACTAAAAATTACCCAAGTAAGTCCAAGGATGTAACTCCAGCAAGCTCCATAGCTCTGTACAAGGGCATATTTTGGGAAACTGCTCCAGTCTTAAGATCAGACAAAAACATGAGGACACAAATCATGCTTGATCTGATGAATGAGTTGACAATGAGTAGTTAAAGGACAGGTGTAAGTGAGGTGTGCAAAGGCTCTGTAGTGGGAGAGATCTCCGGAAGTCTGGATGACTGGAAGAAAATCCATAGCTGGAACCAAGAATGCAATGGGGATGGCAGTGGTCCAGGGCCAAACCAAGCACAGGCCATGGTGAGGATTTAAGCTGGAGTAACAGGTTTTAAAGTGTTTAAAGTAAAGGTTTTAAAGATATAGGTTTAAAGTGTTTTGTTTTGTTTTGTTTTGTTTTGTTTTGTTTTGTTTTGTTTTGTTTTGTTTTGTTTTGTTTTGAGACAAGGTCTCCCTGGCTGTCCTGGAACTAGCTCTGTAGCCTTGAACTCACAGAGATCCACCTGTCTCTGCCTCCTCAGTGCTAGGACTACTGGGATTAAAGGCATGTGCTACCACCACCACTGGGTTTTAAAATTTGAAATCTGGATGCTGTATGGTGACAGGGCTATAGGTTTTTACCAAGAAGGGAGGCAGATAGACTGAATTGGGGGGTTATTTTAATGACCCCAAGGTGAGTGATGAACTTGGACTTCAATAAATGTTGTGTGGCTTTTCCTGGAAGAATGTGGACAAATGTTTATTCACCCCAGATAAGCTGCCAATGACAAAGCAAGTAAACAATTCTGCTCCAATGGGTTTATTGAGTTTACTTTAGAGAGCATGGATGAGGAGCTACTTAGAGAAGCATGAGTGACAAGGGGAGCAGCACCACTGGAAAGGCCCCTTCCACAGTAAAGACTCATGGGAACTGAATTATTGAAGCTCCCCAACCAACTGAAGGTAGTTCCACCAGAGATCTTCCTCTCCCAGCAATTATTTACTATTTTATAACTTTGGGAAAGGCCTTATGACTCTTGTAGCTTTCTGAGCTTCCTAAACCTCTTCAGTTTCATGAACTTACTGAGCCTTGTAAGTTTCCTCAGCTTCCTGGGTCTGAGCCCTCCTCCTCCTTCCCAAGGGAATGTTTCAACTCTGAGGAAATGGATGCAGTGGACAGGAAACACCTGGAGATTTCAAGAAATCTTAAATCGGCAGAAGTTGGCAATGGGTTATATAAGGTGGGTGACAGAAACTGTAACATGAGGTTAGGCCTTAGTAGCTATTCAGTGTTCATCTGTGCAAGATTCTTTGAAGCCAAGCAAAACAGATTCACAAAGCTAGATTCTATCAAAATGCAGGACTGTGGTAGGCTTTTCATTTGAACATGAAAAGGTGTAGCTTTGCTATCCTTTCTAGAATTTTCCATTGTGATGTAGACACGGTGCTTTACATCTTCAGGCATATTTTTTTTTCTTTAGCTCTGTTCTGGAATCTGTTTGATGCCAAGTTATTCTAACAGTAGTCTGTAGATTGGATATCCTGTGACATGGAAATTCAGAAATACACTTTTTCTTCTATCTCATCAAAAAACAGTATCAGGACACATAAACCAGTTCCAACTTTGCAATGAACTTGCTATGTAACCTCGGGCATTTTCCTTTCCCTCTCTGTGCTTTCATATCTATTTTGGGATTGCTGAACAAAGAAATCTGTAAAGCGATGTCCCAGCACTGAAATCTTTACACGTGTAACTCCATCTATACATGGAAAGAACACCCCCCAGTTGCAGGTAATTTAACTTCTGCTTGACACATATCCAGTTCCATAGTTTAATTCATAAACTTCTTTCAAACAAAATGCAATAAAATTTTCTAGCAATTTTGAAACAAATTTGCTCTAATGAAAAATGTTCTAAGCAATGCTTTTGGCAAAGCACAGCATCACAATGTGTTCCAAATCTACATACCCCCAGTGTGCAGCCACTGGAACATGGCTGTTTGTTCCCAACAAAATTAGCTATGTTAACCCACAGGTTCAGACTTCGTGGATGGTTTTTCTGAGTGGTGCTAATTTATATCTCAGGCTTCCCTAGTGCCACACACCTGATTGCTTTGTCAGCTACATCCTGCGAAGGAACATCTGCTCAGAGTGTCTCGAAGCTACTTCCAGGAATAAACTCGAACTCTGTGCACAGAACTGTAGGTTTAATGCACCCTGCCTTCCATGCTTGCCCCCAGTATCTTGCTTTAGACTCCATCACAGTCCACAGCATGGACAGCAACAAGAGCAAATGACCTGTCCTAGCAGATGCCAGTCATCTCATTCTGTCATCCTATGTTCTGCTTCAGTTTCAAGAATCATGCTTAGGTTTTCACCCCATGGGGCTCAAACCTCTCTACATCCAGGATGAATTCTAAGGCCCTAGGCATGGTGTTCTAGATTCCTCAGGAGTTATCTCCAGGCCACTGTACTAGCCTTACCTATTCAGACATGGGCCACAAGCTCTCCTTCTGAGACATATTGGTTGTTTTTCCCTCACAGTATAGCATCTTCCCCCACACTGGCTTATTTTTGCTGAGACTATTCCCTTGAAGAGGACTTTTTTCCTCTCTCTCTGCATAATGTACACCTACACATTTGTACAACAAATGTTCAAGCACCTACCATACGGCATATATCCTCAGGGATCTCTGAAACAAGCAGTGAAGACACGTAAATGAACCATTAGGGTGCATAAGATTTATGCCCTGGCACAGGCCCAAAAGACTGGAAATTTTTCTTTAAAAAAAAAAATGGTCATCTGTGATTTGAACCTTAAAAGAAGAAGGGAGTGATCCATGAAGATTTGGGTAACTTAGATGGAGAGCATAGACAAACAAACTGAGGAAAAGATGTGAGAGAAAGAAGGGATGTGGAGATGAAAAATAAAATAGCTAGAGCTACAGGACATCATGCATGCTAGAAAGTAGAGAGGATTGAGAGCCACAGGAGTCAGCGATGCCCAAGTGTTATAAAGGAGCTGTGTTTTCCATGTGGAGGTTTGCATTCCTCTGAGGACAAGGAGGAGTTACTAAAGATTTCCACAGGAGAATGACCAAGACAGACTTGCCTCTTAGTTTGAGAGCCTGAGCTGCCATAGCAGAAGGGGAAATAAGGTGGGAAGATAAAGTACTGGTCATTCATTTTTAAATGGATAGATAGATAGATAGATAGATAGATAGATAGATAGATAGATATAAATTGTTTTGAGGCAGGGTCTCCCTATGTAGTCCTAGCTGTCCTGGAACTCAATGTGCAGACCAGGTTGGCCTTGAACTCACAAAGATCTGCCTGCCCTTGCCTCCTGAGTACTGAAATTAAAGGTCATATGTCCTTAGAACAATACTTGAGAGGAGGAAGGAGAAAAGGAGAGAAGGAAGTCATTTCCCTTTTTATAATTCACTGAATTCATTCCCAATAATAAAAACAGATTCATCTCACTAGCCCAAGTCTCACCAAGAAAACTGTGGTGTGATTAGGATTGTAGTGTAATAGTTTTATTAATAACATGAGAGAGTATTCTCTAATTTTGCAAATCTGGATACAGAGACATTCGCAGCAGCTCCTTCTACCAGTGGGAGTAGTTTCATGAGAAGCATTCTATTCAGTTGTCCCTGCAGCCCACCAAGGAAGGATGGCAAATTGCAAACATTGGCTCAGCCAATGTCCTTTACATTCTGAATGCATGTAGTCCCCCAAGCCTAACCATAGACTTTAGTCTTGCCCAAAGGAAACTTTGTGTTAGAATGAGAAAAACAGAAAAGGATTTATTCCAGTTACTCATGCTTCCTTTATCCTGAGGAACACATTGATATACAGAACAATTTGTTGAAGTTTTAATGTGAATTGTTCCTCACAGACTCACGGAGTTTGAACATTTTGTCCCCAGCAGGTGGTGCTGTTTGGGAAGGTTGAGGAACCCTTCAGACATGGATCCTCTCTAAGGAAGATGGGTCACTGCACAATCAACTAATGAGGCCTAAATCAAATAACCAGGGCTTGTAGGGGCTCACAGAGACTGAAGTAACAAACACAGACCCTGCCCTGGATGGATATGAGCCAGGTCTTCTTCATATATGTTATCATTGTGTAGCTAGATGTTCTTGTGGGACTCCCAACAGTGTAAGTGGGGGGAGGGTGTCTCTGACTCTTTTGCCTCCACTTGGGACCCTTTTCCTCCTATTGGGTGGCCTCATCCAGCCTTGATATGAGGGTTTGTGCCTAGTTTTATTGTAACTTGTCATTTGTCATGCCATGTTTGGTGAATACCCTTGGGAGGCCTGATCTTTTTTTTTTTTAGGAAATGGAGGAGTAGAGGAAGGAGAAAAAGGAGAAACTGTGATCTGGATGTAATGTCTGAGAGAAGAATAAAAAGAAAGGAAAAGGAAAGAACAGAACAGGAAATGGGTCACTGGGGTCAGACTTTATAGCCTGCAGACTTCTGGTTCAAACTCTTTTCCTACATGAGAGGCGATGTAAACAGCCTTCTGCTCCTGGTGTCGTGTCTACTCTGCTAACATGGCTTCTGCACCACAATAGACTGTGTCTCCCTGGAACTATAAGCAAAAAAAAAAAAAAAAAAAAAAAAAAAAAAAAAAAAAAAAAAAAAAAACCTCTTTTTCTCTTGAGTTGCTTTTCAGGAATATTTTATCACAAGAAAGTAACTGATATAGTATCCTTCTGATTTAAATGGTTATGGCAGAAAGTTGATGATATTTTGTTGTTATATTTTATCTCCTTACTTGGCTGTGTAATAAGTTATTCCAAGGTACTCAAAAAAATTGGGGTCATTTTAAAGGCCTTGGGGGAAAAAAAGTTTGAGGTCCACTACTTCATACTATCATGAGGGTCTATGCAAGACATATTGGACCAAAGTAAGCAGACTATTACTGTGAGGGCATCATTCCATGAACTCACACCAGTTCATTAGAAATTGTTACTGGGAAAGGTCCCAGGCCTGTGTATGCTGAGAGAAAATGTGCTGGGATCCATTGGGGAGGATTGTCTTTCATTAGGATGGGGGAAGTTGCAGCCCTCTTGCAGTGGTGTGATAGAAAATATTTAACATTTTAGAAAATATCTAAAACAGCAACAGCTCTTATTTGATGCACTGACCAATTTTCACGGTAAAAATGCTCTCACTATGGCCAATTTCAGGACACTAACATGGTGTATCTAAAAGAAGAGCTTGGAAGAAGAGGATTCAATCAGCTCTGAAGTCCATGGCCTGATTGCCTGCCACATAGTGTGTGCTGAAATCATAGTTAGTGGGAGCAATGTCAAGTGCGTGGTTTAATGTTCCATTCGTAGGCTGTCCCCCTCCTCCCCCTTATTTACATGTCCTTGAGATATTCTTTGGGTTGGAAAAGATCATACATTTCTGCTTCTTAGATTAAGAATGATGTATTGTTCAATCCACATTTACGAAACTCTAGCACAAAATATGGGCTCCTTGCTGGCAAGAACAGTGGCGCTGAAACATGAATGTTGAAACATGAACATCAAAACATGAACAATAGCATTGAGCCTGTGGCTGGAAAAAAAGAGAGCTAGTCCAGAAACAAAGCTATTGAAGTCAATTCCATTAAAAGGAACTAGCAACGAGGCTGATAGATGCCTAATTGCCATTTGCCTTTTTACTGTGGATGCCACAGAGACAAATGCTTGTTAAACAACTGGAGCTTGTTATCCAGTGACCAAAATTGATTTGCCATGCTCTTTCTTGGCTGGGCAAAACAGCTTTCTGAAGCACACCAAAGTCTGATATTCACTAAGATAGTGAGTCACAGCTTTAAGCCTGAGGCACAAACCCGAGAAGGGCTTACATACTGACAGCTGGTCTGGTCATCTGCCTCCATGGACACATAACTTGTGCCTTAATTCTTTGGTGTGATATAAGCCTTGTTAGCTATGTTTGGGACTCTCTAGGAAAAAGCCAGAAGTTTACTGCATGCTAGGGCTTGGGGACCTGAGAGTGGGTATTGAAAGAGTTTGAAATCAAGAGCATGGGATTCTGGAATTCAAAAAGTACCATGAAGTTCCCAAGGTATAGTTATATAAGGTTCCAGTATACAGATGCACATTCTATGTACTGCACAATTCCAGGAGGCACCATTTTATGTGAACAGACACTCCTACATATATGTGGCCTGGTAATGGGGCAGGATATGAAGCAAATGGCCTGAAATTTAAAAAGAGGGGCGGGGGATTGTTGAAAGGAGTTTAAGCAGGGCTACTGTGGCCAATCCCATTGCTAAAGAAGGAACTGTCTAAAATTACTTTGACCTACACTTAGCATTGTAGAGGTGAGGAAACTGAGACCTAGAAAGGGAATTCCTCTCTAGGAAATGAAGGGAGAGTTGTTGCCTGGAGACAAGCAGCCCTTGCAACTTAATTCTAAGAGTGCTTGTAAACCCAGGTAAGTAGACACAAGGGTACAAAGCCAAAAAGAGAATCGGAAATGAGTCTGGAGTCAGGAAGTAGTACAGAGAGGGGAATGTTCCATAAGCAGAGTAAAGGTAAGAAAGCAGATGCCAGCTATTTCATAACTGTGAGGCAGAATATTTGGAGGGATTATCAGTACATATTAACCCTGTGCACCTTCACAGTAACCCCAAGCAGTGGGAATTCTTCCACGAGCTGAAGTTGAAGCATGCTACATAACTTGCCCAATTCCCCATAACTAGGGGGCAACTTGAATCATCCCTGAGTTGGAAGATGATGCCCTTGCTCCTTACTCAAAGTCCTTGGACCAAGCAGCATCAGCAGCATCTTGGAGCTGGTTAGAAGATGCAGAGTTCCTGGCTCCACCAAAGGCTGCCTGAATCATAACCTATATTCTGAATCAGAGCACCATTGCCAGGTGTCTCTTGGACACATCATTTTCAATGTCACTGTTCTAGAAGACCCTTTACCAAGCATCCTTCATTATTTGGTTTCCCATGCATTAAATGCTTGCTGACTTTTCTCCTAGTAGGATCTGGCTATGTTATTCTGCCATTTCTAGCTGAAATTAATCTTGAATGAGAAAAAAAGGAAAAAAAAAATATGTCAAGGCATCGAAGCTGTTACTTCCTCTTCCAATTTTTTGCAAACGAAAGGGAAGACAACATAGCCGTGTGTGACTTCTCTCACAATGGTGACACCGCCAAGATGAGGCTTGTTTTAAGGTGAAACAACTGCTCTGGGCTGGCAACTGTCCCAGGGCTTCATCTGGCTTGATGTGACTTTTCATCACCTCAGCTGGGAGCAGGAAGAAAGTCAGTAGATCTTGCTGATGCGGATGCTGAGAAACATGGGAACAAGACTGAGACCATCTGATTTCACCTCTCTTAGCCTCAAGCTGTCAGAGCAAACCCAATTTTATCTTTCTCCTCTATGGGAAATTATACAAAAGATACCAAAATCGAATAGTCAACATACAAGCCATTCAGATGAATCTCCTCAGATACATCATAGGATTCCTCCATTCTGGCCATCACTCAGCAGATCTATGGGGGAAGGTGAGAAGAAAGGCATCTTCTAGATTGATATGCTGTGTAGATGTAACCAATCGTATTATTAAAATAAGAATCACAGAGCCAAGGTAAAAGAGAAAAGCCGAGAGGTCAGAGCTCAGAGATAAAATCTTACCTCCTCCAGTGCTCCTAGCTTCCCCGAGAGAGAGAGGTACTTCCTGTGTCCCTGTTTAAATAATCTTTCTGTTCTGCCTTCTCATTGGTTGTAAACCCAACCACATGACTGCCTCATCACTGCCTGTAAGTACCGCCCTCCAGGTCTTAAAGGCGTATGTCTCCAATACTGGCTGTATCCCTGAACACACAGAAATCTACCTAGCTCTTCTAACCACCACGCTCTTACTATGGCTCTAATAGCTCTGACCCCAGGGCAACTTTATTTATTAACATAAAATTAAAATAACATTTCAGTACAAATAAAATATCACCACATTTCCCCTTTTCTATTTTAATAAAAAGAAAAAAGGCAAAAGGTTATAACTAACAAAAGAAAAACTATATACAAGAGTACAATAACTATATACAATATATACAAGTAACAAATACCTAAACGATGTCTAGTCCATTTGTATTTGACAAATCAGAGAAAATAATTCCCTTATCTATCCTATTTTAGTAAGTCCAAAATGTATCTAATTCACTTTCTATCCTAATTAATCTTCAACTATAACTAACTAATCTTCAACTCCCTCAGAGACCCAAGAAGGAAATAATATTAGCTAACAAAAATAAAAACAGGAAGTGCACAAAAGCAACTTCCAAAAATTTTGTGAGTTGACAGAAACAGCCAGCTGCCTGGACAGTCACCTGAGGTTTCTCCACAGTGTTGGGGCATCATCTTCAGCCTATAGGCTTAGCGTATCTGACAGACTCATTTGTGAAGTAGGTTGTACACAAGGTCAACAGTTCAACCTCACACTGGGTGAGAGCAGTCCATGTACCAGAAACACCTGAATTCCACTAGTGTCATGTCATGATTCAGGATTTTAAATTCTGGAAATTGTTGATGGTTTTTGAATTCAGCTGTCCATTCTTCTTGGCTATGTATATATGGCTTCATCTAAGCATGCCCTTCTCCACATCCCTCTATTAAATGCCAGTCTACTATTGAGAGGCGTGAGCTTTCAGTTGCTGTTCCATTGCACAACAGAAGCCATCGGCCCACTGCCTGTTCAGCTGCCTTCAAAGAAAAGGGTACTGTACCTTTTCCAGATTGTGAAGGCGACTTCAGGGATGGTGCCATATTGTCCTGGCCTCAGAAGATGCCTTTTGATAAAGCCATAACCACACTTGTTTTGGCAGGAATCAGTAGTCCTTTGTTTCGTGTTCTGTCTGTCCATTTTTTCTGTTGATTTGAGGATACTTTGTTGTCCAGTGGCTAACTTTTGCCACAATGAAAATTAACTCCATATGCAGTTTCTTCAATGCCCATATTTTCTCTGAAGTAGATTGGTACTGCCAGGAGCTGACATGTCTCAAAAAAGAAAAATTTCTAAGTTATTAAAATATTTTAAATGCCATATTCGTTAGATCTCTGAAGGGTTTGAAGATGACCTGTCTAAAATATATCTGCTCAATTTTTAAAACATATCTAATATGACTACAATTTCTATTGTAATGTCTAACTACTAACTTTCATTTCTTTATATCCTAATAGTTGGTAATAATGTAAAGTATTTAAAACTAGTAATTGTCTTTTTCTTTTCTTTCTTTTTTTTTTTTTTTTTAAACAAGAACCTTAAATCTAATCTCCTTTGCTTAGCCTTTTTCCTAACCCTTGACAACAACTTGTAACCAACCCCCCTAAACAATTGAAAATTATCCCAGACCCAAAACCCATTAAAAGAACCAAAAAACCACCTGCCCCACACCACTTCTTTGGCAATGTGGGTGTCATATTCTTAAAATTGCTTCCTGCTGGGTATGGGTGAAGTTATCTTTATCCTGAAAGAAAAATTTAGGTTAATTGTCAAATTCTAGGAAAGGTAACTATATCCTTCATTATTATCCAGTCTGTGTATAAAGCCAAAGTTCAGGGTTTATCTCAAGTCCTTATTCAAGTAGTCTTTGAGACTGGATCATCTCAGCTAGTCATCTCAAAATTGTTCTGAGCACCTTGTAGTTCAAAGCTGATCTGTAGATGATGTTTGTCAGCTTAGTGATATTATTATTGTCCACGTGGAATTGTTGTTGTTGTTGTTGTTGTGGGGCCCCATCTTCTCCCTGGAGACTTCAGTTGATGTTAGGCCTGGCCATGATTTCCTGCAGAAAACTGATAAGAGACTCGAACACAAAGACATATATATGCAGCTAACTGAAGCCTTTTTTCTAGAATTAGTTAGTACTCTATATGACCATTCATATCTTAACAAAGTTTAAAATGTATATATATATATTAATCTTGTAAATTTTGATATAAAATTTATACTTTAAGAAAAGTTTAAAGAATCAGAATAGAATCAAAGAGTTGAGATTAGTAATAGAATAGTCCCTTAATTAATTTGGCTTTTGTCCTGTCCCATAGCAGAAAATGGCTCTTTTATTCTGTCATGATACAGGGAGTTTGTATTTTCATTTTAACAACATGCTTGAGTTTAAAGAAGGAGAGAGCCATTCTCCAACTCCAAAGTCAGCTTTAAATTTTAATTGAACTGGGACTATTAGAAAACCAATAGTGTTAAATCTTTAGAGAAAAGCAGAAACAAACATTTAAGAAGACATAAAATTTTTTAGATAATATATACCCATATGCCATATACTCCAATATACTCTGTTTCCTGGGATAGATGATTTGTCCCTTTTCTTCAGTTGTCTCATTTGTCTTGTGTCCTTCAGATTCCTTAACCTTCATTCTCCTAAAAGACAAAAACAAAAACCTTCCCCCAAGACTAATTTTGGGGATGTTCCTTTTTGGCAAGTTATTATCTGATTAAATGAAAAGACATGTGTTACAGGTACAAGTTAGTTTAAATTGGATGTTCATGCTGGTTGATGAACTATCACCTCCTCTAATTAAGAGGTTTTTCTTGTTCAAATCGAACCTTTATCAATTTTGATGGTATCCACAGCTTATCTTCTCCTGTAGAAACAAAAGCAAAACCTCGTCCCCAACGTAATACATACCCTGGTTTCCATTCTGAGGTCAGCACATCCTTAAAGTATATAGGCTGATTTAATTCTGTAGTTTTTTCTATTACCCAATGTCTCTCTGCAGCTGTTGTTCCTTTCTCATTGGCATTCAGAAAATTCAAAGTTAATAGAGCATTATGCAGTCTATTTCTGGGGGTTTTTGTTACTCCTTTCTGTTTATTTAGCATATCCTTTAGAGTTCTGTTTGACCTTTCTATAACTGCTTGACCTGTAGGATTATGTGGTATACCTGTAATATGCTTTATATTGTAATAAGCAAAAAACTGTTTCATTTTAACAGAGACATATGATGGAGCATTGTCAGTTTTGATTTGTGCAGGTATACCCATAATGGCCATAACTTCTAGCAAATGAGTGATTACAGAATCAGCTTTTTCAGAACTCAGAGCAGTTGCCCATTGAAATCCTGAATAAGTATCGATAGTGTGGTGTACATATTTCAGTTTTCCAAATTCTGCAAAGTGAAACACGTCCATCTGCCAGATTTCATTCCTCTGAGTACCCTTTGGGTTACATCCTGCTGGTAATGGTGTTTGATTATAGAAGGAACAAGTAGGACATTTCTTTACTATTTCTTTGGCTTGTTGCCAGGTTATGGGAAAATCTTTTTTTAAACCTTTACTATTGACATGATGTTTTTTATGAAATTCTGAGGCCTCCAGCACATTTCCTATCAATAATTTATCAATCTCATCATTGCCTTGTGCTAGAGGGCCTGGCAGACCAGTATGAGATCGGATGTGAGTTATATATAAAGGATGACTCCTTTTCCTGATTGTATCTTGTAATTGAATAAATAGTGAAGTTAATTCTGAAGCATCAGGGATAAATTCTGCAGTCTCAATATGTAATACCACTCTTTCAGCATACTGAGAGTCAGTTACTATGTTGAGAGGTTCTGAAAAATCCATTAATACCAACAGAATAGCATACAATTCTGATTTTTGCACTGAATTATAAGGACTTTGTACCACTTTACTTAGATTTTCTGATTTGTAACCTGCCTTTCCTTGTTTATTGGCATCTGTATAAAATGTACGAACTCCAGATATGGGTTTTTGCCGTACAATTCGAGGCAAGATCCAATCAGCTCTCTTTATAAAATCAATTCTGTTGCTTTTGGGATATTTGCTGTTAATTTCTCCCAAAAAATTACTGCAAGCTCTTTGCCAAGGTTCACTTTCTGTCCATAATTTTTCAATGTCCTCCTTAGTTAAAGGTACGACAATTTCTGCTGGGTCTATTCCTGCTAATTGACGAAGTCTCAATTTTCCTTTCCAAATCAAGTCAGAGATTTTTTCCCCATAAGTTTTTAATTTTTTATTTGGTTTATTTGGTAAAAATATCCATTCCAATATAGTATCTTCCCTCTGCATTAATATTCCAGTAGGGGAATGCCTAGAAGGTAAAATAACCAAAATGCAATCCAGCTTTGGATCAATACGATCCACGTGCCCTTCATGTACTTTCTTTTCTACCAAGGCCAATTCTTTCTCAGCTTCAGGTGATAATTCTCTTGGACTATTTAAGTCCTTGTCACCTTCTAAGGTTTTGAACAAATTAGTCAGTTCATCATTTTTTACCCCAACAATAGTTCGTAGATGAGAAATATCTCCAAATAATCTTTGAAAGTCATTAAGAGTCTGTAGTCTATCTCTCCTAATTTGCACCTTTTGGGGTCTAATTTTTTGTAGTTCTATTTTATATCCTAAATAATTAATAGAATCTCCTCTTTGTATTTTTTCAGGAGCAATTTGTAATCCCCAGCAAGGCAAAATTTTCTTTACTTCTTCAAACATTCTTTCTAAAGTATCTGCATTTGAGTCAGCTAGTAAAATATCATCCATATAATGATAAATTATAGATTTAGGAAATTTTTTACGTATCACTTCCAATGGCTGTTGTACAAAATATTGACACAGAGTTGGGCTATTTAACATTCCCTGTGGGAGGACCCTCCATTGAAATCTTTTAACCGGTTGAGAATTATTATAAGTAGGCACTGTGAAAGCAAATCTTTCTTTGTCCTTTTCTTGTAAGGGTATTGAAAAGAAACAGTCTTTTAAATCAATAACTATGAGAGGCCATCCTTTTGGTAACAGAGTAGGCAAAGGAATTCCAGATTGTAGAGAGCCCATCGGCTGAATTACTTTGTTAATTGCTCTAAGGTCTGTTACCATTCTCCATTTACCAGATTTCTTTTTAATAACAAATACAGGAGAATTCCAAGGGCTGGTTGACTGTTCAATATGCTGAGCATTTAACTGTTCTTCTACCAGCTCTTCTAAAGCCTGGAGTTTCTCTGTTGTTAAAGGCCATTGCTGAACCCATACAGGCTTGTCTGTTAACCATTTTAAAGGTAGAGCTGTTGGTATTTTTGGAAGATTATCAGTTGTTGTGCCCTGTTCTTGTATAATATGGATGGCTGGTGACCACTCAAAATAATGCCTTCTAATATTTCTCTCAGAAACATGTGCTAGTTTATGATTTGTTTCTGAGATTGGAGGGATTTTAATCTGAGTATTCCATTGTTGCAACAAGTCTCGACCCCACAGGTTCATAGCTATGTTAGCGACATATGGTTTTAATTTTCCTCTCTGTCCTTCTGGACCTATACATTCCAGCCATCTTGCACTCTGTTTCACTCCAGATAATGTCCCAATTCCTAACAGTTGAACGTTTACCTCTTGAAGAGGCCAAGCTGGATGCCAAAATTCTGGTGCAATTATGGTAATGTCCGCACCTGTGTCTACCAGACCAGACAACAAAACACCATTTATTTTTATCGTTAATTTTGGTCTCTGTTCATTAATAGAAGTTTGCCAAAAAATTTTCTTTATGTTTTCTCCTGAATTTTCTATTCTCTCTTTTTCATCATCCTGACCAGCCTGATTTATTCCAATAGTCATTTGGTTATTTAATCGCTCAGAGCAGGGATTTCCTCTACAGCTGCAGGGAAGGTTTGAACTGGTTTTGCTATGGGGGCCTGCATGAGGCCCCTCCGGGAGTTTCCCGAAAACTGAGGCAAAGGATTACCCTGTCTGTCCTTTGTTGATCTACATTCGTTGGTCCAGTGTTTTCCCTTACCACACCTTCTGCATACTCCAGAAGGAAGGGGCATTCTGTTGCCATTGTTCCTTGAAGAAACATTGCTTCTAGGAATGACCTGTTTACAGTCCCTTTTAAAATGTCCTTGCTTTCCACACCCAAAACATCTAACACTCCTCAAACCTTTTGAAATTACTTCTCCTACCCACGTATCATGCTCATCAACCTCAACATTAATTGTTTCTCTAATCCAATCTTCCAAAGGTGCAGATCTTGCCCTTAACGGCCTGATTATTCTTTTGCATGCTGCATTCGCATTCTCAAATGCCAAAGCTTCAATTATTGCCTTACTAGCTTCTGATCCTGAGACCATTCTGTTTACTGCTGAAGCCAGTCTTTCTAAAAAGTCTGTGAAAGATTCTTTTGGGCCTTGCATAACCTTTGTGAATGACTCAGATTTTTTTCCTGGTTCATCAACTCTGTCCCATGCATTCAAGGCTGCCATTCGACATAAAATTACAGTTTGAACATCATATAAACATTGTGTTTGTATTGAAGCATATTGGCCTTCTCCAATAAGCTGATCCTGACAAACTTGTATTCCTTTATCCCTCCATTGTGTTTCTACGTTTCTAGCTTCCTCCTTAAACCACGTTAGAAACTGAAGTCTCTGGCTGGGTTCTAGAACAGCTTGTGCAAGGTCCCGCCAGTCCTGTGGTATAATCCTATTATATGTTGACCAAGAGTTTAACATTTGCTTTACATATGGGGAATGCATGCCATAAGATACTATTGCCTCCTTAAACCTTTTAAAATCCATCAGTTCAATTGGAGCCCAGATATTTTGTGTAGCCATTTGATCAGGCATCTGCTGTACGGTTACAGGATAAATTAAGGATGACTGTGTGAAAACAGGCTTTCTTTCTGTAACCTTATGATCCAAACTTGAACCAACTTCACTGTTAAAATTAACAGGTTTTTCTAAAGCTGTTATCCTGGCACTTAAATCGACTATCTTTTTAAATAGTAAAATGAGAATAAGCATGGTGATTAACTGCATAATTCCCATAATACTAATCTTTTCATATAGTTGTTCCATTGTCAGACTGCCTAAAATTTCAAACAAAACCCAATTTTCTTCCAATGTACACAGGAAACCCATTTTTTTTTTAAATGTGGAAAAAATTTGTCTTTTATTACTTACCAAATCTGCGTAGAATAGTAGAAATCCGAGCGAATTTCAAAACAGCCACCTAGAGTCCTAGGTGTAAATCCAGAGAGAGAGAGAGAGAGAGAGAGAGAGAGAGAGAGAGAGAGAGAGAAACAGAGAGACAGAGAGAAAGCAAGAGAGAAAGCAAAAGCGAAAGCGAAAGTGAAAGTGAAAGTGAAAGTGAAAGCGAAGGGGTAGCCGGCTAAAGCTTAAAGCCAGCCACTTGTTCCCTCTTGAGCCGAGTCAAGGCTTGGCTTTACAGGCAGGGGCCCTGTTTAGCAGGGCAGGCCTGAGCTGTTTGTAGCACTGGCTTTAAGCAAGCAGCTCACAGTCCAGCCTGAGCCCAGACCTGGGCCGGGGCTAGGGAGCCGGCTGCTCCGGCTAGGGAGCCGGCCCCAAGCAGTTTTTAATGGATTCTTGTCACGTTGGGCGCCAGATGTAGATGTAACCAATCGTATTATTAAAATAAGAATCACAGAGCCAAGGTAAAAGAGAAAAGCCGAGAGGTCAGAGCTCAGAGATAAAATCTTACCTCCTCCAGTGCTCCTAGCTTCCCCGAGAGAGAGAGGTACTTCCTGTGTCCCTGTTTAAATAATCTTTCTGTTCTGCCTTCTCATTGGTTGTAAACCCAACCACATGACTGCCTCATCACTGCCTGTAAGTACCGCCCTCCAGGTCTTAAAGGCGTATGTCTCCAATACTGGCTGTATCCCTGAACACACAGAAATCTACCTAGCTCTTCTAACCACCACGCTCTTACTATGGCTCTAATAGCTCTGACCCCAGGGCAACTTTATTTATTAACATAAAATTAAAATAACATTTCAGTACAAATAAAATATCACCACAATGCTGTCTCTTTCTGCTTTTCTTTTCCCTCCATCTTTCTCATGCTTTTCATTCTTCCTCAGTTCTCCCCTCTACTTGTACCTCACATCTGGAAATATAAATTAGAGAGATAAGTTGTCATCTAGCAATGAGGAATTGTGGTGGATACTCTGGATGCCTGTCTCTCCTGTCCTTCAGGTCCTGGATGTACTTAGAGGTACCAAAATGGCTTTCTACAAACATTCACAACTCTGGCCAAAACATAGAGAGCATGGAGAGTGGTGAAGAGACAATACCTCTCCTGTCAGCCCTAAACACTGAATAGGATTTGATACATAAAATCCTTAGCTCTCATGGCCTTCATGTAAACTATCTTGGAGTCTCTTCCTCTATAACAGATTCCCCAAGAGGGGTTAGACCCGGATTTTCCATCACAATAATGAAACACCCTTATTAGCTTCCTTGCTTTTCTTCTCCAATCACCCCCAGCCATTTCCTACAGTTCCTGGAATCACTTCCCAGTAGCCACTTACCTGTGAATCCTCATGTCAGGACCTGCTTCTAGGGTCTGTCTTGTGGAGCTCTTAAAGACATGGAGACACTCAGAGAAGTCAAGTTGTGTGGGAGCAGAGGGCAGAAGCAGAGAAGACAAGGAAGTTAAAGCATGAAGAGGGCAGAAGGAAAGGCCAGGGGTCACAGTGGCCCCTCTTCTCCAAAGATGGCTCAGCCTGCAGGGCTATCTAAGTCCATTCCTGTGCCCAAGAATGTCTTAGAGAAATCATTCTTCCTTGAAGAAGACAGACAGAAGTTTCCAATCTACCACCAAGAAAGCCTAACTGAATGAGCAAGATAAACTAAAGGAAAGGTGGAAGGAGGGGGAGATGATATTGTTAGATGTGTGGTACAAACTAGCCAGCCCTTCCAAGTACCTGGGACTTTCTTAAGTGTTTGGCAGGTGCTGACATATGCACTCCTCACAATCCATGAGGGAAACTACAGTCATGACCATTATCAGATCACTGGTGAGAGAAATAGGTTGCAAAAAGGTCAAGAGTAGGGATCTGTATTTCTTGGGCATTAGATTTAGATTAAAATGCAGACAGCTGGTTCCCTAAACGCTATAACAAGCTGGCCCATATGACAGTTGCTCAGTCTGCCCTTCTTTTAGAGGTCAAGTTTTCATCTTCCCAGAACATATCAAATTGCCAAACATAAGTTATTGTCTCCAGAGCCTGTGCCTTTGGACCTCTTTGCCCAAGTGGGTTCTGTCCCAAGTGATGCTGAAATCTCAGGAGTTTTAGTGAAGTCAGAACGAGGCCTGAGCAATGCTGAGGCAAGGTACCAGTGCTCAGAGCAGAGCTGAGGAAACTTACCAGGAGTGCTGGGGGAGCTACTAAACTACCAGTGAGCAACTATGCAGACATAACAGAACCGAGAGTACAGTCTGGTGTTGTCTCCACCACTGGTGAGCACACCGCATTGTTCCCATTCCACGTCTGCGAGAAATCAAAGATCAGTGAAGTTAAGTGCTAGTGCCCTTGAGTCTTTCTGACCTTCAAAACTCAAATTCCTGGATTGGTGCTGGTCAGATTCATATCATCCAAGGTGCTGCAGCAGGTAGCCGGAGCAGGTGCACAGGGATTGTAACAAGCTTTGTTGTCAGCCACCAGCTCACGAATGATGACATGGAGATTCATTAATTAGAAAAGCTCGGCCTTAGCTTAGGCTTGTCCTACTAGCTCTTCTCACTTAAATTAACCCATTTATATCAATCCACATTTTGCCTTGTGGCTTTTTACCTTTCTTTCATTCTGTATATACAACTCCCTCCATGTCTCACTGGCATCTCCATGCACCTTGTTTATCTCCTCTTCCTTCCTCTCTCTGTGCCTGGAAGTCCCACCTATGCCCCAACCTAGCTATTGGCCGTTCAGCTTTCGATTATACAATCACAGCAATACATCTTCACACAGTGTACAAATATCCCACAACAAAGATCTTCAGACTATGGTGGTTTGTGAGCAGCCTTCCCATCAGCCATGGAATAATACAAGGAACAGAGCCCAGAGTTCTAGACTAACAAACAAAGCAAGCCAATATTAGAGTGTCTTAGCTTACTTTGCATTGCTATTATAAAGACGATGACCAAAGGCATGTTGGGGAAGAGTTTATTTCATCTTATAGGTCCATCACTAAGGAAAGTCAAAACATTAACTCAAGTAGAGGCAGAGGTAGGAACTACGGAGGAAAGCTGCTTAGTGGCCTGCTGCCTCAAGCTTGCCTAGCTATCTTTTTAACTCAGCCTAGGCCCACCTATCTAGGAGTATACCACCCACAGTTAGCTGTGCTCTCCCACATCAATTAGAGACCAAAAATATGCACCACAGGCCAATCCAATGGGAGAAATTCTTCAGCTGAAGTTCTCTCTTCCCAGGTATGTCAAGTTGACAACCAAGATTAGTCACCACACAGATGTCCTGTTGGAGAGTTCCAGGGTTCCAAAGGATCCAGAGCCCCAGGATTTTCCCAGATACCCACTATCAGCTCATACTGTGCTCACCGCAGCCCAGGGAATCCTTTTCTAATGCCACGTTAGTAAACTTCACTCAGACCCACCACGAAGTCTCTAAGTCTATCCCATGCATGAGTTCCTTCTGTTTCCTATGGGGCCTGTGTTTATGAAAATAAAATTCCACAATGAAAAGGGATGTCTGGACAGGGAGTGAGGAGCTGCAGATGGAACATGGATTAATGTTTCGGAATCTTCCCACCACCAGCTCACTAAATCACATGACCTCAGCAGCTAGGCACTATTCATCTAATGTTCAGGAAAAATGTGGACTTTTTAGTATAAAGGTCCTAATTTTTCTTTTCCTTTAGATTCTAAAGATCTGTATGAGTTTCCCTTTTCTTAAACATTTTTTTTTCAAATCCCCAGAGATCCAAGAAGTCAAAACAGAGCCTGAACCAGACAAAGTCCCTGATTAAAAGGTACCCCCAGAGGAGGAGCCGAAAAGAAGCTTCTTAAGAAAATAAAAATAGAAAAAGCAATACCAGTGGCAGGGGCTTTTTTGCCACTAAGAATAGCTGCAGCCAGCTCCCTGCACGCTGAGCCCATCTTCTGAGGCTCATTGTGGAGGGAGCTAGAATCCATTTTCTGTTTCAATTGACGTTAATTTCATCCCAGCATATTTCAGGCCTCTCATCACAAGATGATTCATTGCTGCGTGTAAGCGAGTACAATCAGCTCAAATATTTGTAGTCTTCATGCAATTGCCATAAGAAAACAGGAGACTACATGCTGCACATCGCTCCCCTCCCTCCCAGCCAGGCCCAACTCAGGATTGAGGTGTGGAGTTACAGTGACACACATGGCTGCCTCTTCTACACTGCTGACTAAGAGTCACAAGGAGCGTCCATCCCCGAGAGACCACCAGCTGCTGCCAAGAGAGTATTTCTGCAAAGAGGGTAATGCCCCTGAGAGCCTGGCCAGGGACTCTTCCAAAGAAAGAAATGTTGGCAGACCTTGTCCTCCCACACTCTTCTAACCTCTGTACAAAAAAAAAAGAAAGAAAAAGAAAAGAAAAGAAAAGAAAAGAAAAGAAAAGAAAAGAAAAGAAAAGAAAGAAAAAAATCTCTCAGCATTTTCCCAGTGGTTGTCTCAGCATCCAAGAACTGCATGGAAGCAGATGCTCTCTAGAATCCCAGAGATGGTGCTATGGAGAGAAGTAGGAAACACAGATTGCACAAGACTGTGTACAGTCACCTAAGCAGGAGAAGGAGGCCCTGTCTTGTGGTCTGGCATGCATACTGCTGCTCTTACTCCATGGGGTTAGTTCTGAAATGGCTCCCTCCTTTATTATCAAGTATATTCATTTTATAGAAACTTTGAAACATGGAACAGCAAATCTATAATCCCAGTTCTTAAAGATAACCACCACTAAGGCTAGCTTCATGGATGTCCAACCTGCTGTCACATAGACCTGGCATTTAAAAGTTTCTTGTGTTGTGTTCAGTATTCTACCATCATCTCAAATATCTTCATTCCTTCCTGTACTTTTACTCTGCATCATGCTCTGATTGTTCTAATTACTATTATAATTAGTATCGGCTTTGCCAATACAAAATCATGTGTTCACTTAGAAAATGTTTATTAAGCATACAATGCCAGGGTTCTGTGAAAGTTTCACTGATGGCTGAGAAGGTGGCTCAGTGAATAAAAGCATTCGTTGTGCAAATGTTAGGACCAAGTTTGCATTTCAGCACTTATGTAAAATGTTGGCATGGCCACGTGTGCATGTAACTCCAGCAGGGGGAGTAGAGACTGCAGGATCACTGGGGCTGGTTGGCCACCAGCCTAAGTTCTGGGGCCAGTGAGAGACTGCCTCAGAGGAATAAGGCAGAATGTGACAGAGCCAGACACTTGACATCCTCTTTTGGTCTCTGTGTGTGTGTACATAAGCACGTGGCAAGAAAAGACATACATACATTTTCCAAAAACACACACTACACACACCCATACCAGATAGATAGATAGATAGATAGATAGATAGATAGATAGATAGATAGATAGATAGATAGATAGATAGATAGATATTGATATATAATTATATATTTGAAAGGAAGCCTTGGGTGCGTTAGTCCATCAACACAAATGCACTGGAATTGTGATCTAGAAAGATTAAACCCCTCTCCCACAGAGAAAAAATGGCCTAAAACTCACCTGTCTCTAAAAATGACCACAGGATAAAGGATAGGTCAGGCCAAGGGGAAAAGGATAGGCATGGTCCTTTGACATCAGTGGCAGGCTGCTCTACATATCCAGGTGTTCAAAATACCCTGATGGAGACAGAGGGCAGAGCCTGAAATGCAGACTAGTGTTATTTACACAGGCAGAAGAGATGGCTAAGAGAACACACCTGTAATTACGGACACTACAACCTCACAGCAGTAAATAGGCGAAGGCCAGAGCTATGGTCCAAGAACTTCTAGAGAACAGAGTAACTGCTGCTCTGGCCTTGCCCTTTCCTGAGTTTTCTGTCATTTTTTTTACAGCCAAAGAATGGCAGGGAATTTCTTTCCCTCAGAGACTAAGGAAAGCTGCTTTTGAAACCAGTGAAGAGTCATTTCCTCCAAGCAGCAGGAAAAGAGTGTAAAAGAAAGAGAGGGATTATCTCCATGCCATGGGAGACGCTGGGAATGCACAGAACAAGCCTCCATGGGCTCTAAACGGTATTTCTCCTCAAGTAAAAAGAAATACGATAACCTTCCTTTCCCTAGAGCAAAGGCATCTGATGTGGATGGACCACGTTTACATCAATATACCCCACAGGATATTTGAAAGCTCTGATTTCATCTTTAATTTCCCCGAACAAGGTGAGTGTCTGACAATACCAACCAGAATAAGAAAAGTTTCAGCTCTAAAGCTAAGAGTTGTAACTCCACAAGTATTGCCCTGCCTTCCATGAGTTCTAGAAAGGGGGAATGGTTAAAACTGAAATCAGCCCCTTGGCATTTAACCTCACTTATCTTTCTGTTAAGCGCTTCCAAAGATAAAGCCTGAAGATACAATGACTTAGAACAACACTGTTTAACATAGACTAAACTAACTTTCCCCTCTCATACTATTTTCCTTTTGGATGGACCTATAGCCACTGCTACCCTGCATTTTCCTTTGGATCCTGATTCAAAGAAGTATTCAAATTCGACAGCTTTGAAGAGACTAGAAAACTACTGGAAAATTCTTTCCCATAACCTGTGTTTGCCTACTGCTGATCTTGCCCCTTCCAATGCACACTCATTAATACCAAAGTTACAATCTAGCCACATGCATAACAGATGCCTCATACCCCCAAAGGGCAGCTGAGTTAAGAGCAGATGTGATGGACAATCTCATGGCCATATCCAACATCCCACCTTAAGGATACACTGAGATGTCACTCTGTTTTTTTATACTTGGGCTTTCTCCAAAGTTATAGTTAACTGCAAGAGTAGATGCAACCCAAAGGATTAGGAATTGTTGCCTGTGAAGTTAACATTCCAACCACGGAAGCAAGTCCCTGGCTCCACTTTTTAGTGTGACAGTTCTGGGCTGTGTTCTGTACAATTCATATAAAAGACCTTCAGCAAGGCTGAGGTCTGATAGTTAACAATCCAAAACAAATTCTGTCGCTCCTTACCTTTCCTTGGATGACTTCTCCATATCTCCCATCTGTTGCCTGGGATCATCATCCAAGTGAACCACATGTACCCTGGTCATTATCTAAGCTCTGCTTTTAAAAAACCAAAAACCTCACATTTAGACATTGCCTCATTAACACTTTCTTAACACTCCTCAAAATTTCTTTGTTTTCAGGTGAAACAGACTCTCCTCTGCTTACTATCCAGGGCTCCCAAGAATTCAGCTCTTCCTCTTTCTTAATTGAAAATAGATTTCTTTTTTCATACAGTAGATTCTGATCAGAGTTTCTTCTCTCCTAACTCCTCCCACTTCCTTCCCGCATACCCTGTTTCTCTCTCTCTCTCCTCTCTGATTAGAAAACAAACAGGCATACAAAACAATAACAACAACCAACAAACAAACCAGAACAGGGCAAAACAAACAGAAAAATGAGCCAAAGAAAAGCACAAGAAGCACATAGACTCAGAGACATACACATTCACACACCCAAAGAATCCAAAGAACATAAAATCAAAAACCACAATATATAAGCAAAAGATCTTTAAGTAGAAAAAATGCCCAGATAAAGTATGAAGAGACAAAAAGCTTCCAAAAATATCATTGAGTTCATTTTGTGTTGGCCATCTACTTCTGGGCATGGGGTCCCTACCCTTAAATATACTCAGGGAGACTCCATGGGAGAAAACTAATTTTTCCTTTCCACATGTCCACTTCCCCTCTCAATGCTAAGACCCCACCTGGCTTAGACCTGTCCAGGCCCTATGCATGCCACAGTCTTTGTGAGTTCATGTGTGCCAGGCCTGTTGTATCTAGAAGGCCTTGATTTCTTAGTGTCTTCCATCCCCACTGGTTCTTACAATCCTTCCTCCTCCTCTGCCATGGAAATCCCTGAGCTCTGAGGGGAGGGATTTGATGGTGTCATTCCAATGGGGAATGAGTGATCTAAGGTCTCTCACTCTCTGCACATTGTCCAGATGTAGGTCTCTGTATTTGTTTCCATATGGTAGGAGAAAGCTTTCGTGATGGTAGCTGAACAAGACACTGATCTATGAGTATAGCGAGTCATTTTACTGCTACCTTCCTTTAGCAGAAGAAAGGTAATATTTGGATTTCCCCTAAGTCCTGGCCTGTCTAGTCTCAGGTTCTTGACCATCCAAGCACAGTCAGGCCTGGGTTCTATCTCATGGAGTGGGCCTTAAATCCAGTTCTATAGGTTACTCCTATAGACTTTGGGGCCACTACTGCACTAGTGTATCATGCAGGAAGGTCACCATTGTAGACTGAAGGATTTGTAGCTGGAGAGGCCAGCTCTTGACTCTTACTCTTCAGTTAAACCCTAAGGGCCACCTGTACCTGAGTATTCATTGAAGACCTTCAAATCTTCTGGATCGAGTTCTGCCTCTTTACTTCTTTTCATCTGTTGCTTTCCTACTTATTCTTCCAGATTCTAGTTCCATACCACCACCACCTTGAAATACAGGAACACCCAAACTCCACTCTCTGTAGAAGACCCATGACCATGTAATGCTGCCCTTTGAATGTTGCCAGTGTTAGGATGCAGTCTCACCTCCATTGTGAAATGTGTGCCCCCTGAAGTCAAGATCAAGTCTTAAGTTGTCGGTAAGGCCAAAGCTTCACACACATACACCTGTTTTAAAGGGCCACATGGCTTCTTCTGTCAGCAGCTGCATTTTGTGTCCTCTAAGTGCCATGAGCACTGTTAACATTGTATTGGGGGGGGCAGGATTTGATTATTTTTAAGTGGCTTGAAGTGGCTCTTTCAAACATTTATAGATGTAGCCACCCTGCAAAATCCCCTCTCCTGGGGGAAGGAGGTCGAAAATGTTGCACCAAAGACATTCACTCAGAAGCAAAGATACCCCAGTGATAAAATTGAATGACCTTGGAAGGATAAAGCTGAGGGAGACAGAAATGATGCAACCCAATGAGGGACAGGAAATGACTTGCCAACAACACAGAGCAAGGACTGGAAGCTAGGGTTCAGAATTCCTGGCAAGCATCCATCCCACTAATTCATGCCACTGCCCACAAAGCTCAAAAGGCAAGTGAGAGCCAGACTGGCTAGGCCTTGATCTTTTTACCAGGTCAAAATGCAATATTCTTAAAAGAGTAAGTCAGTAACAGGGAAGCAGTGTATTGGGAAAAATAATTGTTCTGTGCACCCCAATTCAAACAGAATCTAGCAAATCTCCCCAGAGGAATCAGGAGGCTATTTGTAGAACAAAGCTTAAGGAAAGAAAAGAGAAGGAGGCAGGAATAATAGTGTTGATGGATAGAGTTTCCAAGTATGTGAGGTGTATTCTAAATATTTTCCCTTGTTTTCCTGCTTCCATGTGTGCAGGGCAAAAGCTTCCCTTCTACACTGTGCTTTGTTTAAAATATATGGTAATGCCCTCGGTGATACGGGAAAGGCAGGCATTGTCAGATTCACTTCCATTTCTCCAGCGTTGACTGATGAGCTCCTCTGCCCCTCCCTCCATACTAGAACTAAATTCTGTGTGCAGCAAGATAGATGAGCAAGAGGAAGGGTGAATGGGTAGCTGACAGGTGCAGAAATGCAAGAGTGGTGATCATTGTGGCTCCCTCCCTCCCTCCCTGCCCTCCCCCTCCCCCTCGTGACTTCTCTGCATTTTTGCCCTCCAAACCCACCGTCCTTTCCATAGGTCTTAGGAATTTCCGGGAGACAGGTTTGATTTTTTCCACCTATTAGGTAGACTGTCTACCCAACCCAGAAATCTCCCAGGCTCCTGGACACGCGGCTTCCCTCCTGCCCGTGTGTACGTTCTCCATCCCCTTAGCACCCAGCTGAACCATGCTGAGAAGCTTCTCAAGTGTCAGATGTTGTCACACAGATATCCTGCAAGAGAATAGACCTAACTCTTGTGAAGTAGGGGTCTCCTATTGAGACCATTGTCCCATGCCATCTTCCAGGTGGTTTCCCCAGAAGAAACGGATGCCTCCCTTCCCCATCTCCTCCCACTCATTCTAGCATTTTGCATAATGTGCTTTCCCCAGCCCATTTCCATCATGTTTATTTCAGGAACTCCAGCAGTCACTATTAGCCTGACCTACATATTTTTTTTTCATGTCCTAGGTGTTCTCCAATTATCATTAACCCAGTATGTTTTAAAACCAGTCTTAGAAGTAATTATAGCAGGGAACTGGTTTGGTGTCTTTCCAATCAACAGGAAGAAATAATAAGAAAAGGATTTCAATCACAAGCTATGAAATCTGCTTCTTAAGCAAAAATCCAGGAGGGAAAAAAATGGTCTCTTGGGAGAAAAAGTAGGAAAGTTTTCTTGATCCTTTCCTATGCACTAGATATTTTCACTTGTAATATCCCACAATCCTCCTAAAATCTTGAAAAATAAGTGTCACAATCACTTCATTTACTGCTGGGGACACTGGAGCTTAGAGAAGTTGGGAGTATTCTCAAGATTTAAAAAAAAAAAAAAAAAAACAAAACTGCCAGGCAGCTCTGTTAAATAGCACTGAGTGCCAAGCCTAACTACATGAGTTCAATCCCAGGGACCCACATAATAGAAAGAAACAACCTGAGAAGTTGTCTTCTGACCTCCTCCTATAGGCTATGGCACATGTATGTACACACACACACACACACACACACACACACACACACACACACACACACCACAGTGTGCACATGAAGTAAATAAACCAGCATGTAATACAGTATTTTAAGACTGATAAGTAGATAACTAGCTTTGATCTGTGACCAACAAGCTAGTTCACCGTGTGAAGTGGGCTTCTAAATAGGTCTTATCATTATCATCTTTGCAAAAACAGCATCCTAGAGCTTGAGGTAAGGCAGCCAACATTATCTTTGACCTTGGCCTTGGCCTTAGCCCTGCCTTATCTCCACTGAATATAGGTATCTGTTCCAGGTATTGATATTCAAGCCATATCTAAGTCAGTAGATGCCCTTTTCTAGAATTTCCCACATTAGAACTGGAAACCAGGGTCAGATTCTATCTCATATTTCTGAGATGAAGTCCAAGAGCAGTAGGAAGCCATTGACATGGGAAGGAAAAGATGAGAAAGGAGCAGAGAGAGATGGGAGTGCCCAACCTCTGGTGTGGAGAGAACCTAAAACCCAGTAATGTCTTTTCTCTCCCTAGAACTCGATTGTTCCATGCTCTTTTGTCCCCAGTGAGCCAATACACCCCTTCTGGCTGTCTGTAGTCAAATGCTAGGTTAGCAGCCAAAAAAAGTGTTCCAACAGATGTGAAGGCCCTATGTACACTCTTTCTAGTCCTGGCTTGGAGACCTAACAAGCAAAGCTGAGATCAGACTGGGCAAAGGACGTCCCTTGATTGTAAAACACAAGTCAGATTCACTGAGACGGCTTCTCATTCCTGAGATTCAGTTAAAAGAATCTGATATTTATCTCACTCGGGTCAGCACATCACCCAATAAGCTGGTGATGGAGGGATGTAGCTCCTTCGTGGTCACACACAGTCCATCCCTCAACCTCATCCCAGCTGCCTTATCTCTAGAGTGAGACAGCTGCACAGCCCAGGGTTTCTGTCCCTCACCACAGGAGCTGGGGTTTATATAACACATTTTAAAAATGGATTTCCTTTGTTATCCTTTATCTGTGAATTATGGATTTGATGTGCCAGCCATATTTTCCCAATGCATATTAAAATGCATAACCACTCAAGTAAAACATGTTTGACTGCATTCCACCCAAATCCACTCGGGTTCCACACTCAGGAAAATAACGGAGCTGATGATCTCTACCAGGCTGACAATCATGTCAGAGGAGGTCACAATAGGAGGCCAGCCCATTCTTCACTTGTGCAACAAGTGCTTGTGGAAGCCCCTGCTCCAGACAGGCCACTATGGGAAATCATAACAACCCGTGTAGTTCCATCTGACAGTCAGTGAGCTTTTATGATGAGCTGGGCACTGGACTAAGAACTTTGCAGCTGGTGCCTCATTTTTATCCTCTGAAAATCCCTTGAGTTAGGTATAACTTATTTCTGAATCTCAGAAAGGTGAATTATTCATCACTTAGCCCCAAAGCTAGTGTATTAGTTTTCTACTGCTGCCATAACAAATCACCCCAGATTTTGTAACTCAAAGAATCACATATTTATTATTTTACTCTTCTGTAAGACAGAAATCCAACAGGGGTTTCACTGGGCTAAGAGCAAGGTGTCAGCAGGGCCGTGATCTTTCCGGATACAACACCGAACAATCTGTTTCCTCACGTTTTCCAGCTTCTAGAGGCCTCCTGATTCCCTGGCTCGCGGCCCCGTCTCCATCTTTACAGCCAGAAATCTGGGCTGTGACCTTCTCCTGCTGCTGTCTCTCCAGCTCTCTGAATCCAGGAAGTCTGATCTGCTTCTGAGTGCTTGTGACTTGGAACTTCCCGGATAACTGAGAAAAATCTGCCCTCAACTCTTGTTTCCTTAATCACGTCTGGGAGGCAACTTGTGCCACCGCAAGGTAGCCTGTTCATAGGACTTGGTGATTCACGAATGGACATCATTGGTGCAGCCACCATCTATTACAAGTCGTAAAGGGCAGAGTGCGGTTCAGGCTTTCATCCCACAGATGAAACCACTACCCTAGTGAGAAATAGTCACCAACGGGCTCAGAACCAGAAAAGTCCAGAGGGCTGCAGAAGGTGTGCTTTCATTTACTATCCTGTTCCCAGTGTCTCCTCCCACCCAGTATGGAAACTACACAGGGGAGGGATTCTACGAGTGCAGCTCAGTCTGAGTCTTCAGCACACAGGGCCACACCATCTAATACAGTCGTCACAGCACTTGTAACCATTGTGATCAGGATGTGCTATCTGTAGAACACAGATGCTGAACTTCAAAGTCAGGATAAAACCACATAGGATATCTTAATACACAAGCCAGAAGAGGACATCAGATCCTCTGGAACTGGAGTTACAGATGATTGTGAACTGCTGTGTGGGTACTGGGGACAGAACCTGGATCCTCTACAAGAGCAAGAAGTGCTCTTAACTGTTGAGCCATCTGTCCATCCTCACTACTAGCAAGGGGATTTTATGATATAGATATCTGACATTACGGATCTAGAATATTTACTATACAAATGATTCCTGGTACACAGCGATCCAGTGAGCAGAGAGTGAGTGAGTGGGTAAAAACAGAGCCTGGTATATTCAAATATGCAGTCCTCCTGGAGAGTTACAGCTACAAACCCAGAAAGGCAGGCATGGGAGTGGGTTGTATAGCACCTAGATTCAGATGAGGAGCCAAGGTTTTGGAAGTGCCTCCAGTGGGTTAGATTGAACTGTCTTTTTCCTCTTTGCTAAGGCAGAGACAGTGAAGGACTGAAGCTAAGAAAATGGCTTGCCTCTATTTCTGCTTGAGAAAAGACATTCTTCTCAACAGGTTGAGCTGGGGGAGGGACTTGATGTTCAGGCAAATGTGAAGCACATGAATCATGCCCTCCTGAAGAAGCAGCAGTAAGGAAACAGCATGAAGAAGATATTGGGTGACAGGAGAAGGAGACCTTGTGTCTCTGGGAACTAAACTCTATAAGAAACAATTACATGGAATTTGGTGGAATTATAAACGAAAAGATCACGTCCCAGGAGGATGTGTGTTCTGTTCTGTAAGAGCAGTAGAACAAAGATGTTGAAGTCCAAAGCAGGGGGAGGAACCACAGCAGACCACAGGAGGGAATGTTTCATTCTGGAGATCACAGACAGCTTCAGCAGAGACAATGCAGCTGCCTGTGAGCTGGAGTCAGAGCAGCAGGTGGCTGAAAGGCCAGCGCCAACCTGACCAGAGGAGCAGACACGCCTCTGTGGTGCTCCCAAAGCCACCAGCAGCCCTCCCAGAGCTTCTGGGCTCTTTGTTACAGAACGCAGGGCAGCTCGCTTTAGAAGGGAGGCCAACAGGTTCAGAGACCTTCCCTTGCCTGGTCTGCAGCATGCCTTCATTAAATATTTCAGAGAGCAGAAAGCCACTTCAAAAGCAGGAGGTCTTTGCAGCTGCTGTGGCTGGAGGCTGGAGTTGAGAGGCCCATGGCTGCATCACTCTCTGTTCATTTTTTTTTTTTTTGTCTTCCCCTCTTTGGTGGTCCCAATTAATTTCAAAACAGAAACACAGCCCATAAATGTTGAATCCATTAGAGGACAAAGAAACCATGACATAGATGCCAGGTCAAAGACCGAAGCTGCCTTCTGGGCACTGGGGAAGTGCAACCACAAGGACAGGTGATGTCCCCACCTGTGAAACAGGCTCAGCCTTACTCTGCAGTTCAAGAAAGCCTGGATCCAAAGTACATCAAGACACATGTTCACAATAGTCCCCTGGCCCCAGGCGTCTGGGGAAGGACAAGACTTCTGTTCACAGTGGGGCCAAGGAGAGAGGAAACAAATTGAAAATTAAAAAAGGAAGTGCCTCCTAGAATAGAAAGTGAGAGATGTGCTCACATTTACCTTGTCTCCCTCCCAAAGTCCCATAGAGCTGAGGACAAATAGATTTTAGAATATAAATAAGTAAAGCAGTGAACATAAAGAGGCTGGACAAGGAGATGACCGCCAAGGAACAGTAGCAACAGAGGGTAAAGAAGAAGGGACAATCAAGACCATAGGGGGTGCCCGCTAGAGCTGTGGGGAGGTGAGAAGCAGGACCATTTACAATGTGGATTGTCAACGGGTTCAGCAGCCAGCAACTGGGGAATTGGTAAAGTACAGGCTGACTCAGCCCAGTTACCAAGTGAAGGATGCTCAGCAGGCATGGGCTGAACCTGTGACTCACATCTACTTCTTGTAGCCCCAGACTCCCTGACTCTGCCGAACATTCCAAAAAGTTCCATTCTCTGTATCTCCCACACAGACGCCTGGAGTGGAGAAACACGATTCCTCTTTTATTTTTACTACTTTTAAAAACATTTATCCTAGATTTAATTGTTTTTTTCTTTCCATAAGTTTGGATTCTACATATGAGTCATTGACTCTACCCTAAACTTCCTGCTAATTTTCTAAGTCTCTTTTTCCCTCTTCAGGCATATCAGGCATTTCATCTTTTTAAATAATTCTCTCCTGAGAATATGTGCAAGACAAAAAAAAAATTGGTAAACCTGACAGGTTGATTTTTTGTTTGTTTGTTTTTTTGGATACCATGTATGTGGTCTGAATGAAAGAATGAAAACTGAAGATGGATCTAATGAAAATGATGATGGAATCATATGACCAGACTGGGGGAGAATAAAGGGTGTGTGAGACTTAGAGACAGCTCAACCTCCTCTTTCTCAGTTAAGACAGCATCCAATAAAGTTCAAAGCTGAGAAGTTAAGGCATACAATATGGGCAGTTGCTGGGGGGTAGTGGCACACACATTTAATCCCAGCACTCAGGAGGCAGAGGCATGCGGATCTCTGTGAGTTCGAGGCCAGCCTGGGCTACCAAGTGAGTTTCAGGAAAGGCACAAAGCTACACAGAGAAACCCTGTTTCGAGCTGTCTTCAAGTCTGAAAGGTGGTCTCCTCTGGGGGGAGGATAGCTGAGGGAAAGGTTGAGACTGCAGATTTTTCATAGCCCACCTTGCAGAGCTAGCAGATTCACCAAGTGTGGGTGTGACTCACTCTTCCATCCTTCCCATCTACTCCCAAGTTCACCATCTCAACTCCTGGACTTACCTAGTCTCACCACAATCCACAGGGTCATGTTTTACTTCCTAACTCATTTTCCTCGTATTTGCCATTGAAAATGCTTGAGCCTATAGAAAAGCTGAAGGGAAGAACAATAGACTTCCACACTCTCTTCACCAATTACTAACGTTCTCCATGTTTTCTTTGTATGCATGGGCATATGCATTATATAAAACACTTGAAAGCATGTTAGCCTGCATCTCCTGAAAAAGATCATTGTCCTGAATAATCACAAATAAAATTCACAAGTTTAGAATTTCAGCTGACTTTGATACTTAATGGTTGTTAGGGGAAGGAGAGGTTTTCATTTGTTTGTTTTGTTTTTGTTTAGTTTACTTTTAGGGGTGTGGTCCCTAGTAGGTTGACAATACTTCAGTGGATGCCTCACACCCTTGTCTTTATGGGCAGCACTAATTGAATTCAATGGTGAATTATAATAAATTATAATAAAAAAGAAGAAGACATGAGGTTGAGAGGTGGATGTGGGAGGGGATCTTGAAGTTGAGGGTGGATGAGAGGGGATCTTAGAGGAGTTGGGTAGATGAAGGGGATGAATATGATTGAAATACATAGTATGGATGTATGAACCTCTCAAAGAACAAATTAAAATATTTTAAAAACGAAAAATTTTAAAGAATTACATCTAGCATTTACTCCATACATATATATACATATGTGCCTATATACATATACATGCATATTTACACTGCATATATATGCATAAACCCACACACACATATATATGTGCATACCTACATAATTTATATATATATAATGTCCACACATTACATGTGTGTATATAAATTTCCATGGGAGTATATACATATTTACATAATGTATGCACTCACATCTTTGCCACCTGATATACATACCAATGCCTTTTAGTGTCTCTCATGGACAATGGCTTTCCTTTTTTTTATTTAATTTTTTTTTTCATTTTACATACCAACCACAGTTCCCCCTCCTTCCCCCTCCTTCCCCCTCCTTCTGCTCCCTCCCCACCTCCCCCCACCCCACCCCTCATCAACTCCTCAGAGAGGGCAAGGCCTCCCATGGGAAGTCAACAAAATCTGATGGCTTTCCTTTATGATGAGGAACGATGGTTTGAAAAGCTGTAGACATGTGTATTTGCTTCCTCAGTAGATTCAGAGCAAACTTTATAGGCAAGAATCCTATGCAGGTGATGGCTTAGACTTTTCCCTGTATCACAAAGGAAGGCCCATGATGTCCTGTTTCCCACACTTGCTGATGCAGAGTCTAATCACTCAGTTAAAGTAGTGACTACCAGATCTCTCATCTCCACAAGGCCATCTATCCCTTGTAATGTGTAGTTAATCTTGGGAAACATATGGATATGCTGTTCCCCCGATAGTCTCAGCATCCCTTGTGATCTGGGCTTGAATCCATGACTACACTGGGGTTGTAAATTATAGTTTTCCCATTTGCTCCACATTAATTAATTAGCATTCTTCTGTAAAGAATTCCCCCTGCTCCATCTAGGAGGAAGCATGGACTAGTGAAAACTGTATTACTGTACTGGATGCTCAAAGCTGTTATCTAAATTTGGCCTATGAGAGTCTAAACAAACTGGTGGCCATGCACCTTAACCTGCTCTGCATGTCTAGTAGCTGTGACCTTAGAAAAGAGAGTTTCTCTGTTTTTTGGTTTCTCCATCTAGCCAGCAGCTAATACAGAGACAGGCTCCAACACATTTTGTGTTAGAAATGAATGAGTGAGGACATGGAAAACATTTGGACTGTGTTTGCCATGAGCTAGGCCTTCAGGAAGTGTTTCTAATTACATGTTCTTTTCCATATCATCAACCACTACCTCCATTCAGCACAGAGGAAGAGCTCGCAGGCAGAAGTCTGAGTGAAAAAAGAAAGGGAGAGAGAGAGGACTGAGTGAAAAACTTTAAGATAAGGCTGGGGAAAATGGCTGTCATAAAGGACTTTGCAAGTTCAAAGACCTGAGTTTGAACCCTCAACACCCATATTTAAAAGCAACATCACTTGACTATAATCTTAGCATGGGGGAGGAAACCTGATGCTTGCTAGCCAGCCAGGTTAGCCAATTGGTGTGCTCCAGGCTCAAGGAGAGACCCTGCCTCAAAAAAATAAAGTGGACAGGGACTTAGAAAGGCACTCAACCTTGACCTCAGGCCTCTACACATATGATCACATATGGGTGCATATATACAGACATGTACATGCAGAAGTGGGAGAGGAAGAGGAAGATGAGGAGGAGATGGGTAAGCAAGCCTGAACCCTGTGCTTCCTTCCTCTCGCTCCACTCCCAACCTGTGACTACTTCCTGGCTGACACCTAGCCCCTGTCTCCACCATCACTCAGGGAGAAATAACAGCCCTGAACTAACACAGGGCTGTTAAACCCAAGTCCTGGCTGACAAGACATGTTCTTTCCCATCTGCTGCCTTCTGTACAATGCTGGTCTTATTATTTCCAACAACACAGTTCTCTGTGAATTTGCTTGTTGTGCCAAGTCAGCTTTATGTAAGTGCATTTCCTGATCCATTTCCCTCTGTATACAAGTCACTGATGCAAGGCAGCCAAACCCCAGGTCTGCCAGCTCTCCCTAGAGAATAACCATGGCCTGGTTTTTATGCTTTTGACCCCAAAAGACACTTAGTTCTCCCTATAAAGGAGTCCAGAAAGTTGGGAGTTCAAGGTGGTCAAGGATGAGAACAACAGGAAGTTGGTGAGGCACGTGGGAGCTGGTTGTATGATTCTCCTTAAATGCAGTTTTACAATTGTCCACAGTAAGTTGACAAAGAAAGCCTTTGAGGTATGGGCCTTTGGTACGGTTTTTACAGAATAAATAAGAGTTTCTGGTCAAATAAAGAGCAGAAATAAATAAACCCCAGGAGCAGTCCCCAAAGGTGTAGAGCCTGGTGGACAATTATTCTGCTTCTACTCTAAACAGAAACTGCAATTCCATCCGGAGCCAGCCAAAGTCTGCTAGATAGGGGCTCCATCCTCCATGACATGTCCATTCCCTAAATACCAGCCAAAGTAAGAGTCCCCAGGCCACCTATATTTCCAGACAGTTGGCAACAAATGTGGGATTTTCCATGATCCTCTGAGATTTAACAATTGACTAGAATAGCTCTCAGAACTCTAGGAAGTTCTAAATTTGTTATTATTTTACTACAAAGAATACTAGCCAAACAAAAATTCTTCCAAGGACACAACATTAGTACCCACTTCCCCAGAGAATCAGGACTGGTCACCCCTGCCCCTACATATCAGAGTATGCTCAAATGGGAGTTCCACTGAATTTCAGGGTCTAAAGTTGTATGGGGTTCCCTGACAGCAACATGATTGACAACCTCCATCCCCTCCCTAGAGGTCAGCATGGCTCCAAGTCCTAACCCTAGAATCACAAGGCTGGTCTTTATGGGGGCCAGTCCCTATTCTGAGTCATTTCATGCTCGATATATGCTTGGGAGTGAGCTGGAGAGTTTCATGAGTAAAGACGTACTCTGTTCCTCATGAAATTGTGATAATTGTATCTCCTCTGTGTCAGGAATCCAGGACAAAGACCGGAGAAATCTTCCCTGCCTCTGCCACCCCAGTAACATGGTGATTTAACCTATCACCTCACCCACGTTAAGCAGAGACTCTATGGCAGAGGTACACCCCAGCCTTTCTTTGCCTTTTTATTTGACACAGTTATCTCACCACATAGCTCAGGCTGGCCTTCAACTCACTTATAGCTCCAGCAGGCCCTGAACTTTTCATGGCCTTGTCTCAGCCTCCTGGGTAACTGAGATTACAGGCCTGCACCACTATGCCTGGCTCAGACAAACATTTTATTGTCCAACAAGAGTATAAGGACAGCATAAGGCAATAGAGAAGTGCTGAGGTCCCCTCCATACCACTGGGTTCTGGGTGCCTCCCTCCGTGTGCATCGTGCATCTTAATCCTAGGACATCACTATAAGGCATGTATACAGGGGAGGCAGAAAGGGGTAAGAAGAAAAGAGAGAAGAAAGTAGGAAAGAAGGGGGAATGAAAGGAGTGAGGATGAGTGGGAGGAAAAACAGAGATGGAGGAATTCTAACTTCCAGAAAGAGTGACTGTCAGATCCAATATCACTAGGCCAATCAAAGGTAGCAAAAGAATTCAACTCTAAGAGCATCGTACTGCAATCTGTGCTTATTTTAGTCTAGAGCAGAGACCAGAATGGGGCTAGGAAGAGCTACATAAAAGATCAAAACTTGGGCTGGAAAGTAGCACAGTGATAGAACACTAGGCTGGGATGTATAAAGACCTAGTTCAATTCCCAGGACCAGAACCAGAAGAAAAAAGAAAAGAAAGACACACACACACACACACACACACACACACACACACACACACACACACACACGACACACGACACAAAGCTCCTAAGGCATGCTTCTGTTGGGTCACAGGCATCATTAGAGACTGGTAAAGCTGTGTGGAACACAGAAAGGAGAGCACACAGGGGAAGGACAAGCCATAGACAAGAGTTGAGCCCAATGCACAAAGACAACCCTAGACCAAAGGAGTCAGAGAGAAGATGTTCCAGGGGAGGGACCCCATGAAGGAAGTACTGCAGCTAATTCCCATGCAGAATCATGAACTCTTTGCAGGTCACTCAAACACAGGCAGGCCTACTGTTATCCAATATCCAGCCTCTGCTTCCCTGCACATGTGTCAGGTGGTTCTGCTTTTATACAAATTCACTTAGAATTCTTTCATCACAGATGCCCCTGGAGCAGCAAATCCAGCAGGTTCTCCCTGTCCCCTGACAACATGGGTTAGCCATTCCTGCAACATGGAGTCTGGCCAGTATCTCTGCTTCTTCACACTGCTATGTGGAATCCACTAGGAACCAAAACTAGTGACCTGAAGCTTCTCTTAGTCCCTTTTCTGTTGCTAATAATACCACAGACTGAGTAGGTTATAAAGAAAGAGGTTTATTTGAGCTCATGGTCCAAGTCCAAGGTCAAGAGGCCACACCTTGATTGGCAGAGTCCAAAAGCAGGGCAGGGATCACACAGCGAGAGACAATACACCTAGCTAAATTGGTTCCTGTTACTAAATCACACCTCAGATGACTGTTAACCCATAAATCCTTTAATCCATTAATCGAATGAACGGATTAATCCATTCATGAAGGCTGAACCCTAATCACCTCTCAAAAGCCCCACTTGGTCTCTCCTCTCAAAATCTCATAATGAGGATTAGATTTCAGTATGAGTTTCAGAGAGGACAGATCATATTCACACCACAGCAAGGCTTGACCCAACATCCCAACAGGTTGAATGCATTATTTAGGGAAAACTTGGCCCTTTTCTTTCAGAAAGCCTTGCCTCTCCTGCACCACAGAAGCAGTCATCTGAGCCCTAAGCTGCCTCGTTTCTGTTTGGAATATCACCAGTCATACTCTATGAAGATATAGAGAACAGAAGTAAAGCTATTGTATGGCTGTTTCTGCCAAATTCTCTCCTGGAAGGAGGAGGGAGTCTTGACAGGGGACTGAGAGAAGTCACAAGGCTTGGGAAGATCAGGAAACAAGTTATAAGGATCAGAAAGTTGCCCAAAGCTGCAGGATTCACAGGACTCCTTCCCATGGTTATATTATCCCCAACAAATAACTGCTGAGAGGAGACTCTAGTAGAGCTTGCTGGATGTTGGACAGGAAGCTTCAAAAATGCAGCTCTGGGTAGGTGAGATGTCTCAGCAGCTAAAAGTGTTTGCAGCACAAGCCCGATGACCTAAATTCAATCCCAGAACCTTAATAAGGTGTAAGGAGAGAATCAACTACATAAAGTTGTCCTCTGATCTCTACACATGCACTATAGCATGCATGCCATGTCCACATACATATTTATCCCATACATAACAACAATAATAATAATAAATGAAATGATGTTTAAAAAAGTAATGCAGTGGGATTTCTGGTGATGCAGTTGCCCTAAAATCAGCCATTCATCTATAAATAATACCAGTAAATTTGCTGATTGATTAAGTGATGCTTGGCTGAAATTGTTTATTTAGTCATCACTGGTGTCCTATCTAGAGTAAACAGGTGTTTATTCATGTCTCCTCAAGAAAAATCATAACAAAAGCAAAGAACAATTAGGGCCAAAGGGGAACAAAAAAGAGGAGGAAAAGAGAGAGAGACAGAGAAGGCCCTGGCTCAACCTTTAGCTTTCAAGTCATTTGAATCAATTATTCTCTTTCAAAATGATTTCAAGCAAGTTTCCCTCACCTGCTAATCTAGCCCCTGCTTTGAATCCAGTGCTGTTCATTTTTAGTTCATTATTGTTGTTACTATAATTATCAGAAGCCTGTAGAGCCATAAGGAGAACCATTGGACTCCAGTGGCAGGCAGTGTTTCTTTTGTTATTTTATCCAATACTTGCTTAACTAGGTCAGGCCAGCAGCTGACCACTGTTTTCTAGGTAAGGATGCTGACCTATGCAGAGGTTATATGACTGGCTCATGGACTCTCAGCTTCTCAGCATACAAGCAGTAAAGTCATTATGCAGATGGGAAAACTATAGACAAGAAAAAACAGGAAGTGATTCACTCAGTGTTGTAGTTGGGGTTTTTTTCTCCCTCTTTGGGGGCCTGCCACTCAGCTCCCAAATAAATACACAGAGACTTATTTATGAATGCTTGGCCTTAGCTTGGCTTGTTTCTAGCTAGCTTGTCTTAAATTATCCACTTTGTCTTTAACTACTTTTTGCCTCTGAACTTTTTACCTTTCTCTATTCTTCTTGCTCCATGGCTGGCTGGGTCTCTGGGTGGCTGGCTCCTGGCATCCACCTCTCCTTCTCCTTTTCTCACTGTTCCCTCTCTTCCCCAGATTTCTCCGCCTATTTATTCTCTTTGCCTGGCAGCCCTGCCTATCCTTTTTCCTGCCTAGCTATTGGCTGTTCAGCTCTTTATTAGACCAATCAGGTGTTTTAGGCAAAACATCACAGCTTTACAGAGCTAAACAAATGCAACATAAAAGAATGCGACACATCTTTGCATTGTTAAACAAATATTCCACAGCATAAATAAGCGTGACACAACTTAAACTAATATTCCACAACACAGTGACACAAAGCCAGTCAAACCAGTAGCAAGATTCAGGTCTGAAACTCTGGGTTCTTGATCTAGTGCTATTGCTTAGTCAATTTGGAACTATTTTAGTGGCACCAGAGGATTACTGTCCAGGGAGCAAAGTATACCAACTAGGTTGACCATACTCTGCATTCTTGTATCTCTTTATGAAAGTTTTGGTCAGTATCAGTGGCTCCAAGGAGGAGTGTATTCAGGATGGGTAGACCAGAGGCTGCAAATTGATAACCCATAGTCTGATTGGAAGTAGTTTTGTTTTGCTGTAGGCTGTTATAAAAAAAAATATGCTCAAATTCAATAGATTCAAATTTGTTTAATTTTCCTTATGCTATAATAAAATATTCTGGAAAAAAAGGGAACTTCAGGGGAAAGGGGTTTATTCTGGCTCACAGTTCAAGAGGAAGTCATGATGGAGAAGTCATGCTGAGGAGGTCAAGGTGGGGAAATCAAAGTGGAGAAGTCATGGTGGGGAAGTCATTGTGGGAAGGTCGAGGTACAGAAGTCATGATGGGGAATTCATGGTGAGGAGGTAGTGGTGCAGAGGTCAGGGTGGGGAAGTCATGCAGGGGAATTCATGGTGCAGAGGTCATGGTGGAGAAGTCATGGTGGGGAAGTCATGGTGAGGAGGTCGTGGTGCAGAGGTCAGGGTGGGCAAGTCATGCTGGGGAATTCATGGTGCAGAGGTCATGGTGGAGAAGTCATGGTGGGGAAGTCATGGTAGCAAAGTCAAGGTGGGGAAGTCATGGTGAAGAAGTCATGTTGGGGAAGTCATGGTGGGAAGGTCAAGGTGGAGAAGTCATGATGGGGAATTCATGGTGAGGAGGTCATGGTGCAGAGGTCAAGGTGGGGAAGTTATGATGGGGAATTCATGGTGAGGAGGTCATGGTGCAGAGGTCATGGTGGAGAAGTCATGATGGAGATGTCAAGGTGGAGAAGTCATGGTGAGGAAGTCATGGTAGCAAAGTCAAGGTTGGGAAGTCATGGTGAAGAAGTCATGATGGAGATGTCAAGGTGGAGAAGTCAAGGTGGGGAAGTCAAGGTGGCAGGAGGCTGAAGCAGCTGATCATATTGCATCCATGATCAGGGAGCAGAGAGGGATGGACTCATGCTTCTCATCTCCTTTTCACTACTTAAGCAGTCCAGGATCCCAGCCAGGGAATGTTGCCACCCACCATGGTAAGGCTTCCCACCTCAACTAACACAATCAAGATTACCTCCCACAGGGTTATCAGTTAACACTAATCAATACCATAAAATGGACAAATTATGCATACAAATCCAAGCCAAATGCTGGCAGTAGATTTTACTGGGCTTAGTGATGGCTTGAACATGGAAGTCTATACCCAGACTAGGATGGACAGACCCACAAAGCACTGTGATCCCACTAGAATTTGCCCTTCCTGTCTCCATTATCTCCATTCAACACATCATTTTTGGCATTCTTTCTTTGTGCCTGCCAAGGAGCTGATGGATCAAGAAAACAAAATGACACAACCCCAGCATTCAGTCTATCCATGTGGCAGTCAAATGCTTTCCTAAAATGCTGCTATGTAAGAAACAGCTCCAGAGTCTTAGCAGTACAGTGACATGCATTGTTCTTCTGTGACATGTGACATCATATACGGCCCTTAAATTTAGGGAATCTCTGCTTCTAGCCTTGGGGGAAGAGACAGGTAAATTTGGTTCTGTTCTCTCATCTACATCTCTCTCCAGGATGAGCGGCTCCTCTAGACTATCTCTGTTCAAAATAAACAAACCTTCCAAATGTGACCAAACCAGACAACAACAATTTAAAACAGATTTCTCACAACTGTTTACTTGCTATATGGTTAGTGTCCTGGTCATGTCCAAATCCAGTGAGGCAGAGAAAAGCATTTCTCCTTTCCTATAGAAAGACACTTAGACACTGCCAAGTCATGTGAAGAGGGGTGCAGATGCCCAACCCTATCACAGGGAAGGAACAAAGACTTGTGAATACTCTATTTACTCCACTCATAATGGATCTGTCTTTTAAGCCATTGATTTGCCACCCTGCTGTGCCCTTTGGAAAGAAGGGTGGAGAGGAGCCTGTCTCTATACTAAGCTGGGAGACTCTGATGGTTGGAGGCAGAAATAAGAAGGAGCCATAGAAAGCATGCCAGGAAAGTGGAGCCAACGGCAGTGCTGACTTTTGGAAGACAGAACAACCAGCCCTTGTATTCTTGGGACCTGTGCTGGAGGCCACTGTCAGAGCATCAAAGCCTTAGAAACTTCTCCCTACCAGAGGCCAAGTCAGGCTGGTGAGGAGGAAGCCCAGGAGGACCCTAGTGGGCAGAGAGAAACTCCACCAGCAGCATTTCTCACTAATTAGCCTGCTTTAAGTGACAACTCAGGATACATGCGGCCCCATCCCAGACCCTGTGTGGGTCCCACAGCCAAACATCAAGACCTGGGAGATGTGCTGAGTGCTGGACAGCCAGCCCGGCCAGATTCTGCTGGTGTGACCACCTCAAGCTTTACTTGGAAAAAGTTGGACAATCAGGAAGAAGGAAAAGAATAGTGTCTAGAAAGGGATTTTCACAAATTCACAAAGCAGTCCTTTAAAGAGGTTGGGATCCTTGCTGACACAGTTCTCCTGGTCTGGGCAGAGGAACCACCCTCCTCTCTACCCTTGTTCTGACTCTTCGGATGAATTCATAGCAGCACCCTGGCCTCCATGGTGACACCGACCAAGAAGTGATTTCTTGTCCCTTCAGCAGCCAAGACAAACCCATATGGCTTGCACAGACTGCACTGACAGGCTAGGGTGAAAAAAGATGCTTCTCTCCACCAGACTGGCCCATGCAACCAGGAAATCCAGGTTCCAGCTAAAGGAGTCATGCCAGCTCAAGCAGAAGCTCTGGGTGTGTGGACATGCACAGTAGACCTCAAGGCTGAGCTCGGGCACTGGGGAGAAGGCTCAGTGGGTAAAGTACTTACCAGTAAAGAAGTTGAACCCTAGCATCCACATAAAAAGTTAGATATGGTGGTGCATGTTTGTGATCCCAGCCCTGGGGAGGTGGAAACAGTTTGATCAGCCAGCCCCATCTAATTGGCAAGGGTCCCTGTGAGAGGCCCTCATCTTAAAACACAAGGTAGGTCACTACCAAGGATTGACACCTAAGGTTGAGCTTGGGAGTCCCAGATTCTGTAGTCACATAGATGGCATCAGTTTTACCATTCTTGTGACCATACACCTGAGAAAACAAACTCACAGTGAAGGAAGATTTCTTTTAGTTCACTGTGCCAGTCCCTCATGGTATGGTAGGCACAATGAAGCAGAGAAATCCATGTCATTTCAGCCAGGAAGCAGAGAGAACCTGTGTCCCTTGGCTTCCTCTTTTCTCCCTTTTTATTCCATTAAGTCCCTTGTCTATGGAGTCTCCAGTCTATGGAATGGTGCCACCACAGTCGGCGGGACTTGTCTCTGGAAATGCCAGTGAAGTCATACCCAGAAATGTGCTTTCCTAAGCCTCTAGGCATTTCTCCTCCAATCAAGTCATTAACCAACATTATCCATCACATAGGTGATCCAAGCATAAAAGAACAGAGGAGACGAATCAGCTCTCTTTCTAGACTTCACAGTTTTAGAAACTGAGGCTTCACAGTTTGGGAAACTGAGCAGATCTCCCAATATTACCCTTCCTCGTCATAAGAAAAGTAAAAAATAAATAAATAAATAAATAAATAAGAACCTCTGGGTCAGATACCACACTAAGGCCTGGGTAGCTGATGGGCCATTGTAAGAGTATGCAGAAGAGAATGGTCCTGGGGGGGGGGGGGACGTGGTGGGGCAAGCAGAGTTTGGGCCGGATTTCAGCCTTCTTTTGCCTGAAGTGCAGTGTGAGGAGCACAGCTCTCCATGGAGGCCCGCTCAGGACCGTCATTGCAGAGTGGACACGACCTGCAGGACCAAGCAACAAAGATGGAGACAAGGACTAGGGAAGACAGCTGCTTGGTTCCATGACCTGAGAAATGTAAGTTTTGGAGAACTGTTGGGATGCAGGTACCACAACTGGAGATACTAGCTATGCATTCAGAAACATGAGCTCATGGGAAGGCAGATCTGGGGAGTACTCTCACTCCACAATCCTTAGGACCAGAAGCACTTTTCCCCGGGTCTCACCCAGAGTCAAAGGCTGCCCCAGCTCTGGAACCCAGGCCCTATAGACATTGGGACTCTAGTCTTCCTCTTTGCCTAGCCAAGTCTGTGTGACCCCAAGCACCATGCCAGGTCAAGAAACTTGCGAGCAGAACAAAGAACAGAAGACCTAAGACCTTTCCCTCAGAAACTCAAGACAAGGCCCAGAAAGACACGTGACCACTCATAGCCACAATCAACTCATGGCCACCCTGCTGTTTCCAGGAGTGAAAGAGCCATCCAACCCCATAGCCACATCCTGGGTCTCATACCTAAGAGCCTACACACAATTCTGCATAATAATGAACTCAGGTGGTCAGAAAAGAAAAAAAAAAAAAAAGGGTCCCCTGCCTGAAGAAGTCTTATCATCCTCTGATAGCCAGAGCAAACCTAAGGTCTCAGGAGAAACCACACAGCCTGCAGGTATTCACACCTCTGGTATTCACACCTCTAAGCTTCTGCCCATACCTTTGCCTCCCCCTGTTCACCCTTCCTCCTGCCATATTTGTCTAGATCCCAGAGATCCTCAGCCTCAGCTGTGCTTCCTAGAGGAAGCCCGTTCTAACATGCTCCCCTTGTGCTGTCAATACTCACCCCGCTAGACTCTCTCCTCACAGCCTCCTGAAACAGTTTCCTTTCTCATTCATTGGATGAATTAGTGAATCTGTTTCTTTATTTCCCATAAAACTATGAAAGGTAAGGGCTTTCTTATATTTAAGTAACCTTAGGAACAATATAGCCCCTGCACATTTGAACCTGTATAGAGGGACTCAATAAACACAGTTAAGGGATGTGTGTATGTATATATGTATGCATGTATATATGCATAGATGAATGGATGGATGGATAAGGTAATGAAAAGGGAATGCTTATTAAATGAACAATGAGGATTTATCTCACTCACTACCAACAATAGTTATAGCCAACATTGGGTGCTCAATAAAACTTAGTTTAAGTGTGACTAAAAGGTCAGCTGGCTACCCCCAGATGGCTGAGAACATCCTGATGGCACCTCCAGCCATCTGGACTTGGAATGCCATTAAGTATTTGCATTAATGCAGCCACATCTCTGGGCCTCAGCCTGAGGGAGTTCATTCTCCCACAGCCTGTGGCCTCAAGGGTACAAGAGGAAGACAGAGTAATACAGAAAGGACAGTAGCCCTAAGGCCATTTACCAGGGCCAGGGGAACCAACCCCCAGAGCCTCAAACATGGCAGGAGCAAAGTGCCTGCTGGAGTCAGGAGGGCTCGTCTGTAACTGGTGATATGTGAAGTCCGAGGCTAGAAGGAGCTATTACAATGATTCACAACCAGAGGGACCCTCGGGGGAACTGCATCCTTTTGAGTATAAAATAGTAAGCCATCGGTCAAATGTAAGCTCCCTCTGATTGGGAATCCTTCACTGAGGATAAAGGACTGTGGTTCTCTATCATCCGCAGCTTAAGAACTAGCCAGGGAGGGTGTTACTGGGAGAGGACCCTTGATGGAGGTGCTCAGGAAGGACTCCAGGAATGCAGGCTATGGAGAGGCTGTGGAGAGAATGCACTGCCAGACCATCACAGTCCTCTCCCCTGAAATCCCTCTGTAGACAAACCCAGTGAACTTGGAGACAGCTCTAGATGTCTGCTGGTCATTGGAGGCTAATTTGGATCTCCATGATATTAGCTACTGTGCATTCCATTCTTCACATCTATTAATTATTTGATTTTTCTTTCTCTTTATTAATAAGCATATGTATGCTTTCTTGTCTATATGTGCACTCATATGCATGCAGTCAGAGAAGAACATCAGAATCTCTGGAACTAGAGTGACAGGCAGTTGTAAGCCACCCACTGTGACTGCTGGGAACCAAACCCAGGTTCTCTGCAAGAACAGGTGCTCTAGCTGCTTAGCCATCTCTATCCCCAAGCCTGTCAAGTTCTTGGACCCTGATCCTCATCTTCACTGAAGCCTAGGTAGCTAATAACTTTCCCTAATTCCCACATTTACAAAATGCTGGGGAACAGGATTCAAACCCATGCATTTGTCCCTAAGGCTTACTTTCTTTCCCCTGTCTTACTTACACCAGTTTCTTGGGCCACAGTGATAGAGGCTACACAATTCCAGTTCAAAATGAGGGTGAACCTCTAATTCATCAAGCTCATTGTCCCTTCCCTTCCTGTTACTTCCTGGTTCCATCATTCAGTCTACATGTATTTATTGTCCCTATGATAGCCCACCTTCTACTTCCATTCAGGACACAAAGTAAAAAAAGAAAAAGAAAAAAAAAAGAAAAAAGAGCAGTGATATCATCCAAAAGGTAATTGCAGATTTGTGTGTGTGTGAGTGCGCGTGTGTGTGTGTGAATGTGCACATGTGCACATGTGTGTGGAGGCCAGAGGTTGACTCCAGGTGTCTTCCTTGATCATTCTCAACCTTATTTTTTGAGACAGGGTCTCTTCACTGAACCTGGAAATCGCCGGTTTTCTAAACTGACTGGCCAATGAGATCCAGGGATCCACCAGTCTCTAACCCCACCAGTGCTAAGGTCACACATGCACCGCCACACCTGGCTATTACATGAGTATGGGGGTGCCCCTCAGGTCGTCATGCTGGAATAGCAGGTGCCTTACTTACTGACTAAACCAATTCCCTGGCCCAGCTTCAATTATTTTTAAATGTTCCTGAATCATCATCAACCTTACCTCCCACCCCCGAATTCTTGGAGTTCTGCGATGTGAAAATAGTACAGCCAGTGTACCGATCAAGAATCAGGCATGGAGGAAAGAGGAGCAGCTGTGTGCTTTCTGCATGCCTGCACCAGCAAGGAACTCAGCATTCAGCTAGGTAGCTGTAGAGACCGATCCTGAAGGTAGAGCAGCTGACTCTTGGGCACTAACCATGCAGACAGCTTCCAAAGCCACCTTTCCTGCCGCCTGCACTGTCAGCCAAATGCAGATTGTTTTTCCTTTGCATCATTGTCTCACCACATAACCCAGGCTCATCTTGAACTGCTGGGCTATGTGGTCTTCCTGATTCTGTCTTCCAAGTAGCTGGGATGACAGGCATGCTGCCACTGCAAATGGCTTCAGACAGGGAATGTTTTATTGTTACTGTGTCTCCCTAAGGTCAAATCCTAATATCCAACGTGACCATATTTGGAGGTAGGATCTTCAAGGAGGCGATTAAGGTTAAACAGTACTGTGGGGATGAGGCCCTACCTAATATTAACCCTACAAAGTATGGGCTGTTCCTCCCACCCAGGCATGCCAATGGGAAGGTAGTGTCCAAGAAGAGGAGTATTTCCCATTCACACAGCCTGTGAGTTATCACTGCTCAGTAGGCACCTGGCTGGTGCTGCTCTGTAGCCAGGATCAAGGATTCCTAATGACTCCAAATCTCCCTGGAACCCCAACTTCAGGGTTTCCAGCTTGGTTCTGGGACCTTCACGGTGCAAGAAGCCCTTCAGCCTTGTTAGAACATAAATCGCAACAAATGATTTCCAATAGCATAGACCTTGCCAAGAAAGGAAACTTCCATACTGCAGGGCAGGCACAATGCAGGTTAATCTTTCAGCAGGCATTAGACGTGCAAATGTTTAGAGTGCTGTAAAGCTCCAGTCATGAGCTGCATCATACTGCAGAAACAATAGTATGCTGAAGGGAAGAGAGTATTTTTAGTCTTGGACCCAACTTGACACTACCCGTAAATACTTTGTGTTAGTGGGCACAGCACACAATCCTGCTACTGATTTGCCAGCCAGGAAAATAATATGTTGGTTTCAGACAGATGCTCCCAAGCCCTCAATGGAAGCTGATGACTTCAAGATGGGCCGGCTGCTCTGTGGCTTCTTTGGAGACAGCTGAAATTAAGATGGGATCTGGGGCGTGACGAAGCACCAAAACTTCCAAAGATGTGCCTAAATAAGTCAGGAGCAGGGATGGGTCAGAGCAGCCACATGCTGAAATCAAAGGCATGTGCAGGAAACTAGAACATTCCTTTGGAAAGAGATGAGAATGCTGATGGGAAATATGGTTGAAATTAATATGGGTTTGGACCATAAAGAACTGCTGATATCTGATCACTGTTGATCAAAACCAAGGCCCTTTGATATGGTTCAATCTTCTATACACATAATACCACATCTCAGTCAGCACCCACATAGGGGATTGGGAAGCAGACTTACGGCTGCCTACAATGCAAGAATACAGTCTACAGTAGAACACCAGCCATGGAAACTGTCCACATGTTGGGAGGACTTAGATCCGAGCATTTTCAAGGCTTGGAAGAAGAAAAACATAAAACAATAAGAAGGGTGTAAGGAAGCAAGGCCCCAACCCAGCAGCCAGGTATCCACGATGAACTTTATACTGGTTTTACTCCTTATAAATTCCAGTGGATTAGACGCTGCCCCCCCCAAAAAAAATTATATCCCTGTTTTAATTCCCTAGCCTGTAGATATTACCTTACATGGAAACTGAGTGGATATTGTACCTTCTATGACAAAAAAAAAAAAAGTTAAGTTAAAGATCTTGGGTAAAAGGAGCTTATTATGAGTAGCCCACCAATGGGTAACCCACTATTGTAAGAGACAGACAGAGAAGGGAAAGATACTTGTGATGGTTCATAGTGTCACCTTGTCAGGGGCTAGAATCACCTGGGAGACAAACCTCCAGGCATTCTAAAGAAGAGAGTTTCCAGATGGAAACTGAAGTGAGAAGACCCACCATAAATGCCAGCTGTACCATTTCTGTGGACCAGGGTCCCAGACTCCATGAAAAGGAGACTGTGAGCTGAGCAGCAGGACCTGCGTCTGCTTCTTGACTGTGACTATGTGACCAGCCCCTTCAAGCTCCTGCTCCCCAGCCAGGATGCACTGAACTCTCAACTTGTAAGCCACAAAAATCCTACCTTCCTGACGAAGCTTTCATCTAGTACTTTGTTACAGCAACGAAAAAAAGTAACTGATGGAACACCAGAGGTGAACCAGAGAAGGCCATGTGACCACTGGAGCAGAGATGAGATGGTGCAGCCACAAGCCAAGGAACACCCCTGGTTACCAGAAGCTAAGCTTAAAGGGCCAGGGGGGGAAAAATCAGCAGATTACCCCTGGGGCCTTCCAGGGTACATCCCTAATGATATCTGGATATCATCCTTGTGACTCCCAGAGTTGAGAAAGAACAAACCACTGTAATTTTAAGCCATCGAGTTTTTATAATAATTTAGTCTCAGCAGCCCGGGAAATGATAAATCCTCAGATGCCTCAGTTTCTTGATCTGCACAGTGGAATGGAAATTACATAATTTTGTGAGGTGACACCCATAAAGCACTCAGGAAATGTCACATACAGCAAGCAGAGTCTTGTAGAGACAGTGTCACTTCAGCCCTGAGGTGTATGTGTTAGGAGCCCAAGAGACAGGCAGTGGGACACTGTTCAAAGGCTCATGTCCCTCGCTTAATGGGGCCCCTTAAGACATAACTAGGAGCTAAGAGTTATTGTCTGGTAATTTTCACGCAACTACCAGCAAAACCCACTTTAGGTGTGTGTGTGTGTGTGTGTGTGTGTGTGTGTGTGTGTGTGTGTGTGTGTGAATAAAATTATTCTGGAAGAGCCCATTTTCCTTACAGGATTACATATTGGCCACAATTTAAGCAATTGAGAACCTGGCATTTTGAGATTGTTCAACCATTGGAAAAAATATCTTTCAAAAAGATAGTTTTGAAAAAAAAATAGGACGCAGGGGAAGAAAATGGTTATTAAAAATGCTTAAGAGCCTTCCTGAACTTCAAATGGGCTCTTCACAACAATAATACTGATGATTTAAGGGAAAAATGAATCAAGACTCTATTGATTAAATGTTCCTTAAATTATATGTGGGTTTTAAAAATGTGTGGTGGCATGCAAAGCACGTTGGAGGTAAAACGTTTGAAAAAAAAAAAAGCACCCAAGACATTTCAAGAATTTGAAATGTAGCTGCAGCTAACAGCCCCAGGCTCCTGAGCAAAGAAAGCCAGAAGAACCTTCCAGCACATTTTATGACCTGGGCAGACAATGCCTGATCCAACTTCTGATGTAAGGAATACATCTGTCTCTTGCTATCATGGTATTGTTCTCCATCCATTGTCACCTTGGCTCTCTACCCAGACCCTCAACATAGAGTTCTTTCCAGAAACACAAATTAAGTATCCACACGGCACTGTGTTGTATGTTCAGAGACAGGGGACACAGTGTGTGGAAGCAGACCATTATGACTGAGGAGCTGAGAGCCATGAAGGGTACATGAGAGCAGCTCCTGCTCCGGCCAGTGGCCCATCTAGGAAGAAAATCTCCCATGAGACCTGGAATGTGGGCCAAGGAGATGACTCAGCAGGTAGAAGCTCTTGCCTCACAAGCTTGACATTCTGTATTTGATCCCTAGAACCCATGTGAAAGGACAGATGCAGACAGAGGTCCATGTCTGTAATCCCAGCACTCCCACATCAAGGTAGGAGGAGGAGACAGAAAGGAAAAAAAAAAGCTCGTCTAAACTACCAAATACAGCCATAAAAAACAAGATCCTGACTCAACAAGGAAAAGGTGAGAAAAGTGTCCTTTGATCTCCACATAACACACACACACACACACACACACACACACAATATGATGGATAGATAGATAGATAGATAGATAGATAGATAGATAGATAGATAGATAGATAGATAGATAGATAGATGATTGATTGAGATAGACAGGCAAGCAAACAGACAGACAGACAGACAGACAGAGATAGATGATAGACAGATGATTATTGATAGAGATAGATAGGCAGACAGATGGAAAGACAGATGGACAGAGATAGATGATGATGATAGATAGATAGATAGATAGATAGATAGATAGATAGATAGATAGATAGATAGATAGATAGATAAAATGTAAAGGCCTGAAGGGTGGGTTAGCACTGGATAGATGCAGAGGGAATGTAGATGGAGGAGAGATTTAGAAGGGAAGTGAGTGTCTTGTACACGGAAGGTCCAGAGGCCAGATGCACGGGATGTTTAAAGTAGCCCATATCTGCGGTTCCAGCACTCTGGAGGCTTAGCAGGAGGATCATGATTTTTGAAGCTACTCTCCATGCCCCTTTTTCTCTCCACCCTCCAGAAAAGACAAAAAGGTCAAGAGGCCATTGCCGGGCCCCTTTCTGGGCTGCCCACTCAGCCTCCTGTCATCAGCTGCCAAATTCGACTTCCTGCCAGCTCACACTGGGACCTTTGAGTGCCCAGATTGTTGAGGCAGAGAATCTTCTTACCCTCCTCCCCTCCAGAAACTCACTGGTACATCCAAGCCTAGAGGTACCACGGAGGCTTCGGAAAGCATGTCTTGTGGTTCCTAAGGAATCATCTCAGCATAAGGACTAAGTCTGTCCCCAGCAACCCCGCCCTCACCAGGACAGAGCCATCTTGACCCTTTCCAGCATGTGTCTCTTACTCAAGCTCTGCCATGTCCATTTCCACTCCCCATTTCTCCCACCAGTTCTAAAGTGTGGCCTCCCTCTGTCTCCATCACCACAACCTACACAGAGCAACAATGTAGCAAGATGGGCTGGGCACATAAGCCCAGAGAGCTTCTGGAGGGAACGAGGGACACCTGGAGGCCAGCATCCCCACCTCCATCAGTATTCACTGAGAGCAGCATCAGTCCCTCCTCTCCAGTCTTGGTGCTCGCACAGAGGCAGCTTGTTGCTCATAGACAGCCATGCATTACTGGGACCATTTCCACTAAAGCCTTTCTACTATGACCTCCACAAGAACGGGGATTCTAAGTCCATTGTTCATCCTTGCTCCCCTGCATGTGGCCCGGTGCCCAGAACACGACAGTACTTAATAAATGTAGCAAAGGGCACGAGTGTGTGGACATATCAATCACTCTGCACTTGGCCTGTTATTGTTGCCTCAAACCTCACCACAACCTGGTGAGGCAGGGAAGCCAGAACCTCACCAGAGACTCAGATCAGACTGACCCCAAACCACACAGCATCAGGAGGCAAATAAGGCTGCAGAGCAGGCCTCTCAGTTACACAACACTAAATCCCACTCCAGCCTTGGGACTCATTTTCCCCACACCATTGCTGGTTCTCTTGGTGTCCTTGCCTTGCACCCGTCAATCAGAGCACCCAGCAAGGTACAGAGAGAGAAAGAGAAAGAGGGGAAAAATCGTAACCCCTTAAGAAGTGAGCTTCAACTATTCAAAAACTACATATTTGGCTCTGAGATATTGCACCACCCCCTTCTCTTTCCACAAAGTGGTACATGGCCCATTTATATATTTAATTAGAATGGATTAAAATTAATAACATCTTGAGTGGTTCCTGACCCTTCTTGAGATAATTGGAGACACCCTGGGGTGATAAGAAACCAGGAGGAAGAATTGCTGATCTAACTAACCGCGGCTGAGCTTTTTCACGTGTCTGTAATCAGCGTAGCCCCTAATCACCCTCTGCATAGTCCTTAACAAAGACAGGTATCCTTGTGATTTGGAATTGCATCTCATCCCCTGGGCTGCAGAGCTGAAGGCATGCCCTGGGCAGGCAGACAGGCTGAAACTTGTCCTGGCTGCTTTCAACAACTCGCGCGGCTTACACAGATATGTTAACAGAGTCTATCGTTTGTGACTATAGGTGCAGATGTGTAGATACAAAAGGTATTGATCAAATACTGTGTGATCAAGCGCATTCACTTTCCTTAATCAGTTCATTCTTCACAACGATCCCTGGGTGCAGGGATGAGGCTGTGTGATGCAGTGAAGGGGACAGAGGTCAAAGACAGCACAGCAGCCAGATTTAGTCTGGGAACTCAGCCCTGGGGGATCAGTGACCACGAACATACCATGAAAAGGAGCACCTTTGCCCCTTTTCTTAAATCAGCAAATGTTAATTGTACGCAATAATGTGAAGAGAATCTGACTAAAGTATATCCCATGCATGCATGCAAATGTCATGATGTCATATAAGCAGCCCCTGCATGTCACCTTCTACTAAGACTCACACAATCACAGCTTAAAATCAGGCATTCGAAACAAGAATCTATAGGTACGGAACCCAGGCACTAAAGTGACCGCCTTCACTGAAAAACCCGCATTTGTAGACACACAAATGAAGGAGAAAGAGCTGAAGAAGATACTAAGACTGCCCTTAGTAGAAAAGGAAGTCAGAGTAATGAGTAGAGCCTCTTGGGTCCCTGACATCTGCACTACACTTCATGGGCCTAGTACAGGAGAGGCAGCACTGGATGCAAACCCCAGCCTTCCACTTCCTGTGAACAGTAGATAGAATACAGGTGGTCATTTGAATAAGTATGGCCCCCACAGACTCATGTGTTTGAATGTCCACAGGGAGTGGCACTATTAAGGGGTGTGGCCTTATTGGAGTAGGTCTGGCCTTGTTGGGGGAAGTGTGTCACTGTGCAGGTGGGCTTTGGGGTCTTATATGCTCAAACTAAGCAACACCCCATGTGGGACACAGTTCACTTCCTGTTACCTGCAGATCAAGATGTAGAACTCTCAGCTCCTTCTCCAGCACTGTGTCTGCCTACACACTACCATGCTACTTGCCATGACAATAATGAACTAAATCTCTGAAACTGCAAACTAGCCCCAGTTAAATATTTCCTATATAAGAGTTGTCATGGTCATGGTATCTCTTCACAGCAATAAAAACCCTAAGACAATGTGTAACCTTGGGAAAGCCACCTTAGGCCACCCAATGACTCCCTTCTACTTCTGTAAAGCAAGGTTAGTACATGCCAGTCTGAACATCTCAATTTGAGTCAAGCCAAATCAGCAGTATTAGAGCTGCTGTGGACTTCCATAATCAAATTACTAATGACAATAACCACACAGTCATCACTGGGTGAGCACCTGACATGAGGAGTCACATGATCACACAGAGAACCCCAACTGTTTCTATGATTCTTTCTGCCTTCTCATAAAGCAAAGACACCAGATCTCCAAGTCCAGAGTGAGATAATGAACCTTAATTAGTCATTGAGAAAGGGGAGCATTTGCTACCTTTCTTGGAGTAACCCCAAATATCAAAGGCTGTCACCAATTCCTCCCTCCTTCAAACCTGGGGTGGTCTTCTTGATTCCCATCTTGGCAAAATGCCCTACATTATCTGTTCTCTTTGTCATCCATTCCTCAGAGGACAGGAGCAAGCACACCTGTTTCAGCAAATGAGGACCATACTCTTGAGCAGGGAAGCATTTCTGGGTCAAACTGGGTCAAGCCAGATCAGCAGCATCAGAGCTGCTATGGAATTCTGTAATCAAGTCAAAGCTGGTTCAGCCCACAGCCATTTAATTTGGGGTAGACAAGATTTAGCTGAGTTGAAAGAAGGGGGAAGCAAGCTTGCAGAAAAAGATTGATTTCAGTGAAACACAAATTCATACTCACTAAATGCTTTAACACTTCAGAATCAATTAAAATGAAATGGAGAAAAAGGCACAAACAGGATGATAGCAGACCCAATTGTTTAAAAAAAAACAGGAGGGAGCAGGAAGTAGGGAGACTTACTTACAAGGAGGGGTTGTTGCAGAGCAGAAGGACCACAATCTAGAGGCACTCCCTCAGGAAAGAGGAGGTGCTAGGGCTCTGAAAGATGTGCTTTTACAGACCTAAGGGGCAGGTGAACAGCATGTTCTGGATATGGGTCAGGAGTTCTCAAAGCTGAGTGACTACCAGAATCAGCTTTTCCCAGAGAGCTAGGGAGTTAAACATAGATTCTGAGGTGGACTTCCTAGAACTATACTTTGTTAGTTCTGGGGTAAACTAGGAATTGGACCATCTAATCATCCCTGGGACCCAGTGATATGGAGACCGTACTTTGAGAAGCAAGGTTTATAGCGAAGATTTTATGTTATACCCTCTCCTTTCCCCTGTGACCTGGCAGCTGCTAGGGCCACAGCATCCACAATCCAGGAACAATTGTCTTGGAGACAGAGAATAAAAAGAATTTGCATTCACCTCTATAGAGAAGTTGAGGCCTTTGGGGGTCATGTATAGGAGGAAGAATCAACAGAACACTGGGGTTCTGAGTACACAGGAGAAAATGGAAATCCATCAGCCTCCTGGCATGGATAGCCCATCTCCCATGGGGACAAGGAATGACTCAAAGTGGAGCTGGATCTCTTTGGCATACAATTTGACAGTTCCTTATAAAACTAAACACAATCTCACTGTATGATCTGGCTTTCGTGTTCCCTGGTATTTATTCAAAGAAGTTGAAAACTTACACTCACATAAAACGGCCCATATATATCTATGACAACTTTATTCATAATTGACCAGGATACCCTTCCATAGGTGAATGGACAAATGAACCATATTGCATCAAGATAGTGGATTTTATTCAACAGGAAAACAAATAACTTATCAAGCCATGGGAAGACAGAGATGAAAATTAAATACATAGTGTTAAGTGAAAGAAGCCAGCCTGAGAAGACCACATACCATATGATTCAGCTTTATAACATGCTGGGAAAAACAGATGAAGAAGACAGTAAAAAGATTAGTAGTTTCCAGGTTTGGGGAGGAGGAGTGAACATTTGGAGCAAAGCATCATTTTATAGCAGTGATTATTCTGTAGGTTACTATGATGGTAGGTGCATCATTTACCCAAATCCACAGAACATACAATGCCAAAGGAGAACCCTTGTATGAGTGTAGGCTTATTGTATTGTATTGGTGTAGGATGCTGATGGTGGGCAAGGTTGTGCATATAGGTAGAAGGCATATGGGCACTATACTTTCTGCTCAATTTTGATGTGAGCCAAAAGTATCTCTAAATATTGGAGTTTGTTCATGAAGAAGAAGTGGCTGGAGACTGCTTCTTGTCTCATGAAGTATGGGGGTGTGCTAGGGAGGCTAACTGTTGAAAGGTAGCTTGAGAAATACAGTAGTAGTAAATCTATTAGCCAGGCACTAATTTCTTAATGGGTTAATAAAGAAATGCAAGAGTGAAGTGGCTGAAAAAAAAAAAAAGAAGTGGTCCAGGCTCTCTTTTTTAATACCCTTACAAGAGAAGACAGACCTTAATGAGGGAGCAATCTGTCTGTGGTGTTTGAAATTTTCAAAGATCCCTTAATTCTCACAAAGAAAACAGTTCAAACAGGTGCATAAACCAGCAAGTTAATCAGGATGCCTCAGTATCACTATTCCCTGGGCAAGGCCTCCTAATGCCCCTTAATGCAGGGTCTCCCAGCCTGCCCCTAATAAGGGGCTTCTCTCCTTCACGAGAGTCCTATAAAACGCATAAATATTCCTCAAGGAACTGAGAGAGCTCCTAATAGTCTTTAACAGACATCATAAAATGAAGGATAAAATGTGTGAAAGGAGATTGGTCATGATAATAGTATGAGACAAGAGAGTGGTGAATTTCCTATCCCCTCCCTGGCTGAGTTTTATAGCAGAAAGATTCCTACTAGAGTTAGGAGCCTTCCTCTAAGAAGAAAACTGAAGAGGGAACTTCCTGTCTCTGCTCAGAGACTCCTGGATAGTTGAACTAGGAGGTCTCAAAGCCAGCGACAGAAAACTTGCTAAAGGTCTTATAGCAAATGGCACACCTGACTGTGACTTCCTGGCCCAAATGGAGAATTTCATTGTTCTTTGATTGCCTGGGTGATGAAGATACAAGCCAGGATATATACTAACCAAGGCTGTAACTGAAATAAATTTGGCCCTGGCAACAAGGAGCCCCAGAACCCACACATCCTGTACATCCAGAAGCCAGCTTGTTGATGGAAACCACACCTGAGCTTTGTCTACAACTGGAAAGGAACTCTAAAACATGCTAACAGGCAAGTGTCAAAGCCAGTATGTGGGGCTGAGCATCCATGGACCAGGAAACAAGGCAGATTCCAGAAAGCTGTTTTCCAGAATGGGTGCGATAATAGGTTAGCAGGGAGCACCTGAAGGCCATAGAACACAGGGGGTTGACTGAGTTGGCAGAATATCCCACAGCTAACAGACCACAAAGCCCTTCGCTCATGTTCTGGCATGCAAGAGGAGCATAATACGCAGCAGCTTCTGGCAGTGACAGCATCGAATATGTACAGAGGAGCTATAGTTGCCAAGAGCTGCTGTGTATTAAGCTCCTGTTGCATGCCAGGACAGGAGCAAGGGAATTTTCATACATAACCACAGTTTGTTCCCTCAGTGCTAAACTTGAATCTGACTGCCCTGACCTATAGACATATGCATAGCCTCAGAATGATGAAATAATATTGAGACAACACAACCTCAATCTAAGACACTTATTCCTGGCCCATTACCAATATCCAAGGCCCTTGAGTCTCCTAAAACTTGGGTTGTTGTCTCATGATCTATACATTCCTTTGTCTGGATGGCCACATTATGACAGTATGAGATCTCAGAACATAAGATTTCCTGCTTCTTAGGTTCATCCCATTGATTTGTTGCAATCGTGCTCAGGACTCCCTGGGACCCCAGCATAGCTCATCCCACTCATATTGACATGTGTCCACTTGCCTTCTGTCTGTCCAGGCTTCATAAGTAAAGCAATGAGAGGCTTCATGGGGGCACAACAACTGGCCAACTTCAACAACATAAGTCTTCACACACAAGTGAAACCTAGGAACCTGGGAAGGCTCCAGAAACTGCCCTCCAGATTGGTGCTATGATAGACTCACAAATGGTACCTCAGAGACACAGAACATGGGAGTTCTCTGAGTCTCTGGGGTGAGCAGAAATGAGTAGAACTTTTCTTGTAAATTTTACTCTCTGGCGAGATGGCAGGTGACTGACAATGTTTTCTGCAGATAACCTAAGATTCCAGTGTGTTCTAGTGTTGTCCCAAAGATGCAACAGCAGCCTAAGACATGAGAAAAAAATCAAATGCAGAAGAACAAGACTAGAAGACTAGGAGAAAAGTGAATAGCAGCAACCTTGGAAGAGACGTTTAATGAAAATCCTGAAAGAATTGACAGGTATTAGAACCGGTATTGGTTAGGAAAATTATTCAACATGAAAACAAGATGAAAAATTGGTCATGTTTCTCTTGCCATGATATAGGTATGGATGAGGTTCTTAAAAAAAAAAAGATAGCATTTATCATAGCAATGAAACAAATAAGGGAGTAGAAGAATCTAAAAATGATGTGCGAATTGCTCATGGGAGGTTTTAGAAAAATTTATTGATACACATGAATAGCTACATCTAGTTCATGGGCAGGAAGAGACAATACCATAAAGATATCACTTTGAGGAGAATTGACCTATATATTCCATGATATTCTAATAAAAATCCACAACAAGGTGACTGTGGAGCTTTTACAACTTTTCTAAGTTGTCTTAGAAATAAGTAATTAAATGTATAAGTGGGTATGTGCACACACATATATAAAATGTGTGATGTATTCAAACTAAGACAAACATAAATTAAAACCACCCTTAGATTCTAATTCAAAGTGCATCTAAAAATACATGGGGAAACAGTATTTTCAAAATGGTATTAATGTCATAGAGGAGAAATCTTACTGAAGACTGATGAGGTTAAATAAAGCCATGTAATCCCAAGTTTGAATGGGAAGTGTAAGAGCTCATGATGTATTGTGTATACATATGCTTGTGTCCAGAATATATAAAAGTCCAAAGTATTTTTAACACCATTCATTAAATTCCAGAAATAATGACAAAGTCAATAACAATAAGAGTTCCTAATGTTCAGATTATAGTTTTTCTGAAAAACATTAACAGGAACCAAGAATGTTTAAGCAAATCTGGAGAAGGAAATGTCCAAACTCAGCCTGGAATATCTTGTACCTTCAGGTTTCAGAGATGCTGACAAAGCTTATGAAGCCAGGTAAAAGATGGCAGAAGCTAGCTCAAGAAGTTTCCACTGGACATAAATAGAAATCCTTGGACATCGATTAGAATGGTGACCACAGTTGGTTAAAACACAACTGACAAATTGAACCCTTAAATGTATATATATATATATATATATATATATATATATATATATATATATATAGTGTGTGTGTGTGTGTGTGTGTGTGTGTGTGTGTGTGTGTGTGTGTGTGTCTTAGGAGAAATAATCCTTTATGAAGTAATTCCAGCTAAAACCTAAGAAGGAATGGTAAAATGGACATCACTGGGAGTAATTTGTATTCAGTCAGTCTAGGCCATGATGCTCCATAGATAGCTTATGGCCCCCATAAGCTCACAGGGAGTGGCACTATTGGGAGGTGTGGCTTTGTTGCAATAGATATGGCCTTGTTCAAAGAAGTGTGTCACTGTAGTGTGGGCTTTGAGGTCTCATATCTGCTCAAGCCACGCCCAGTGTCTCAGACCACTTCCTGTTGTAGGAAGTAGGTTCTGTAGGGTCAAGATGTAGGACTCTTAGCTTCTCCAGCACCATGTCTGCCTACATGTCACCATGTCGCACCATGATGATAATAGACTAAAACTCTGAAAATGTAAGCCATCCCCATTAAACGTTTTTTCCTTTGTAAGAGTTGCCGTGGTCATGGTGTCTCTTCACAGCCATAGAAGCCCTGACTAAGAAAAGAGCTGAATATGACATGGCTCCTCATAGCTTTTCATACCAATGCCTGTCAGGGTTTGTTTCTCCTCATCCCTGCAATGAACTTGAGTTTCACTAAGTCAGAAAATATTTATAAAAAATACAGTAAACCTAGGAACATGTTAAATGATACTACGGTGATGCAATAGGAAAATCTAGATGTTATATTTCAAGTTTGAAACCTCCCATCAAGCTCTTGCTGCAAACACTTGACTCCAGATGGTGGAACTATTTGGGTAGGTCCTGTCATCTTTGGAAGGTGTGAATGGCTAGAGTGAGTAAGTCATGGGGGTGGCCCTAGTTCCGACTACAGCCCCCGCTTCTTGGCGTACCATGATAGGAACTGCCATTGTCATGAGTTGCTGCCACCATGAGCTGAACAGTACCACTATCCCTCCCCTACCGCAATGGACTGAGACCATGAGCTGAAATAAATATTTCCTTTCTTATTTCTGTCAGGTGTCATAGTCACAGCAACGCAAAATTAACTAATACAGCAGAACATGAAAAATGCTTGATGATCCATAACTGAATTTTGATTCAACCAAAGTTTCTACTATATGCATTTAAGAAATTGTCTTTGTTAGTTGTGTATATGAAGTTATTCTACTTTAGATGTGACAGTCGTGCTAAGCACACTTAAAAGAATTATAAATATTGGCACAGGAACAAAAATTGTCAACATAGCATAGAAGACAATGGCGGGAGAACCTGCCCCGCTGAGCATCAAGAATTGCTGGAGAGCTATTGTCACCACAGTAGAGAGGGTGACAACCATGTGGGAAGAGACAAATTGACTCATAGAACTGAGTAGGGAACTGAGAAATAGATCCATTATGTGCATACACACAGTTTTTGACAGAGCTAATTTTTCAGGTGAGTAGGAGACAGTAAGACTAATCAATATTTGGTGCTGAGACAATTAAATTGATTATCCACATGGAAAAATAAACCATTCAAGAAGAGAAGATCAATAAGTTCGACTGCACTGAAATTAAGAATTACTGTTCATCAAGACAGCCAGGAAAGGGGCTTGGAGGATGGCTCAGTGGTTACAAGTACTGGTTACAAGTGATTACAAGTACATGTTTCCTGATGACCAGAGTTCAGTTCTCAGCACCCATGGCAGGTGGCTCACAACCACCTATACCTTAACTCAGGAGATTTGATACTGTCTTCTGGCCTCCACAGGTGCCTGCACATGTGCAGTACATCCATACAGACACATAAATAAAAATAAAATCTAATACTTTAAATAGTTTTAATATAGCTGATGATAAATAAGAAAATAATTCAAACTGGGTGTTTGAACTTAAGATGTGGTGTGTTTGTTTGCACATACATTATTCTATGTGCATGTAGTGCCCCAAGAGGTTGTCAGGTTCCCTGAAGCCAGAGTTACAGGCCATTGTGAGCCTGTGTCCTCTACAACTGAGCCATCTCTCCAACTCACTGAACAGATATTCTTAGAATGGAAAAAAGCTAATAAACTTATTTCTGCACTGTGTGATGACGAAATGCTTAATTGAAGATAAGATAGAGTTATCTTAATTGATTTTATTTTTAATTGAATTAATAAAATAATCTATATCTTAATTGAAGATAGATATAGACTGAAGCTGTATCTGTTAGACTCAAAGAATATTGCAATACAACATACTAGTGAAGGTACATTAATGGCAAATCACACCATGTTCCAAGGGGAAAGCTAACTCATTCCCTTTGGAAAGCAAATAAACACTTCTTTGCTTTGACTGTTACTTACAGCTTGGTAGTTCTACTCCTAGGCAATGCAAAATTTGCTTCCAGATGTGCTTAGAGTAATGTTTATAGCATTTTTTTCTAAAAATGACGGAAAACAATTCAAACATTCACAAACACAAAAATACATGTGGTATAGTCACACGAGAGCATAGTATGTAGTAGTGAAAATTAATAAAGGACAGTAAGTGGATCATCATGAATGACCTCTACAAGCCCTGGAAGAGGAGAAAGCAAATTGCATATGAATATTGATAGCATGATACAATTTTTATGAAGTAAAAGAGAACAGGAAATTTGAGCAGCATGTTGTTGATCAATATAGATACATAGAGGAATGTTCTAGAGACCCACAAGTTCATGTGGACCATGAATAGAAAATGTAGGAAGAGCGTCAGTAGTATTAGTCTCAGAATGTTTTATATCAACTTTTGATGTTGTGTTTAGTATTACATTTAGCCATTTGTGTATTTTACATATCTGTTCCTGAAGATAAATGTAAATGACAGGGCTGACTCCCTTAGGCCTTAGGTGGGTCTTGTTTCCCACAGGGAGTGTCAGAGTGGGAGAAGACGGAGATATCATGTCCAAGACCCACAGCACAGCTGCAAGAATCAGCATCCAAGGAGATTCTTGCTGACAATGCAAACACACTCCCAAGCATGTGAGGTTATAGACAAAGTTCTCCCAGGCTGGTAGCAATATCTGAGGCTAAATTTCCATTTGTCCATAAAACATAGGGCTGCCTTTGCAAGCAAAACCACAAAGTCGCTGCTCTCAGCCAAGCTGGATGACCTAATTCAGACGCTGCAGCTAAGCTGGCTTGCATAGACCCTCTACCCTGCTGCCTCCATTTCAGTCTCTGGAAGAATGCCGGAGACACTTCTTGTCATCCAATTACACAAATACTTTTGACATCTAACTCATCCTCAGTACTTCTCTGGGTACTGGGAGTGTAGAAATTAGCAAGATAATGTCTTTGTCCTTTGTAATACCAAATAGGAATAAGAGAAAGAAGAGAAGGAACACAAAGTAAGTATGGCATGTACTCCCTCTGGCAAAGTTCCTGCCACTGGACCAGACACCACAATGAGGCAAAAAGCATGGCTCATGAAAACCATGTACTGACAGTCGCTGCATCTCCGTAGAAGCCAATTTTAGAATCTCAAAATCAAGTGATGCCCAGAGGATTTTCTCTCTAGTTCCTCCCACTTTTCTTATGGGTTTTTAAATATATATACAAAAGAAAGAAATTATATGTCACAATGTTTACAATGATATGTTGTCATAGGTAGCTTCAGCTGTCTACTTGACCCAGCCCAGATTCACATAAGGGAACACCACTTGAGAGATTGAAATTAGCCTGTGACCCTATCTGTGAGCAATTATCTTGATTAGTGATAGATATAGGGAGTCCAGCCCAATGTGGACAGCAGCACTCCTAGGTGGGTGGTCCTGGGATGTATAATAAAACCGATAGAGAACGAGTCAGAAAGTGAGTAAACCAGTAATCATTCTTCCATGGTTTCTGCTTCAGTTCCTGCCCTGACTACCCCAGTGATGGGCTGTTACCTGGAATTGTGAGCTCAAATAAACTTTATCCAACCCCAAGTTGCTTTTTGCCTCAGGGTTTACTAGAGCGATAGAAAAGCAAACTAGAATATATGTCTGAGGATGGAAAGAAAGATATGGCAGGTAGGTAGGAGAGAAAGAAGGGAGGGAGGGATAGAGAAAGGGATGAAAGAAAGAAGTAAAAAAGAAAGGAGAGAGAAAGGAACAAAAGATGGACTAAGACATGTCCATAGGTGGAGGACCCAGGAGCCTGGTGTCCTAGAGTCCCTACCACCTGACATTCTTCGGTGAATTTAGTTTGTACACCCACAAGCAGGCAGATGAAGTCAGTAGAGAGTATACACGATTTGTTATGCTGAAATTCATTGCCTTTTCCAGGCTAGTTGACAGAACCACATTTGGATGGGGAAATGGTAGGAAGGAGAGAGGTATGTAGCTGATGAGCTCCACATGGCCTAGCTGCCTGGAGCAATGAGGTAGGTTACTGTCACCATAAACAAAGCTAAGTGGCCAAGAGTTCAAAGGACAGGACTTTCTTCATGGAAGTTTGAGTAGGCACAGTTTAACCCTGCATAGGCTGGAGAGTAGGTCACTGTGAAGATGGAGATTGTAGATGAGAATAAAAACAGGACCATTGATCGAAAATATATCCAAGATAATAGGGCCCCAGATCCTCTCTCCCTGTGCAGTTTGGCAATAGCCCTTTCTCTACTCTGGCAGGACACTCAGTTATCATTGTTCTCTGGGAACAGAGAAATGAAGGGACTAAGAACTCAACCAACAGATATAGCATAGGGCTGTGATGCCATAACATATTAAAAACTAACAAGAGTTGGCAACTAAACAAAGATACCATAGGACCACATAGCACCCAGACTGACTCCCAGGAGATTTTTTTAAAAGTCCTCCCTGGGAAACTGACCAACTCAAAGGGAACAACCCTCGATTATGAACAGTTGGGGTGGCAGGAAAGAGTCAAAGACGCAGAAGGTCACAGCTCCATCTCTGTGCTCATCTCCAGGTGCTCATCTCTACTCAATCACACTGGAAGCCCTGATCATCAGCTGGGTATTTGTCTCAAACATATGAGTGGACCCCCAAGAATCACCAAGCAGTGAACGAGTATCTGCCAGAGTAGACAGAAGTCATGAAAGAACCAAGACACAGATGGCAGGAAGAAAGGGAATGAGTGCAATATCCTTAGAGGGGAAAAATCCCATGTGCACAACAGAAAGTGTGTTTTGCTAATAATCTGTAAAGTAGAGCAGAAGGATGGAAAAGAGAAGAGAAAATAAAGAAGATTGGAGAAACTGCAGTGGAGGATATGTGAATGTTAGGTGTAAAAATAGGGAAAACACACAAGATTGAGTTACCAAAGAAATGAAAATTCCCCCAAGTGGCACATACTTACAGATTGAAAGAGTTCTTTGAAAGCTGAGCTTGTGACAGGGAGAATCAATATGAATGCCACAATGGTATGAAATGTCACATTACCAGGGATGGAGAGATGGCTCAGAGGTTAAGAGCACTCACTGACTGCTCTTCCAGAGGTCCTGAGTTCAATTCCCAGCAACCACATGGTGGCTCACCACCTTCTGGTGCCCTCTTCTGGCCTGCAGTCATACATGCTGTATACATAATAAATAAATAAATCTTTAAAAACATATCACCAGGGACAGGCATTATTTTAAAAAGTATCATCTGTGGATTTTTAGAGAGAGAGGGGTATCTAATAAGGAATAAAGCAGGAAAGAGGAAGATGGTGGGACCCACAGGCTGGTGGTGGTAAAGGAAGTCAGGGTGAGAACTGTGATGGTTAAGTGTGCTTGTCAACTTGGCTGGCTCTGGAATCAACTAAGATACATGGCTCTGATGGGACTGTGAGGATATTTCCTAGAAAAAAATTTCATGTCGAGGGAAGACCCTGTTCCAGACTGGGCATCACCTTCTTATGGTGTCCTATATGTAAAGAGGGCGGAGGGGAAAGCCATGCTACTTGCCTGTCCAAATTTTCCCCTTGCTGGTGAGTACATCTATTCTGGTGTTGTACCTTCTACTGCCGTCTTTCACTGAAAACAGAACACAGCTTCTTCAGGCTTCCACAGTGGACTGAGGACCAGCAGCTCTCCAGGAATACTCAAGGTCTTGAGTACCACATTGAAACTACTGAAGCATCCGACCTAGTGGGTTGAAGACCTATCAGACTCAAGACTCACAGACTCTACACAGAGGAGAGAAGAAGAGGAGAGGAGAGGAGAGGAGAGGAGAGGGGAGGGGAGGGGAGGGGAGGGGAGGGGAGGGGAGGGGAGGGGAGGGGAGGGGAGGGGAGAGGAGAGGAGAGGAGGAGGGGAGGGGAGGGGAGGGGAGAGGAGAGGAGAGGAGGAGGGGAGGGGAGAGGAGAGGAGAGGAGAGGAGAGGAGAGGAGAGGAGAGGAGAGGAGAGGAGAGGAGAGGAGAGGAGAGGAGAGGAGAGGAGAGGAGAGGAGAGGAGAGGAGAGGAGAGAATTCAAGGCATCAGTCCCACAGCCTTGGGACTGTAGCCAGTCAGAAAGCAAGCTACCCAGCCTTGGAGGTTGAGTTCCTGCATGTTAGCCTGCTGCCATCGTCCATCACTGCCATAGTCATGTCTGGGGACTGAGATGGGAGAGATTAGCAAAAAAATAAACACCCGTCACAATTTATCTGACAGATTTGTAAGAACTCTGATTCTTGTTCCTTGGACTAGTATGTTAGTCATCTCCGGCTTCCCTATTGAAATGCCACAGACTGAGTGTCCTAAACAATAGGCATTCATTTTTTACAGCCATAGAGGCTGCATGTCCATGATCTAGGTGCAAACAAGTTAGATTTCTAATGAGATCTCTCTCCAAAGGGACACCTATTCATTACTTCCAGCCATATATGGAGAAAGGGGTAGAACCCAGTGCTTTCTGATATATTCTAGCAAGGAAACAAACACTGTTGGATTAGAGTCTGACCTTCTGACCCTATTTAGCCTCAATTGCTTCCTTAGGGTTCCTCTCCAAACACAGCCACACTTAAGGTTTAAGCCTTTATGGTTTGCATAGGAAATGTCCTCTTACAAGCTCTTGTGTTGCAAGCTTGCTGGAGGAAGTATGTCACTGTGGCTTTAAAGGGGCTTTAAGGTTTCAGAAGGCTCTTGCATTCCCAGTGCGCTCTCTATTTCCTACTTGCTATTTGAGACATGAGCTGTTAGCTGCTGCTTCAGCCTCCTGGCATCTGCTGCCTCCATTAGGCCATCAGGAACCTAACCCTCTCACACCATAAGCCCAAAAGAAACTCTCCTCCAAGTTGCCTTGGTCATGATGTCTCATGACAGCAGTAGAAAAGTAACTAACACACCACTTATTTTGAGTGGAAAATGACCTCACTATTATTGAAAAATTGAATACAATGTGTGCATGAAACTCGGTCGACACCATGAAAGCTAGATCACTTTTAAGAACATCAACACCAGCTTTACTTTTAATAAGTAACTGAAAATAACACAAAAACTACCATGAGAATAAACTAATTTGGGCAATGCCCTGAATACTAAAGAAAATATCAGTACACTCAAAATCACAGGCTAAAGTCATAGTAACCATACTTGGTCAAAAGGTCTTTGTGCATCTGCAGACGTGAAGTTGTCGAGTTTTGTACCTTCATATGCACTTCTATAAATGGCAGGGGTTGTGCTCTAATAAGTACCCCTGAGCCTGAGTCAGCCTGGAGAGCCAGAGAGGGTAGTAGACACCCCTCTTCTAGTGTCCTCTAGCCTCCACTTGCACAGCATCACCACTGTGTGCAGATGAGCGGCAAAGTTTGAGAACAATAGGGGCAACAGTAGCTCTACTGTCCTTCCCCTTCCGTCCAGCAGTGTATCCTGTGGACACTCGTCCTTGTGTGAGCTTGCCATGCCCACTGTTCTCCCCACTCAGTAGCATCGCTGGCCTCACCAATGCTGATGTGCTGGGAGTGAAGTTGGTGGGTGATGAGCTGCAGTCCCCCGAGCCCATTCCTGTGTGGAGGGTAAACCCTGAAGTGGGCACAGCAATGTAGGAAGCACATGAGCGCTTCCCATAGACCAGCACAGTGCCATTAGGCTGGCCACGGTGAACAGGTGATGTTGAGCCTGCAAATCCTAGTTGAGCTGTGCTACCACTAGCAGCTAGTGAGGTGAGGCCAATTGCTGCTGTGGAAGTGGATGGATTCCTCAGAAAGACACAGCCGTTAGGCCGAGGCCCATTTAGCAGTGCGGGAGTGGACTGAGGGGTAGCTCCAGTATGGTTGTAAGCCTTAATAGGCCCCCAAACTGACTGGGGAAGCAGACTGTTGGAGACATGGTCAGCAGCAGGGGAAGAGTGCAAGATGACAGCTTTAGAAGGAGGGGTGGTGTCCATGAACTCCAAGTCCGTGGCAGGATGAGAAGGTGTTATTGCTGCTATGGCAGGAAGAGCAGGGTCCAGCCCAGGTTGAGTCCAAACACCACGATCACCAGAGGGAGACACTCCCTGATTCCACCCATTGGTAGGCTTAGGAATGTACAGATTATTCCCAATGGGGGTGTGGCAGGGCACCCTGAGTGTGAGTAGGTCAGTGGATGCTGTAGCATTTGCAGCCAGCCTCTGCTGCATACAGCCATAGCTAGGAGCACATGGCAAACAGCTACCACTGCTGACTGTGGGTGAGCTCAGAATAGCTGCCTCAGATGGGGGTGTGGTATCCATGTCCATCACTGCAGGCCCTGAAGATGGCTCCCAGCTCATGTCTTCACAGGCATGGGATGCCATGGTAGACACTGTAGGAGGGTTCCTGAGGGAAGGGGCTAGAGAAGTAGCAGGGAAGGGCAGGGGAGGGTGACCAGCTATGCTCACTGGGGCTGGGGACACCCTCCTGCAGGAGGGGAGGTTGAAAGACAAAGGTTCAGGACCAGGCCTGGGGAGATAAGAAATGGCAAAAGCCAAAGCTGTGGCCAAATCAGCAGGGCCTTTCTTTGCATCTAGTGGAGTCTCCACACTGGGCCTGGCCCTACAGGGAGGAAGAGGCTCAGAGGGGAGAGCTGAAGGAGAAATGGGGATTGTGGATGTATTTGCTGTGAGGGAAGGTAAAGGGACAGATGGGATTGGGGGCCCAGCAGCCTGGCATAAGAAGGGAGTGGAGGCAGGAGGATCAGGGCTGGAAACCCCATCAGTGAGCAGAGACAGAAAGCCTGCGGGCCCTGAAGCAGGTGGGGGGCTGGGCAGGACAGGAAGGGGGGCAGTGTGGACGGATACCATCTGGTTTTCAGGCTGTAAGGCATCTGCTTTACCATCTGAGATCTGGGTGGCTTGACCCTTCACGTTCTTCATGCTGTCTGATTCTTTCTCTGTGTTAATACGTGGCATCTTGGGAGGTGGGGGCAGGTCACCCCAATCCCAGGGTGGTTGTAGGAGCCCTGAGGGTGGCAGCTGCAGCTCTGGTGTGGCTGCTTTTCTCTTGTAGGGTCTTTTTAATGCAGGCACAGGAGTGGTAGGGCTCCCTGGTGCACTAGTCTGAGGATGGGAATCTGTAGAGCCTAGAAGACGATTTACCTCCAGTTCTTTCTTAGGAAAGGACTCCCAATGTGAGGAGCAGCTGGCTGAGGCTTGCGTCGGATACCCCGGTACATCCTCACCAGAGAATCCATGAGTGGCGACCACTTCAGCAGGGCTATGAGAGCTGGGGGAGCCGAGGCCACAGGAGAACTCCCTGGAAGATACCCGGGCAGTCACTTCCGCAGAGGGGTCGTGGGGGCACTGATTTCCTACTTGAGGTCTATAAGGCAGCGTTATAGAAACCATCGTTGACTTGGCTACCAAGGTCATCGATGTAGCTGCTTCCACAAGGATGCTGGATGAACCACTTTCCTTACCACCTTGGCCTTCTGTCTCCTCCGGGAGCCACGAGCCATTTTCTTCCTCTTCCTCCTCCTCCTCCTCTCTCTTCTCCTCTCCCTCCTCTTCCTCTAGTTCTTCCTTTTCCATCTGTTCCCCCTTCAGCTGTTCCTCTTCCTTTTCTTCCTCCTCTTTCTCTCCTTCCTCCTTTTTTGCTTCCTTCCCCTTCTCTTCCCTTCTGTTTTTAAATTCTTCTTTGGCTTCTGGCTCAGTTTCATTTGAGTAAGGAAGAGGCAGAGGGTCCAATGTCCAAGCCTCTTCAGTCTGGACCACCCATGCTGGCCAGGCAGTAGGGAAAGGATTTTGCTCCAGAAGAGGGATTTTCATGGGTCTCAGGGGCCGGAACATCTCGAAGTCGTACTGCCTTCTGGGGGCGCTGTAGAGGCCAGTGGACCAGAGCAAACAGGAGAGGTGGAATTTGGGCAGATTTTCCTTGGCTGTAACAACCTAACGATGCAGGCCAGGTAGGGGCAGTGCCCGGTTGCAGGATGTTGAGGGTGATGATCTGGAGTGGCTGGATGCAGGGTGGGCAGCTGAGTCGTGAGGAAAACTTTCTCATTTAGGGCGGTTACTGCGCTACTTAGAGATCCGCCCAACTGCCAAACCAAAGAGTGAGCAGATTGCAGCTACTCTGGATCCAGGCAAACTCTGGCCCTTGTGACATCAGGCTGGAATGTATGACAGATAGAGCTCACGCGGGTTCGGTGGGTTCGGAAGGGAGGCAGGAGAATCGGCAAGTGTCGAGAGGCTCTACACCTCTAAGGGTGAACAGAGGTTAACGTACTAGCTCCGACACTTTTGATGCTCTTCCACGTGCTGGCACACAAGATGTCACACATTTCGGGGTTTCCAAGAACTGTGGTATGTTTCATCAGAGATCTGGGACCTTAGACAGAAAAGGACTGATGGGCAGGTGAGTCAGAGCCTGACAGACCTCGTAGGGCCTTTGCGATGTCTCTGGGTAGCATTGAACCACAACCACCTTCTCAGAGGCCCCCTTGACGGCATTGGCTGCATGAAGTTTCCAGTGTCCAGGGGAGATCATGAGACCCTAAGCTGACTGGGTGCTGCAACCCAGAATCCCACTGGCACGCAGCTTCTGGTCACTTCGTTTTATTCATCTGATAAAGCCACACTAAAGACCAACATGCTTCCTCAGTTCACACAGAGGCTAAGGAGACTCCCTGGGCCTCCTTGTCCCATCTGAACCCCATGTTGCCATATTCTCTTAGGTTGTTCTTTGCTCTGAGCACCAACCCATCCTGAAGGAGCACAGGCACTGCCTAGGAGGAGGTCAACACCTATGATGATGGAGTTCCAGACTAGAGTCTCCTGTGAAGATGTGGGGCAGCAATGGTCAGCAGATGTCCTCCCCTTTGTTGTCGGCTGTTTTTTACTCTTTTGGCTCTTTTACTATTTTGAGGGGCCCACCACCCAGCTCCCAAATAAATCATACCTGGGGTCTTCTTATTACTTATAAATACCCCGCCTTAGCTTGGCTTGTTTTTAGCCAGCTTTTCTCAACTTGCAATTAATCCCATCCACCTTTTACCTCTGGGCTTTTACCTTTCTCTATTTCTGTAAATCTTACTTCCACTCTTACTCCATGGCTGACTGGGTGGCTAAGTGGCTGGCCCCTAGCATTCTCCTCTCCTTGTTCTCTTGCTCCTTTTTCACCTCCCAGATTTCTCCTATTTATTCTCACTGCCTGCCAGCCCCACCTATCTTTTCTCCTGCCTCACTATTGGCCATTCAGCTCTTCATTAGACCATCAGGTGTTTTAGACAGGCAAAGAATCACAGCTTCACAGAGTTAAACAAATGCAATGTAAAAAAAAAAAAATGCAACACATCTTTGCATCATTAAAGCAAATGTTCCACAGCATAAGCAAAAGTAACACATCTTAAAACAATATTCTCCAACCCTCTTTCTTTTAAAAGTGAGCCTGGGAGCCTGGATGTCAACTAGAGACAGAAAACCAAGTTGTCTTCTCAACCCTCCCACCTGCTCACTATTACCCCCCTCAGCATTTTGAAGCAACTCCTCCCTGTTTTCTGATGCCAATGGTGGGTGGCCTATGAGGTTTGGTTTTGTTCTCTTGCCAGGAACATCTTCGTGTTGTTTCTTCTCATTTTTTAATTTGCTCTATTAGTCTTTGGAGTTCTGATATTTCACCAGAATATGTATCGGTGAAGGTCATTTTCCAGTAAATGTGCTCAGTGTGTGGTGGGTCCCTTCCACCCTCCAAATCCTATCTATGTAGGTAATCAGAGTTGTTGAGAGTTCAAGAGCTATGCCATAAGCCAACATTCCACATTGCTCTCCTTCCTTCCTCTGGATCTTTTCACTCCTTTCAGAGATGTTCACTGAGCCTTGGAAAGGGTGACATAGATGTCTCCGTTGTAGCTGGACATTAAACTATCACTCGGTCTCAGAACTTTGATTGATTATGAAGTTTCAGATTTTAATATCACCTTGTAAAGTTCCATAAAAAGTCCCCTGTTCACTTGAAATGCCATTTGTAGATTCAGAACTCAATTCTGAATTGAACAGCCATCTCTATGGTAATAATTTCACGCTTGGGAATACAGCATATTTCTCAACTCATTTAGGTTTTCCTTTGATATCCATTAACCAGATTTCATAATTTTGCCGTGAACTTTGTCTTTCAGTAAGTTTATTCTTAGACACCTGGTAGTCTCTACAATATTCTAAGGTCAGTGTTCTCACTGTTCTCTGCGGGCATGTGGAGCACTGGTGTTTGGTCTCTGGGAATCTTAATCACTCATCCGGTCCTATTGTGGCTGCAGATTCTTCTGTGTTTCCTATAAGGAGGCTTATGTTACACAGGAGCAAGCCTTGTTTCCCTGTCCCAATCCGTACATACCTGGATTTTCTTGTCACATTTTACTGAGATTTCAATTTAAAAGAAGCAAGAACCATCAGGATTTTTAAACAAAGTCTTCACCAAGAAATGCAATGTTTGTTGAAGATTTGGGTAGATACCTATTATTAAAATCAAATTGCCTAGTTTGTTAGAGTTTTCCAAAAATAATTATTGATCATTACCAAATAGTTTTTCTGTAGTTTATGACAGATTTCCCCCTGTAAATACAGTATAACAGGTATACTGATGGGATTTAAAGAGAACCCATGTTTTCATTCCTCAGCATGATGCTTCACCATGATATGTTGCTTTCTTGCATATTGCTTACTTCAGTGTACCAATATCTTATTGAGAATTTTTATCGCTATATTCAAACTAAGGAAAGCCTATGTTTAATTTTATTCTAAAGTCCCACTTCAAGATGACAGCCCTATCAGAAAATGCAGCCTGCCAGAGAGCCTCTAAAGGAAAAACATGAAGAGAGAGGCTAGTGGAACTGAATTTAAACTCTAGAAATTAATTTGGCATGTGGATGTGTTAGCATTTGACTAAAATGTCATTCAAATGAGCATTGGGAAAACAGGAATTATTGAATAGTAGTAAATCAGGTAATGACATGGATCAAATAACTAATGTTTGGGACACAAGTCTAGATCCTTGCTTCACAATGCATCCCCAAGTCACTCACACAAATCAAATGATTTAAATTGCAGCTAATAAAAGTATAAGATGAAAATCAGACCACATTTATTTTTTTAGTCAAATTTTGTAAGCTGCTGTAATGGTTGGTTTTAAGGTCCACTTGGATTCACAAATCAGTATCACCTGAGTAAGAACTGTCACCTGAAGAATTGTCCCAATTGACTTAATAGATGTGTGAAGACCAACCCCGAGTGTGGGAAGCAGCTTGAGGTAGCAGCCAGGATAGAAGTGTGGGCTGCCAAGCTGATTTACCCTGCTGTTACCATCTCTTCGCTGACATCAGAACCAGTGTTTCCCCACTTCCACCATTGTCTAAAACACAGAAGCTCTCCAGGAACCTTCCAGGTTTTCAGCACCAGATTGAAACTTCTGTAGCACCCAGCCTTGAGGACCAGGCAACTAGCTATTCTCAGCCTCTCTGGTGTAAGGCAACCATTGCTACTATTTTTATGTAAACTGGTTTAATAAATAATGTATATATAACACTAATATATATATATATATATATATATATATATATATATGCCAATATATATATTAATCACTATCAATCCTGTTCCTCTAGAGAACACTAATACAGATAATTTTTTCAAGGAAATAATTTTTTTCTCAGCTTTCGAATTTTCTTATTTTTGAGACAATGTTTATGTATCTCAGGTTGGCCTCAAACTCACTATGCCTTGACCTGATCCCATTGTCTGCACCTCCCAAATGCTGAGATTTCAGTAATATATCACTCTACTTGGCTTTTGTGGTGCTAATGCTAGAACCAGGGTGCTGGGTTTGTTTCACAAGCTCTTGATAACTGAGCTCATCAGAGCCCAAAATTTTTATACTAATAGATGCAGTGTTTCAAAAGAGAAATGTCCCCCATAGGCTCAGGCATTTGAACTCTTGGTCTCCAGTTTGCACTGGAGCCAAGTAGCACTGTTTGGGGATACTTTGGAGATGTGACTTCAATGAAGGAAGTACATCACTGGGAGTGGGCTTTTAGAGTTTAGCCCTTCCTGTCATTTCCAGCTCACCTTCTGCTTTGTGCTTGCATTTGAAAATGTGATCTCTCAGCTTCCGCTCCTGCCACCATGCCTGCCACCCACGGCCAGGCTACCCCAACAAAATGGACCCTTATTTGAAACCATAAGCCAAAAAAAACTCTCTATTCCATACGTTGCTTTTGGTTATGGTGTTTTATCGCAGCAACAGAAAAGATATTAATACAATCGCATAAAGGCTCTATTTTTTCCCTTGTGATTTTAAGAAGCTATTTTTTACCTTTGCACTATTTTCCATTGGTGTGTGTGTGTGTGTGTGTGTGAGAGAGAGAGAGAGAGAGAGAGAGAGAGAGAGAGAGAGAGAGAGAGAGAGAGAGAGAGAGAGAGAGAGAATCCCCCTATCTTTCTGTAGTCACTTCCCAAGTGCTGGAATCACAGACTATTACACACATTCTATATCTGATCCCACTGTGGTTTTAGATTCATCACTCTTCCAATTTCTAACTGAGTGATGTTTATTTCTGAAGTTACAATGCTAGAGGAACAACAGTCTTATTAAATAAGAAACACAGAGGCAAATGCAGAGTTAAAAGCCCAAAAGGTCAGAGCAGTAGCTAAGAACTGATACTAAAAAAACCTTTCTTAACTTTCACTGCTGCTGCCGTCCTTCCCCTTAGAAAGAGACCTACTTCCTATGTATCTGTCTTTTTATTGACTTTCTGTTCTGCCTTCTCATTGGTTGTAAACCCAACCACATGACCTCCTCGCCACTGCCTGTCTATACAGACCTCTAGGTCTTCTATGGTTGGTATTGAGATTAAAGGCGTATGTCTCATGCTGGCTGTATCCTTGAACACACAGAGATCTGTCTGTCATGTGATCGGGATTAAAAGTGTGCACCACCACCACCACCCAGCTTCTGCTATGGCTTGCTATTAGCTCTGACCCTCAGGCAACTTTATTTATTAACATACAAATAAAATCACATTTCAGTACAAATAAAATATCACATTTCTCCCTTTCTATTTTAATAAAAGGAAAAAAGTTATAACTAATATAAGAAAAACTATATCCAATAAGTATATACAATATATACAGTCAAGAATTACATTAATGATGTCTAGTCCGTTAACATTTGACAGTTTCAGATGAAAAACTCCATTAATATATAATGATGTTCAGTCCAGTAACATTTGATAAATTTAGACAAAATTTTTCATTACTTATCCTATTTAAAACAAGTTGTTCCTTTTTAACAGTAGATTCAATAATTGACCTGTTTATCTTATCATATCCACATTTTCTCTTTTTTCTTTTCATAATAGATTCAATAATCTACCTTTTGTTATTTTTATGTCTTCCCCATTTTCTTTTTAGAGTAGAGTCAACGATTTACCCATTTATTCTATTATTTATCTTTTTTCTCAGAGTAGATTCAATGATCTACCTCATATCTATATTCTATTTTTTCTTTTTCTTTTTTTAAACAAAAACTCTGAATCTAATCTCCTTGTTCAGATTTTTTTCCTGACCATTAACAATTAACAACTTGTAACCAGCCATCATAAACAATGACAATTATCCATAAGTCATTGAACGACCAAAAATACCCACCCACCTCTTGGGAATATGGGCATAGTTTTCTTAAAATTACTTCCTGCTTTCTGGGGGCGAAGACATCTTTAGGGAATCCTGAAAAGAAAATTTTTGGGTTAATTGTCAAGTCCTGTATCATTTGTCCAGTCACTGCATAATGAGAAGGTGCAGGGCTTGTTTCAAGTCCTTGTTCAAGTTGTCTGTGAATCTGGATCATCTCAGCTAGCCATCTCAAAATTGTCTTGAGCAGGTTGTAGTCCAAAGTCAATCTTTCCGTGGTGTTAATGGCTTTATCATAGTCCATGTGGAATCATCTTTGTGGGGTCCCATCATCCTTTTGAAGATTTCAAAGTTGCGGTTAGGCATGGTCATGGTTCCCTACAGAATTTTTTTTTTTTTTTTTTTTTTTTGGTGCCTCCTCTGTGGTTTGGAGCAATCACAGTCTGATAAATGTCTGTCTCTCAGAACCATGAACATTCTTCCCTAGAAGAGAAAAATCTTCACACCAATTTCTCCCCACCATTTGTCTTGCCAAACTTTTCCAAACTGACCTTTGCCGATGCTTTCTCGTAACACAATGGCAATTCTTGTAACAAGATGGCAATTCTTCTCTGAACAAGCAGCAGTAAACCCTTCATCCCAGGTAGCAGCATCACCTCAGTCACCAATAAGATGAGGAGCTAGCAACTCAAAGCAGCAGCCGCTGCCTCCATGGTCCCACCACCACTGTTTGAGGCTGGGCTCCGGCCAAAGTTTCTCCTAAGCAAGCCTCCTAGCCTGGCCTCAAACTCAGGATCCTCCTGCCTCTGCCTCCTTCAGTAAATCCAACCAGTGTGCCACCACAACCAGCTGAGATAGCTCAGGTCTGAGCTGGGGCCCAGAAGGCCACAGGCAAGTGGCTTTTTCCTGAATTCGTACCTCGAACTTTGGGCGCCAGATGTAGCATGAATCTTAAAGGTTCTTATTAATAAAAATCAAACCTGAGGCCAGGTATTGGGGTGAATACTGAAAGATCAGAGAAGCAGAACAAGCCAGAGCTTCCTCACCTCGCCAATTTTTCAGGTGATCCTGTTTCCTCAGACTGGATGCCTCTGAGTCCTCATCCAGAATGAATCTCAGCTGAACTCCTACTCAAAAGCCTAAAAGCTTAACCAGCTCTAGTTCCTGGTCCTCATGCCTTATATACCTTTCTGTTTTCTGCCATCACTTCCTGGGATTAAAGGTGTGAGTCACCATGCCTGGCTATTTCCAGTGTGGCCTTGAACTCACAGAGATCGATGCCTCCCGAAGGCTAGGATTAAAGGTGTGAGTGCCACCATTTTCTAGCCTCTGTATCTAGTGGCTGTTCTGTTCTCTGACCCCAGATAAGTTTATTAGGATGTACAACATTTTGGGGAACACAATACCACCACAAGGTAAACCTATCTTTTGTTCACCAGAGTGTAGCAACTACGATCATAAGCTCATAGGTCATAGGAGGAAGATGCAGGAGGGGGATCCCTGACCAGCCAGGCAAGCCTACTGGCAATCTCCAGGCCAGTGAGAGACCAAGTCTCAAAATATATGGTTGAATACCATTCGGTCTCCAACTGCATGCACATACAGGTATACCTGGACACACACAAGCGTGTACATAGAAAACAAAACAAAACAGGGTAACCTTTGTGTTTGTGCACGAGTTCTGAGAAATGGATGATCACAAGGTGTGACTGGAGAAAGAATTCAGTCTCCTGGTACTTAAAAGGGAAAACTCAGTAAGACCTGTTGTTGAGCTTATACTCCATTTACCATGTCTTCAGAAAAGCACATTCCTTCCGAAGTCTAGGCATAGGCTGGGTATATCTCATGCAAGGGTCTTTTTTTTTTTTCTTTTTAGCACATATATTTTATTTAAAAGACTTTTTCACATATTTTACCTTTTTCATTAGAAATGAATACAATGTATGATACCATATGCTTTCTTCTGTTCTGAAATAGTCTTTGTAATTTGACTGCAATTATTTTATTTATTTATAGATTTATTTTAATCCTGACCACAGTTTCCATTCCCCTCTCTTCTCCCAGTTCCTTTTCCCCTACCTCCCCTCTGGCACTCCCCCAACCCACCCCTCCTCAGTTTCTATTCAGAAAAGGGCAGGCTTCCCGTGGATACCAACCAAACATGGCATGCCAAGTTGCAGTAAGACTAAGCACCTCCTCTCGTATTAAGGTAGTAAGGCCGGACAAGGCAATCCAGTATGAGGAACAGGGTCTCAAAAGCCAACAAAAGAGTCAGAGATGGCCCCTCGTCCCACTGTCTACACAACGGTAACATATATGCAGAGGGTCTCGGTCAGTCCCATGCAGGCTTGCAAGGGTCGTTCTTAAGGGAGAGAGAAATCAGAGAATTCTTTCTAGGTTTTCTGGCTTGCATCATCGAGGAGTGGCAGGAGAAAGGCAAAGAGCCCTTCTCACTGCTCCTCTGTCTTCTCAAAGTTCAGAGTGCCGTGCTCTGTGGTAGTGAGTCCTCAAGCCCCGTCCTTATGTATGCCAGTGTACAGGGAGACAGAGGGCAGGGGAGACAGAAGGAAGTGATGGGTGCTGAGGTACAAGCACTCACCCTGAATGTGGCACTCAGGAATGGGTCCTGTGAAAAGTCAGAGGGATGAGTTTCTGGAAAAGTCAATAGCAACATCACAGGCCTGTGGAGGAGCAGAAGCTTGGTGGGGTTCGAGATGAGCACTCTCGGATTTGCAGGCCAGTGATGTTTCCAGACAGTGCTTGAATGTTTTTGATGCTCTAGCTTCAGTGTGGCATCAGGGCCAGCAAGCAAAGCCTCGGGTCTCCCCGCTGCCATTTCTGAATGTTTTCTCTCTTTATATCAGAAGGGTATAAGACCATAAAATCCAGCAATCCTTTTAATACAGAACATCAGTCTCGCCCAAGTGAAGTGTATAAAATCTGGTAATGAGGTACGATAAATCTACTTTCTGTGAAGATCTGGGGTCCATAATCCCACATTTAATTAACATGCCTGAGACAGCACAGAGCCACTTGGTTTCAGCCCAGTTCTCTCTGGAGTGCACACCGTCGTTCACCTGCTCCCTGTTGGCACACCTAGGGCTGTCCGAGAGCATATGCTGGAACAGAACTGGCGCAGACAGAGCCCTGAGACTGGGAACAGCATCCTTCTCTCCGCTCTCAGCTTCCAGCTGCCGGAATGTTAGGGTCTCTCAGCCTCAAGACTGGGCAGTAGAAAAATAAGAAAGATGTTCAGAATCTGCATGAACCCAAATCAGGGCTGGGGTAATTCCGTGGGTGTCTTGATGCTGCAGTAGCCTAACCCAGCATCTCCCAGGGATAAAGATGGAGTTTAAGGAAGGAAAACCAAAACCTTCCCTAGGTGGCTGAACACTACCCCTGAGCTTTCCTGACTTCTTGCTCTTGCTCTCTCCCTCACTCTCTTTTCAGAGATCGTTTTCCCCCTGAGGATGTCCCACAGTGGATGGAGTATCTACAGTGCCCACGGCATATTCCAGCAGTATAGTTGAGAGGGTAAGATGGGAGTCAGCTGTCAGTCAAGGGACCACTCCTACTAAAGCTGGCCATGCAGGGAGGTGGAGGAGCTCAGAAAGGCAGAGAGTGTGGAAGGCACAGCAGAGCCAGCAAGCCACGCTGTGCATCCTACCCCTTCCTAGACCAGCTCTGGGCACTAGAAGGAGAAGAGGTTTGGGTTTGGGTGTTTATTATTCTATGTTAATCTAAATACCACTTGGTTTTACTTTGCTGTTTTTGTTTTTGTTGTGTTGTGTTTTTAATAAAGTGTGCTGCAGTCCCTAATATGATTTTGATCTAGACTTCTCTATACTTTTTCCCACATCTAGGAGCATACAAATTGTTGTTGGTAACCATCTATTAACAAGGATGGAAAGACTAATTCATCCTTGGGGTTCCATCCTCACTAAGAGGAGCATATAGAGTAGAGGCTCTTCCAGTGTGACACGCAGGGAGGCCAGGGACCCAGCCACCAGCATCAGTGCAGAGAGATACTGCACCCAGCCAGCCAGGCTAAGGCCTGGACATCCAAAAGTCCCCTCCTCAAATGGACATGCTGAGCTCCCAACCTCAAGATGACAGTGTTAGCAGGTGACTGGGTGCTAAGAGAAGAATGCTCGTGAGTGACAGTGAGGCCTGAAATAGTAGTCTTGATTGTCAACCTGACAGAGTTGAGAGTCACCTAAGTGACAAATCTCTGGGCATGTGTGAGGGAATTTCCACAGAAGTTTAACCGGGATGTGGAGAGCTCCCTTAGAAGTGAAAGATGCCATTCCGTGGGTCCAAGATTAAACAAGAAGGAGAAACTGATTGGAGCTCCAGCATTCTTTGCTCCCTGCTTCCTGACTGTGTGATCAGCTGCCTCTAGCTCCTGATGCCATGACTTTCCCCACCATGGCGGACTGTACCCTTAACTGTGAGCCAAAATAAATTCTTCCTTCCTGAGGAGTTGTCCTTGGGTATTTTGTCACAGCAAAAAGTGACAGAGAAAAGTCACTAATATAAGGCCCTTGGGACAGCAGCCCCAAAGACGGCTCTTGTTGCTTCCACTGTGTCTGAACATTTCAGGACTCTAAAGTAGGAAGCAGTCCTCAGGCCACCCCTGCCATGCTAGGTCTCTCTGACCATGAACCTCCAGACCCAGAACTGAAGGAATAAACATTTGCTGTTCAAAAGCCACCCGGCCTATGGTATTTTATACAGTGGCCCAAGTGGTCTGAGCCTACTATAGCCCAGTACAAAGTCACCATTCACCTCTTAGGAGAGGCCAAGGCCTTGAAGCCCCCACTCCCAAAGTCCCATAACTTCTCTAGGCTTCTGTTTCTCTTTCTCACTGTGTACTGTATTTTTAATACAACACTGTACAACCCAGCACATCAGCTCAGAGCTGGGCATGGGGCTTGTCCAGCTTTCCAGCCCCTCCTGATGTTCATGCTTTCAAACATTTGTGTTGGGAAATCTCTGTCCTATGCCAACACAGTCTAGTTTTGTAAACAAGTCAGTAAGGACCCAAACTGTTGATGAATTAGGTAGATTCTAGGTTTGGTTCTGATATCTACTGGACATCAGTTCCCTGGTCTTTGAAGAGGGTTCCAGCTCCATCACTTTGAAAGGAACCTCTACCGAAATGGCAGCGATGTCTCTTATCAGGGAAGGTTTAGGGAGGCAGCAACCCGCGCATCAGCACATGGGCGTTACAGCAGTTCTGAGGCACTGTAGAGATGACAGCCACTCTGCACACACAGTCATGGTTAATATTGACTGTCAGCTTGACCTGGAAATAAATCTCTGGGTGTGTCTGCAAAGAAGTTTCTAGGCTGGATGAAAAAGAGTGAGTAGCCTGATTCCATGGGCTGGATTGGGACACCCACCTAAATTAAAAAAGGTAGCTAAGCAACGGCATTCATCACCCTCTGCTTCCTGACTGGGGATAAATTTCAGGTAGCTGTCACAAGCTTCTGCCGCCGTGACTTTCCCATCATGATGGACTGTGAGCCCAACTAATCCCTTCCTCCCTGAAGTTGGTTTTGTCAAATATTCTGTCACAGTGAGAAGATAAGTCACTAAGACACCCAAGCACACAAGTATCAAATAACAGGGAGGCACCTGAAGCAGCCAGGCATGGACTTCCCAGATGACTCTGAGAAGCAGCAAGAATGTAGCCACAGGACAGGGAGATTCCATCAAAATCAGAAACTGCACTTGACAGGAACAGCCCAGGCCAGGTGTTGTCTCATTTTATCTTAATGCATCCAGGGACTGACTTGGCTCCTTAGCCAGTGAGAATATAGCCATTGAAACCTGGAAGTCTCAGCTACCTACCCTGCTCCACTTCCTCCAAGGAGACCTCCTCCCGATCAGTGTCTTGACCCTTTGGTCCCAATTTCAAATCACTAGGGATGTTTCTGTGGCCTCCTCACAAACAGCTTGTAGTCTCAAATCAGAACGGATGCTCTGAGGCATGCTGGGAGTCCTGCCAGTTTGGAGGAGGGGTAGATAATTAAGGAAATCATGGTGAATTAAGCTTTCTGCAATGAAGCGCAAACATCTTTTCACAAACAGCAGCACCCTGTTAGCTTATGTTTTGCCAGAGAGAGAGGCAGGGTCTATCTGCTGGGTTTTCAGCCTGGTAAAACACATCTGGCTAGGGAGCCAAATATTTAAGGGTCATTAAAATCCCAGACTCCTTTTGCCAAGAACTTTTCTTCTTTGTTATTCAAGTGCAGAGCAGTTATGGAAAATGCATTCCATATGGTTTGTGAGACGTTCCTATTTACTCCATCAAACCATGGCTTTGAAAGAGCTTTTTGATGTCAAAGTTGTGTTCAGATTTTATAGACTCCCCCAATGAAGCTTTTAAAGCATCTCCCTTTGAACCCCAAACATTTGCCAAGAGTAAACAGAACCAAAACCATGAGGGGTCAAGGGCTTTGTTGCAAACAAAGACCTCAGCTTGATCTGGGGCTTCCAGAGGTTTGAGGCCCCACCCCAAAAAGCTCCACAAAAGATCATGTTTCCCACATAAGTTACATGAAAATAAATGCTTTAATGTATTCATATTTTATTAATAATGTAACACCCTCACCCACCACCTCCCACCAAGAAGCAGGGACGGAAGACAGTCACGCACTTAAACTATTAACAGAACTTTGGGAAGTTGAAGAAAAATGTGCCTTTAAGTCAAAAAGCAAAGTTTATTTATAAATTCTTTGCAGTGAGGGTTTCTCAGCGTAACAGACAAAGCAAACAGGCTCAGACCTGGGAAGATCTTGAAGCCCTGGAGGAGCACACAGACCCTCCCGGGCTCACAGGACAGAGAGGGTATTTGAGAAGAATTCCTTTTGGCAGATGGGAAACTGAGGACCAGAGCTCAGCACTGGCTGACAGCTGGCTGACAGCCGGATCCAGGACTTGAAGCTCCTAACCAGTTCTCTTTGTTCCCTTCCCCTCCCCCTCCTCCGGCTTTTCCAGCTCTGTCTCTTCCTTGACCTTGGAGGCATCCTCCACCACATGTCTCTTCTGTCCCTTAAGTTCTTTCTGCACTCAGCAAGACAATGCCTCCTGTAAAGCTTGGGTCAGGCCATGTCAAGGATGTGCTGATTCCCTGAGTGCCCAAGCCATCTACCTGTTGCACTACCACAACACTGCTGCCTTTCCTAACCTAGCCACTCCTCTCCAGTGCCAAAGTCTCCCAGCTCACTCTATCCCACCTACTCTGCTCTCCAGCCCCTGAGTTCACATACCTCATGGCCTAGCCAAGACCTGTGCACTGCATGCCTTTGCTTCTCTGCACAGTATCTTTCAGTTCTTAGCCCAAGCAGCGTATCTCCAAGGACTTCTGTGGCTAATGAATGAAAAGAATGTCTGCAAGGTCATCAGGGACTCCTATGTACAGCTACTGGCTGAACACACCCTACACACACAAACTGGGCAGAGAGCTTCAGGAAGTCCAGCAAATGGGCCATACATCATTTCCTGCTGCAATCCTGGAGCTCAGCACAGTACTCAGCTGTAATAGGCACTTGGAAGCATAGCTCACTAAGATACCTATCTCCTAGCCTGGGCTCCTTCTATTCACAGGAAATGAAAAAGAAAACAAAGATGGAAGGAATGTGGAGGGAGGGAAGGAAAGGAGGGCAGAGAAAAGAAAGAGGTGGAGGGAGAAAAGGCTCACTGTGTTTAGAACCTAAATAGACCTTGCTTTTTCCACATCTTCCTGGAGCAGGCTTCCCTCACCTTCTGAGGTGCTGCCTTCCTCTGACTCCTTCAGCTTGCTTGCCAACCTGTTCTCAGGTCTCCCGGCTACTCTTAGATTCCAGGATCTTCAGAGGAAGTCTGGAAACTTAATTAGGACCATAAAACCTCAACTTACAAGTAACAAAAAGCTTTAGTGGTGGAAACTGAGGCAGTTATTTGACATGAGAGGGCCCCAGGAACGAGTAGAGAGTGCAAGTCTTTCTAGAGATTGCACAGCGCCCAGTGTGCCTTCTGAAACTACCGGGATTGGCTTCCGAACGCGCATGTGCCATCTTGTCACTTGACTTGGCTCCTTCAGATCTCAGGTGCCTCCCTTGAAAGTTCATGTCTGCACTTGTCAGTTGTATTTTTATGATGAGTGTGGAAGGAAGCTAGTGGAGATCAGCCTGGGACCCATAGGGGTGACAAGGTCAGCCACGCCCTTTCTTCTGGGAGGCCCTGTTGGAGGCAGAGCGATCCCAGGCAAGATCCTGAAGAGTGGAAGGGTCTCTTCCTGCTGTCGTTCTACAGACGTGGTTGAGAAGCTCATGTGTTCCAGGACCCTTTCTGGGATCCCACAGAAATGAAGACCAGCCTGACTCCCAAGGGAAAGGAAGGCAGTAGGCAAATTGCTGCAGAACATTTACTCAAGGGTTGGCGCTGTCTAGAGAAGGTCATGCGCTAGTATATGGGACACTTTTCAAGCAAGCACGCTGGAAAAAGGCTTCCCTGGGCACCCTTGGAGGTGGAGCCAGCTGGTAGACAAGCCAAGTGGTGTGGCTGTATGTTTTGTTTGTTTTTTGAGGGAGACTGGCCTCCAATTCCCATTTTATCTGAGGGGGATCTTTAACTTCTGGTGCTCCTGTCTCCGCCTGCCTCCGGCTGGAATTACTGGCATGTGTCACCACTCCCGTTTTTATGTGCTGGGTTTAGAAACCAGGACTCAGCCTGTTAGGGAAGCACTCTATGGACTGAACTACATCTCCAGACCCTAATTTGTGTATTTAAGGAGGACTAGGTCTCTACACCCAGCTCAGGTACTTTTTAATTGGGTGATTCTATACCCAACCCTATCCCCCAATAACCTCCAACCCACCAATACCCGCCACCTGTCTTTCTGATGTGCCTCACTGATTTTCTAAATCCTTCTAGCACTCTCTCTATGGCCACCACCACTCCTCCAAGTCCCCTTGCTCTGCCTAGAATTGATATTCGACCCCTCCACCTGGCATTCCCAGCTGAACTCTGCTGTCTGTGTCCCACTGGCTCCCTGAAAGGGCTGGAGACATCTGGGTAGCAGGAGGCGCTGTAAAAGGAATGCATCACCAGAACATAGACTTTAAAGAGAACTTCAGCGTGGCCGATGATGACCAGCTGCAAAGGGAGAGATGGGAAGATTCAGGAGGTGTAGGGGTGAAGCTGACGGTACAGTGTGGAGGGGTGAGCACACACAATTACTGGGCTCTGTGACTGTTCTTGGAAGTGGGTACCTTCCTCTTCAGGGGCCTCCAGGACCACAGCTGAGTTTAAAGTCAAGGGAACAGAAAAAATGTATTCATGAGGAGCAGCAGCTCAAGCGTTCCCTTAGGGATCATGTTGGCGGCAAATCTGTACTGAATCCATGGGTGTGCTGCTGGTGAGAGAGGAGGGGAAAGAGGAGAGCAGTGCTCCTCAAAGGAGTTCTGACCCCAGGCCTTAGAAACTGAGCCTGTTAGTTAGCCTTTGAGTGCTCTGGGGTGGGGCAGGGAAGAATGTGTTTGTAAATTATTTAATACTGCCAAGTGGTAGAGTCTAAACCGCAAACTGCTGAGAGGAAGGCTGTGGAGACTCCAAGAAAAAGAGGGCTCTAGGTAGAGGTCTCCAGGGCAGGGAGGGACCTGAGGTGCTGGGACCTCAGCAGATGCTCATGGGTGAGTCTTATGTATAAGAACACATGCATTTATCACAACGTTGAAGGTGAAAAATCATGCCATACATCAGCACCCAACTGCCCCCACAGTCAGTTTCCCCTCTCCTGGCTCCTCCCCTGCCAATCCCCCACAGGTACAGGAAATCACACCCCAGACCATGTGCTTCCACACACAGATGCTGTTAGTCACAAGTGACAGACACAAGAATCAAAAGGAGGAGGTAAAAATGGTGAGAGATCCGAGGTGAGGGCGATCGGGCTGTGACATCTGTCACCTCATTGATTGCCAGTGTTGAATCGGCTGATCTGTCTGGCTAGGCCAGTGTCCCCTTCCTCCCTTACCACTCCATGTGTGTCCCTTCCAAAGCTGTGCACTCAGTCAAAGAGGACAGAGGACGACCTTCCCTGAATATAGGAGGAGGTCTTCCATCAAGGGTATACAATAGCTGTGCTCCCCTGCTAGAGCCTCCAAACAAGCTCTCAAGAATGGTGAGAGATCATTATTCTGAAAGCACTACTCCAGGGTGGGCTTTCCGATGCCTTGGTCTCTTATATGTGTGTGCACATGTGAGTGTGTGTGTGTGTATACGAACATGTTGTGCCTGTGTCCCAAGACCCCCGAGCAGGACCACCACAGAGCCGATATCCGATGCAAAGCACAACGGGGTTTATTGATAACAAGGAAGCCTGGGCTTGGTCCATAGCCAACATCCAACACAGCGGGTGGAGAAAGACGACCCTGAGCTCTCAGAGTGAGGGGTTTTTAAAGGGAAAAACTGCAAGCAGGGTGGTACAAGCCTTGGCATCATATGATTGGGTGAGGGCAAGTAACCTTTGAATTTACTGTTTGGAGGTTACAGTTATCATTTTGGGGCAGGCCTGGACAAGTCACAGGCTCTGTCCTTGAGATGGCATGGAGACTGGCTGGCCTAGCACGTTCACATTGACCCATGCACGTAGCTCTAAGTTGGTGAGGGGTCTCAGACAGTAAACTGGCCGAACCTTGAGCAGTCAGAATACGTGCAGAAAGGGAGCTACTGCAAGGACTATGTCTTTTGTTCATGGCCCTCCAGAAACTGCTTGCTCAAGTCTCAGGAAACTGAAATTGAGGCCTGATCTCTGAGAGAAGACTGAGCAGCCTGTTATGGCATCTGCTTGGTCCTTTCAATGTGAATCTGTGTGTGTGTGCATATTTGGAAGTGTTGGGTGGGTGTCTTCTTCAGTTACCGTCTACCTTATAGTCTGAAGATTTAGGCTTTGATTTTTCAATTGTGTATGTATGCATGAGGGAGGAAAGGAGAGAGAGAGAGAGAGAGAGAGAGAGAGAGAGAGAGAGAGAGAGAGAGAGAGAGGAATGTAAGTGCATACAGAAGCCAGAGGCATTTGATCCCATCAAGCTGGACTTACAGATGGTTATGAACCACCCAACATGAGTGTTGGGAACTGCACTGGGGTCCTCTGTAAGAGCAGTACATGCCCTTAATCACTAAGCTCTCTCCTCAACTCTTCATCTTATTTTCTGACATAAGATCTCTCACCAAACTTGCTGATTTCAGTTAGGCTGGCTGACTAGGGAGTTCCAGTGATCCCTGGCATTTTACATGGATGCCGGGAATACAAACTCAGGTCCTCATGTCTTCAGGGCAAACAGTTTACTAACTGAGGCATCTCCCCAGCCCCTCCAGAGACAGAAAAAGAAGAAACCTTCTCTCCCTAGTATATAGATAGAGTATCTATGGAAGAAACCAGTTGGCTGATTTGGGTCATGTATACACACACACACACACACACACACACACACACACACACACACACACACATTCACACCATTGGAAGAAGCCTTTATGGTCTAAGGAGGAGTGTAGCTTGATTTTTCCGCCTCGCCCACAGTCAGGACAAATCTCTGTCACCCGCCAGTCCCACAGCCGCTCAGACCCAACCAAGTAAACACAGACACTTATATTGCTTTCAAACTGCATGGCCGTGGCAGGCTTCCTGCTAACTGTCCTTATCTTGCTAACTGTGCTTTTATCTTAAATTGATCCATTTCCATACATCTATACCTTGCCATGTGGCTGGTGGCTTACTGGCGTCTTCACATGCTGCTGGTCATGGCGGCGGCTGCAGTGTCTCTGGTCATGGCAGCGGCTGCAGCCTCTCTGGTCATTGCGGCGGGTGCAGCGTCTCCTTCTGCCTTTCTGTCCTTTTATATCTCCTCTCTGTTAGTCCCACCTATCTTTCCTGCCTAGCCACGGCTGATCAGGTTTTATTTATTAACCAATCAGAGCAACTTGACATACAGACCATCCCCCAGCACAGCCAAGTGCAGACCATCTCAAACACCTGCACTCAGGCCCATGGTCCTAATCATCCTCTATACGGACCTGCTGGGTAACGCCACAAAGAACCTGAGAATGGGCTCCCACAGGACCTACAGAACATCCCACAGCAGAGGAGCATTCTGGTTAACTAGGCTTGAATCAGAGGAAAATTCCTGTTGTCAGAGGAGCTGGTTCTGTAACTGACAACACCTCAAGAAGTGCATGGGATGCTCCTCCAAAGGAGAAATCTGCTATAATTTTCATTACTAAAGAGGAACAGGAGAAAGAAGAAGGAAGGAAGGCATACTAGATAAATATATAATAAAACCAACTCACACATACCCTCTGCTCTTATTACTGCAACAGACACGTGGACTCTAGAATCTTGGTTAAATATGCCTCCACTGATCTTCCACTAGCCAGGAGGACAAATGCCACAGCAAAGAAAATATAGGCTGTGGTGTCAGACAGATTCAAGTTCAAATATCAGCCATACAACGTGCTAGCTGTATAATCTTGAGCACGTTGGTTAAATTTCATGAGCTCCGTTTCTTCATTTACAAAGTGAGCAGCAAGCCCCTGGTGCCTCTATGTACTGAGGATTAAATGAGAAATATATGGAAAAGACTTAGCATACATTGTCTGACACAAAGACATCAATAAACATTTGCTCAATGAGTGAATTAATTAATTTGAACTTCTTGGGTCAGAAAGGACGTGGCTTCACTGTCCTAGTTCCATCACTCAGCAGCAGAATGAGTTTTGCCTTCTTAGTAAAAATGGATGCTGATCTGGTGTCAGTTCTAAGACAGAGCAATCCAAATGGTGAAGAATGGGTCCCGGACTGTGCAGAACCAGGTAAGGGGCTCCAGTGCACATGGTCGTTACTGGATGCTACACCAGTCCTGGTCACAGCAAGGAGCCTGACCCTGACCTAAGAACTAAATATTGTTTCCATATCAAATCAACAGTCTCAAATTCTATAACTCTCTCTCCAGTACAACACCAGGAAGGCAAAACTACCTGTCACATGGGAGGTCACACCTCCTCCAGATGCCCCTGAGCTGAGCGTCAATCAGCATTGCCGAGGAGGAAGTTTCCAGGAGCTGTTAGAGTACATGAGGAACTCTAAGCTAAGCAAGCCTGTTGAGGTGACCCAGTGACAACCACGGGAACTGATAGGGCCATGGTCCTATCTCTTTATTGTACACATGTTGGAGCACTCAGTGAGTGTTAAGATAGCATGAGGAAGAGGAGGAGGAAGAGGAAACATGTCATTTCTAGGAAAATAGATAGAACTAGAGATCACAATGATAGTAAGCAAAATAAAGCAGCCAGAAAGACACAGCTCACACTTTCTTTTATATGAAGACACTAGAAAACAAAAAGATGGGGATGTAGAAGGGAGATGTTTGAGAGGAAGGCAGTCAGCCATGTGTTACTATATAAAGGCATCTTTCATGAGTGGTGCCCACATCTCCAAGTCTAAAGTTTTGCATCACTCTTTACAAAAGAAATATATCTATGACATCACCTCCTACACCTTACAGGAGATTCGAATTTTCTCTGTCATATGTTTGTGTGTATTCATGTGGGTTTGTATCATGTGAGTGCACGAGTGTGTACATGTGTTGTTCCTCTGGTGACACCACCTCGTATTTTTCCTCAGAGTCTCTCAGCGGCCTGAAGTCCACCAAGCAGGCAAGGCTGTCTGGGCAGGGAAGGCCAGGGGTTCACATCTCCACCCTCCCCCTGCGGGGATTACAAGTACATATTAAGATACATGGGGATTTGTTATTGTCCTTGTTTGATTAACATGGATTCTGGGGATCAAACTCCGGTTCTCATGCTTGCCCAGCAAACCCTTTACCAACTGAAATATCTCCCCATTCCTGAGTGGTCACATAATTTATTATCCCTGTTGGAATGCTTTTTTCTCCATTCATGTTGGTGCATGTATATGTGGCTTGTGCATATGTATAGATGTATATGGGTTCGCTTGCCCATGTGGACATATATAGAGGTCAGAGGTTGATGATGGCATGGCTCCTCTAATGATTTCTCAGGACGCAAAACTTTGAACAGTAAAGTGGAATGTCACTAACCATTGTGCCGTCAGTACGGGTGTAAGCCAAGACAGTTGCCCTAATTAGAAGAACAATTAATTAAACATCATTCATTCACACTGAGCTACATCAAATATTTGATGTCTTGGTAAAAACATCTTTGCTCCTCATCTGTCTCTTTTGACCTCAATTTTTCATGGGATCTCCTGGCAGAAATTGTTCAGGGGAAGGAGCAGGAAAATATATATTCCAAGTGATGCTTTTCCATGGTTGCTAATTTAGTTAAAGTGGCTTTTAAGCATTGTCTCTGGGTAATCTAAGTTGGCTACAGAACAACAGAACAGCAGGGGTCTAATCGAGATTTAGCAACCTGAGGCTAATTGTAATTTCTCTCCCTTCCTTTCTAACTCATTTTCTTTTGGTCTTGTCTTTGAATCTCTGTCTCTGTGTCAGGTTTAACTAAACGACTCAGGTGGATCAGTGGCCTGACTTCCTGAGTCCATGAAGGAACCCAGTGGACAGTAGAGGAAGACTTAGTTTTAGTTGCAGGGAGTTTTAAAGATTTTATCTTTTGTGTTATGTGGTATGAGAGTGGTGGTGGTAGTGATAATATGCCCACAAGTACAGGTGCCCATAGAGGCAAGAAGCGGGCATTGGGTAGCCTGCCTGCAGCTGGAGTTAGCGTCTGTGTGAGCCACCCAGAGTGGGTACTGGGAAGCAAACTGCGAGGGCAGCCAGTGCTCTGAACTGCTGAGCCACCTCTCCAGTCCATTTTAGAGTTTTTGTTTTTCTGGTTTTTGTTTTTGAGACAGGGTCTCATGTATCCCAAACAGGTCTCAGACACACACTGTAACTGAGAATGATCTTGATCGTCTCCTGCCTCCCCATCCTGAGTGCTTGGATCATGGGTACGGGCACGCACTACCATGCCCAATTTTAAGTAGTGCTAAGAATTAAACCTAAGGCTTATGCACACTAGTCAAGCACTCTACCAACCAAGCTATATCCCCAGCCCCCAAGAAGAAGGATTGGGATATAACACAGACTGTGAAAGCTGTCACCCATCCAGACAGGAGAAGAACTTGGTGATGCTGCGAAGATCAAGGATAGACACCCTTGACTTTCTCACCTTTTCCCCAGTGGTTGCTTGCTTGAAACCTCTACCTGCAAGCCATTCTAGCCACCAACTCCCACTGATAGAACTCTGTTTCCTTCTCCCAAGTTTCTTTACCACTGTGCAGTGCTTTTGTTAATGCACTAACAGGGAAAAGGAACCCCAGGAGGCACTGCTTGCTCTGAGCAGTGTTGCTGTGGCCCCTTTGGAGAGAGGGGGTGACAGTGGTGGAGGGGAGCACAAATTTCAATATGTGCAAGACATGCCCCAGGCATGGGGTAGAGTAAATCCAGTTCTTCCAGAAAAGGTCCAGCCAGAACCCTGCTGACTTTAGCTAACAGGAATTTGGAACTTCCTGAATTCTTGGGGGTAAACAAGCAAGACTCATTGAAATGGGATAGCTAAAAAGCAGAGACAGGATTTTTCTGGGATCAGTAATCTGATCACAGTTTCTTATTGAAAGGAATTATATGAACCCCAAATATAGATGTTTGAGATGGAACCATACAAGGGGAAGTAGGAGGCTAAGAGGTAGGAATGAGGATCGAAAGCGTGGAAAACCAGTAAGGAAAGGAGATGAGTGTAGGAAAAGAAATGTATGAAAAGTCCCTGCCACTCAGAAGGAGCATAAACAGTTTGGAGGATGGTTGTAATGCCAAATCAGTCATGGACTATGGACCTGGAAATTCATAGGCCGTAGAGTTCAGAGATATTCAAGTGCTAAGGTTTGAATCTGAAAAGTCAGAAGCCGACAAGCTCATGGATCAAAACCTAGGTCCCCAGGTGGTGGTGCAACTTAAGGGAAGCTTCTGGAAACTTTGAGAGGTGGGGCCTCACTGGTGGAAGCACCTGGGGCTCCACATAAGAACATTCACACATGCAGATACCTGTGCACGTGTGTGGATGAATGTGTGTGTGTGGAGGCCAGAGGACAACCTCAGGTGTTGCTCTTCGAGTCACTGACCACTTGTTTTCTATTTCATTGTTGTTTTGTTTTATTTTTATTTTTTCATTTATTTTACATATCAACCACAGTTTCCCCTCCCTTTTCTCTTCCCATTCCCTCCCTGCACCTCCTGTCTACCCCCACCCCACTCACTCCTCCTCCTTTCCTTCAGAAAGGGGAAGGTCACCCATGGGAGTCAACAAAGCAAGGCATATCAAGTTGAGGCAGGGCCAAGATCCTCCCCCTGCATCAAGGCTGTTTCTGGTTTTTATGAGACAGGGTCTCTCATTGGCCAGAGATCACTTGTCTCTACCTCCCCAGTGCTGGGATTACAAGCATGCACCCCCACGCTTCTCTTTTAATGTAGGTTCTAGGATCAAACTCAGGTCCTTGTGCTTGCATGGCCAGTGTTTTACAGTCCGAGCTATCTCACCAGCCCCACATTTGCAAAACTTTAAGAGTAAAGGAGAGAGAGTGCTCCCATACAAAACACAGGACAGCACTGGTGAGGCAGAGAAGCCCGCTATGTCTCACACAACTGTGAGATACAGATCAAGTATGGCTTTCATTTTCCCAGAAACCAACCCAAAGGGAAGACCTATGTCCACATAATTGAAGCAATGTGACTTATTTCAGTACAGACACAATCATTCCCATTCTAATACAAAAAAAAAAAAAAAAAAAAAAAAAAAAAAAAAAAAAAGAGTCTCTTCTCCCAAGGGTCTGCCTAAGAACATGCTATGATGTGAGTGAACATGATGTTCAGCTACATTTTAGAGTAAATTCTCTAAAAATTCTCCCCAGGCTCATCCTTATTTATTCAATGTGTTCTTCAATAATTTATTCAGCATTTAACAAATAGCCGTTGAGAGCTTATTGTGAGCCAGGCATTGTTCTAAGCCCGAGGGATATTGATGAACAAGACAGGCATCAACCCTGCTCCCATCAGCTGGTACAGTCCGATGGCATCCGAGCAAAGACTCTGTCAAAGGGTTCAAATGGGGCCAGGAAAGAGTGTACATGTCACTTCACAGATGAACAACTTTTCCAGAGAGCTAATGGTGTTCATTATGAGATGCCAGGAAGATGACCCTGAACTTGAGTTTGACTTGAAGGCTCAATTAGAGAGGTCAATACATGGACAAGCATGTGTACATAGGTACACATTATGTGCACAAACACATATACAACATATGTGTATATTTGGAGCATTCCCCTTTCTTATTTTCATCAAACCTCTGTACACATCTATAGACCTGTTGGCCACTTTGTGACTTTGAGTGCTGACTTACATGATAGATCAATAAATGGTCCATATCCACCAAGCCCCTTCCAGGAGATGGTATACATGCTTGAACCTCGTTTGAACATCTTTTTAAACAACCCTCCTGACCTGATCTATAACAAGACATGAGAGGCCAGCAAACATCACCTCCAGATTCTCACCCCAAAATGAGATTTTTTTTTCCCCAAGTGGGGAAAAGGAGGCCTTTGGGGAATTTTGAGGTAAAATTTTTTAAAAAAATGTAGAGGATTTGTCCTCAGTAATCTCTCTTTAGATCTCAGACCTTGACCTTCTCCGGTTCTCAGGGAGATCAAGTGAACTGTCTCAGCATACAGACTCCAGAAATTCCACAACTGTACACATCACCCAGGGGCGGCCAGAATGGCACTCTAAGGACTCTATGCTTCTGTTTTGCTGTCTGTGGATTCCTAACTTGAAAAGGGGAAGGGAGGAACTGAAAACTGAGAAGCTATAGAAGAGATAAAAAAGCTCAAGTGATCCCAGGGGAAGAGACTCTACAGTCGGCCAGGCAATGCAAGAGAGGAAGAAAAGGAAAAGAAATACAAAGAGAAGAGTGCTTCCTGACACAGGAAGCAAAGTGGGACCCCATTCGTGTGACAGAGCCACCCGGCATCTGTTTGAAGTGTTGGAAGCTTTTATAGAGGGTGTGCTGGGATATAAATGGCCATTTCTAAAGCGCCAAATGCTTTTGGTCTGGATTTCTGGGTGTTAGAACTCTCTGCTCTAATGGCACTTAGGACAGAAACATACTTCTCACCACACCCAATGAAATATTTATCAGAAAGAAAAGGAAAAGTTGGAGAGGTCCCCAGTGGAAAAAAATCCCCGTGCTTCCAGCTAAGTGGGAGTCCAGAGTAAGTACTGTCCTTGGAAAGGAGCAAGAGTCAGGCTGATGCAGGAGTGAACATCCCTCAGGAATGGGAAGGAGAAACTGCTATTACCATCAGTGTTACACCAGATAGCATTTGTATGACTTATCTACTGCTAATAACAAATTGCCCCCAAATTTAGCAGCTCAGTAACATTTATTTCCCACAATCCCTGGAGGCTGGGAAAACAGCCATGACTTGGTTCAAGGTGTCTCACAAGGCTGAAATCCGGTATTGGCAAGAAAGACCTGCTGTCATTGCAAGGCTGGACAGGTCAGATCTGCCTCCAAGTTTGCTTTAACAGCTGCTGGCAGGCCTCCAGTCCTCTTGGATTTCTGGCTGGAGACATCCTTCTTGCCACATGGGGCTTGTCATGGGACAGTTTAAAATAAGGCATCCGTCTTCCTCAGAGTGAGAAAGTGAAGACTGAGATAGAAGGCACAATCTTCTTGTAGTCCAGTTGTGAAAATGACCTCCCATCACATCTGCCATAACCTGCTCATTAGAGGCATATCACTAGGCCCAGCCATGTGCTCAAGAAAAGGAGTTCACAGGGCTAGAGCATTGTTCAGCAGTCAAAGGGCAAACTTTCTTTTTCACCCTGGACCTCTGAGAAATTGTTTTGGATTTTTATGAATAAAATAGGAAGTACAGAGGGCTGGAGAATGGCTTGTCAGTTAAGAGCATACACTGTTCTTGCTAAGAATCTGAGTTCAGTCCCTAGCACCCACATCAGCTGTCTCCCAACCATCGGCGACTCCAGCTCCAGAGGGATCCAACGCCCTCTTCTGGACTCCATGGTCATCTGCATTCATATGGCTCACACACAGACACATCTACATGTACATAATTTTAAAATAGTAAAAATGAATCTAAAAATACATAAACTAGGAAGTATAGTAAAAATCTACAAATGTAGTGCTTTAGAGTCAGGGAAATCATCACCCACAACTTAAAAGTGTTCTGTGAATCACTTCTCCAATCCAACCCGCCCTCTTCGCATCTGAATAGTGTGATAATGATCATTCCTACAATTAGGGTAATGATGAATTATAAATTCCAGGGACATTGCTGGACTTGTACTGGTTATTACTAATTAACAAGTGCTAGTTAATGTTGTTTAGCCTGAAGCATTGTTAAATACCAAGATGTCATTAAACTTGTCTGCTAGAAAGTGAGGGGAAGCAAAATCTTCAGCATGAAACACAGAAGTCATGAATAGAGTGTTAGCTTTTACAACATAATAGTATACATAGAAATTCTAAAGAGCCTAAAAGCAAGCAAGTGACCTGTGGTGCCATAAAAGCGATGTCACAAGTTACATAGACATAAATATAAAAGCTACCACTATAAAGTTTCTCAGAATAAAACCAAGAGGCTGTTTCTGTGTAGCTGAGCTGGATAAGGTTCCTTAGGAAAGCCAAGCCTGCGGCTCAGGCCTATATCCTGAAGTAGCTAGGACAGGGAGATTGTCATGGGTCTGAGGACAGCCTAGGCTACAGAATAAGACTTTATATCAGACAAAAGAATGAACTATAGAAATCCACAACCATAAAACACTGAGTTCCCAAGAACCCAAGTCATTTTGCTACAGAGACATGCATACCCATGTCTGCTGTGGTGCTACTCACAATGGCCCAGTTATTTAACCAGCCTGGAAGCTCATCGGTAGATTGTCAGCTCAATTAGATAAAGAAAAATCTAGGAGATAAGCAAAGCAAACTTCTGTGATGACATTTTCAGATGTGGCTAGATCATGAGAACTCTGCTCTAATAAATCCCTTTATGGATTCATAATATGATGACATTATTGGGAGGTGATAAAGAGGGGTGTTTCTAGCCTAGCTGGAAAAAAATATGCATTGTTAAAACTCCAAAAAGAGTTTTGGCAGTTTCCCAGCTGAACCTGAGTTCAGCCCAGCAACATGATTGCGATGTATTCACCTGTAAGAAATAAAAACCAACACACAAAAGGTGTTACCTATCCATAGTAACTTCATTCTTAATAGCCAGAAACTGGTAACAGGCCAGGTGCCCCCAAAGAAAAAGAAACACAAACTATGAATTTTTTCATAAAAAAATGGACTGATACTATTATAAAAATGAACAAACCACTGATAGACAAAGAGGTGTGGAGAGAGAGCCTTTCACACAAGGCTTCACACTGTTTGGTTCTATTTTACAAGGATTTGGGAAACAGATGAAACTAATCTTCAGGGATAGGAATCATAACAGTGCTTATTTCTGTGGAGTTAGGGATGACTTAGGAAGAGATACAATGAAGCGCAGGAGTTATTGAAAAGCCTTGACAGCAGTGTGCTTTACACGGGTATAGCTGTTAAAGTTGATTGAAATATGCCTTTAAGATCCATGCATGTCACCAGGTTTAAGTTAAACCTCAATTTTTTAAAAATCCAATCTTAGATTCTATTTAAGAAACAGGTAAGATGGTTTTTCAACGAAATGAAAATTCAGAGGACCTGGAAAACCCAAACCATCTTGAAAAAGAGTCAGATAATATGAGTTTTTACTGCCAGGTTTCAAAACTTAACATAGATCTATGATATAAAATCATAAGTGTTCTTAGTGAAAGACACAGAGATCAGTAGGCGAGAGTCCAGGAAGGCCCATACTTAGGTAACCAGTTGATCTTCAGTAAGGGACCTGTGCTGGCTACATTTTTTTTTTATTAAAAATAGATTTTTCTCTCATATAATATATCCTGACCACATTTCCCCTCCCTCCACTCCTCACAATTCCCCTCGACCACCCCTCTCCCCCAGATTCACTCCCTGTCTGTTTTCTCTTCAGAAAAGACAAGATCCAATAAGACAAAGCAAAAATGCTCAAATCCAGGCTAGACAAGGCAACCCAATAGGAGGAAAAGAGTCCCAAGAACAGGCAAAAGAGTCGGAGATGCACTGACTCCCATAGGTAGAGGAGTCCCATGAAAAAACAAACAAAAATATCAACAACAACCAAAAAAAACAAGCTAACAGGCATAATATACATGCAGGGGACCTGGTGCAGACCCATGCAGGCCCCCAATGCTTGTCTCTGTGAGCCCACATGTGCCCTGCTTAGTTGATTAGGTGGCCCATGGTCTCCTGGTATCTTCCATCTCCTCTGACGCCTACAATCTTTCCTCACCCTCTTCTTTGGATTTTTCCCAATCTCCAGGGGGAAGGACCTGATGGAGGCATCCAGTTTGGACTCTCTCTCCACATAATGTCCAGCTGTAGGTCTCTGCTCCCACTCCCATCTGCTGTAGGAGGAAGCCTCCTTGATGATGACTGAACCAGCCACTGATCTATTAAGTATAGCAGAGTATTTCATTGTTTTTTTTTTTTTTTGGATGGGGGGGGGTTGGGAGGGACTTTGTTTTTTTTTTTTTCATCAACTTGACACAAGCTAGAATCATCTGAGAAGAGGAAACCTCAATTAAGAAATGCCTCAATAAAATGGGGCTGTAGGCAAACCTGTAGGGTATTTTCTTAATTAGTAATGGATGTTGGAGGGTGGTGCCATTGTGAGAGGTGCCATCCCTGGACTGGTGGTCCTAGATTCTATAAGGAAGCCAACTGAGCAAGCTATAAGGAGCAAGCCAGTAAGCAGCACCCCTCCATGGCCTGCATTAGCCCCTGCCTCCAGGTTCCTGCCATGAGTTCCTGCCCTGACTTCCTTTAATGGTGAACTGTGATATGGAAGTGTAAGCAAAGTAAACTCTTTGCTCCCAAGTTGCTTTTGGCCATGGTGCTTGATCACAGAAACAGAAAGAAACTCTAACTAATACAGAACTTAAGCAACCCAATTGTGAAAAAGAATAGTTCTGTTTTGGTTTTGATTTGGTTTCTTTTTTTTCAGTGAATGTGATTGGAACAGATAAATATCTACAGTGTAAGAAAATGTGAACAACTCATGCCTCACATCATACACAAAAAAATTAATTCAGCATGAACCACATATTAGCATAAACCACCAATAAAACTGCCAGAGTAAATCACAGGAGAATAGCTTTGCAACCTTGAGATAGACATAGATTTCTTCAGAATGAGAAAAACATTAATTATAAGGGGAAATTCTGATAAATTAGACTTTAACAAAATTTAAAATCTCTTTATAAATGGTATGACTTATAGTTTCAGAGAGCCAGGAAACCATTGTCTCCTGCTGAGTACCAGCCAATGACCCCACCAGCCACCAGGCTCTAGTATATGCTTCCAGTCCAATGGTTATGCAGATGACCCTGGTTAAAATAAACTGATCAAAACACAAAACCACAAAAATTACTAACATGGAAAAACTAATGTAGGTGGGGAGAGGGTAATAGATATGGGAAGGAGATATGAGAGATAAGGAAAGAATGACCATAACATATTATATACATATATGAAACTGTCAAAATAAGATACTCTGTGTATATATATGTGTGTATTATTTTGAAGAGTGGGTATGACATATAATTAAGTAAAAATATTCACAAAACACGCATCTGACAAGTTCTTGGATCTAAAATATGTAAAGAATTTCTCAACCCTCAACTACAGAAGGGCTCTATTTTTTTTTCCTTTTCAGACTATGTAGCCAAAACTGCCTCTATCTCTGAAGCGTTGGTCGTCTCTAAGTTTTGAAAAGAGTACAAAGATAAACAGCAATTGAATATCTATTAATGGCTAATAGCACATGGAAAGGAGGGAACAGTAGAATTAATCATGAGTGCAATGTCAAAATAAAAATGAGATATGATCACACACACACACACACACACACACACACACACACACACACACACACACACTGCTTGGCATTTGACCGACCAATGATATGAACTGCTGGGACTTAGAGCATTGGGAGCTTTCATAGATTAATGACAGCAGTACAGAATGGCAAAGCCACTATAGAAATCTAACAGTTTCCCATAAAGCTAGATTTTATATGCAGTGTGACTCAGCCATTCTACTGCTCTGTATTTACCCAAGAGAGATGAAAGCCTGTGCACTCAGTCAGACTTGAGCAAGAACATTCACAACAGCTTTATTTAAGATAAACAAAAATTGGGAAAAGCCCAACTGTCCTTCAACAAATGAACATTTATGTAATGGAGTTAGCATCATAGAAGAGAATGTTACTCATCAATAAAGATCAATTATGGATGCATGCAACAGCAACTATGAGCTTCCGTGACACCTTGCTGAACAAAAGCCAGATACAAAGACACTATGCCATTCAATATACATGAAGGGCTAGAAGAAGCTAAATTAATTTCTGTTAAAAGAAATCAGAGCAGTGTTTTCTTGAGGACCTGGGAGAACAGGGTCAGGAAGGATGATAAGGAGCAAGAAGAGAATTTGGGGGATGGAAAGTCCCTGTCTTAGTAGGTTGTGAGTTACTTGGCTGTACACGTTTGTGAAAACTCATTATGTGTGGCTCGAAAAATCTATGCACTTCTCTGTATAATTACCTGTCAATTTAATAACAAAGATATAACATTTTTACAGGAGAGCTGGGGGTGAAATCATGTGCACAAGGGTGAGAAAATACCACTATTCGGTTAAGCCATAACTAATGGCAGGCAGGCATCAACAAAAGATGCCCAACTATGTTGAACTAGTTGTTTCTTTAAAAACTTGTGGGTGGGTTTTTCTTTTCAAATGGTTTATTTTTTAATGCTGTCTGCGATTGTGTCAAGTAACTTCTGTTTTTAAAACAGGCTTCTTGGAAGAAACTAATTTTCTAGCAAGTTCCTAGCACTGTCCTTGAGTGTGGACGTTGGTTGCTCAGCTCATAGGGCTGTTATAACCTGGTCTTTATACTTACCGGCTGACACCATGACCTACCTTAGGCCCGAGTAAATAAGAACAAGTGGGTGACTACCTCAATGCTGAGCTGGCAAGTGCGATATGAAACAAGGACTGCTCCACACATAGTCCCAATTAACCCTCAGCCCTTCCTGTTTTAGCTCTGTAAATTGGGCCTTCAGTATGCCCCAGCCTCTGGTTTCCCTAAAAGCATTTTTTCAGATGCTGTACATAGGTACAACATATCAAGAGACAGTTAAGAAACGTTCATACTTGGTAGAGAAAAAAATTGTAGACCAGGCATACACACACACACACACACACACACACACACACACACACACACACACACACACACACTGGCAAGCAGAACGTTACATGGAGGGCATGGAGGGTAAACTACTTTATTCACTGTAAAGACAAGTGGTCTCATCTTTCCTCCATTCCCTTTCTTAGGCCTCGAAATGACCAAAGCAGAAATTTTAAAAAGAGCTTTGCTAAGAGGACTCAAATCAAAGAAGAGATAAAGCATTTTTGCCTAGGAATTTCCCCCACTCTTCTCTTATTCTTATTCAAAGTGATAATCACTGTGCACTGAAGGCCACAGTTGATTGTAAGTGACTGCATCCCGCAGTAACAAGTGAGAGATTCAATGTACTTAAGGAGAGGGGAAAAAGGTGAGCACTCAAACCTAGGTTTTCTCTAAGCCACTCCAAAGTGTTGGTTGCAAGAGTTTGCCTTCAAATACCCCCACACCCTCAGGAAGTTGGCACATGTAAAGTAGAGCAGGTGATCCATACCTGTTATTCTCACTGTCATCCGACCAAAGAATGTAAACCCATTCTGTAGAGATCAAGGAAGCCCTGAGTGAGTGTTGTCCAGAGTGAATGTCTATTTGGAAAAGGGCACCACCATGTCAAGGACTCCAAGACCTCAACCCCTTGGGACAATTTACAAAACCATTATCAGTTTGGTCCAGGCACAAGAAAAGTGGCAAACCATTTCCGTAGGATTTCAGTATGGGGGTTTTTGAGTGATTGGTCGGTGTGCAAGTATGAATACCTGTGCTTTTCTTCCCCCAGATATTTACAGCCAGACACTGCCCGCCTATAAGGACCTCCTACCAAGACTAGCCTCTCCCTGTACTGTGCATAATAAACACGATGAGGTTCCAAGTTGCAGTGATGCCGTGGTAACAGAATCCCATCTGATCCCAGCTTCCTTGTACATGAGTCTGTTTCTGTCCTTGCTTCATTACCCCACTGGCCCTCATCAAGGTTCCAGGAGCCAACCCGCTCTGGCTGCAGCAACCCTCCCTACCCAAAGTGTAGCCATGAGTCCAAAGTGTGGACATCACATGAGATCTTCTTAGTATTTCAGAATCTCAGGCCATACCTCTGAACTCTGAAAACAGAATCTGCAGTTTCAAGAGATCTCTATGTGATCCATATGTGCATTGAAATTTTAGAACTTCTGAGCTTATTTGTTTTTAATGAACATCTATCTAACATTTGCTATATTGCAAGCAGTGTTCTATGTGTTTTACAAATTGTAATAGACTTAATCTTCTTAACACTTTATATATAGGTGTCACCATACTGTGTAGACACATCCTCCAAACTGAAACATTCCTGGCCCATAAACCTCAGAAAACAAACTTCACAAAGCTGAAACTTGCTAGATTCACAAAGGCCCCCTCCCCTCCCAAGCTTAGAGATGTATGGACAGCTGCTGGGGAGGTTGGCTCTGACTAGATGAGCTGCTCAGAGGAGACTTGCTGACCTGTGTGGGGGTCTGCCTACAAGTCACACAAAGAACCCTAGGGATTCAGACTTCAAGAGTCATCAGCCCTGCCATGCTGGGGTCACTCATGCTGGCATAGGCTTTGGTGATGTGGCTAATTTTGAGTTATCCCTACTTCTATAAGTAACCCCTCACCCATACCCCATTAGTAACCCAATAAAAGCTCATTGGTTCACCAAGTTGGACTTCTATGCAATGGCTACTTTAATCTGTTTGGAGTTCCCTTTCTGGAGTGAGTGAACCTGTGTGTGTGTGTGTGTGTGTGTGTGTGTGTGTGTGTGTGTGTGTGTGTTGCATCTCTCTCCAAGAAGTCTGTCATACAGTAAGTAGTCACCTCCACTTAAGTGAAGAAGACTATAGGCTCAGAGAAGGGAAGTGACTTAGCCACACTCACACAGCTGGTAAATAGCAGAGTATCCAAGCTCTGACCCACTCTATACTGCTAACCAATAGAATCGCCTTATCGTGATTCCAAGGAAAAATAGAGGGTATGGTCTACACTTTCTTAGCATTGGTTTAAATATCCAACCAGTAATATCTACTGTGGTTTAATAATAAACTTGTAACACACTCATTTTCTACTATAAAAGGTGCGAGATTGGAGTTATGCTGATTTTAAGGGCCTAAACAAAGGATTTAAAGGCATTCCCACACTAGACTGCTTCCCTAGTTTTTCCATTGAAAGTTAAATAACCTGAACATATATGGAACAATGCCTACTATGACTACATTTTATAAAACCCCCAGGGGGGTCCTTGAACTCATAACACTGTAACTGGAAATGACTGGTTCCACAATGTTGAAAGAATTAGTTTAGTATTGATAGCTTAGTATTGACATGTAAACAAACAAAAACCAAACTACAAATAATAGCTACCATCACTGTCTTAATTAAGGTTTCTATTGCTGTGAAGAGACACCATGAACATGACAACTCTTATAAACAAAACATTTAATGGGGTGGCTTACATTTTTAGAGGTTTAGTCCATTATCATCGTGGTAGGATATGGCAGCATGCAGGTAGACATGGTACTGAAGAAGTAGCTGAGAGTCCTACATCTTAAAGGCAACAGGAAGTGAACTGTCTCACTGGGTTTAGGTTGAGCAAAGGAGAACTCAAAGCCCAACCCCACATTGACACACTTCCTCCAAAAAAGGCCACACCTCCTAATAGTGTCATTCCCCATGGGGGCTATTTTCTTTCAAACCATTACAATCATTACTGCAATGTGATCACAGAAACTTTCATCTCTGCCCACCAAGGAATTAGTGGAATCCTCAGGCACATACAACTTAGGAAAGTGATTCTGAAATATGATGTGTAGTCAAAAGATTTCCTGTGTCCCACCCAGCTCTTGGTCAGGACAAATCTCTTCCACCCGCATCCTGCAGCTGCTTGGCCCCAAGTAAACATATAGAGGCTTATATTATTTACAAACTATATGGCTTATAGCTAAGAATTTCTGCTAGCTAGCTCTTTCATCTTAAATCAACCCATTTCTATTAATCAATGTGTTGCCACATGGCCATGGCATTACCAGTCTGCTGGCATGTTGCTTCTTGGGTACCAGGCTGGCATCTGCCCTGTTTCTGCCTTTCTTCTTCATGTTTTTCTCGTTGATTTCCTGCCTGGCTATAAACTGACTCACCATAGGCCAGAGCAGCTTCTTTATTAGCCAATCATAGCAATACATATTCATAGCATACAGAAAGACATCCCACAGCAATGGTATACACCACAATGTTGATGTCCATGTCTCTGATTACTGTGTGTCACCTAGGGGTACATGGTACACCATGGTACTTCCTGTGAGAAAGAAAGTCTGTTTTTCCTGGTAAAAGAACTTTTAGACTCCATTGTGTATGATTTACAGAATGCCCAATACCTTCCTAGGCTGAATTCTCTGTAATCCTCTCAAGTGCTGGATTTTGATGGTAGAGTTAGACAGAGCCCAGGATGGCTTTTGGCAACATGAAGACAACTCTTAGGATGTGTGCTACCTAAAATCTATCCTTATTATTATGTAGAAAAGTTGTTTGTGCAATACTTCCTTCCTGTATTACTTTAGTAAATGTTTCCTGAGTATTATAGCTACTAGTATTTTATGTCCCATATGTTTGGGCAAAAGAAAGAGAGGGGGGTGGAAGAAGGAGAGAGAGAGAAAGAATATGAATCTTGATTTGTAGGCCAGGCTGGCCTTGACCTTGTGACCTCCTTGCCTCAGCTCAGCTAAACTCTGATTTCTAAAGGAATGATAACTTCTATAAAGATTCAGTGTGATACTGAATATGAGATAACAAGGGCATTGATTGGCACTGTTATTTACCTAACAAATTATAACCATTCCCCTGCCGTTAGGGCCCCCTCTCCCACTTCCTGCTGAGACAAAATGAACACCTAAACTATAGTTCCACTTCCATGGCAATGATGTCAGCAAAGCTCACTGGAACCATTCATTAGAGGAGAAAATGATTGCAGAGGGAGCAGTCACCAGCCAGGGATGGAGGACAGTGACACAAAACGATTTCATTTTAATGCAGGACAAAAGGTCAGAAGAATGAAAAAAGAAAAAGTCAGACTTAGTAAAAATCTGATCTCCTGACAATTTTAAACAGGATTATTGCCAGCACTTCTGCTGCTAAATGAACTCTCTACTTAGAAAAACTCAGGGTTAGAGGAGATGGAAAGAGACTTCACTTAGCTTATTATCTGTATTTAAATAGAAAGATCAAGCCTGAAGTCAAAGGACAAGAAAGTTTAGCTAATGGACATTAGGGAATATTCTTGAGAGAAAAGATAACCACAGTTCTCAAGTCTTATGTCCTCTCTGTATTGTCTCTTAGGGGATATAAAAAAAATATGGCACTCACATGTGACAGCAACTTCATCACTCTGTATAACTGCAACAAGAAATGTGAGGTGGATATCCATATTTCTGTTCAACATGTCTTCATTAAGCATCCACTGTGTGCCCAGCCCTGTGCTGAGAAAAATCTCATTCCAGACCTGAGAAGATAGCTCGGTGGCTAAAGTGCTTGCTGAGAGTGTGATAGCAGGAGTCTAGATCCCAGCACCCACATAAACACCAGGATGGAATGAATGGCAGTCACCTAGAACCCTAGTGGCCCAGAGGCAGAGAAAGCAGAGATCTGTGGACCATGCTGGCTAGCTAGACTAACAAAGCAGTGAGCTCTGTGAGAGATTCTGCCTCCATGAATAAGGTGAGAAGCATTCTAGGAAGGCACCCATGTCTGGCCTCTATGGGTGCACATGTGTACATGTGTGCACACACATCTGAACACATGCACATGTACACACACACACACACACACACACACACACACACACACCATACCATACACAAATGAAAATAAAAGACTACTGTGATTCCTTAATTGGTGTGTAGAGACTAAATAACTCATCTAAGAGGAGTAGATCAATCACAGACCTGGACCTAGATCTAAAGTCTAACTCCAAGTAATATTTATAAGGAGATTTACCAGCATCTTGGAATTGAGATACGTAATTCTCTCCACTGAAGCTCTTACTGTCTCATACTCTTTCTCTTCTCCTACCCCAATGAGCCTCCTGCCTTACTTCACCTTGAACTTCAAGCACCAGTTTGCATATCTCCTTCTACAAGCCTTTCCTGATTCCATATTAGCTAGCTCTCTATGTGTGACCTCCAGAAGCTTGTCCAGGCATCTGTCCTAACAAAATCACAATGTGATCTAAATACCGACTTGTCTATCTGTAGTCTACACTGGACCATGTAGTCCCCAAAGTCAAGAATTAACTATGATTCATATTTCTATCCATAAGATCTGACATAAATGCCTAATGAGGAATAGGGATGGGAAAAGGCAAATGAGGGAACTAGGAGGAGAAGGAGGTGGAAGGAAGGAGAAATGGACGGAGGTAGAGAAGGGAGGAGGAGGGGAAAGAAGAAGGGTTAAATACCTGCTTTCTCTGCTAGGAAATCGGAGTTAGGACAATAAGAAGGCCATTCACTAATGGAGGCCATGATGCACAAAGCCCATCAGCACTAATATACCTGGCTTAAAGGCAAGGTTCAGACTTTGTCTTACAGGACTGACAAGCGCTGGGCCTGGAGCTGGAACCACTTGAGCACCTACTGTGAGTCACGTTTCTGCTCACAGAGTGAATGGGATCAGCATCAGCCCCTGTCAAAGCACTGACAGTCCTGACAAAATACGCTCTGAGAGACAGAAAGGAATTAGTTAAGGTCCTCACCAAGGGTGTGGTACAATTTAAGTGGCATTTGAAGGCCATTTATCTTGCTCAGATCTGAAGGATTATCTGGAATGAGGGAGAGAAGGTTGAAAGAGGAAAGAGGAGAGAGGAGTGTAGAAAGCATTAAGACTAGCCAGGAGTGGTGGTGCATGCCTGTAATTCTACAACTTTGAAGTCTGATGCAGAAGGATCATGAATTTAAGGTCAGCCTTAGCTACATAATTAAGGCTATATCAGAGGATGAAAGAAAGAAAGAAAAGGGAGGAAGGAGAAAGGAGGGAGGAAAAGAATGATAAGAAAAGCACATACTCATTCTGAATTATTCAACCCCATGCAGCTATAGCTGAGAGTTAAGCATTTGCCTTGCATGCATGATGCACCAGGTTCAATCTCCAGTACCGCAAATAAGTAAAAATAAATGAATAAATACTGTGTGCATACTCTCACAAGGATATGCCCAACACCCAAATGGAGCACCAGTTCATACATGCAAGAGGCTGGGAAAACGTGGGGTAGGGTGGGGTGGGAGGGATGTGAAGTGAATTAAGAGAGGACAGCAGAGGAGCCCAGGACAAGGTAGCACCACACTAGTGTCCATTTCCTATGGGCTCTGCCCACACCAGTCAACTGATCAGATATGTGAGTACCATCCCCTTTTCTTTGTTTCCTGTCTATTGAAATGGTGAGATTCCAACTTGTACACTGGTTTTCCAGACCATTTCAGTGGTTTGTATGGTCAGATTCAAGGTAGGATGGTCTTCTGGTTTTAGGTCTTTTGAGTTAAGTAAACTTAAGCACCTTTCAGAACTCTTTCAATACACTAGGGTCTATTTAGAAGCCCTGGAAGAAAGTGTATGGCACAGTTCCTTAAATCCATAGTGCTATAGAACGCCAACCTTTGTTTTTGTCCTTCGTATATTCTTACAGAATAAATTCCAGCCAGGATTGAAACTGAGAAACTACTACCAGAGTCACACCAGTTCTGACAATCCATGACATCATCCCAGTTTACCAAGACAAGGATGGCTGTGTGGATTTAGGATTCATGAATGATCTGGCATGGAGAGTATGGGAAAAACAGGAGATTCATGCATACTAGATGACAAAGTGGTAAAGGAGACTCTAAGGCAGAGAGAAGCAGCCTGACACTGCCATGCAAGATGAAACCTGGAAGTTCACTCAAAAAAAAAAAAAAAAAAAAAAAAGCAAGGCATCCCCAGTGTGAGACATTGGTATTCTGGCATGGTTTTTAATTTCCCATCCTTGGGATTAGATATGTCAGCAAGGACTCCTTTGGCCGCCTTCTCTCAATACATCCCAGAGCTTTTATTGTGTTACCCATTTCCCTACATTGTGCACTTTCTTTGAGAATTGTAACTGTGTGAATATTTGACAATTGAATGGTACAAGCATCTCAAAACATACAGCTCTCCCCAGAGCTGCATTTCACACTATAATCCGAGGTGATCTCAGTTGCCAGAAACACTCAGGCCGTTAATGGATTTTGGAGGGAAGACACTGGTAATGAGATTTTTTTTTTTCAAATGTGAATTGTTTTGCTTTCAAAATGCAGGGTGAAATCCGACAGAATATTACCTTCGACACACTGGCATAGTATGTCCAGCCAATCAGACCAATGCTTGGGGTGTGTGCTGCTCCAGCCTCTTCTGTTTCAACAAAAGCAAGAAGATCTTATTCTTTCTCACAGGGTGGGCCTTTGGCCCTAGAGTAGGATCATTCGTCCATTCTTGGAAGAATAAATTCATTCTGGGTAAATTTATTCAGCAAATTTATTTATTAGGGCCTACTGTGTACCAAGAACTGTTTTGTGAACTGAGTGATATAGCAATGAAAAAAAAAAGTAAAAACTCTGTTGTCATGGGACTGGTATGACACACAAACATAATAAGCAAACTTCAGCATTTGGTGGCCATAGGGACCGTGGCTTTGGAGAATGGTGAGGCAAGATGATGAGGGCTACAGACTGATGCACTAGGATCCAACTTCAGACAGGATATCAGGGAGAGCCTCTCTCTGGGGGCTGATTTTGAGCAGAGATACAAAAAGAAGGAAAAACTGATGGTCAGAGGCTGCTCAGGGTCCCCGAGCTGCTTTGGACAATGGAGCCAAGGCATATGTGACTCCTGGTAAACAGCTTTCTATAGCGTCTGTCACCTGTCCTGGCTGAGAGCCACAGAGAATCAAGACAGAATGGGAAGGTCCAGAGAAGAGCACTGCCGGGATCTGGAAGACGCAGCACTGAGACAGAGAAAGGAAGCACAGCCCATGGTGACACACCCTTTTCATCCCAACACTCAGAAGGCAGAGGCAGGAGGATCACGAGTTTGAGGCCAACCTGGGCTATACTGTGAGGCTTTATCTCAAAAGACCAAAGAATGGGCATCTAGCTCAGTGGGAGAGTGCTTACCTAGCATGTCCAAGGCTCTGAGTTTGATAGTAGGTGCTGCAAGATAAAACTGGGGAACAAAAGAAGCCAGGGAGGGAGAGATGGGAGAATAGAGAGAAATGCGTCGGGGCTCCAGGCCACAGAGCAGATAGGCAGTTGCACCCTCACTAGCCTGGCCTGCCTCTCCCTCAGACCAAAGCTGGGTCCCCCTTGCTCTGGAGCTGGCTCCTCTGCATGTGTTCCCAGCTCTGTAAACATGTCAAGAGGCCTGTCCAGCCAAGTGAGGGTAGCTCTCCTTGTTTCCCCCCATTCTTGGCTTGCCATACCTTGAGGACCTGTGGGACAAATGAGAGCATAGCCTGACCTCCGGGAAGTCCCACTTCTTAGTTACCCTCTGTTTTTGGTAAAAGCCACAAGTTTGCTGTCTGTTTCGATGCTAGAGAACAGATAGCCAGTGAGCACATAATAGCACAGGGGTGGAAAGACAACCTGGCTCCCTCTTGTTCCTATGTACTCTGTTCTTCCCACACAAGGTGGGAGAGCAGAGCCCTTCTAGAAGGACCATCTCTAGAACTGTTTACTACGTGAGTGTGGAGATGACAAGAGACCCCTGGGGCCTGACCTCGGCTAGCTTGGCTTCCACCCCACAGGAGACGGGGTTGTGACTCTGGGGGCTTTGGGAGTGTATTAGCTATGCCTTTGACCTCTGACTGTGAGCTTCTGCAAGGACATCAATGAGAAACCCTACCACTCTATCTCCAATTCTCAGCATAGTCCCCAGCATAGCACACAGTAGGTGCTCAGGTGGGTGAAAAATGCATTGCAGAGGGAAGAAAATAATTCTCCAAATTCAAGATCTACAACAGAAGCTCTCAAAGCACGGTGCCCTTGCCTCCTCTGTCCTCTGATGTTAGCTGAGTGGAAAATTCTCCCAGAGGACACCTTCTCCTACAAGTGGGCTTTGTGGGGAGCTACAGGTCACTTTAGAATCAAAGAGTCAGTGCCCTCAAGGACAGAAGTGGATGAATAAATGCTCAGCCTCCCGATTTTGGGGGGAGAAACAGCAATGTGTGTTTTAACTGTTCTTGTGGGAGTGTGAGGGGGTGTCCTCTCCTGTGGGGGCTCATGTGGAGGCTAGAGGCTGGTTTCAGAATATCTTTCCTCGATTGCTTCTCCACCTTATCATCTTGAGACAGGATGTCTCACTGAACCTGAAGCTTCCTATTTTGACTAGACTGCCCCCCCCCCCAGTGAGGCCTGGGATCTACCTGACTCTGCCCACCAGTTCCGGTGGGGGCGGGGTGGAGGTTGCAGGGCCACACAGTCAGGCCCAGCTTGCTCCTGGGTGCTGAGGATTAGGAATCATGTCTTCCTGCTTGCTCAGCAAGCACTTTACCCACAAAGCAGTCTCAGCAGCTCTGCATTGTTCTTTATAAGATCCTTCATAGGCCTGAGAGTGGAACCCAGTGCATAGCCTGCCCACTGGGGCACTTCTATTGGGGGTTTCTTCCCTTTCCTGTCTCTCTCCCTCACTGTAGTTTCTATGATCACCCTCCAAGTAAACTAGCTGTGCCGAGATTTTTGTCTCCAGCTCCCACGTGGAGGAAACCCAAATCAAGTCTAATAAGAACTCTATCAATTCAATTTAACCCTTCTGTGCCCAGATTTGTCTGTTTGCAAACCAACCTCTGAAAATTGCCAGCCTCCAGCCTGCCTTCCCTACTCTCCAGTGGTCAGCAAACAAGGTCTGTGAGCGCTTCTCCTCCACAGCAATTTGGCTTTTCTTTCCCACCTATCTTCTTTGCAGGTAAGGAAAGTCAATGAACTTAAAACTGGACATAGGGGTTGGAGGGTCTCCAGTCCTCAAGTCTGAACATTTAGGAGGCTACATCAAAACTGACTGGACCTTCCAGAAAGCACAACCTTCGAAATATTATATCACAATCTCTCCTAAAGGGGCCAGCAAACAGCCCAGAAGGATGCCACTTTCAAATCCGACTATTTGAGAAACAAAAGCTGATGTTCCAGAAATACCACTCCACCCTGCTGCTGGGCTACCTGATTCACCTGGGATTCTCTGAAGCCATGGACTCAGAAATCAGTGAGATAAAGCCTTTTTCAACAAACAGAAAGCTTGGCTGAGGAATCCTTCCATTCTGCTTCCTGCAAGATCCTTCCTTTCATCCGGGAGAGGGGTGAATGTGCAAGTGGCCGCACTGAAGGGCTCCATCTAAAGCAGATGCTGGGTGTAAAGGAAGTGATGATCTCTTGGAGAGGAGCTGGAAAATGAGCCTGGCACAGGAGAGGAAAGAGATTTGTGTTGGGATGGACTTGGTGTAGAACATGCTAGAAGAGGACAAGTGGAGGTCTGGGAAGGGAGAGGCTTGATGCAGGTGATATTCTTGGTACCACCCTCACTGAGAGGTGTCACTTAGCAACATCCCTTGCATGCCAACAACTCCCTTTGTCTCTCTGCCTGAGAAATTTGCCAGCAGCTGGAGTGAACCTGGCCCACATAGCAGACAGGTCAGAGTGGAAGAGAGGTACCTTAAAGGAGACCCCCAGGCAGTGAGGGGTGGGGGCATGTGGGCTAGTGCTCATTTTCGTTGGCCTTGGATAATCCTTATTATCCTTAGGATAATCCTAAACCTGTTACATTTACTCTTCAGAAGAGCCCAACAAGAATGGTCCAATAGCCCACAACAGTCAGTCATTACCCCTGGTGCATTAGTTCCGTCCTCTCTGCTTTCCCTCATAAGGCTGCATGGGATGGAATCCTAAACAAACCCTGCACATTCGGGACTTGTCTGCTTTCAAAGAGAACCAAACAAAGATGCTCTCAGTGGCCTGGACTCTTCACATGAGCTTGTTTGTGGCAAGAGTCAGAATCCAGGAAGAGTCAGTCCAGCAATGCCTGGGAAAGTAGGTGAGAGGCCTCTGAGAAGAGGAACTAAGTGACCTCTATAGAGGTGGCCTTGCAGGTGACACAAATAGCATGGTTTGGATACACAGATGATTCCCAAGAGACATTCCAATACCTCGAATTAGTTTGTGAGGGCTGCCGCAACAACCGCCACAGATGCATGCCTTTTAACAATGGAAAGTCATTTTTTATGGTCCTAGAGGCCCGAACAATGAGGTCAACATGTCTGAATGGCTCTAATCTTGACCAGAGATGACTGTGTTATCAGATATTCTCCCTCCTTTCTGTCCTAATCACTTAAAGAACACCATTCCAGTCATATTACATTAGAGCATGTATGTTTAAACTTGTTTTACATTTATTTCTTCTTAAAGGTCCTATCTCCAAATGCAGTCCCATTCTGAGGTAGTGAGGATCAGGATTTGAAAGTACAAATTTGAGGGAGTTTGATGCAACTTGAACTATAGCAGACCCAAGAGATGAGCACCTCCAAGATGAACAATAAAGGACTGTGGCTCCACCATTTGCAAGACCCTTAATATGGCAGCCCTTACCAGGGGACAAAGGAGATTGGGGCAGAGAAGATGAAGGATAACGAGGCCTGAAATGAGTGTGTTGGAAATAAGGAGGCGGCAGCAGGCAAGGGCATACAGTCTCAGCCACAACAACTCTTTTTACCTGCCAGTGGCTCGGCTCTTATTTCTATGGAAATGAGAACAGTGTAGTTAAATCTTTTTCCAGCTCGTGGTTGATTCATGAAGTGGTTTCGAATGTTGATAATCACTTCATGAATCACCGACAACCATGGGAGCCAAATATCTGGCACTTGTGATCACTGCCTCCCTTGATGAGCATTCTTGCCATGATCTAGGGTGTCCCTCTCCCAGGAACCAGGTGTACAGATGAGAAGAGTCTCATTTTTATGCCAAACCTTCCTGCTTCAGTGATTCCACACTCAGCATTTGGGGGAGGCACTGAATATTCCCCCCAAACAATTTAATGGACATTGATGAGTGAATCCTGAAAGCTGGCATTGAAGCCCTCACAATAGCTGTGGTGTGATCACTCATCAAGTTCTAAGGGATTTCTAGAAGGCATTAAATTAAGTTGCTCAGAGAACGTCATGTATGTATGTCACCACCGCCATGTGTCTGCTCAAGGGGGAAGCTCTCTGACCACCGACGGTGGCCATTCTTTTTAAATGATTAAAGAGCACCTAACACTCAGATAGACTAGCATCCTTAATGAAAATAGAAACCAGCCAGGAGCGGTAGCATGCACCTGTTAACCTGGCACTTGAGTAGTTGAGGTGGGAAGATCAGGAGTTGAAAGCCATCCTAGGCTATACAACTAGATGCTGTCTCAAAAGAAAAAAAAAAAGGAAAAAACCCTTTAAAAAAAGGAAACTAAAAGATCATTATGAAGAGATGTAGAGCTACCACATTGATATTAGAGAGCAATACCCACCATGTGGATATTAGAGAGCAAGTGTTAGACAGGCACAAAAGACAGATCCTCAAAACTTAGCTCCATGGACACTTGAGAAGCAATAGCCCCTTAAGCGGGGTCTTCAGTTTGCCTTGAACCCTAATATATTTATTTGCTATAGAAGGTGTGTTAAAGAACATCTTACTCAAGCTCCCTATTTTAACGTAGGCTAACTGAAGTTCAGAAAGGGAGAATAATTTATCCCAAATTATGTGCAGAGTACATTAGAAAAATTGAGATTTGCCTCTCACCCCAGCCCTCAGCTGAAGCCAGTTTTTACCATGTCTTTCCAACCTGGTCACCACCAAGGAGACATAGGCCTTCGTATTGGGAAACCTCAGGGTAGATTTTTCCACAAGTTCTCTCTATTGCCCCCAGCAACAGGGATGGAGCACACAGCCTCTGTGGATTCTTTTATTCGGCCAGAGGGCATTGAGCATTTACCATGTGTCTATTCTCAAGTGCCCTGAGATTACTGGCTGTCACATTCCAGGCCTGGTGACGTGAAGACACAACCGTGAAATGAAGATCAGCAGCTGCAATAGTTTCTCGGCCTGTGGTCCTCACAATGATCCCCACAGGCAGAGACCCAACAGACAGCTCTTTAGTCTGCTTTATGCGACGCCTGCTGAAGCAAGCACATGGCGACAGGCAGAGCTCGAGAGAAGGTACAAACTCAGCCAAGTCTGATGCAAGGAAACAATGTCTACTCTGCTACCTGAAGAAAAGATAAGTCTCCCAGACAGAGGAGGGAGAGAGAGGGGGATTCCCAATGAAGGACAGAGGAGGGAGAGAGGGGAATCCCCAATGAAGGGAGAAGCCTAGCAGCAGGATGACAGCTACTCCCCTAGAAAAGAGCCTGTTTTTGTTAAAACATGTCTGTCTCCAATGGCCTCTTGAGGTCCTGAAGGAGAGTAAAGGACTCACTAGATCTTCACATGGCTGACTTCCTCCTCTACCCTGATTACAAGAGAAGTTTCCATGCCACAGTTCAGTGCTGCTGCAGACATTGCCCAACATCTATGGACTTTGGAGTCCATAAGAGGCAAGTCCATAAGAGGCAAGTGGACCCCTTCTTGCTGGCTGGGTGACCCCAGACAAATCACTGTCCCATCCCTACTGAAAGGACCAAGCAGATGCCATAGCAGGCTGCTCAGTCTTCTCTCAGAGACCAGGCCTCAATTTCAGTTTCCTGAGACTTGAGCAAGCAGTTTCTGGGAGGGCCATGAACAAAAGGCATAGTCCTTGCAGTAGCTCTCTGACTGCTCAAGGTTCAGCCAGTTGTTTACTGTCTGGGACCCCTCACGAACTTAGAACTATGTGCATAGGTCAATGTGAATGTGGGAGGCCAGCCAGCCTCCATGGCAGCTCAAGGACAGCCTGGGACTTGTCCAGGCCTACCCAAAAATGATAACTGTAACCCCTAACCAGTAAATTAAAAGGTTACATATTCTTACCCAATCATATGATGCCAAGGCTTGTGTCACCCTGCTTGCAGTTTTTCCCTTTAAAAACCCCTCATTCTGAGAGCTCAGGGCCATCCTCCTCCACCCACTGTGTGGAGTGTTGGACACAGACCTGGCCCCCAGCTTGCTTGTTATCAATAAACTCCTGTGTGTTTTGTATCAGGTATCGGCTCTGTGATGGTCTTGCTGAAGCGTCTCTCGATGCAGGCACAACTCTACCACTACACCCTACTTCTTAGAATTCTTGGACTGTCTAGAGACAGTTGGGTCTGAGTTCTGCAACACACTAGCGGTAGCCTATGGCAGCTTCATTTCTGTTCCAGGCTCTTGACAAAGTGGTCAGCAACTTTGTGCCCCAGAGTGGGCATAGATCTTCATTTCTTCAACACAACCTCTTCAGCTCTTATGAAAATGATAACAAGAAGGGGTCTATAGCAGCACTGGTACTGGGTATCAAGGGCGAAGTGGAGTTTTCCAAATCTGTAAGTGGGAAAAGAAGTTTTGTCACTGAGGCTTGCTCATGCAAAAACATGTATGCTTGAGAAAGGAACCCAAAAGGAAGAGAAGGCAGGGCGGGGTGATGCCGCTGGAAGCCTGAACACAGAAGGCCCTTGAGGAACCGCTTGTGAAAGGCCTTGAATGTCACAAGGAAATTCCCCTGGAAGTGGTGGGGCACTGTGAAAGGATTTATGACAGGAGCAATGAGGCTATAGAGGACTCTTTGAAAGATCACTGGCTCACAGTGGGTGACAGCTGGGAAGATGGGGTGCTGGAAAGAGACATGGGAAATGAGGGACTGGAGCCAGAGACTGATGGTTAACAGATAGAAGCACTGTCCCAAACCCTCCAGACTGCCTCTGTCCCAGCACCTGTCTCAAAGGGACCTCAGAGGTGATGCAGGTCCTCCCTCCTCACCTTCTCTCCTCCCAGTTCTTAATACCTAGCAGCTAGTCTTCTCTCCCTCCTAGACCTGAGTCATATGAGGCATCTCTTCCTCAGGATTTCAAAGTCTCCTTTAACTGTGCCCTGAGCCACCTCACTCCTCCAGCTGTCTACAGAGGGGGAGCCTCCTAAGAACCTTCTCTGAGACTGCAAGAAATGACTCTTTCCATGGAGCCTCCTGGCCAACCTGCCCTTATCTCAATCTGCTTCCCAGCTTTAAAAAAAGTCCCTAACAGCTCTCCTTTGAAAGCAGCTTCTCCCACTGCGGCAATAACCAGGTTCGATTTTCAGCCATTGTTTACATAGCCCAGGGATCACATTCAACTCAATCCCGGTGGTTTGTATGCTGTCCACACCTGGCAGCCTGCATCCGTGTGCTTTGATGGGGGAATATCTTATCTGTAATCACTTTTCTGGGTTATGGACCAAATTTCCTCTGCAAAATATCAGGCTGAGAGGCTTTGCGAACCTCCTCACAGGCATCCTGCCGTGCTTCCCCAAACCTCAGAGAACAGTTCCTGGAAAGCATCCGAGTCTAACAGAGCCTTGGTTCCAAGCCAACACCCTCCATTCCAGAGCAAGCTTGAATTTAAGTTTTATTTCAAAACACTATAAGGTGATTATCAGTGCCAAGCAAAATAATAGGACATTATTCCAACAGACAATTATCATCAGCTTGTTCCGCTCCAGCTGTGAAAGATTGCTACAGACTCCATCTTTATGTGGCTCACCTCTTGATGGGGATTTGAAGAAATCATTTATGTGTATGCACAAATGATTTCCTATACGATGTGATAAGTGTGATAGTATAAGCACTGCACATCTGAGGTACACACTGGCTTGGGTGATGTCTGAGATATTTTGGTTCAAAACTCAAGGGTAGGCATTTAAAATATATTTTAAACTATACAGTTAAAACCCAATGCTAGTTAAGTTGTGGTAAAAGTTCATACAGTGTTATAAGAAAATGATATGAAAAATACATTGAAAGAAACAGATTAGTGAACATAACATGCCCCCTGCCAATAATAAATTTGTCCTCGGTTATAAGTCAAAAGGAATAAGGACGCTTAAGGGTATTCAGTGTATCATTTTCTAGTGTAAATGGTCCAGGTAATTGAGGTACCTGGACCCAAGAATACAGTATGTAGTTATTTAAAGTAATTACAGAGACTAGTCATTTGAACTGTACTTGGTATCTAATTTCTAGTAAAAGAAAGAACACGAAATGTTATATTCAATAACGACATGTGGTCCAGGCACTCAATGCCATTGCTTTTTGTGGCTTATGCTTTTGAACGTCAGGAGTCTCTGAAAAGCCTTTCTCTCCATGCTCCCATTTACCTCTCAGAACAGCACTAAGAGGTTGGTATCACAGTTCTCAGTTTTAGGGGAGGCAACTGAGTCTCAGAGAGAAGGAATGCCCTTACACAGTCTTCACACCACATATAAATCAAGGAACCCGTATCTCTAAACTCCAAGTTTAGTACTCTCCCTTGCTTCCATGATCTACCCAGCAAAGGCAGCCAGGAAGAATGGCTCATACTGTGGATAGATGGCAAGATGCCTGTGCCATCTCTCCGCTGCTTAGGTAGGCCATTTCCTAAGAAAACCCGGAAATGGCTTTGCTGTAAACTACCTAAGCCAGCTGGTGAGGCTGGACAGAGTACTCTTGTCCCAGCCAGAATCAGAAAGTATGGTGGGAGCTTATTGATATGAGAAGGGAGGTGCAGTCCTGCAATGGGGCTTAGGAGACAAAGTGAACTGTGCCGCCCCATTGATCTGACACGGCAAACATGCACATCTAAGTATGTGAACCTCATCTACTGTGGTGGCTTAGGTAGTTTCCTCCCTTGGCTTATTATGAATCCAATGGACATGAGAATGCAAATATTGCTTCAAGATTCTGATTTCAGATAGGCATGGTGGCACATATATGTAATGCTAGCACTTGTGAGACAGAAGAGGACCAGGAGTTCAAGACCAGCCTGCTCTGTATGATGAGTTCTTGACTAGCCCAGGATTCATGAAAGCTTGTCTCAAAAAAAAAAAAAAAAAGTAATTCTCTGATTTCAATTATTTTGGGTAAATATCCGAAGTCAGATGGCTAGATCAATAGTAGTTCTTATTTTAATATCTTAAGCATATTTTGTAGTTTTCCATACTAGTTGTACTATTTTACATTCCCATAAATAGTACTCTAGGGCTTCAGTTTCTGTGTATAGACCATAGAATATTCGCAGTCTTTAGAAAAAGGAAAGCCTATCACTGTTGGAAACATGGACCATCTGAAGGATGCTACAGTAAGTGAAGTAAGCCTAGAACAGAAGGATAAAGCTGCAACACTGACATTGATACATCAAGTCTAAACTAGGCAAAGTCCTAGAAATGGAGCAAAATGGTCCAGGAGGCTGAGAGCAGTGGAGAGAAGGGGCTGTTACTCAGTGGGAATAAAGATTCAGTAGAGCAGCATGAAAAAGTTCAAGAGATCTTCTGTGCAGCCTCATGCCTGGAGTTAATAGTACTCTTTGGTGAACTTAAAATTGCTGAAAGGGGGCTATCAAAGTGGCTCAGCAGGTAAACACACTTGCTGCCAACCTTGAGGACCCAAGTTCAACCCTGAGAAACCACACTGTGAAGAGAAAAACACAAGATTCAGGCAGCTTGTCCTCTGACCTCCATACTTGGGATCCATAGCAGACATGCACTTAAATAAATGTAAATGGTTTTGATTTACTGAAAGATTGGATCTCCTGTTAACTCTTCTTAACACACACACACACACACACACACACACACACACGAAAAGAAAAGACAACAAAACAAAATGGTATAGCTCACCCTGGGCTCCTGCTATGGTGACCTTGGTCTAGTCACTCAACTTCTCTATCTCCATTTCTTCATTTGCAAAATAAGGAGAACAATATTGCTTGCCACATAGAATTGTCAGGAAGCCTAAAGTTTTCCCAATATTAAAAAGCATAGAACACTTTGTCTTCATTTTACATTCACTTATGATTTTTACCCTCAGGTCAATCCTGAGAAGAAGGAATCATTATCCCCATTTTATAAGTAGGAAAACTGAGGCACTGGGAGATTAAGTTTCTTCACAGCACATATGAGTGAGGAAATGGCACTGATTACACCAACACAAGATGAATGAGAAAATGCTGCTGTGTCCCTCTAAGACTGGGGAGGGCAAATCAGCCTTTTCAGCATATACATGGGGCGGGGGTCCAAGACACAGTGTTATGAAGGCAGATGCATTCCAAGAACAAAAAGACCAGAGTCTCATTAGGGCAGTGGTGATGAAAGCCTTTAATTCCAGCACTTGGGAGGCAGAGGCAGACAGTACATAAAAAACACAATACATAAAAAGAAACAAGCAAAAGAGAATAAAATCAAATTACAATCTGATATACATCTCTTTAGATTTCGCATGTTTTACCCAATGGAAGTCTACATCAAATGCTGTTGATGGCATTATGAAGAATATGTCAGAAACATTATCAAAATGGTTGCATGGTATTTTATTATTTAAAAGTTTAAGGATTGGGTGTGGTGTTGCATACCTTTAATCTTAACACTCAGGAGGAGCAGGAAGTAGGTAGATCTCTGTGAGTTTAAGGCCAGTCTGGCTTACATAGCAAGCTTCAGGCCAGTCAAGAGAACCTGTCCTTTAAAAAAAAAAAAGTTATATATTGTACATATAGTGACCTATATAAAACAAAACAAGAAAGTAGGAATGTGGGGAAGGGAGTTGGAGGGAAGAGGAGGTGACTGAGTTAGAAGGAACTATGAGAGGGTGGGAGGTACAAGTAATCACAATGTATTACATACATGGATAAAATTATCAAAGAACAAATTTAGCAAAAGAAAAATATATGATGTATTTTTAAATATTATAAAGTACTAAAAAAAATTAAGGTCCATCGAGGCCAGCCTGGACTACCAAGTGAGTCCCAGGAAAGGTGCAAAGCTACACAGAGAAACCCTGTCTCGAAAAAAAAAAAAAAAAAAAAAAAATTAAGGTCCAGATTGAAGAAATTATGGATAAATTATTACAACGCCTTAAAATAATCTGTAAGTGGGAACATATATATAAATGAGGATTAAAGGAGGAACAAGCCATATGTTATTGAATGATGCAGGGATATTATGTGGAGGTGTGTGACATGATTCTCTTACTTGTGCGCATGTTGGTAAATTTCCACTTAAAGCATTTAAAAATAAAAGTGAGGTCCAAAAAAGATGCAAGAAGAGAATTCAGAGACAGAGATGAAATAAGAAATGTTTAAAGTTAGCTTTAATTCACCCAAAGAAAGAACAATGTTTCATTTAAAGCCATTCAGGCTCTGCTTCAAACAAATTCAAGTCCCTTGAGCTACTAAATTGAAATGGAATCATCTGCCTTTATCATTTCCGGTCCTGTCAGAATGGATTTGCATTTTAAGTGTATGCTCAATGTCATATCTAAATTAGAACTAATTGAAACATTCGAGAATGTGGATGTGCACTCTGGCCTTGTGGAGGACGGCATTGGTTGGCCCATCTGGAGCTGCACAAAGGGTGGAGGGTCTGGGAAACAGAGGGCACAGCCCCACCCTGTCTGTAGTTAATATGAACCTTGGGCAGGTCATTTCATCCCTCTGCCTCTAGGCTTCCTAATCTCCAAGAGAAATAGATTTAAACCAAATGAACTCTACAACTTCTCCCTGCTCAAAAATAACTAGACTCGACTTTGGAAACCCTTTTCGTCACTCTGCTCTGCAATATGCAAATCAGCTGAATTTAGTAATTGGACAGAGCTGATGGGAACAATTTAGTAAACTTTGATAACGTTGCACAAAGTAATTGTTCAATTATTTCCAACAGTTCAGTTTGGAAAGTACAGCAGGAGGTGGGGGCATAGAAATTACCTTCACATATTAATCTTCTCACCCAGCAGAAACCAAGGGTGAATGTAGAGTGCACAGGGGGGCCTTTTGTTTTAATTCTGATTAACTGTTCTTTCATCTGAACATTTTTACACCATGCTTTGGTCTTCCTCCTATGGATGTTGACTGAGTTCTCTTATCAGGATTTTAATTAACACCAGGTAGAGAAGGGGAAGCCAGGATGACATGCTATTACTTCTGTTTGATTTAAAGTCAACGCTAGGGACTTTTCTTCGATGAGCTGTAGAAATTGTCTTATCTAGTGCATTCCAAGGATGGCTGTTTCATGTAAATGTCATTTCTGCTGTCCAAAATGTTACAACATGAGCCAGCACAATACAGCTACTGTCTTGTTCTAAGAGACACGAGGGAGCCAGCAAGCTTTTGATCAAAGGCACAATTCAAACATCAAAGTACTACCTCTTCTGTTAAACTCGAATCAAGAGTGAGTAAAGGAATCGAGGCCTGGCTTTAGCAGTAGCCCAGGCTGCTGTCCTGGAAAGTGGCAGCATTTTCAAGGCTTAGTCCATCACAGGAAACCAGCAGAAAAGGGCAGTGTGGTTGACTGGTGATGCAATCACACGTGCTACATCCTGTAGTCAGCTTGTTTATATTCAGTCTGCAGACATCACCTGCCTGTGCAGACTTCTTTAGGATTAAAAGACTGATGTTTACACACCACACACACTTATGCACTGCAGTATGTTTCTACAGTAGAATATTTCACAACAATTAAAAAAAAAATGACCTCTTGGCCTGGGGACGTAGCTCAGCAGTGAAGCACTTGCCTGGTGTGCACAAGGCCTGAGTTTGAGTCTCAGTACTGCAAAAGCAAGCAAATAAACAGTGAAGCAGATGGATCTCAAAAACATTCTGTTGAAGCAAAGAAGAAGCCAGATGCTAAAATAGTATTGTATCATTTCACATCTATAAAGTCCTAGATCCTAAGGCAAGAGCAACCTGGGCAGTGGATGACATCAACAGGATAGGGCACCGATGAACACGTCTTTAACTTGATGAGAGTGGAGGTCACACAAGTGTGCACAGACAGAAAAAGTCATCAAAGGAGATACTATAAAATTATGTCTCACTTGAAAAGATAGCATCAATTATCCTAATTATCAAATATGTTAAATTGTTGCACAAATGAAAGGAAGACAGATTCTGGAATACACTGTCATGATGGGTATACAGAGGAAGTAACCAGGGGTTGGTGGCTATCAACATTGTTTATGCCTCACCATTATCATTATCTTTTTAGTATGGTTACATCTGATCCAGAGTCTGAGGTCCAAAGTTCATCACATAAAGACAAAACAAGAAACAGAAAATTCTGTAAAACGTCCCTCCTTCCAATTACTCATAAATAACTGTTTTTCTCATTGAATATATACAGTCTTATTCAGTAAAAGATACATGGTTGAGTTAGTCATGGATAGTATGCAATAAAGAGCACTCTAAGAAGTATACTTTGGGGACTAGAAGTGGCTCAGCAGCTAACAGGGTGGATTGCTCTTGCAGAGGACCTGGGTTCAGTTCCCAGAAACCACCTGCCACCTCACAATTGCATTTAACTCCAGTCCCAGTGCACCCGAGGTCCTCCTATGGCCTCCTGGGGCTTCTGTACACGTGTGGTATACATACATAGACTCAGACATAAATACATAAAATAAAATAAATTTTAAAGAAGTACACCTCAAAGGGTCATTGCAATGGCCCAGCTGGTAAAGGTGCTTGCTGCCAACCCTGACCACAGAAGTTCAATTCCCGTGTCCCACATAATGGGAAAAGAAAGCCCACTCCTCTGAGTTGTCTGCTGACCTACAAACACACATGCATGCACACATAATAAATAGACAAAATCAATAAATAAATGTAATAAAATAAAATAAGAACAAAAGAAGGACACCATGTACTTGCTGGAATTGCAGCCAGGGGCTCAGCTTAGAAGAGGCTCTTGGGTACCAAGATCCAGCAATGCCACCATCTCTCTCATGCCTGGTACTCACTGGGAACACCAATGTAACCCATTTGAACTATTCTCTCTCTTCTCTCTCCCTCCACCCATCTCTGTCTTTGTTACTGAATCTATGCCTTTTAACTGAGCGTAAGATGCACCTTCACTGTCCTGCATTGCCAGGCCTCCACTCCTAGCACTAAAATATTGGTAAAGTCTATTCTGGATTAGGGATTTTGCCAGTCCCCAAAACATCCCATCCACGCTGTGTGCTATTTTACTTCAAAGAATCAATATCGCCAAACATTTGGTAAATCCAATATGTTTCATCTCATACTTTGGGTTGTCTTTCTCGGTGAAAAATTTTGGAAGATTTAGAGAATCCTAGATACTATTTCCCAACAGATGCCCAGACAAGCAAGAAGACAGTGACAATCGCATCTTAGAGCCTAGCATTCACAACGGACAGCTGCCCATCCCTGTACCCGGGCCCCCCCACCAGCCCCCCCACCCCCCCCCACCCCCCGCCACCCCACCCAGCCAGGGTTCTTCTGCATAACAGAGCCCATAGCAAATCAGGGGGAAAGTGAGTTATAACCAAGGAATAACCAAGGAAGACTAACCAGCAGGAGCTACCTCTGTGACTAGGAACCAAGTGTGGGCAGAGGCTGTTGTGGAGGTGCTCACACCCTGTAACACTGGTGGGCTCCGGCTCTTCTCACACTACATTCTACATCCTATTAAGCCAGTTGCAGAACCACTGAGGAGGCCTGGACAGGTGTTAAATTACCTTTTGTCACTGAGCAGGTGTGTGAGATGTGCTGCAAAAGCACATGCCATGTCTCCCAAAACAGGAGGCTCTGCCAGGGATTTACTCTGAGCACAGGGATCAGGAGACTACATCACTTTTGACTTAGAAATGGCCAGGATCAGGACCTGGCTTTCTAAGCACGACAAGATGATAAAAATATTCTCTGGCAACATATCCATGTAAGATACAAGAGGCTGAAGCGAGCTCTGGGGCTAGAAGAATGAATGCCATCCACTCCCACATCAAAAAGCTACTTCTCACACAACAGTGTGCCCAGGCTGACTTTAGTGGTTGTGGGGCAGTCAAAAAAGCAACAATGATTTAAAAAGTAATCTGGAATCAGTCACATCTGCCCTCTGGGTGTTTTAGTCCTGGGGGTAAGAAAAAAGCACACAAACAAACAAAAAAAAATGAAGTTTGAGGGTGTTGAATTATTTTCTGTAAACCTACACCAGGTGTCTGTCATAGACCAGCTACTGTGTTTACCCTGGAAAAGCAGAACAAGACTGATACAGTAACTGTTTTCCGGGAGCCACATCCTAAAAGAGCTGGACAATTAAACATAATCGTAATGCTGAGTAGCAAGGGCAATCTCTGGGCAAGAGAGCCTGAGGAAACACAGACAACTGAGCCATAATCTGTCTGGTACATTGATGTAAGAAAAAAAATGTAGGCGTGACAGGGCAGCCAGCCAGCCTGGCACACTACACTTCTAAATAAGAAACATGTCACACCATGTCCCCAGAAAACTGAGTTCTGAAGAAGCATGAGTAGCCAGTAGCTGGCCTGTGGATGAGTCTGCACTCTCCATCTCCATTAGTGTGCTTCCTCCTGTAGAGACCTTACCCTGGCGGTGGGAGCTCTCACTACCCAATCCAGGGTAAGGTGCTAACCAATCACAGTTGACAGGCTTCCACTAAAGTGGTTGCTCATGTGCAATAAAGCAGATGCTGTTCTCTGAAGCCAGCCCCGGAGTAGTTTATTTCCATTCCTTTTACAGGCCCAAGAGCATTGCTGATTTTTCTTGTAGGGGACACCCCAGTAATGACACACTGAGCTCTTTTGGGTGGGGTAAGAAGGACTCAGCCAAAGAGACAAGGTGAGGAAAGGCATTCTGGGTTTGGTGGCTGCATGACAGACAACAGACAACTCAATGCCATAAAGTACAGTATGGGAAAGGCCAGGTGGGAGTCCAGCCAGGATCATGAAGGATCGGTCCAGTACCCGTTAGAGCCTAAACTCTGCCCATTGGCTAAGAGGGCATAGGAAGTGTTACCTGGGACATGAGAGGGTTTTATAGAGCCATAAAGCAGTAGGCAGGACCACTGAGAGCAACTTTGGGGGAATAAGTTTTGTGGAACGCTGGTACAGATATACCTAAAGCTGGTTCCTAGACACCTCAAGAAGTGTTCAGCTGTTCTCCTGTATCTTAGTCCACTTAGCCTGCTATGACAAAATATCAAGGGCTGCTTGGCCTATAAACAGCACATTTCTCATAATTCCAGAGACTGAGAACCCCAAGATAAAGTTCCAGGAAATTCAGCATTGGGAGGATCATCGTCGATAATCTCATATGATGCAATCTCATATGACAGAAAGGAAGTATCAGTTCCCCAGGCCTCCTTTCTAAAGGTACTAATCCTAGGTGTAAGGGCTCCTCCTTTGACACCTGTTCTCTCCATACCATGGTCTTGGGGGTTAGGGTTCCACCCTAGGAATAGAGGAATCATAAACATTCAGACCATTAGATCTTGCATTCTAGAAAGGCCTTTGCCCATCAGGGCCCTTCTTCATCCTCTTCCTTCTCCTCTCCTGTAGCAGGAATCTTAAAAGTTCTTATTAATAAAATCAAACCTGAGGCGAGTTATTGGGGTCCATGCTGGTAGATCAGAGAGACAGAACAAGCCACAGCTATCTCACCTTGCCGGATCCTCAGCTGGTCTTGTCTCCTCAGACTGGAGGCCTCTGAGTCCTCATCCGGAATGAATCTCAGCTGAACTGAACCAGCCAAATGCTTCTAGTTTCTTGTCCTCACTCCTTATATATCTTTCTGCTTTCTACCACCACTCCCTAGGATTAAAGGCTGGCTTTCTGGGATTAAAGGGTGTGTCACCATGCTTGGCTATTTCCAATGTGGCCTTGAACTCACAGAGATCCAGAGGGATTTCTATCTCTGGAATGCTAGGATTAAAGGTGTGAGTGCCACCATTTTCTAGCCTTTGTATCTAGTGGCTGTCTGTTCTCTGACCCCAGATAAATTTATTAGAGTACACAATATTTTGGGGAACACAATACCACCACACTCTCCCTCCCCCTTCTCCTCCTCTTCCTTCTGATATCCCCCAACCTCTCTTCCTCCCTCTCTCCCCATCTTGATCTCCCTCTGAAGTTACTTATAAATCACAGTAGGGAAGAAATAAACTGCCTCTCTGTTGCAAATTCCACGAACCTAAATTAATGACAATAAATGTCATTTCAATATCCAGGAGCAGAGGAGACTCCAGTTCTTTTCAGGATCCCATCTGCCTGAGATCAGGTATACATTTGAAAAGCAACGAATGCCCTACTTGGTTCTTCGACAGTTACACTAACGGCTACACACCTACTATGTGATAGGTTCTAGAAAGAAGCGAATACTCTCTGCATTGTATAAACTGACTTTAAGTATGTGTGAGTCCACATTTCATATCCTTTTGGTAATACAACATAGTCCTCATTGAGAAGGACTTGTTCCAATGCTTTCTTTCTAATGTCTGCTCTGAGCATTCACTTATTTAATAAATACATACTGAATCTCTCCTTCATGCAAGTTTCTAGTAAGAACTTCCATTTTGGTGGAAGAGAAGGGGTGGAGGAGTTTAAGATGGGGCTTCTCTGTATAGAGAACTGGAACTCACTCTGTAGACTAGGCTAGCCTCAAACTCAGAGATCTGCCTGTCTCCGTGTCCCAAGTGCTGGGATGAAAGGCGTGTGCCACCACCATCCAACTCAAGTACTTCCTTTAATGTATATCAGCCTTGAGTATCTCTCTCTCTCTCTCTCTCTCTCTCTCTCTCTCTCACACACACACACACACACACACACACACACACACATACACACACACCAAAAAAAACTATAAATTTCCAGTGTTCTCAAAGTGCTGTGATAATCACTGCTCCACAGGGAAACGGAACCAACCTAATACATAGTAACACACATATAAACACAAATGTGTGACTATGCATACATATGAGAAGACATTCATTAGGTTACATATTTAAATATGTTCTTATGTGGTATATTATTCTACATATATACTAGGAAGAGATTTGCCATAAGGAATTGGCTCAAATGATTATGGAAGCCAAGAAGACTAAGATCTGCAGCTGGCAATCTGGAAAGCCAACTGGATAGTATCAAATCCAAGCTCAAAACCATGAGAAGAATGATATTCCAGCTCCAAGACCCACAGGAGTGAATTCTCCCTTTCTCTGGCTTTTCATTTCACTCAGGCTTTTGTTGAATTGGATAAGGTCCACTCACTAGGCCAGGCAAACTGCTCTACAGTGTACTAGTTGAAATGTTAATACCAAGAAATACCCTCACAAACACACTCAGAATAATGTTTAACCAAATATCTTGGTAGCCTTTAACAAACCAACTTAACCCATAAAATTAACCAGTACAAATCAGACTTGAAGAGTGCCATGAAGTCATTAGGTATGGATCCTGCCTATGTCCTCATATTGAGTCAAAGATAGAATTGAGAAGCCTACTCAGGCCTACTGACTCCCAGCCCAGTGCCCTTTCTTAGCCCTCACATAGGTCCTACAAGTTAGCTCATGGTGTCTCCATCCCTCAGAACCATGTTTCTCTTCTGCTGGCCTCAGATGTCCTGTCGTCTCCAGACCTCCCTACCAGGCCTTCCCTAATCTGTCTCTCAATTTGACTCTAGAATAGGTCTCATATCCTCTGTTAAAAGCCTGGGAGCTATTTCCATCAAGGATGCACAGCACTCAGACCACGTGGGCAGCCTGGCCAACAATCACATTTGAGGGGAGCAAATAAGTCTCAGGTCTATGAGAGAATGATGAGAGGCAGAGCATCCACACGGAATCACTCCTAAGACATTTCATTATCTGGAACTTTGTCGTGGGAACTCTCAGATAAACTTGGCTTCCCCATCTGACCATTTAAAATACAGGCTAGGCTATCAGAAGCAGCCTTTGTGCAATGCAGAACCCTGCCCACAAGATGAATGGAAGCTCTCTTAAAATAAGAACTAATCTTTGGAACCAAATTGAGGGTGAGAGTTAATAGATAAGAAAGGACAGCGAGTTAGGTCAATGCAAGGCAGGCAAAGTAATGGAAAAGGAACATGATGCTTATTCCTTGCAGAGGTGGCCGGAACAAGAGCCTCATGGAAGCAGCAATGGGCCCTCACTAGTCAACAAATTAGCTTCCTTAGTCATCCGTACCCTAGCTCCAGAACTCCGATTAGATTGCCTGATCTAACTTTGTGAATAAGTCTCGAGTATTTTCCTACAACAGTAAAAATGAATCAAGACATAAATTGGTACTAAGAGATGGAGTGTTGTTCTAACAAATGCCTGGGGATGCAGAGATGGGCCTTAGACTAGGCAGAAGCTGCAAGAGTCTGTAAGGACAGGCAAGAAAAGGCCAACATTGCCATATTTGGGGTTTGGATTGATTCCGATGAGGACTCAGAAAAAGAAGAGGGTGAGAACAGACCCCAGATCTCCCTAGGGTTATTTAAGTGGCCGTGATGAAAACAATTGGCAACAATATGGAGAGTGAGGACAATTCTGACGAGGTCTCAAATGGACGTGAGGAGTACCTCCCTGGAAACAAGAGGAAAGGCTGTCCTTGCTGCAAGCTGGCAACAAATATGGCTGACTGTGCACATGTCACATGTCTCAGGGTTTTCTGGGCTTAAGAACGATGATCTAGGCTGTTTTCAGGAAGAAAACCATAGGAAAGTTCTGAGGGTGTTACGTGGCTTTTCTTGATAGTTTGCAGTAAAAATGCCAGAAGAGAAAAATAAATTAAAGATGGAATTTATAATTAAAAAGGAATCTGAATTGAAAGACTTGGAAAATTCTCAGCCTAGCCAGAGTATAGGATGACTTTTACTAAGAAACAAAAAACAAGAACAGATGTCTACTCACCCCAGAGAGGGTACCAGCCACCAACCAAGGAGCAACAAGCAGCTGCAGCTGCTTGAATCAAACTGCAGTATAGCTTGATGAATCTATGAGAATTTTGATGGCCAACTACATGGATTGAGAAGTACCTTCTGTGTGTGTCTGTGAAGGTGTTTCCAGAGATGGCTAATGTTAAAAACAGCAAGTGAGGGGAAAACCCCACCATAAATGTGGACAGCATCATCCAAAAGCCTGAGGATCCCAGTTCACAAAGTGGAAGATGGAAAAAGAGCACTCTCAGATCATCAGGTCATCCTATCTGTTTCCTGACTATTGAGGAGAGCGCCTTAATAAGCCACACCCTTCTGCCTCAAAGTCCTGCCTTGTCACAGCCCAGGAAGATGGAGCTGGCCTAACAGGAATCCAAATCTCCAAAACTATGAACCATAATAAATTCTTCCTCCATTTAAGTTGTTTCCCTAGTATTTGTCACAATGGCAAAAAATCTGGCATGGGCCATTTTTTACAATGGACCTCTGTAGGCCAATTTCAAACCCAGTATACCCCGAGGGCAGAATGTGGAGTCCAAGATCATTCTCAAGCCTTCTTGGGTAAGGCAAGAGATGGGAGACTTACTTTAGAACACAGCAATATTCACTGTTTAACACCTAGAAAAGGAAACATATAGCTATCCATTATTGAACATCACAGTATTGTTAACAATGGTTTAACCTCCAGAAAAATGTAAGAGACACTATAACAGAGATTCTTCTTTTCCCCTCACTGGAGAAGCATTGGATATGTAAGTTCTGAAGCTGCAGGGAGCCCTGAAGACAGAGAAAGAACTCACAGGAAAAGAGAGTAAGGACAGAGATAAGAAGTAGACAGAGGTAGGCAAACCCTGTGGCAGGTAGGGACCCGTTTGCCATCCCTGGTTTCCATGGACTTGCCCTACTTTCTGGCTTCTTATGGTCTGATTTCTCATCTTGTCCTTTAAATTCAGTGTGCTGTCCTGCTAACCTTCCAATAAATCCTTTTTTTTTTCTTAAACCATTTCAGGTCTGCTGTCTGATGTGTTACAAAGTCCCCTGACGAATGCAGCCAGGGACTGACTTGAGCTCCAGCATAGCCCACTCAGGTACTGTGATTACCCATGTTTCCCAAAACGGAAATATTTTGTTACCTTATGATTTGAGCAAGATTAATCTCTAAAGACTGGAATATAAATATGAAACCAAGGTTCACTGTACACTTAACAAGCCACCTTTATTTACAAGCCTAAAATTACAGATAATTAACTCTGCCCCCCAGAAATCCAGTATACATTACCAGGCTCACCCTCCTCCTTTAAAGTGTCCCAGCTGGCGGCAGTAAATCTGTGAAGGTTGACAAACATCGAATATTCTTCACTTATATTTATTGTCCATTCAAGAACTGACATTTCCTATTGGACGTTTAATCACAGGTTGCTTTGTTTAGCATTTTTCCTGTTGAGGGGAGCACATGAGAAATTGATTCCCTGAGAGCATAAGGAAGAAGACGCAGCACAAATTCACCTACAAGCGTTCGAACTTCTCATCTCCTTTCACCTGTACGGTTTGGACACTTCATTCCCTAAAGTGAAAGGTAAGGACTTTAAGACAGAAAACCAATTGGATTGCTAGAATCCAATCAACAACCATGTCCCAGGGCAAAGGGCCAGTCTAAAGTAGCCCAGCACCCACCCCTCAGCACTTCCCAAACACTACAGCCCACCCAGGTCAGAGACAAGGAGGCTGGCTCTTTGTTGCCAACAAGCAAGAGGCTGACAGGTGAAAAAGTTTCTCTGGGACTGAGGAAATTAAATTGAACTCAACTTGGAGGTTATTTATCTTCCCTGTGACCCGCTGTGGTCTCCAGTGGTGGCACCACAAGCAGCAATACTCGAAACTCCCTTCCACGAGTCAATTACTGGGCACCAGCATTTGGTAACAGTTCCAATGTGTTAGGTTTAAACCGACTCAAACATATTGAACAGAAAAGAAAAAGAAGAGGAAGCCAGGCACCTTTGGGGATGTTGTTTGAAGCTACAGAAAGGCAGGGTTGAAGCCTGCAGAGGATTTGTAAAGAAGCTGTAAGATCTTTTGTTCCTTTGAAAGGAACTGGCAGAGAGATGCAGGAAGGGAGGCCGGAGACACCCAGCTGCAGCGCTGAGTGGTAGGGAAGGAGAGGGGGACCTGTGAAGTCTGCAGACATAAGCGTTTCCTACAATTGGGTAGACGGTAACTATTGCCATCGCTGATGTCTTGGGTAAGTGTTTGGGTAAAAGTCCCACCTCTTACCCCCTCCACTTGTAATAGAAAATGTCACTTTTACTCTACAAACCTCTGTCCCTAGACCTGTAAAATGCTAGCGAATTCCACATTCTTGGTTCTGCAAGGATGCAAATAATATCAGCCACACAGAGGCTAGTTACGTTTGTAATACATTCCCACTAAGAAACGGTATCTATGGAACAGAAATCCTGGCAGAGCCCAGTGGCAAAATTCAGGGGAGAAAGTCAAGACTAGAAAAGATGAAGCCAGTCCCCCCACTCCACCCCTCCAAAAATGCTTCTATCAGAGTTAGTTTAAGTGATCAAAGGAAGATGGCATTATACTGCATTCTGAGTCTCACAGATTCATGGGCTTGCCTTTGACAAGCAGGGCAGTAGTTTGCTTTACCTATGAGTAATTTTCCTTATTATGCTAGGAGATTTTGGGAACCACAGTTAGTTTGAGTTACCCAGGCAGTTATACCTAAGGATTGCTTTCTGTGTCCTGACCAGCCCCATTGCCTACTAGTGGTATATTGCTGAATTGTAGTGTAGTAAGAATCAGGATCACAGGCTCACAATATCATCTACAATAGTGCATGCTGATATTATCTGCATATTACAGTCTTTGGGGTCTCACAAAAAATATTGAGGTCCACCTTCAGAGATGACAATTTATTGGTCTGAGTGCATCCCTGATATTGAAATTAAAAATAGGCCAAGTGTGGTGATGCAAGCCTTTAATCCCAGCACTCGAGAGACAGAGCAGGTAGATTTCTATGAATTCGAGGTCAGCCTAGTCTACATAGTGAGTTCCAGGATAGCCAGGGCTACTCTGTGAGAGCCTGTCTCAGAAAACAAATAAACATAGTGATTCTACCATACAGTTAAGTTCTAAGTTCAGTACCCTCGTAAGGTGTGGCAGTATGGCAAAACATATCTATAATGCTAGCATTTGGTAAGTGGATGCAGGAAGATCGGGAACTCAAGGATAACCTCAGCTACATGGGAGGATCAAGGTTAACCTGAGCCAAATGAAACACTGATAAAAACAAAAAGGGCATGGGGAACACTCTAAAGCAGAAGTCAACACATTTTCTCTGTAAAAGGGCTGATAGTGGATATTGGGAGCTTTGCTAGAAATATAGCATTTGTCACACCTGCTTAACACTCTGAGGGCAGCCATGGATGATATATAAACAAGTGGGTTCTGTTTCTATAAAGCCTTACTGACAGAACAAGCGGCAGGTCAAGGGCCATGGTTTGTCGACCCCCGTGAGAGTGCTTCATTACCTAAAGTGTGTCTGAGCCTGTTAGAAACGCAAACGCTCAGGCTCCAATAAGATCCCCAAGTAGTGTGTACACTTTAAAGTTTGCAAGTCACAGCCCTAGATGCGCGTTGTGAATGCAGCCAGCATCCTAGCACCCAAGTGCGGGGTTCCGTCACTGTCAGCATCTCCCATGCTTGTCACTTCCATCAGCCAAGCTGTCTCCACGTTTCCATAGCATCTCCACCTTGGTGACTCAGATAACCTATGCAGCTGTCTGCATTTGACAATGGTGTTTCCAAAGGGTCAGTGGAGCCACATGCTACAATCTCTGTTTTTCATGATAATAAAGAAGGAAGACATGGCTATGGAGATGTGTCAGGGGATATACCTCTCTGCTTTCAGGAACTACTCAGCGAACTTGTCAAATGTCACTTAAGTCCCCCAAATGCCCTATGCAACTTAAAGCCTTCGTGTTTGCCATATTCCCAAAGAAAGTCTGAGGAGTCACCTGCCATCAGAAAATGAATCTGACCTTGAAAAAATATGACAGCCATCGAAATTTCAGCCCCCCTGTCCATCCAGAGTTGCTGGGTTTTTCTTTCACTCTGGGCCCACACTAGGTTACATACTTCTTTATGCTTAACTTTGGCACAGTGTGTCTCCATACTTACAGGTCGAGCTTATTTATGTCTGGCTCCTTTAATGTTCCCTTCTGCATCTGCATGTCTAGCTCCGGGCTTTGGTACAATAAATATGTATGTAATGGGATAGACACCATGCTAGAGTTGAAGTTAGAGGTCAGACAAGGGCCATGTGGCTCTGCGAAGGAAAGAAAGTGAGAGACCTTCTGCAAGAAGACACACAGCCTGCAGCAGAAAGCACGCAACGCCAGACTAGTGGCTGTGCCTCTTGCCGAACAGTCATCTCAAGGGTACAGCTAATGTGCTCTGTAGAACGAGTGATTTACAGAGTTGCTCAAGACCCCAATTCTTTAAATGTTGTCCACGAACTTGTGTTTCAAACTTTTAGCAATGAGTTATGAGACACCACCCTGAAAATTCAATTACCTTAGCGAGACATTTGGCATAAATCAAAGCTATCTGGAGTTGGAAGAGGCAGTAGAGATCATCCAGAGTGGAAGTGACTTGCCCAAGGTCACACTGTGGATGACAGGGTCACAATGAGTAATCTAGAACCTTGCAGTTATTGACAGGTGTTGGAAGAAAGGGTGGGAAGCTTTGCTCCTAATGACCTTCATCCCTGTCTTCAGATGTGAGTAGATGAAAGGCCCAGAAAGAACCAGAAGAGCAGAGGTAGTCTCTGAGCCCACTAGAGACTCTGAGCCCTCTGGAGAGCAGGCCTCCATGGAGGATCAGTACCGAGGGATAATTGCCACTGCCCTACTGAGAATTAAATGAGGTAATTTCTAAAGACATTAGGCTAGTAAATGCTACATCGTCCTGTGAATGCAATGGATTATTAATAATCTTTATTGTTCATTATTAAGAGTTATTATTGTTCATTATGTCTGGGATAATGATCACTAACTTGCTTCTCATTTTTAACATATTTTGTTTACTTAATAAAATATATTTAAAAATCTGAACACCATGGAGGACATAAAAGAAAAGTAAAGTCTCTCAGCCTCCCAAGTCCCCATGCTTCTTCCCCCAAAGGCAGCCTCTGCTAACACAACAGTTACTTACAGACCTAGCCAGATATTTTTCTGCATAAAACAGCCTTTCCCATTGTTCCACACGCTGCCTTTCCCCATTATGTAACAGTGTGGACAGGCTACACAGCAGTTAATATTGACCTACCACATTCTTCTTAAGGAGGAAAGGTGTCCCGTCAATGGACAAACCAGAAAATTTTCAGCCAGATTCCTATTTGATGGTCACCTGTGGTCTTATTGAGTTTTTTTGCTGTGTTTTGTTTTGTTTCCCATTCCAACAGAGTTACCATGAGGATATGCTATATGCATTTAAGAGCATATATTCTTAGATGCAGAATCACTGACTCAGACACTGTGTGCATTTAAAGCATTGAAAGATATGGTTAAATTGCTATCAAAAGAGGAGGTTATGTTAGCAGCCTTCCCTCTGCCATACCCTTCTCCTACTAAATGTACATGGGAGTGTCTCTTTCTTCCAAGCTCTGAAGAACCCTGGAAAACAGAAAATGTTTTTAATATTCATAGATCTGAAAGGCAGGAAAAAATGAAATCTTACAGTTTTGCTTCATCTCCTTTTTCTCCCTTTTATTATAACTACTAGCAAGATTCTTTCATGTGTTGATTGGCAATTTACTATGCTAGGTTGTAGTTCAGAAGGTGAGTGTGTGCGCATGTGTATGTGTAAAAGAGAGAGGGAGGGGAAGGGAATGAAGTTTGATTTAAAAGTTCTTATTAACTACTTGATTGTAGTTGTGGTTGTTAGGTTTCTATTGTTGTGATAAAACGTCATGGTCAAAGCCATTTATAGAAGGAAGAGTTTATTTGGGCTTATGGTTCCAGAAGGTTACAGTCTATGATGGTTGACTGAAGTCATGGCAGCTGGGGCAGGAAGCTGAGGACTCATAATCTTGGACCACAAACACCAAGGAGAGACAGCAACCTTGGTATGGTTTGTGGCTTTAAAACCACAAAGCCCACCCCTAGTGACAACTTCTTCCAGCATGGGCACATCTCCTAAGCCTCTCCAAACAGAGCCACCAACTGGTGACCAAGTATTGAAATGCTAGAGCTTGCGGGGGCAGTTCTCACTCAAACCACCACTGTAGTCTTTGCTGTCCATGTTTTATGTTCTTGTTACCCTATCACTTTTCTAAAACTCTCTTATAAATTAAGGAAGGCCACCTTCCGCAAATTGGTAAATATATATATATTTCCCTGGGCTATTGTTAATTTTTTTCTTTATCATATTTTTGGCCATGGGTTTTTAACACCTAAAATAACTTTCTAACACTTCTGCTCAAGATACAACTGTGACAGCTTTAAAAAACTGAAGCCAGATTATGTTGCTCTCTTGCACAAAACACCCCTTTGGATTTCCATTATTCACAGATTACATTTCATAATTTCTCCATGACCCAGAAGACCCTTCTAAGTCTAGAAGGTACCTACTACTCTAGCTTCATGTCATTCACAGTCCTCCTGTCTGCTTGATAGTCGGCAAAGTACAGTGTTGCATTTTTAATGTTACCTGTTCAGAAAGGTTTTATGGTTCTCTCTCCGGGGAGGTATACTGTCTCAGCTCCTTCTCTGCCTCCTTATCCCTCTTCCCATAATGTCTATGTTCTTATTTGATGCTTCTCCTCTTTCATTCTTCTCCTGTAAGACATAAGCAACCCGAAGATGGTACCCTGTTTCTCATGTTCACCATTGTCACCTGGAACTCTGGCTAGTGCCACTCATCCAATACATCGATTAACATCACTTTCTATTACTGGCTGGCTTTTCATTTTTATGGGAAGTTTGGGGAGGTCCACGTTTCCCATTTCACTTTCAGGTTTAAAGTCATTTGGTGAGTGTGGCATTTATTGACACCCTCTCCATTCCGGGTGGTGTTGATGAACATCTAAGGGGTCATTGTGGTGAACAAGACAGCTGTCCTCCAAGACCCTGAGCTCCACCGAGGAGGCAGTGGGCCCATTACAAGGCATAAACATGGAATCAATGGTTTGAGAGAACAGGGAAAGCAATGGAGAACACAAGCAGAATGGTGGGGTAAGGCTGGGAAGCTCAATGGTCTCTCAGCAGGGAACACATGAGCAAGAGAGACAAATGAGAAAAGGTTTGACAAGCTGGGGAGGAACAGGTTCAAGAAAGGGGTCTGGTGGCACCCAGGCAAAGAAAAGAAACCAGGGCAGCCTCAGTGGAGGGACCAAGACCTGCAAGGCTGAAGAGGCAATGAAAGAGGTGGCAGGGCCTTTGCGCATCACATGGACAGGGCAAGACTACAAGCCAGGGAACGGTACCACTGCCTTCAGTGATTAATGAGTCACAGATGGATCCATCTAGAAGTTACTTAGATGGAAAAAGAAATGGTAACCTAGAGTGGTACCCTTTTCTACAAATGATAGGTCAGTGGTCCTGTGGATAGAATAGCTACCATTTCCTCCGCCGGGACTTGATATGTTGCTGTCAACAACCGCTAAAATGACACTGGGTATTTGGCTCCATTCTGTTCATTTGATTCCTGAAACCAAACATTCTCGTAAAAAAAAAAAAAAAAAAAAAAAAAAATTATTGTGTTTGTATAAATGTTTTGCCTGTGTGCATCCCTGTACACGACATGAGTACAGTGCCTGCAGAGGCCAAAAGGGGGCAACAGATCCTCTGGAACTAGAGTTACAGATGGCTGTGAGCCACCATTTGGGTACTAGACTCTAATTCAGGTCCTCTGCAAAAGCAACAAGTGTTCTTGACCTCTGAGCTCTTTCTCCAACCCCAGGAGACCAAACATTTTGACTGTGCAGCTTCATGATACACTTTAGAATCTGCTAGTGCCATTCTCCTTTGGCTAATTTTTAACAGTGTTGTCCAAATTGGGGGCATTAACACTTCCCAGGGTGATTTTTCAAGTCCTTTTGTCAAATTTCAAAAGTGAAATTCTCTGAGGTTTTTTTTTTTTTTCCATTTGGGGTTCATTGGTTTCATAGATTAGTTTGTGAATAAATTAATTAAAGAAAAATTGAATCTTTACAATATTGTGGCTTGCTAATAATAAAAACTGTATATATTTATTTATTCCCACAGTGGTTTTTTGCCTTTTACACACCAGCTTAACAACTATTGGTTTATTAAAAATAATTTGTATTTTTTGTATAATTTGCTTTATAAAAAGCTCATTGTAGAAATTTGGAAAACATAAAATGGAAAAGAAAGTATAGGAGTAACTAAATATCCCATACAATTGCAACAGGCAGACAGAGCCATTGTTGGTGGCTTGGGTATGGAGGACACACACAGGCACAGGGCTGAGTCATTATCTATAGAGCAGTCAGCTCTTGTGGGTGGTCTAAAAGTAAAACTTCCTATTTATCTCATGGTGGTAGGTATTCTCAGGAAGTACATGTAATGACTACACAGCTCATATCACCTAAGTGCACCATATTGTAGTCAAAGGCTCCAGTTCCCTAGCATTTCAGATTTCATGGTTGTTAATATTCTGATCCCACCCCTTGGTGCCACCCTGTGTCCTGATGTAAAAAGTCTCTTTTTAAGGAAAAACTCTGCCCTTTTCTCTCTCTTCTCTCCTTCCTCTCCCACAAGGTGTACACCCTTCAGACCTCCCCCTCTCCCCCCCCCCCCCCCCCGCCTCTTTATCTCTCTATTATAGTATACTCTCCACTTGGATGCATCTTCTGGGCTGTGTATCACTGGCCCCTGCCATGCCAGCATGGAGTGGGGTGCTCGCCACATGCATCTACCCAGCATGCTTCTCTGCACACATGGGATACCCTGGGGTCCCCCCCCCACATACTAATAAATCATAACAGTGGTGACATTTTATTCTTCTTATAAGTGAGTCTACGGTGAGCACCTGGTAAATACATTTCTGTTCTCCTTGATGTTGTGTACATATACTTTCTTTGACTTGTGCTGTAGGTCCAGTCCCTTTACTAGCTTCTACCCTGTGTGCAAAATCTGCATCTGCCAGGTAGATTGTGCCTTGTTTATTCTTTGCCTTTTCATTATATAGAGCCTATTATGTGGGGGGGAATCTCACAAAAGATCGGGATGAATCCAGCTTAGTCTGCCTTCTAGATAGCCAATGTTCACAATGTGTTTGCTGAACTGTGGGCTCTTGTTGTTTTCATTCTGAAGACTTTTTAATTATGGGCCAAGTTCTGCTTTCTTCAGAACCTCTTATCCCAGTGGTGTGTCCATGTAGCTTTATACTGGTGCCCAACTATTTGTTTATTTGATGTGCATGAGTGTTTTGCCTGCAGGAGATGTGCAGCTGTGCATATATTGGGCCCTCAGAGGCCAGAAGAGGGCATCAGATCCCCAGAATTGTAGTTACAGAAGGTTTTAAGCAACCATGTGGGTACTGAGAACTGATCCCAGGTCATCTGCAAGAGCAGAAAGCATTCTCAACTGCTGATCTGTCTCTCCAGGCCCCAAAATGCCAAAATATTTTCATTACTGGCCTCATGGTGTGATTCTTCATCCTGAAGGTGAAGATTCCTCTGTTCTACCTTTTTAAATCTTCTGACTCTGAAGTCAGACTAGCAAAAAGTCACTATTAAACAAAAAAAAAAAAAAAGAAAAGAAAAAAAAAAGAATGTTGGCTGTGTGCTCATGTTAGGATTAATTTTATGCTAAGCACAGTCTGTATGGACACAGACGATCTGGAAGGAGACCTTAAGCCCCGTGACTGCCGTCCTGAATTAGAGGAATGTGCTGAAAGCTGAAGTTCCCAAATGTACTGCTTTGGGTCTCTGCCTGTCTCCTCTGAGACATCACAGTGTGCTCATGGACCACACTTGCCAGGACAGCAAATCCTTCTATCTATCAAGCCCCAAATATCACGCATAGGATACACCAAGGTGATGGCTTGGAGAAGAAGCACACTGAATGTGCTTTGAGGACCTCATAGGCACAACTGCTGCTTAGTAGGAGGCCACCTACCCAATTAGAGAACAAGAGGCATTGGGGAGAGGGAGAGCTCAGACCTGTCTGCCTTCCTTGGGGCAGACTTGTTCACTCATATTGTAATAGTTGATCTCCAGCACCAATCTCTATTTTTGCCCCTTTCAGAGACTTGCTGATAGACGTTCCCAACACACCCCCATGATTGGGCATGGCCATGCATGCTTGGTGGGACACTTAGTCATCTCTGCCTCGTCATTTCCAGGTCAAAGTTCCTGCGTGACCCATGACCCCATGATTGCATAAAGCGTGCAGTGCAACCATGTGATCTATGCGCATACGTGGAATAGCCATGTGGGCCTGTGTGCGCAGGTGTGGCTCAGCCTTTATAAGATGACACCATGTTCCCGGGTCCCCTTCACACACGTGTCTTTCCACAGGCCTGTTTACATCTATCCCTCTCTCCTCATCTTAATAAAACTCTTTGTCAGTGGATTCTGTGGTGTTTCATGACTTTTCCTTGCAGGGTAAGAGTACCACTAAAAACCAACACTTGCGATCAGCGTTCCTGTCTGGAAGGGGAATTCTACCTTCCTTCTTTCTGCTCCTTCAGAGACAGCGGCCCTTGTTATGCCCAGATCGTGGGGACCCCAAAAGACCACCACGGAGACGGAATCCCGCGTGTAAAAGCAAAGAGCCATTATTTCAAGCTCCAGAGCTTGGTTCCTCTGTCTGTTGGACACAGCAGTGAGAGCAGAGAACCCCAAGCTCGGGGGGGGGGGGGGGGGGGGGGGGGGGGGGCAGAGTTTTTATCATAGCAGAGGTTGGGGGGAGGGGATTTCCAGGGTCCAGGATCCTGACTGGCTGACAATTGTCTAGGGGTATCTGTAAAACAAAAATAGGTGTGTGCTAGACTCAAGGGCATCTGGCCACCTTATCTAATGGTTGGAATGTTTGGGATGTCAGGTACTTCCTCACCTCTGGGTGGTATCAGCTTAAGACTTTTCCTGGATCTGGGTGTTGCCTGCCAGTAAACCTGTCACAGAAGCTGTGTCAAGGCCCCTAAGCCTGTCATGGCTGCTGTGTGGTCAAGCTCTTTTGGGGCCCCCTCCACAGCCCTAGGGGCCTTGGAAGATGCTGAGCTAGAAGGTCCTGACAGATGCCACCAGGAATTAGAAGGCACAAATTATTGTGTTAATAAATATACCCTGTAAACATACAACACTATGTTGTATGCTAAGTTTTAGGAGAAGTGACCACGCAATTATCTCTGCAGCTGCTGTTGATAGCTCCCACGTGGTCATAGGAAGCCAAAGAAGGAAGATGATCACAAAGGAGCTTCGCCGGAAGCTACCTCTCCCTGTTTTCCTGAGGTTTTTCAGGGCTTCACAGAGACCCTCTGAGCACACAAAGCTGGTGTGCTTTTCCCACTCAGACCAGATCCCAGCTACCCCTCTGGAGTTCACAACATCAGCAGGGAGGCATATTTGCATAACAAACGACCACACTTATATCCTGCAGTTTAAAGCAAGGCCCATTTGTTGGCTGATGATTTTGCAGGCAGAAGATGTGAAGTTGTGCTGTTCAAAGCTGCCCTGTATCCTCTCCGGCTATAACCATATCCAACTCAAGATTTTGCCACAGATAAAATCCACCCTCCACCTAACGTTCCTGCTGCCTAGCTATTTGATCAGACAATAATCTAGGTACTCCTGGGAAGGGATTGTGCAGGTATAAAGTACTAAGTCAATCGACCTTAAAAATCAGATGCTGGGGCAGGGAACACAGCTCAGTAAGAAGAGCAGTTGCCCTGCCAATGGGAAGAGCAGAGTTCTGATCTCCAGGACCCGAGTGCAGTACCAGTGTGTGTGTCTATCATCTCAGTCCTGGGGAGGAGGAGACAGAGGGATCCCTGGGTTGCTAGCCAACTAGTCTACCTGAACCACTGACCTCCAAGCTTAATAACACACACTGTTTCAAAAGAAACGGGTTTAGGATTGAGGAAAATTCATGACATCAACCTTTGCCTCCTTACACACATGCACATGTTCACACATGTACGCATACATACTACACCACTCCCGGAGGTTTGAAGATGCGGGAGACCCTAGAAAGGAAATGCAGAGGACCTGAAGTTGCTGGGGCAGCCCCCATTGTCTGCCAGCCAGGAAACAGACTCCAGTCCTCTACTGATGGGGGGGGGGGGGATCCCATCAGCACCCTAACTGAACATGAAAGCAGGCCATCCCTCCCCCGGGCCCAGATCTCCCAGAAAATAAGCACACGCAGCCCCCTGGCCTCCAGCTTGTGATCTCAGAAGAATCCAGCCCAACTAACTGAGTGAACTTCTGCCTGCAAAACCACGAGCTAACAAATGAGCCTTGCTTGAAGCTGCTGGATGTGTGGTCATTTGTTATGCAAACACGCCTCCCCGCCAACATTGTCCTCATTGTGCTAAGCCGGGCACCCCAACAAGAGCCCCATGCTGTCTACATCTTTCCAAGATGCCACCTCAGAGATCAAAAGTTACCTACCCCCAGTGTTTCAGGCAGGAAACCCGATATTTCCCACCTGGCAGCATGCCAGGTAAGGTTGGCAGGGCCAGCAGAGCAGCAAGCAGGACCCACTAACACATCAAGGAAAGCCGTGGGGCAGGGTTTCTAAAACCCCAGTTCGATTTTTTTTTTTTTCAGGCGTCTGGGGGTGGAAAGAAGACAACCGAGTCTGTGCTCGGAATCCAAAGCCGTCTATTTCCATGCCTTCAAAAGGCAAAATCATCTGAGCCCTCACAAGGGGAAGAAAAGAGAAGATGGGAGGGGACTCAGAGCCTCACTGGCGAGGCAACCACAAAGAGGAGGGTGGGGACTGGGGGGCTGGGGTGGCCAGCAGCACCGATCCACCGCCAGAATGTTAAAATGCTCTCCCCACAGACCCAGCAATCACCAGCGCTCCACACCCGACAATTTGAGATTTAGACATATTCAAGTTTCCTAAGCCTCAAATTAGCCCTTGTAAGAGCTTATCTTCTTTCCCCCCAATTGACTTTAATCAAGTGCCTCCGAAGCTGGGAAATATTTTAAGTTAATCAGGCCCTTAATGCCGGCGCCTGGGGAATGCCAGGCAGCCGCGTTCTCTTCTAGCTTGCTGCACTGTGCCTGTCTGTCCCCCAGTTCTCTACCCCACCCCACACCCTAACACACTGCTTTTGAAATGCTGGGCAAACTTGTCTCACAAACGAATGGGAAATGGAGAGGAAGAATGGAGTAATTAACATGACACTTTACAGCAAAATCGTAAAATGGTTTCCCGACAATGGTAGGCAAGTGCTCCGTCTTGAAAGAAGAAGAAAAAAAAAACCTTTGTAATAATAATAATTTTTTAAAAGTGCTTAAGAGTGCAGTGAACAGTTAGCGGTGCCCGACAGGAATTCACAGTAAGGTGACCTCGTTTCCAAAGAGCCAATGGCAGACAAGATGGCTGATACTGGATTAGCAAAGCTTACTATGTCAGCAATGCTGTTTTGCATATGTAAATCATTTACTTCTCCCAACAGTCTTTTACTACCAAAGCAATCACTATACCCATTTTATGGATGAAAGGATGGGCTAGAAAGGCTGAGCAACTCATCCCAAACAAATCTTTCTGACTTGTCCTCTTCCACTGAGGAATTCCATGCAAGGTGTTTCCCACACACGTGGTAGTCAGAGATTTACCATGATCACAAAACACTGGGGCCAAGACCACAGGCACTCTAGAGGGAGCAAATCAAGGTCAATGTCACACCTGTGCCTTAAGTCCTGGACCCCAGGAGCTGACCTTGAGAATGTGTGTGCAAGAGCTTTATTGAATAATAGGGAAAGGAAGCTGGTGAATGGGAGAAGGGTGAGAAACAGGAAGAAAAAAAAAAAAAAAACCAAGGCGAGGACAGCCCTCCAAACTCTACTCCTAGGAGAAAGGACTCCACAGTTTTTAACAGATGGAGCTGTGAGATGTGCACATAGAATTCACAAGTAGGATCTGGGGAAATTCCGGCAGTGACTGCTATAGTCCATTTAAATCCTGATGCCTCCGTGTAACCTCAAATAAGTCACTTAACTTTGCTAAGTCACAAGAAGAATTGGCTTCTATGGAATAAGAATCTCCTTGGGGCTAGCAAAAGGGCTCACGAGGTGAAGTTGCTCACAACTAAGCCCAACAATCTGCATATTCCCACATCCCACAAGAAGACAAATAATTCCCATAGACCTCTGATCTCTGACCTCCATATGTGTGCTGTAGCATGCACCTGCCCACACATATATACACATACAAGGAAAGAAATAAATGTAATTTAAAATCTTTGATAATGACTCCTATTCTTCCCTCATAGAATCATCATGAGGATTCAGTTGAATAATTTGTGGGTCATTGGCTCAAAGTTGACACAGTATCCCAGGATGTGGGTCACCCAAAATGCCCAAAAAAAGATCCCCCAAAGCCACAGCAAGACACACACAAACACAGGCACACACATACACAGAGCAACCATCATGAGTAACTCACAAAGACTTATGAATGCACTTTGCAGGCCTCAAGTCCCTTCCTGCTCCCATCAAGGGAAAGGCTGTTTTAAACTACCTTGGAGCTGTGACCATGCAGGCAGAAGTTGCCTTCCCCACCCCTACCACTTACCCACATCAAGGCTGGAAAAAGGTTAGCATTAACAATTTAGCACTACCCTATAAGCAATCAGCTTTTAGAGCTGCATGGCCAGAGTCTGGCCCCCAGTACTGCTCAGTTGCAACCCAGAGGATGTGATTCGGAAAGTTTGCAGGGAGGGCCCCATCTGAAAAGAGAAGTATGAGGAGAACAAGAAGGTCCAGGGTTGGCACCCGCCAAGCTCGCTAATCTAGCACCATTGTTTTACTTCTTTAATTAAGTGTCTCTGCTGCACTCCCAGCTCACCTTCCCCAAAAACTAGGCTATATTGAGCAGATACGTAAAAGCCGGCAATTAAATTGTCTTATCAAATTTTCGCAGCTTATTAAGTTGTTCAATTGCACGGGAAATGATTAGTGTCTGTAAATAGAGAGCGAAGGCATCAGCCCAGGAGGCTGCAGATTGGCGCAGGGGGATCTAAAGGCAGGTCCCCTGAAGGGGAGGTGGGGGGGGGGTGATCAGGCAGGCTGGCTGAACCTGGAGCAGCGCCCACCCAGCCCTCAGAGAGCTCAGCTGGCCTTTCTGCTTGAGCATCCAGGTGGTCAGAGAGACAGAATGACAACCACCCTCCTGAAAGAGCCTGGGACTTGAAGCCCAGGCAGTGGGTCCAAGTTTAAAGCTTCACCATTTGCCAGCCAGAGGTATTCTAGAAAGCCCTGACTCTATGTCTCTTGACCAAGGCTAAGCCAGGGCCTGCCTTCTGGGTCCTAACTAAAGCTTGCACCACATCTTATCCAGGGGATGAGGTTCCCAGGAAGAGTTCCTGAGATGCAGAACTCGGCTGCATCTAAGTTCATCTTCCTCTTGAGAGTAATAGGCAGACTGCTGTACAGATGGACCCTGCACAAGAACCCCTTCCTCCCCGTCTGGGATGATAACGAAAAATAGGCCAATGATAAAGAATAAGCTGTAGACACAGAGCCTCTGAATCAAGGGCCTGACAGTGAGGGGCCGTGCCCTGCCAAAGGAGAGCATTCCTGTGGTGTTATGGAATCATCTTTCCCACTACAGACATGAAAGGAAAAAGTCTAGTGTATCTTGCTTCCTGAAATGTCTCATTTAGATTATCTGTGTGTTGTCCCACTAGCTCCTCTCAAACAAAAGAAAAATGTCCTCAAATTGACATGGTTTGAATAAAAACCCCGGCCATGTGTTGACCTCGGTATGAACTTGGACTACCAGCATTGCTTTGCTTGAGAATCAGGCTTCTTCTCTGGGGTGGTTTAAAATGTAAACCTCATTACTGGCTTTGTGTGGGTTCTCTGCACAGAAGACAGTCATAGGACCTTCGGTAGAGCTGTAGGAATGGGATCATGCTTAGGAACCCAAGCAAAGCAGAAACTCCCAGAATAGGCTTATCCTGGACAGTAGGTATGCTAGTGTAGTTGGTCCTTTTTTTTTTTTACTCTTTTGGGGGCCCACCACCCAGGTCCCAAATAAATACATGGAGACTTATTCTTACTTATGAATGCCCGGCCTTAGCCTGGCTTGTTTCCAGACAGCTTTTCTAATTTAAATTATCCCCTTTTGGGGCTGGAGAGATGGCTCAGCAGTTAAGAACACTGGCTGCTCTTCCAAAGGTCCTGAGTTCAATTCCCAGCAACCACATGGTGGCTCACAATGAGATCTGGTAACATCTGGTTCTCTCTTCTGGCCTGCAGGCATGCAGGCAGAACACTGTATGTATAATGAATAAATCCTAAAAAAAAAAAATCCCCTTTCTCTTTCACTATGTTTTGCCTCTGGACTTTTTACCTTTCTTTCTTTCTATACATCTTCCTTTTCTTCTTGCTCAATGGCTGGCTGTATGGCTGGTTGGCTGGCCCCTGGCATCTTTCTCTCCTTCTCCTTTTCTCATTCCTTGCTCTTCCCTAGATTTCTTCTATTTATTCTCTCGCCTGATAGTCCCACCTATCCCTTTCTCCTGCCTAGTTATTGACTGTTCAGCTCTTTATTAGACAAATCAGTTGTTTTAGTCAGGCAAAGTAACCCAGCTTTACAGAGTTAAACAAATGCAACATAAAAGAATGGAACGCATCTTTGCATCATTAAACAAATATTCCATGGCAAAAATGAATGTAACACATCTTAAACTAATGTTCCACAACACTCTGGAGAGCCAGACTTGGCTTCTGTCTAGTGAGAGGCCATCCTCTTGAGGCAACACCAGTCCTATCAAAGTCAACCATTGATGAACCCATGTACCAACTCTGGAAATAACTGGACCATCATGCAGATTTGAACACATTTCTCCATCACTTTGGGAACTGTGGCAGTCACGACAGCTACAGGCAGCCATCCTCATGTCCCGCACAGGTAAGCCAGGCAGCTCTCATCACTCCTTGTAGTCTTAGAAGAAATTTCCCAGCTCGTGAATTATACTGCCATGTGATCCATTGTTCGAATACCGAGCAAGTCTCAGTGGGCTTCGCTGACTTGTTCGAGCTTACAAAAGCACTTCTAACAGCCCAGGAGTAGAACTCATGGTTTCTAATGCTGAATCCATTCTTTTGCATCATTTCAAAATGCTTTGGGGAAAGACCCATGTAAACTTACAGACCCTGGACCATCATTACCTCTGAAGCAGAAATTTAGGAACAGACTGGCACATGTATTCTAGAGAACACAAGACTGGGTATTTCTGCTCTGTGCTCTTTTACTACCTTCCTGTGTGCCAACCCTCCTTCTCAGCCTTTAAATTAAGACACCGTTGCTTGTATTTAGGTAAAGCTTTTATGCTTTGCTGACACCTCCCTCCCTTATCACTGTTTTTCCCTTTTACAGCCCAGACACACATCAGTGACTGACTCTGGGGACAAAGGGACAAGGAAAGTTGAGCCCTCTTCTAAACATAGACGAATTAACAATATGAACATTTTCTGCTTTCTGATGGATCAGCTGCCTTCTTGAGTCCCAGCTTCTTCCTCTAGACCCTGGGAAGTGTCCTGCTCACCTCCCAGGTTTCTGTAGACATCAGTGGTTCACTCAGAATAAAAGCAACAGCCTGAGATGCTTCAACACATTATGCGTCTTTGGTCCTCCAACAGACATACAAGACAGAGCTGCAGATGAAGACGTGTGATGAGGGATGTGCAGAGAGCAAAGTTTTTCAAATGTGTGGCCACTCCAGAGTTCCTTTGTAAATCCCCTCTCTTCCTGAAACTGGATAGAGTTGGGTTTCTGTCACTTGCCTCCATATAATTCTAACAATGAGCCTTTCCTTTGTGTCTTCACCTGACATCTGTTTCTGCTCTGTGTCTCAACTCGGCTGCTCCATGTCCCCCTTCTGGTCACTGGCACCAGGCCTTCTTCCATGCTGGGAGGCCAATGTCTCCTGATCCAGAATCCCTAGCAGCATCTCCAGAGCTGCTGGGTGAAACTCCTTGATGCTTGACACACAGCCCAGCTGCCAAGTGACTCAATGACCTGTGGAGCTGCGCTGGGGAAAGGGAGCGTGCAGAATATGTGTGCATTTATCAATGCAAGGACAAAGAAGTAAGCAGCGTGAAGAACCAGGAGACAGATTCTAGGGTCTCTCTGTCCTAGCTAATGAAATCAGTCATGATTTAAAAATTCTGTCCTCACACATCCACACCCTATATTTCCAGTCTCTTCTGCGATGCCAAGTCTGAAAAGCTGCCAGGTCCTCCCTTGGGTGACCTTCCTTCTTAAGCTAAAGGTGCCAACAGTATGCTTGCTGTCTCAGCCTGGCATAGCTGCAGAGACAGTGTGAGGACCAGTCCTGCCCACCCCAGTCCTCTAAGACTGCAGGTAACAGAGGGGCTATGGAAGTAGGTATTCTCTTCTGTCCAATCAGATTGGGATTGGATGGAGATAAAAGGCCTGTGAAGGTAACCGTGTAGTGTGGGGAAGTGGCCTTGGCAGGCAAACAGATGATCTTGGAGGCGTCGTGATTTGCCTAAACTATTTGCCAACATGACTTCCATTTCAAAACAGTGTTGGCAGAAACCCAGTCTCTTGGCTTGCAAAGAGCTGGGAACATCTGCCAGCTCAGTTCTCCCTAAAAGGAGATTTCTTCCTCAAACATGACCCAGATGCTCCCAGGAGAACGACACACACCCTCGAGCTCTGGAGGAGTTTGGTGTTTGACTCACACATCACAAGCTATTTTCTCCATACATTCTTTGGAAACTTAGGTGCATAAACTTCCTGCCCTATCAGGAGCAGGCTCCAATGGTGTTTCCAAGTCAGCCGATGTGGGGAGTACCAGAATGAGGAGCTCCTAGGGGGGTGAGGTACTAAATCAGAGTTTCTCCAGCAAGGGAGAAGGAGAGAAGGGAAGACAGGATGAACAGCAAGGGGAGGGGAAGGAGAGTGAACTGCATCCCTGTGGCTTCATCAAGTTAGGCTTGAATTCAAACCAGCAAGAGTGTGGCCTCTGAAGCCTCTCCACCAGGGTGTTCTCTTCCTTCCCTTGCTGTGTGACCATGTGTGCACGACTCAATTTCTCTGAACTACAGTTTCCTTATCAGTAAAAAGTGGCCACAAAGAATCCTTACTTCTTCTGACTGCTATGGGCCACATAAGGCATGGTGTTCACAGTTGTACACAGCAAACAAAAATCACGCAGCCCAACCTAGACATGTCCATCACCAGAAACTTTCACAAGGTAAGGTAAGGTAAAACCCAAACAAGAAGGTGGTGATACTTATGGCGTGATCTCTCTCATGATGCCTGCAGACAGCCTTTGAGTGCATATGCTAGCTTGAGCCTCAGGTAACAGTCTACCTTGACCTACAAAGCAGACATGAACAAGGCAGAAAGGTATAGCACCAACATTTCACCTCCCTGTGTGGAAGAAACAAGTCATCAGAATACGTCTTAAATATAAGCAAATATTGGGATTGGCCAACTTTACCATTGGGGATCATTAAGTCTGTCCTGGATTTGCCTTGCACTTGAGGTTTTTTGATTGTTTGTTTGAACATTTTTTTCATTTATTTTATATGCTGACTACAGTTTCCCCTCCTTCCTTTCCTCCTGTTCCTCTCGCCCACCCTCCACCTCCGATCTACCCGCTGTCTCATTCACTCCTCTTCTGTCTCCATTCAGAAAGGACTAGGCCTCCTGTGGGCTTGAAACAGCATGGCACATCAAGTTGAGGCAGCTTCTCCCCTTGCATCAAAGCTGGGCAAGGTAATCCAGCATGGGGAACAGGTTCCCAAAAGCCAGCTAAGCACCAGGAATAGGTTCTGATCTCACTGCTAGGAGCCTTACAAACTGACCAAGCTACACAACTGTCACACATGTGTAGAGGGCCTAGGTTGGTCCCATGCAGGCTCCCCAACTGTCTGACAGAGGGCTGATCTCCAAAATATATAAAAAACTCAAGAAATTAGACATCAAAATACCAAATAATACAATTTTTAAAATGGGGTACAGATCTAAACAGAGAATTCTAAACAGAAGAATCTCAAATGGCCAAAATACACTTAAAGAATTGTTTAACGTTCTTAGTCATCAGGGAAATCAAAACCAAAATGACTCTGAGATACTCTCTTACACTTGTCAGAATGGCTAAAACCAAAAATATTGATGACAGCTTATGTTGGAGAGGATGTGGAACCCTCCTCCACTGTTGGTGGGAGTGCAAGCTTGTACAGCCACTTTGGAAATCAATATGGTGGTTTCTCAGAAAATTGGGAATCAATCAACCTCAAGACCCAGCTATACCAATTTTGAGCATATACTCAAAGGATGCTCAAATCATGCCACAAGGACACTTGCTCAACTATGTTCATAGCATTATTCATAATAGTCAGAACCTGGAAACAACCTACATGCCCTTCAACCAAAAAATGGATAAGGAAAATGTGGTACATTTACACAATGTAGTATTATTCAGCTGTAAAAAACAATGATCGCCGGGCGGTGGTGGCGCACGCCTTTAATCCTAGCACTCGGGAGGCAGAGCCAGGCGGATCTCTGTGAGTTCGAGGCCAGCCTGGGCTACCAAGTGAGTTCCAGGAAAGGCGCAAAGCTACACAGAGAAACCCTGTCTCGAAAAAAACAAAAAAACAAAAAAACAAAACAAAACAAAACAAAAAAAAAAAATGATCTCATGAAACTTGTAGGCAAATGGATAGAACTAGAAAAAAATCATTTTGAGTGAGGTAACCAGAACCCAGAAAGACAAACATAGCATATACTCACTCATAAGTAGATATCAGAATTAAAGTATAGGATAACCAGCCTACAACCCACAGCCCCAGAGAGTCTAGATAACAAGGAGAGCCCAAAGAGGGATGCATGGATTTCCCTGGGATGGGGAAATAGAAGAGATCTCCTAGGTAAACTGGGGGCATGGATAGGGGAGTGGGGGGGGGATGGGAACTTGAGGGAGCAGCTTGGGCAGGCTGGGCACAGGAGGCGGGTTGGGAGTGGGATGGAGGGGGAGAGTAATGAAAGAGACATCTTGATGGGGGGTGGCATTTCAGTGTTTGGGAGAAACCTGGTGCCAGAGAAACTCCCAGGAATCCACAAAGATGACCTCAGCTAAGACCCCTAGCAAGCATGCAGAGGGTGCCTAAACTGGCCATCTACTGTAATCAGATAGGTGACTACCCTAATTGTCAGCAGGGAGCCTTTTTTCAGTAACTGATGGAAGCAGATGCAGAGATCCACAGCCAAGCACTGGCCAAGCATGGGGAGTCCAGCTGAAGAAAGGGAGGAGGGATTGTACAAGCCAACTGGGTCAAAGCCATGATGAGAGAACCCACAGAGATAGCTGACCTGAGCTCATAGGAGCTCATGGACTCTGGACTTGAGTTTTCTACAGACAGGGTCCATGTCTGTGTAATACAGCATTTGAAATTAAGGTTTTTTGTTTTTGTTTTTTGTTTTTTTGTGGGTTTTTTTGCTATTAAAAGGAAAAGCAACACATCAAAATATTCACCCTCAATAAGAACACCCCTTGGTACAGATTTATGCCTTCCAGAGCCACCAGGAGTCACCAGAGGCAAAGCTGCCCCAAGATTGCTGAGGTCTCAGCAGGTTGAAACCATATGGGTAGAAATATAGCTAAAGAAACCCAGGTCTTCATGGAAGAGAGGGCAGGAAGATTGTAAGAGCCAGAGATCAGGGAAGATCAGAGTCCTGAGGACTTGATGGGACCCCTGCACTCATAAACTCACCTGTGGCTTCCTATCTAAGACCTACACAGGACTTATTTAGTCATCATTCCAGCATGGAGTGGGGAGTTCTCATGAGTTCACACCTTTAGTTGAGGAGCTATATTAGCAATGGATGATTTCTGGGAGAGGAAGAGTCAGTTTTCTGGGAGAGTGTTAAGTCACATCAGCAGGTGGCTGCATACCCATGAGTATATGAGCAGCATAAACTGGACTAGGTGAGTAATTTTAAAAGAGGGGGAGCTGGGCATTGGTGCCTTTAATCCTAGCACTTGGGAGGCAGAAGCAGGAGGATCTTTGTGAGTTTGAGGTCAGCCTGGGCTACAGAGTGAGTTCCAGGAAAGGCTCCAAAGCTATACAAAGAAACCCTGTCTCAAACAACAACAAAAGGACACAAAGTTGTAAAGCTGTGGGGGAGGAGCTATAAGGAGATAGGGGAGGACTGAGATGAATATGATCAAAATACAGTGAACACATATAAATTCTGAAAGAATTAATAAAAATAATGGGTTTTGTTTCTTGTTTTTTGCAGAAATCTGGATCTCATCAGGTATAGTCCACTTGTCTACAATCCTAGCACTCTGAAAGTGTTTTTCACTTTTTCACTAGCACTGTTCAGGACTGAAAGAGTTCAAAGCCACCCTGGGCTACATAGCCAGACACTGCCTGGGACGGGGAAGGGAGGAGAAGAAAGCAGAAGATGAGGAAGAGGAAAGACAGAGAAGAGGGAAGGGTAGCGGAGGAAAAAGTAAAAGAAAAGAAAAACAAGGAAATGAAAGTCTCACTTTTGACTCACAGGTTGACAATAAACACTGAGGTCATGACGTGGCTCGGCTTCATTTTGGTTTTCATTCCTTTCCCATACAGAAACCACTGCTTTCAACTGCCAAGCCAAACTGGAGGTCCTGGACTATATAACCTTTGGTATTTGAAGGTTTGAGATAGGAGCAGCAGAGTTAAGGTGAGGAGCAAGAAGGACACCCCTCCCCTGAGGAAACTGTTTACTGATCAGACACAATGGGACAGCTGTCACTTGTGTCATTCAAGGTAGACAGTGAGAGTCAGACTCTACCTTCCTTCAGAAAGGGAACGGAAATGCCCACAGAGGCCTGGTGCCTGCTCACCAGCTGCACGGTCTTCTTTTCCAATCAGAAAAGCAGACATCAGAGCCTTTGATAGGGTTGACAGAAAACCCACTCACCCTAGGTACCAGCTGACCCAGGGGGAACTCCCTTAGCACCTCTCTCAACATGTGATAACCTGAAAAATGCTTTTAGTAGGGATCCGGGAATGAAAGGTTAGTTTAACTATTTAATTTCTTATTTCTTTAAAAGGATTTTCAGCACCTTGACATTATTTTTCCTCAATATTTTTGTGCCAGAATTGTGCGATCGTGTGTGCCTGTTGCGCGCGCGCGCGCGCGCGTGTGTGTGTGTGTGTGTGTGTGTGTGTGTGTGTGTGTGTGTAACTGCATCTAATTTCCCCTAGAAGGGAATTCACTGGAAAGGTACAGGTGGTTCAAAGAGTCAAAAGCAAAGCTAGAGGTTGGCTCAGCAATTAAGAGCACTTAACTGCTAGTAGCTGAGATTGGTTCCAAGCACCCAAGTCCTTAGGCTCACCTATAACTCCGGTTCCAAAGGATACTACACCTTCTTGTGGCCTCTTGGGGCACTTGCATTCATGTTCATATACCCACACACAGATACATGAATATGTATGTAATTAAAAAGTAAATAAAATCTAAAAAGAAAAAAGTGAGCCAAACTATTAGGAAGAACCATTCCTGGGAATATGGACTCCTAGGATTAACACACCTGATTTATCATTCTAGAGTAGTTCACAGCTTTACACGACTGCCCCCTCCTTCAACTTTGAGCAAATGATTGACAGAGCCTCCCAACCACATCAAATGAAGAGGAGGCGATTCCATTTCCCTGAAGGGGAAATCACATTAATGTTTTGACAATTTATCATTTATGTGTCCTTTTCATGTAAGAAAAGTAGTCAAACATAGCTTTTAGTCAAAATCTCAAGTGGCAGAGGAAGTTGGGCATCCTGTGGAATTAACAGCAGAGGAAGGTCTGTGTGTGTGGGGGGGGCGTCCTTCCTTCTTCTCTTTCTTTTTATCTCATTCCATCTTAAGGCTGCTTCTTTCAGCACTGAGAGCTTTTAGCTGCAGGTCAGCAATCATTTCTAGTGACTTTTAAGTTATAAAGCATGGTGGCATTAACTGCACTTTTGCAAATTACCTCCTCATATAAATAAACCCAGCGTACATTCCAGGGTGTCAATGCCCACTGTGGACACACAGAGTGACTCTGAGAATTGTGGCAAGTCTTGGCTTAAGGCAATGTGTTAAGATAGAGCATATTTAGTAAGGCATTTTGAGTTTGGAAGTCACTGTCAACAAGCTGCGATTTCCAGGGCCACTTCTGGAGTGACAACAGTGTACCTCCTTCCCTGGACTCACCTTCGGCAGGATCCTTGGCTGAACCTGGGGAAGGTGTTTGTCCTGCCTCAAAGAAAGCAGACAGCACCCCTAGCTAATAAGAAACCCCAGACCTCCCTACAGTGCAAGAGACCCTCAACATAAGATCTGGCAGAACAAATTCCCCCTCCCCCACCCTCTTCCTTCCCCTTCACATCCAGCCCCACCACCCACACCCACACCCACACCCACCCACACCCACACCCACACCCACACACACACACACACACACACACACACACACACACACACACACACACATATCCTAATAGGAAGAGAACACACTGGCAGCAAGGGGACATCACCTCTGGGTTCTTGACACCTGTGTCATGTGTCCCAGCAACTTTCCTGGCCCTCCTGGGGTCTGACCATAATGACAAGAGGAAAGAAAGAAAGAAGTAAACCCCTAATTAGAAAATAAAGGAAAAAATTAGAAAACAGAAACTGACCCCAAACTTATAATCCAGAAATAATCCTTATCATTAGCATTGGCATTCTCAAGCCCTTCCCCTGTTTACCCTTATGGAGACTCCTGTACAGGTGTGTTCATCCATGTTGTTTTTAATACATTTTGTGTGTGTGGGGGAGTAATAAATAACTAAATTTATGTGCATAATTAGAGTCAAATGATATACATACTTTTGTATTCTACCCTTTTCACTTCACCTAGTTACTGTGATTCCCTGTGTCAATCTAATCTTCAAAAATAATCGTTTAATCCCAGCAAGCTGAAGGCCAAGAAAAGAAGATCATGAGTTCAAATCTAGCCTGGGCATGTAAGACTGTGTACCAAACACTAATCATCACCATTTAGTTTCAATTATAAGTGAAATAAGACCCTGATGATATGGTTGCTGTGTTCAAAACAGTGTTCTGTTCAGATTATACCATTGATGACAACCCTGACTACAAGTGCTATATTTTTCCTGCTCATAGATTCTACCTACATGGGTGTATATGTTAGAGTCACACACGAACATACACACACACACACACACACACACACACACACACACACTACACATACAGTACACACATACTACATACACATTACACACATACACTATACATACCACACACACTATACACACAAACACTACACACATACTATACACACACAACACACATACTACACTCACATGCACTTGCATACACTACGCAAATGCTACATATATACTATGTAGACACGCATACTGCATACACTACACACATACTGCACACACTATACACATAATACACACACTGCATACACTTTGTAAATGCAACATACATACTACACACATACATACTGCAGGTACTACACACATACTACACACATACTATACACATACTACACATACTACACACACACAATTTTGTCCTCCCATTATTTTTTAACAGTTTTGGTTAATGTAAAACTGAACAGAAAAATGCATAGATTTCTATATACTTCATGGGATTATTTTTCTTATAACTTAAATATTGTTTTAAAATGCTTATCTTGGTGACAAACTGAAATTGTATTAGACAGTAGTACGCCATCCTTCCTCAGAGGGATCAGATGAGAATGTTGGGTTGCCTCTGGTGTTTCTTGTGATGAGCAATGCTGGGAAGAGCATCTTTTCAGATCAAACTTCATGCCTGTCTCTAATGTTTCTAGAAATCTCTGGGCAATTCACTAAAACATTGGCTCAGTTTTATGTTAAACTTAAAAAAGTCATTGCCCCCACCTCAGCCTCCTTGGTGCATACTGAGATTCTGTTGAATAAAGCAAGTAGAATCTGTTTAGTGGTGTGCTCCCCAGGATGGGAAACTCACTACCACTTGGGTTGGGCCATGCCACTCTTGGGCAACTCAAACATCTGAAGGTCCTTCCTTATGTCAAAGCAGAAGATACCATCAGGTCACAGCTAGGGATGTGCAAAACTGGCTAATTCATTTCCCACAGGCTCTTTAAACAGTTTCAAGCATCTGTGTACTGTCACATGAATCCTAAATGGTCTTATAATAAAAACCCAGAGCCAGATATTGGGGTAAATCCTGAAAGATCAGAGAGACAAAGGAACAAGCCACTAGAGAAACTTCTCACCACTACTGAATCCTCAGGCTGAAAGGGAGGCGAGATCCTGTCTCCAGGAGTACTCAGACTGAATGCCTGAGTCCTCAGCCAAAGGAGTCTCTAGTTCCTGTCTCTTCACGCCTTATATGCCTTTCTCTACCCAGCCATTTCACTTCCTGTCTCAACCTTCCTAGTGCTGGGATTAATGGCATGTGTGCTTCCCAAATGCTGGGGTTAAAGGTGTGTGCCACCACTGCCTGGCTCTGTTTCTCTCCTAAACTGGATCAATCTCATGTAGCTGAGGATGGCCTTGAACTCACAGAGATCCAGATGAATCTCTGCCTCCCAAGTGCTAGGATTAAAGGTGTGTACCACCACTGCCTGAGCTCTATGCTTAATCTAGTGGCTGACTGTCCTCTGATCTTCAGGCAAATTCTAATAGGGTACAAAAAAAATCACCACAATGTACTCCCTCTGTTCCACAAGCTAATGAACTCTGGCATTTGTGTTACCGTGGAAACCCAGTTGTTTGGTCCCTCCTTTATACCCCCAACTATCTGCATCCCTCTTCGAGGAGGACCTCTCATTCTCTCCAGCTCACAAGCATTTAGGAAAACGTCTGGTGGTCCCTCCCTAGGGATATTTGTCACAGGTTAAGCCCGGCCACCACCTTCGCAATAAAACTATTGCTTATTCTATTAATGTGCACAGTGTGTGCGTGCATGAGGGAAGTGTGTGTAGTAGGTGCACGTACATGGTATCGCATATGCCTGTGGAGGTTGGACACCAACTTCAAGTATCATTTCTCCTGTGACAACATCCAACCTGTTGTTTAAAATAAGGTCTCTCACTGGAACCCAGGGCTTGCCAATTTGGCTAGGCTGTCTAGCCAGGAAGGCCCAGAGGTCTGCCTTTCTCCCTAGTGCTGGAATTACAAACGTGCCCCACCACACCCAGCTTCTTACAATAGCTGAGAAGGCAAGCACTTTACTGACAGAGGTGCCACGCCAGCCCTCGTCACAGGTTCCCAGTTCTCTACCCCGCACCATCTCTCACTGGCTGGGTGACACTGGTCAGATGCCCGATCCTCTCTGAGCCACCAGCACTGTAGAAAGCACTAAGAGGGCAGTGCACACCCAGCACACACGGGGACCAGAGTGGCTCTGCACTCAGAGCTATGTGTGTACTCTACCTTGTCCAGTCTGGAGTTCTGCACATGGAGAGTTCTCAGGCCGTCTCTGAGGCAAGACTGGTGGGTGATCCTACGCTTCCCTAGTTTCCAAAGCACCCACAGATGCTAAACGTGTGATGAAGAGATGACCAGGAGGGCTGGTGCACTGGGACTTTGCATTTGAAGCTCTGCATTATCCCTGTTAGGGACATGGGTACATAAGTATGCACGTGCACACACACACACACACACACACACACACACACACACACACACACACACACACACACACTTTCTCCAGAAGAGAGCTCCCAGGCCTAATGTGATGGTTAATTTTGTCAACTTGACAGGACCTAGAAGATCACTACGGAAACAAGCCTTGGACATGTGTATGAAGGGTTATAGAGATTAGATTGATTGAGATGGGGAGACCTACCCTGAATGTGGGTGACATCATTTCCTGAGCTGGAGTTCCAGACTGAGTGAAAGGAAGGGGAGCTAATGCACCAGTGCTCCACTTCCTGCCTCCTGACTGTGGGTGCAATGTGGCCCCACACTCCTGCTCCATGACTTCTTCCGCGGGATGGCCTGTACTCTCCAGCTGCGATCCAAATAAACCCTTCCTGTGCTTGCTTCGGCAGCACATACACTAAAAGTGGAACAAAGCAACCTTCCTTCCCCAAGTTGCTTTCATCGGGCATTTTGTCATAGCAACAAGGAAGTAAGTAGTCAGTACAACCAAGATCTCAAGCTCCAGGGTCAGTTCTGAGAACAAAACAAACGAAAGCTTCAGAACAAAAGCCAAGCCAAGAACAGAGGTCTCTGCCTAGCTTCCCAAACTAAACAGTAATTCTGCCGCTGAAACTCAGTCAGAAGTGAATATGTTTGTAAAATTGGAGGAAAATAGTGTGGTAAAATGAATGAAACCCTGGGGCTCCTACCGATTCCCATTGCAATCCAGCCTCACTTGACACCAGCCCTAAGAGATCCTGGAGGGAGAACTGGAGGGCGGGAGCTTAGGTGACATCAGGGACAAGCATGTCAGAAGAGATGTGGCCGCTTTCCTTCATGGAGTCGGAGTAGCTGGGCAGAGCTCAGGGAAACTGGGAGAAAGGTGTTGAGATTCTTTTCCAGCTGTTCAGCATTGGTTTTCTGTTTCCCTCCCTGCTTTGAAGCAGTTGCTACGGCTTCCTAATTTGTTATGATCTGTGCTCCAATGGGGTCACCCAACAGCAAGACAGGATACGTGTTGCAGGTCTGCCAATGCCAGGCATCTTCCTCCTGTGGAGATGGGCACACCCTTCCTTGCTCCTTGGCTTAACCAATGGAGACCCATTTTAGAGTTGCTGAAACCAGGAGCTTGGGAGTCTTCCATTGCTGGCAGATCACCTACCCAGTACAGCTTATCGCCAGTCCTGCTTTGACCTCCGGAACCCTTCGCCTGCCTCACTTCCTTGGTTTGTCTGATAGTCCTACCTACACTTTCTCTCTCCAAGAGAGGGCCGCCTCTGTGTACCATGAACTGCACTAATTATATTCCACTCATGGTGCTTCCTTCCACAAGCAACTCTATATTCCTCACATTACAGATCAACAAACAAGGCTATGATGTGGGGTGTGAATTGACCACTAACTTGCTCCTGCTTTGGGAAGTTTTCTGTCTGATCTGGGTCCGTTTCCCCACTTGTCCAAGATCAGAAGGCTATAAAACAACTGAGACAGTATCTAATATCAGAATTACTGGACCCCAAATCCCAAGGCCCTAATTCCTAGACAAACTGAGGGAGAGATGTATTCCGGCAATGTTCTCTAAAGTAGGCCATTATGGAATGTTCCAGAGAACCCGTAGTAGTGCCAATATTTTATAGCTGGCACTTTCATCATATGAAAAAATGCCACTGGCGGGCTCATGGTGTGGGTTTTATGTTTGGAAGTGGGATGGTTTAAGAATATCGATCAAATGGACTACAGCATGGACCAGTGAGGGGTCCAGGAGGAAACAGTTGAAGAATCTGTGAGATCTAGCTGCGAGAGACAAGAACACTGAAAAGAAGGAAGCAGACAACAGAATTGTTTGCCCCCCCCCAAAGGGGCCCCATGTGGAAGAGGCAGCACACCCCTCTTCTGCCCATAAAACTTAGACCTGAGTTTCCGGGAGGCAGCTGCCAAGCGCACTGGGAAAATAACTCCTAGGCCTGCGCTCTAGAGGGAGGGAGGATCCTGCGCAGCCTCAGAGTGCAATACCCAGATTGCAAAGGCGTTTTCTGCCTACTAAGCCCATTTTGCTTACCCGTCCTGAGCCACAGCTTCTTTTCTGTGACATGGGAGGGAGAATGAACCTACATCTGAGGATGGTGGTGGGAACGGAAGATGCCCACCGCGTGGTTATGGCAGCACTGTCTCAAATAACCAGCCGCGGCTGCCATCGCTCTTGCCATTTTGTCGCTCTTTTAAATCTGTACAGGGAGAGAGGTATAGACGTGCACATGCCACAGCACACGTAGAGGACAGAAAGTGACCTTGAACATCGATCCCTGCCTTCATCCTTGTCTGAAGCCAGGTCTCTCTGCTGTTCTCTGATTCATGCACCAGAATAGCTGTCCAGGAAGCTTCCAGGGATGCTCCTGTCCCTGCCTCCCGTCTCCCACAACCAGTTCCTGTAGAAGCACTGGGATGACAGACTTACAGCATCTGGCTTCATGTGGGTCGGTCGAAGGGAATTTGAGCTCAAGACCTCGCGCATGCGCTTCAAGCACTTCTCCGACTGAGCCATCTGCTCAGCCCTGTGGTCATGGTTAGAATTAACATAATTAATTTTAGCAAAACAGGAAGGTCTGTACTGAAACATGCACACTGAAGCAGGAATCCCTCCTTCTCAGGGGAGGCTGGAGATCACACCTTCCCTGGCAAAACCTCTTGATATCCAGAAAAGACCAGAGAACATGGCTCAACGAAGCAGAGAAAACATAGCCACGGGCAGGTGCTATGGGTCCTTCCTATCTCCATTCCTGGTAATCACTAAAGCAGTTTGCTTGTATTGAAATCTCCATCTTGAAGGAAGCTCACTATCCCCTGCTTGACCCTGGCAAGGGCCTGTGACCTCACACCCTGGAGGACATCAATCAGTATAGAAACCACGTGGCCTGCTCTATAAAGCATTCACATGGTAGCCTGTGGAGGCCCACAGAGGTTTCCTACTAAGACCTGGGCTTTCTTTACCCAGCAGGGCTGCATTAAGAGATGGCTTGACCACATGCGTGGTTACCAGGTGATTGGAAAAGTCTGCACTTGGCTGAGCTAGGGGGAGGTCTTTTGCCCCATCCCTTGGCATTCCTATAAAAAGCCCTTTAAAAGAGACAGAAGGGGCTGTTGAATGTTGATCCAGGCACTCCTGAGGCTATGCTGTGTTTCTGTCTGTCTTCTTTCCCCTCTCTCTATCTAAATATTTCTAATCCTGCTCTCCTCAAGAGCACCCTGGGGAAAAAGTGGGAGCGGGTTTCCCACAGTGGCCAGAATGTCTGGGAAGCTCATAGGGACAGAGACAGGAGAGCAAATCAATAAAAAGGATGCTTATTAATGTGTATAACATGCAGGGACCATGGGGGTGGGACAACGTACAGAGTTGGGGTGTCTCAGGACAACAGTCACCCCCTAAGAGGAAGAAAGCATCCCTGAAAGTCATCTCCTTAATTCTGGCATACTGAAAGTCAGATCTCCACTTCTGATTTGTCCCAGAGCCCTCCCGTGACTGCTCTTTTCTCAAGAGCACAAATGGAGAGGAAAAGTTACGTTGCTCGGTCCCACTACAACCCCACCCCTCCTCTGGCTCGGAAACCCCACAGTTCATAGTCTTTTAAATATCCTATGAAGTAAAGTTTGCTTTTGGCAAGTGACGCCAGGACCTTGTCAGGTAAGTGAAAGCTCTTTTTGCCCCGAGCATTCCTATTAATGTACCAGAATATCTAAACCCTTAAAAAAGCCTCCCTCCCCTGCCCTTTGTTTTCCTAACAACAGTAGTAGCAGTAGGATGCAAACTTTTATTTCCTTTGAAGCCGGTTTGTTTATGGAACAAAGATCTAGGCTGGAGAATCCGTGGATACCAGGAACAGAAAAGTGCGTGTTTTCATTTTTTAATACCTTGCTGAGGAACCCAAACCTGAACTTGTGGTCATGCACACAGACAGTCCCAGCTCTCAGGAGGTAAAGGCAGGAGAATTTACAGTTAGTTGGAGGGCAACCTGGGCTAAATAGTGGACTTGGCAGGGCTGGGAGGTTGCCACTCGAGATTCTCAGTTCTAGCTACACATCAGAAGCACTGATGGCATCTTTTACAATAGCAACACCAATAGGGAGACGGCTCTGCCACACCTTACTGCACAAGCATGAGGATCTGGGTTCGAGTCCCAGAGCTGGGGTAAAAGCCAGGTGTGGTGATGCACGCTTGCAATCCCAGCCTAGCCTGGTCGGCAAGCCGCAGGCCAGAGGCTCCATCTCAAAACCAGGTTGCTCCTGAGTAGCGATGTGCTGCTGACCTTTGGCCTCCACATGTGCACATACGTACATGCACCCTCATACACATGGACATAGATGCCACACACACATACATATGTACAAATAAAATCATCTGGCCAACTGAGGCCTACCCTTCCAAATACCATTGGTCTGTCTCCTGAGAACAGATACTACTCCTCTTACTGAGCCTCATCTTCCTCATCCACAGTGGAGAAAGTCATGGGATCCTTGTAGAGATTACATATAAGCCAGCTAATGTGAAATATTTACTAGCACATGCCTGTGTTTTCTTAAAACCTCGTGAGCCGGGCATGGAGGTGCATGCCTGTAATGCCAGCACTTGGGAGACTTGGGCAGGAGGAAGCTGAATTAGGGGCCAGCCCAAGCTACACAGAAGGACCTATCAGAACAGGACACAGAAAGAGAATCCCTGGCCTCATAGATGACCCTCAGAACACAAGGCTGACTTTCAGACTTGCTGAAGAACCCGAACCTGACCTTGTGGTGGTACACGCAGACAATCCCAGTTCCCAGGGGTTGAGGGCGGAAGAACTGACAGTGTGAGGGCAAGCCTGGGCTAAATAGTGTGGTTAGGAGGGGGCTAAGGCACTGGGCTAGTGAGTCTCAATTCATAAAGTAGATTTTTTTTCCTACTTGGCCAATCGCCAGATTCGCAGGAACTGGGCTGTTTCCCCGACACTGTGGTTTGAGCATTTGCTACCTTTTAGGTTGGGCTCCAGCTGTCCTTATCCAGTCGGATCTCCCTTTGCTTCCCTTGACCCTTTGTTATTGTTGTTGTTTCATGTTGCACTCTTTTCTTTTCGAGACAGGGCCTCATGTATACCAGCCTGTTCTTGAACTTGTATAGCTGAAGATGACCTTGAACCCCTGATTCTCCTGCCTCTGCTTCCCAAGTGTTAGAGTTACAGGCATGCACCACCACACCCAATTTCTTCTGCGGTGCTGGGATAGAATCCAGGACTTCATCCTGGCTAGTACTCTACCACTATATCACTAGCCCCTGAATTTGGGGTTTTGATACAAAGTTTCATGATGTGGCACTAGCAGTGATCCTCCTGCCTCATCCTCTCACATGTTGGAATAATAGGTGTGCTCTCTCTCACTACAGCTTGACTACACTGTGAAGTCTTGTCTTTGGGTCTTAAGGCTAACTATACCCTGGGGCCCAAACACTCCTCATCTTCAAGGCCCTGGGCCAGATGCCTGCCAGCTCCAAATCCTGCCAGTTCTCCAGTTTCCACCAATACCCAGTAGCATTTGATGTATACCCCTGCCTGTGATCAATGTTAGTCCATCTGCTGTTATTGACTGTTACTTACAAGGCATTTTATTCCTTCTTGACCATGAGTTTCTATGAGCTAGCACTTATCCTAATTATTTCTGTCCTGGACATTGCCTTTGATAATTCTATGCAATACCTTTCATTCTTTTTGTCATTGTTTATTTATATATTCATCTAAATGTTTTATTGCATATATTAATTATACATAATAATGGGTTTCAGTGTGACACTTTCATACATGTACATAATATATTTTCGGTCATAATCACCCCATTACCCTCTTTTGCTTTCTGTTTTTCAATGGGGATGGGGGTCAACCTATCTGAAAGATGTCATAGACACCTTTGGCATTATTAATTATCAGCTCGTTTGTCTAGAAAGAAAGTGGTAAACTGTTAGTGCTGAGGTTTTTGACAGCCAGTCATGCTGTAAATTCACAGTGGCAGATGGGTGTGGTTAGCAGCATATGGCTCGAAGTGTAAGTCAGTGTTTATGTATTTTTACAAATGACGCCTTTATATTTATGCATAAAGACGGGAAAGAATTCAAAATTAAGTTGCACATTTGGGGAGTTGTGGTAATGGTTTTCAATGAAAAGTTAATTTGAGCCCGTAGACAAAGACCTGGAGAAGCATCCAGGAGTCTTGAGTATTAGCTTCACCCTACCATCCCCTGGGAGCAACTTGAAAAATGGATTCCTTAGAATGGATCCCTCTCTTGGGTCTCTGTTTCCTCAACCGTGGAATGGGGAAGTTAGACTGGATGAACCAGCTGCCTGTTCTAAGTTCAATACACTAGAAGTCGTTGAACGCAAAGTCAGTGGCATTTGTAGATGCTTGGATGTGTGCATGGGAACCATCGGAAGTGAAGCAGTCATCAGTGTTCTTGCCCCAGAAGGGCTACTCTTGGGAGTCTAGACCTAAAGGACTGAATGCTGTGCTTTCTGGTCCCAGCTGTCAGCTTTCACAGACTCTGGACTATCTTTGTAATAAGGAGCACACTACCCCAAAGGTCAAGCCTTTGCTTGCCTTGCAGAAACACATACAGGCTTTAACTCTCTTCATAAGGCCTGAGCTGATTCAGAGCTTGGTTCTTAAATACTGGTCTATCCAACTGCCTTGTTTTACAGATGGGGAGAAAATAACCCAGAAAGAGGAAGTGATTTGTCCAACACCATAAAGGACAAAGGGCAGGTTCTCTGGGTTTAGGATTACCTCACTGCATATACTGCATGTGTGTGGATTTTACTGGTGTGGGATTTACTGGGAACATTTGGACAAGCATGGGTGGGACAAGGAAGCGATTGTCAGCCCTCCCAGGAGATGAGTGGATAACCTGGAGCCGTTTGCACCATCACAAGCCTCTCATCCCTCCTGAGGTTCAAGGTCTGAGCTGTAGTTGCATTGACAAATGTCTCATCCACCATGTGCAATGAGCCAGGGACAGAAAGGCTGCCAGTAACACAGCAAGTGTCTCTAAAGGTCAGTGAGCTCGACAGAGGTGACATGCATTCTACTCTTCTGTGTTTAAATAAACATGGATCAGGAGGAAAAGGACCCTCTGTGGATAGTGACTGGAGTCATCTGCTTTCCTGGGTATGCAGGGGAACACAGAGCTGTTCTGGTCCTCACGAGGCACTAGTCATTATGGTCTGAACATCTGGGTTTCCCCAAAATTCCTGTGTGGAAATTCTAACTCCCAGTGTAGCAGGATTAGAGGTGGAACATTGGAAGCATTAAAGTTAAATGAAGTCATGAGGGTGGGGCCTCATGCTGGGATCAATACCCTTATTAGAAAAAACAAAGGAGGGAGCAAAGGGGAGGAGGGGAGGAGAAGGGAAGTGGGGAGGGAGGGAGGGAAGGGAAGGAGGGGAGGGAGGGGAGAAAAAGGAGAGGAGGGACGGGAGGGGAGAGGAGAGGAGAGGGTTCCATTTTCTGCTCTTTGCCTTAGGAAAAGCAAGAAGACATCTGTCTGTACAGCAGGAAACGAGGAGCCTTGTCAGACACTGGACCCGCCAGCACTTTGATCCTGTCCTCCCCAGCCTCTAGAACTGTGGGAGATGAGTGTTATTTAATCCTCTCCAACTATAGTATTGTTGTTATAGCATCTCAAATTGACTGAGACACTAGCCTTGCACAGCTTATTTGTAGTAAATGTGAACAGACAGAAGCTCAGACAGCACACATGACTTTCACAGCCACAGGAGAGCCAAGGTATTCTTCTAAAGCTTTGTCAGTTTCTTTGCCCCATACTTATTCTTCAGGGTCAGAAAGTTCACCACCTTCTGGGTGCATCAAGAGAAAGTTTCTTCAGTGCATCTTCCAGGACCCCAGGATGGAAGACTTGAGATTTCCTGTTTTTAAAAAGCTGAAATCAAAAAGTGCTGTCATTTTCCTTAAATATATTCTTTTGAATAAAACATCTACTCTTGATGCCAGCAGCAAGCTTCGAAACATGTTCAAGATGACATGATTGATAATAAGAAGGCTTTTTCAAGATGTTTCTAATCCTATCTTCCTGGTTAAAGAATTCAAACTCTCTAGCATGATGTATGGCCTAATAAGAAGGTGTACTTGAACTGAAGCTATTTATTTATGCTTGCGTTTTTGACAGATGAATATTAACTACTGAGAAAATGGCAAAGCCAATTAGTAAAGGCTGAATACTGTCCAGATGAATGTGTGATCATAGATTCATAAGTTGCTTTTCTCCCAAACAGCAGCCCATCATCAGGCTCTGCCTTCCTCTAGATGCTGTGACTGCCCCAAACAGTGGTGGCCTTCCCTTTCTTGGGACTCCTGGACTTCAATGGATGAAGTCAAAGTCCCTTGTGTTGTACCAAACTGCATTCCTGCCTGCCTGATTGGTGTTTTCAGTGGGCTGACTCCCAAAATAAGGCAGATGCAGAACAGGAAGGAGGCAAACTCCAAAGAAGAACCTCATTCTCTCATTCTTGGAGAGGGGAACCTGCCATGCAGAAATGGGGGTATCAAATCCTCTGGTCAACCTCCCTTCATCTTCTTAAACCCTGCTTGTTCTAATACAGTGTTTGTTCTCAGGAGCTAAATAAAGCCACAAACAGAAATTCAATTTATAAGCAAGTCACACATTCAAAAATCTTCACCGAGTACCTGCTACGTGCCAAGCCCCAGACATAGGAAGTAGACACAGTCCGCTTTCACAGAACTTCAAGATAGGACTTCTCTGGAGACCCGAAGTATACTCACACCCCAAGACTGTGTCAGACCCTCCCCCTTCCAAGAGGATGCCTCCTTCACAAAGCAGAGAAAGAGACCTTGAGGGGCTGATGGCAGCTTCCAAAATTAACAAGGGGTGAATTTACAAAGCACATGCTTGCAAATGTTGTGTTAAGCTTCTGAAAGTAGAGAATACACAACCTGAGACTCCATTTGGAGGCTGTAAATTATGCTTTTCCCAGAATCCTGGGCACCAATCTGTCACCTTGCCTTTTTAAAAAGATAATTACTAATTTTTAATAATTTCTTGAGAACTGTTGCTTCTGTATTAAAGCAGTACTACCATTGTATAATTCAAGAAGGCAATGAATGCCCTTTAAAGTACAAAAGGAAGACTCCATTGCTCTACTCCCCCTCATGCTACGGGTCAGATCTACTGATAACCTGACCCATGTGCCATGTTCCTTTATAAATCATTTGTTTTTCAAGGAAAAAGTCCCTGTACAGCCAAACTGTCAATTTTCACTTAAGACAGTGTTTCAACCTTTTCTTCGGTCCCTGGTTCCCTTTGCCTTAATTGTATGCCTCACCAAGCAGGCTAGTGGGCTTTCTGTGAAACTCACCTATTTGCTTCTGAAGACTCTAAGAAAAAATAGGTCCAACCTAAAGTTCTGGTCCGACTGGAACAGGAGGAACATTGTAAGTACTAACATTTTAACCCCTCACTTGCATGGGTTCCAGAAGCGGTTGCCTATGTTCAGGTGCACACAGGAGCAATGCCAGGGCTTGAACAGGGAATCTCTTCTCTTAACCACTATTTGGCTTTCACTGAACCATTGCCACTGTACATTTTTTTTGCCCTCCATTTGGCCCCCATTATCATTCTGAGATTGGACATCCTAAATAAACTACACAGTACCCCTAGGACCTCTTGGAATCTAGTTCCACATATGCAGTAAATGGCATGAACCATCATGGAAAAGAGATCAACAAGTGACTGTGTGCTCTACACTCTCAATCTCTCTAGACTAAGGTCCTTGTGATGGGCAATCATGATTGTCAGCTTGATTGGATTAAGCAATGCTTAAGATGGGGCTGAATAGATGGCTGAGTGGTTAAGAGTATTGGCTGCTTTTCTAGAGGACCTGGGTTCAATCCCCAGCACCTGCATGTTAACTCACAACCATCTCTATCTCTAGTTCCAGGGGATATACAACCCTCTTCTGACTATGGCAAGCTGAGAGGCAAGCACATAAATACATACATACATACATACATACATACAGGCAAAATACTCATACACATAAAATAAATTTTTAAAGAAATACCTGAGAGATTAATTAGTGAAGCACACCTCTGAGGGAAATATGATGGATTTTCCAGGGAGTCAATTCAGTCATCAGGGCTCTGCAGTATAATCCCTCAATGGGTTCATAATATGAAGGCATCTCTGGGAGGTAAAGACAGGTACATGGAGTCTTCCTGGAGGAAGTAGGTCATTAGGTTGGTGTCCCTGGGGGCTAGATTTTATCCTGACCTCTTTCTGCAGTTCCCTGTCTACCATAAAATGAAGAACAGACTTGGATACAGGCAGAGGACCAAGCAGAGGACTAAAGGGCTCTCGCAACCTTAAGTCATTGTGTCAGGAATTTTGCCAAAGAGACAAGGAAAGTAACTAACACCATCATGGACATGATCAGTGATCTGTTCTTCAGAAAGAGGCACATAGAATTCCAACTTCTTCCCAATGCACAAACAGGGGGCAAGCTATTTTCCCATGATCAAAGCATTAGCCTCTAACAAAATGCAAAGCCCAAGGGCTCACTCACAGCTCAGGGAATCCTCCATGAAGTCCTACACAAATAACATTCTTCTTTACTCAGCTGGACTTTCTTTGAGAGAGATCTCATTGTAATATGATTTGGACCAGACCTGCAGAATAATATTAAATCCATAAACTATGTGTAAAAGAAAACATGCTTCAGGCACAGAAGACAAGTTGGGCGCCCTGAAAACTTATTATCATGCTCCAAATTTAGTGTCCTGATGTCTAAGTGTGACTCACGATGTTAACCACCAGAGTGTTTAGGCATCTTTTATTCCTTGTCAGGAAAATAAAGTTGTCTCCTGTCATGTTGGACAGTCTGAGTATATATCTTATTGCAAAGACAACAAAAATATGTAATTTTATGTGTGCCTGGACCCATCATTTCAGTATGAAAGAACTTCAAATTCAAATTAATACACTTGCTCAGCATGTCGTTTTTGAAAACCACAGCTGAGCAGCAAGTGCAGAACATTCCAGAATACTTGCAGCTTGTCTTGCCATTTATTTTTTATTTTCTCCAGTAAGACTGAAGGAGAAAAAGAACAGTAGATATTTATCCTTCTAAGTCACTTTCTGCAGACTAAAGGGCTCTCCTTGCCATCGCTGTAATTGTTAATCCGCTCCATAAACATAAATTATCTGTTTGTGGGGAATGGGACCATTGCATGTCCTGGAATTTGCAGAGACATGGTAGCCCAAGCCAAGTGAGTATCCTGATGCTGGGCTTCCATCGTACCTCTGTGACCCTGGGGTCCATAGCGAGCACAGCAACGACTATTAACCTGCTCTGACATCAGTTCACTCTGTGACCTTAAACAGCCCCAGCCACTTCCATCTCTGAGCCCCTGTCTAGCCTATTTTCTGAAAAAGACCTATGAATGTATAATTCCTAATGATCCTTCTTTCTCTCACTGTAGGTGACCAGCCAGGCAGACCCTATGAACATTTACAGAGTCACAGAGTCAAAGGCTCAGAGAGAGAAAACCTATGACTTCTAAACATAGGTTGGAGAAGGAAGACAGTGTTGTCGAAACATGTGAATTACCTGAAAAGCAGCCAAAGCAGCCTCCAAACCATGCATTCCATGTAGACTCTGTTGCACGAATCCTAATTGGTCCTATAATAAAAACACGGACCAGATACTGGGGTAAATCCTGAAAGATCAGAGAGACAAAGGAACAAGCCACTAGAGAAATTTCTCACCTCTGTTGAATCCTCAGGCTGAAAGGGAGGCGAGATCCTGTCTCCAGGAATCCTCAGACTGAATGCCTCTGTGTCCTCAGATGAAAGGGCACTGAACTCCTGTCTCCTCCTGCCTTATATTCCTTTCTCTGCCTAGCTATATCACTTCCTGTCTCAACCTTCCTAGCGCTGGGATTAAAGGTGTGTGACTCCCAAGTACTGGGATTAAATGTATGTGCCACCACTGCCTAGCTCTGTTTCTCTTCTAGACTGGATTAATCTTGTGTAGTCCAGGGTGGCTTTGAACTCACAGAGATCCAGACGGATCTCTGCTTCCTGAGTGCTAGGATTAAAGGTGTGGTGTGCCACCATTGCCTGGCCTCTGTGTTTAATCTAATGGATGTCTTTGTCCTCTGATCTTCAGGTAAACTTTATTTGTTAAGAGTACACACAAAATATCACCACAAAACTCCAAATCTATAGGATATTTGGCTTACAACCGTGAACCAAACATGCAGTCCTAAAGAAACAGCATGGGGCAAGGGCAGGAGACAATAGAAGTCTTTCTGAAGTGTCCTGTTCAAGCCAGCAAGCACATCAGAGATTCCTTAGGATAAGAGGGGCAAGGGGATTCTGGGAGGCAGAGGCTCTTTAGTCTTTTCAATGACAACACTACCTAATACACTTCCAGAACATTCTCTCTCCTTCCTAAGACCAGAGACCTCTTACCCAGAGAAAGAGAGAGATTTATGTGTATATTTATGTTTACAGTTGCTCCCAATGTCAGGGTGAGGAACTGCACTCTGGGAAGAAGGCCACTTGTCAGGGTCAAGAAGCTGCTGGGCAGGTGATATAGGGTTCAAAATCAGGACCTAAGCTCCAAGCTCTTGGGTCCTAGACAAATTGAAGATTAATTAAGATGTTGTTCCAGAGTAGGCCAAACTGGGTCATTATAGAATATTCCAGAGATCCCACAGGTTAGATCCCATACATGTCTAACCTGTGAAGTGATTACTATAATAGGAAGACATGCTAATCTAAGAAGTAAATATCCATCATGCTATGAAGAACCTTGAAAGTGGGGATTGAAAGGCCAGGTATGGCTCAGGTTTATCATTGTTTTGTTTTGGAATGTGGGGAGGAGCAGAGGTCAATTTCAGGTGTCTTCCATCTTATTTTTTGAGACAGGGTCTCTCACTGAACCTGGAGCACACCAAGCTAGCTAGACCAGCTGGCCTGGAAGCCCCAGAATCCTTCTGACTTCACTTCTCCAGCACTGGGATTACTGGTGATCACTAACATAATTTGGCTGTCACATGGGTGCTGGGTATCAGACTCAGGCTCCATGCTTGTACAGCAAGCTTTACCAACTGAGTCATCTCTTCAGTCTGTCTTTGAGGCACAGGTAGAACTGGAAGGAGCCCCATCCCCAACCCAAGTAGTATACTTCCTATCGCAGGGTATGATCAGAAAGACCTTCCCTAAACAAGGGTGTGTGTCTACCTCTGCCTGGGGTTTCAGGCTTTCCAGTCTGGCCTCCACCCTATTCCCCAGCCTCATGCCTGACCCTTTTCCACTTGTACCTGCTATGCCCTGCTGTGGAATGTCGTTCTATATGTTGTGAATATGTGGTGCTCTGATTGGTTGATAAATAAAATGCTGATGGGCCAGTAGCCAGGTAGGAAGTATAGGTGGGTTAATCAGACAAGGAGAATTCTGGGAAGAGGAGGGCTGAGTGAAGGGTCACCAGCCAGACACAGAGGAAGCAAGATGATAAGGCAAAACTGAGAAAAGGTACCAAGCCACATGGCTAAATATAAATAAGTATTATGGGTTAATTTAAGTGTAAATGCTAGTCAGTAATAAGCATGAGCTAATGGCCAAGCAGTTATAATTAATATAAGCCTCTGTGTGTTTACTTGGGGGACTCGAGTGGGAGAGATTTATCCCTACTGCTGGCTGACCAGAACACAGGAAAACTTCCAACTACAATGCCCACTAGATCATCTCAGTCCTCAAGACCTCAGTCCTCAATTACTGGCCCCTCTGCCAACACATCCCTGTGCCCTTTCTGCACTGAGGGCCTTCTAACTGCTTTTAATAGAGCATCTCAGACACCTCGCCTTCACCAGCCAGGCTCCCAGCAACCCCAAGGACCCTTTTACCCATGTTCCCAGGTCATCAACAACTTACCTTCCTTTTTCTGCATCTCTTTGGTGATAATCCAGTAACACTGGCTTTGTTCCCCCATTATCAGGCATCATGTTAACTCTAAGTACAGCCTGTTTGGTGGATTAATGTTAACAGAAACTGACTGACTTTCAGCACTTTTCAGCCAAACTGACTATTTCCCTGATATCCAAGGGGAAGGCAGGGGAGAGGTAGGGATGATTCATGTCCTATCCAACTCATGCCCTGCCTCAATTGCCCTAGCAGCTCTAGACCAGAAGGATGTAAAACCTCCCTAATAGGCCAGAAAGCTCTTGATTAGTAAAGATAACATCCCCGACAGAAACAAGAGAAGAATGGTTTACGTTGGCCCAGTTTGAGAATGATTTTGGTCCATCATAGAGAAGAAGGCATAGCAGAGTGTGTTGGGCAGTGAGAATATTCAGCAAAGTTGGTTCACATCATGACAGATCAGAAAACAAACAAAACAAGTAGACCAGAATCAGGGACCAGGCTATCACCACAGACCACTTCCACCGGCCAGGCTGCATCTCCCAAAGGCCTCACAACCTTGGAAAAAGCACCTCAAATTGGAGAATTCATGCTCAAAATATGAGCCCGTGGGAGAAATTTTACATTCAAACCATAATGGTAACCAGATCATGCTTGAAGCTAAAGCCATATGACTTTATTTTAATCTCAAAAAAAATTTTTTTTATCAGGAAACTCCTAGGCCCATCTGGGCTCAGATAGCACAAAAGCCAGTGATGTTTAAAAAAGCAAACAGTTCCCAGATTCTTGGGGGTTCAGAGAGGTTTACACATATCTAACTAACCGTTTGCACCACCTCCTTCCTGAGATTAAGCTGCCCCTCCCAACCTCCCTCAGAGTCTCTGCTGCCACCAAATTGAAGATAATCCTCTGGCCCTGGGCCTCAGGGCCAGATGGTTAGCATTTCTCCAGTGGGGATACACTTCCCCTCCCTCCTCAAAATGGGAATGTGGGGGCCTGGCTCCTGGTGAAGAACAACCACAGGGTGGGAACAACAGCCCTCTCTCTTCCAAAGAGATCTGTGTGGAAAGCTGCCCAGTCCCCTCGAGACTGATTAACTGTTCAAATGTCTTCAGTCAAGGCATCCTATGGAAAACTCGGGGGCTCAGTCAGTAAAGAGAGCTTGTCACACAGGCATGGAGACAGGAGCTTGTATCCTCAGCACCCACATAAAAGCCAGGTGTGTGGTGGCACATGCTGGATATCCTAGTGCTGAGGAGGCAGAGACAGGAGGATACCTGGAGCCTACTGGACAGCTAGTCTCACTGACAGGTGAGCTCCAAGTTCAGTGGGAGACCCTGTCTCAGGAAGAGAAGGTGGAGACGGATAGACAACACCCATATCCACCTCTGTACCCGCACACAGAGTGAACTCGAACACAACATGATCATGGGGGAACCGCATGATTTACTGACTCACCAATGATCAAAGCTGTGTGATTTGGAATTTTCGTGTGGTGACCCCAGTGTGGGTTGATGGAAATGTGGTAAGCCTGCCCTGCTGCCATACATGGAACCCATGTCCCAGAGGTGGAAACAACCTCTCCTGACCAGACACCTTCTTTAAACCACCACCAGCTTCGTCCTTTCTTCTCTCTACAAACCAGGGCCAGAGCCTACAGCCAACAGGAACTCAGTACACAATTGTATAACTCAGCTCACTTTCATTTTAACCCATCAGTGAAACAAAGAAAGGGTGACTCTTGGAACTGGTGGCGTTGTCATTTAGGGGACATCGTCATTTAGGGGGCAAAGGACAAGGCATTCTGACTGAGGAGCATTTTGGATGGTCACTTAAGGCCCCGTGGTTTTATTTGTTTTGTTTTGCAGGTCTCTGGACAGAGCCAACAGAATGTTCTCTTGGACCTAGACACCCACTCTGAACCTCAATGATCACACAGCAGTCAAGTGGCAGGAGCAGGTTTTGAACCCCAGCTGTCTGAAATCAAAACTCCTCCCTCCCCTCCCAGAGGAAGTGATAGTGACTGGCCATCCTTCTTCCAGCACCAGCATCTCTTCTTACCAGCTTCCATCCCGCGTCACAGCTCTGATTTTAGGCACTGCCATCTTGCTATTTGTCTGCCCCAAAGCTGCTATTTCAATGCTGGAAAACATCTATCCAGAACCTACACCTCGGTATAAATGAGTGTGAGTCAAAACATCAGCTCATTCCAGAATTCCTGAGCTTCCAGCCTTCCTCCCAGGATCCCTGAAGGAGAGAAGGTATCCAAGGCTGATCTTTCACTGCAGAGCCCACACAGGAAGCCTGCTGGTGGATTTGGCAGAAAGCACAAAGGGACATGTTTTACCAGGACTGCCTCCAAGGAAGGCAATTGTAAATCCTCATGAACAGTGATCATAGGAAGACACTTGGAATTTCATGCAACAGGAAGCATGCCTGGCTCACACTTTGCAGAGAAACACATGGGGATAGGGAGTGCTCAGGCCGAGGACCATTAGGCTCTCTTGAGGAAATGCACAGCTGCAGCCTGGCCCCAGATCTGTGCAATAATCCCCATACACCCCAGTTCTTCCCACCAAGGGAAGTACACGGCTTGTGAGCATTAATGGCTTCCTGTGTGAGGAATCATGAACTCCTCTGCCTCTCTTCTTCCTTTCCACATCTCAAAATAGATGGCCATGTGTTGCCCATGGTCTTGCCACCCAACGTTAGCCCGTGAGTATCAGTCAGGATTGGCCAATTCTGAGACTGCAAGGGCTGATTCTCACTCTTGGCAGCTCACCCCACAATGGGCTCACCACTTACACTATGTGCTCAGATGGAGATTCCACCATCACTGTCTCTGTACAGAGGGAAGGCAACCAATTTCTCTCTGGCCCTGAGAGCAGCAGCCCAGGGACATACACTTCCTACATCTCATTAGGCCCAGGAAAGTCAGAGACCAACAGTTACTTCAGTGTGACAGAGAGACACAGTGATCCCACCTATCCAGAGACTACAGGAAAGAGTTGGTGAGCAGCTAAGTGACTGTCCCACTGTCACAGTAGAAGCAAGAAACTGGTGACAGAACAGTCAAAAAAGACAAAGCCAGGCATGGTGGCAGGTGCATCCCTGTAACCAATACTTAGGTGGCTGAGGCAAGAGGATTGCTGTGTTCTAGAACATCATGGACTATACAGAGTGAGACTACGTCAAAAGAGAGAAAGGAAAGAAATAAGAGAGGAAAGAAGGGAGGAAGGTAGGGAAGGAAGAGAAAAAGGAAAAGGAAAGAAAGAGGGGGAAAGAAGCTAAGCCCTTTAGTTGTTAAGATAATAACCAAACGCAGGTCATGGCCAAGTGTTTTATGTCTGTTGCTTTATCTATGTGACCAGATAGATGCTATTGAGGTGGATTTCACAGATGAAAAATTAAACCTTCTGAATTCAGAGTACTTGTATAAGAGCAGATAATTTGTAAATGGTGAATTTGGGCTCAAATCCTGGACCCCCAGGTTCCCAGAACCATGCTTTTAATTACTTTACTATACTCATATACATGCACACCTATATGTAGATAATTTTGTTTTCAATTTTTGAGACATGGTCTCCCTATCCCAGGCTAACCTTGAACTCCTGAACTCCTGAGGCAGCCTCCTCAGTGCTGGAATCATGGGCATAAGCTTTTTCCATATGTAGGGATCTTCAAAATGGCCAGATGGTAACTACAGTGACCTTATGAGAGCAGGCACAAACATTGTCTTCTTGCCTTGCTGTGGATGGAGCTCCAGCAGACATAGAGAGTGGCTTCCAGTAAAATGGATTCAGGTCTGCTTACTATCCAAGCATCCCAGTGTGAGGTATCAGAGCACACACCAGCCATGTGTAAGGTGTCAGAACCCACACCAGTCACACGTGAGGTATCAGGACTCACACCAGCCACCTGTGAGGTGTCAGAGCCCACCCCAGCCATGTGTGAAGTGTTAGTAGCCCACAGCAGACATGTGTGAGGTGTCAGAGCTCACAGTGGCCAAGTGTGAGGTTTCAGAGCCCACACCAACCATGTGTGAGGTGTCAGAGTTCACACTGGGCAAGTGTGAGGTTGTTAGTAGCCCTCATGCTCAAAAGCACCCACCAAACAGGTCTTACTCTGCCCATTCTGCAGCTCAGTGACTTGAGGCTCACAGCTGATTTGAGCACAGTTTTGAATTCAGGTCTTTCTGGCTCCAAGACTTGTGACCAAGGAAGATGCTTACAAAGGAAAGGGGGTCAGTGGCAAAGTCTCTGAAGCAGAGTTTCTGAGTCAGGATGGGTCGGTCTTTCCCTTTCCCAGAACTAAAGGATATCACCTCTGACAAAGGAGATTCTTTCCCCTCAAGGAAGACATCTCTGCCCCTAGACATCCTTTTGAGAAGACAAAATTCTAAATTATTACCAAGCCAAATGATGTAATAAAAATAGGCAGCTTAGGGGTTAAGTGTAGATAGCATGCCTACCATTTGGAAGCTGTGCTGTGTGACTTTAGGTGAATCGCTCAACCCCTCTGAGACCTGGCTTCCACAAAATGACAGAGGTGGCCTGGATCTTCCTGGGTGTTCACCTCTGGTCATGTTCTTAGGACCAATGATGTGCTCATAAACTCGGGCAAAGCTCCCAAAATAGAAAAACCAGGAAGAGAGGGGGAGTGTATGAAATTTGGGGAAGACAGAAGATAGTTAAAAGCTATGAATAAAGGGGCATACCTCTGCCCCCAACACTTGGGAGTAGAGGCAGGAGGTTCAATTCAAGGCTAACTTGGGGTACATTAGACTTCTGTCTCAACAAAATAAAATAAAATAAAATAAAATAAAAATTATTTTTTTTTAAAAAGTGATGAGACCTCCGCCTGTTAGGACAGCACCTGCTGTTTGTGATTCACTCTTCTACCCAGGGTAGAGATCTTCATCTGGAAATGAAGCAGTGGTAGAGGTAAGGCTGATCCCAGACCTGTGAAGGTCACCTTCTCATCACTGTGAAAAGAACACCTGACAGAAGCAACTGAAGGGAAGAGGGTTTCTTTCAGCTCACAGTTTCAGGGGACTTCAGTTCATTGTGGTGGACAAGACATGGAGGAAGCAGTGGCTCAGTGGACAAGACATGGACGGAGCAGTGGCTCAGTGGACAAGACATGGACGGAGCAGTGGCTCAGTGGACAAGACATGGAGGAAACAGTGGCTCAGTGGACAAGACATGGACGGAGCAGTGGCTCAGTGGACAAGACATGGACGGAGCAGTGGCTCAGTGGACAAGACATGGACGGAGCAGTGGCTCAGTGGACAAGACATGGACGGAGAAGTGGCTCAGTGGACAAGACATGGAGGAAGCAGTGGCTCAGTGGACAAGACATGGACGGAACAGTGGCTCAGTGGACAAGACATGGACGGAGCAGTGGCTCAGTGGACAAGACATGGACGGAGCAGTGGCTCAGTGGACAAGACATGGACGGAGCAGTGGCTCAGTGGACAAGACATGGACGGAGCAGTGGCTCAGTGGACAAGACATGGAGGAAGCAGTGGCTCAGTGGACAAGACATGGATGGAGCAGTGGCTCAGTGGACAAGACATGGAGGAAACAGTGGCTCAGTGGACAAGACATGGACGGAGCAGTGGCTCAGTGGACAAGACATGGACGGAGCAGTGGCTCAGTGGACAAGACATGGACGGAGCAGTGGCTCAGTGGACAAGACATGGACGGAGAAGTGGCTCAGTGGACAAGACATGGAGGAAGCAGTGGCTCAGTGGACAAGACATGGACGGAACAGTGGCTCAGTGGACAAGACATGGACGGAGCAGTGGCTCAGTGGACAAGACATGGACGGAGCAGTGGCTCAGTGGACAAGACATGGACGGAGCAGTGGCTCAGTGGACAAGACATGGAGGAAGCAGTGGCTCAGTGGACAAGACATGGATGGAGCAGTGGCTCAGTGGACAAGACATGGAGGAAACAGTGGCTCAGTGGACAAGACATGGACGGAGCAGTGGCTCAGTGGACAAGACATGGACGGAGCAGTGGCTCAGTGGACAAGACATGGACGGAGCAGTGGCTCAGTGGACAAGACATGGACGGAGAAGTGGCTCAGTGGACAAGACATGGAGGAAGCAGTGGCTCAGTGGACAAGACATGGACGGAACAGTGGCTCAACCCAGGTGGGCAGGAATATGAGGCAGCAGGTGGCATTGCAGCAGTCAGGAAGTGGAGGGACCATATGACAGGAAGGAGTCAAAGACAGCATACCCCTAAGGAGCCATCCCAGTGAACTGTTCCTCCAGTAAGGCCCACCACCTCCTTCCTACCTCCTAAAAGTTCTACAATGTCCCACCAGCTGAGGACCAAGTACTGAAACATGTGAACTTGAGTGGGATATCCCATACTCAAATCATCCACAGTGGTGTGTGTGTGTGTTTGTGTGTGTGTATGTGTGTGTGTGTGTGTACACACACATGCATACACTAGAGGTATTAACAGTAGAGACCCAGCATGATGGCTATGGGAAAAGATGTTGAAGAATTTTCTTTTCAGTTCTGCCTGATTCTCAGCAAAAATACCATGAACACCTGTCAGATTCAAACCATCCAGAAAATGCACAAAATACAATGGAGTATCCTCTTCCTGCCCATTCCACCTCAAACTGAGATAATCTTAAACCAGTTGCTGAGGCAGGAGAATTGTGAGTTCAAGGTTGGCCTGGGAAACTTAGTGAGACCTTGTCTCAAAATAAAAAAGTGAAGAAGGGGCTGGGGTTTAAGCTCAGGAGAGCACTTGCCTCCTGAGTGTGTGTGAGGACCTATGTTCATTTGGCAGCTCTGCGAAATCTGTCCTTATGCAATCCTCATTTTAGCATGTATACAAACTTTACAGATCCTTCAAGTGTAAGTAGTTGTCTTTTGTTTGTTCTAAGTGTCAAAGTACTATCCTAAGCCAAGGCTGGCCAGTGACTGCCCCATTCAGAGTATATGGGGAGCAGTGAGCGATCCATTGGGTGTATATGAGTAGACCATTCTGGGTATTACTGAGCACTTTGACTTTGCTGGTGGACTAGCATAGAACTTAGTTCTGTTTTCATGTTATAGGTTCTTTAACACCAGGTTGTATTTTGTTTGTGAAGATCAGGAGGTAGTGATGTTTGGAGTAGGGATGACAGATTGCAGGGAGGATCTGGGGGACATTCTTCCCCTTTGTGCCTTTGTGTCCCAGATGGGAAAAGCAGCTGGGAAAGGCCCTTCCTTTCCCTGCAGAGCTGAGCCCTCTACAGCAAGGTACTTCCTGATCTTGTAAGTTACTCTGGAATTATCCCTTTGATTTCCACTAGTGAGCACACATTCTGCTAATGCAAACAGATGACCTCCCTAGTGAGCGGGTGGGAAGGGGCACGTGTGGACAACCAGTCAGTTCAGGTAGAGACTCTGGGCGGGGCTCATCAACACCAAGGGCTGGAGCTGCTGTGTTGTGACTTCCAGTTTCTGATGCCTCAAATATACAGCCAAGCTCCTGGACCCTGAGGGGAGGGTTCTGGGATGATGTTCCTCCACAGCAGTCAGGCCAAGACCCACTGCATTGCAGCTTCTCCGTGAGTATTTCTGGAACTTCCAGGTCATGTGCCAGCAGCCAGAACTTGCCAATAGTATCTGGGCCTCTGAAATGGATTGTTTGAAGGGATGGCTGGCATCCTGTTAGGACGAGAAAGTCAACAGAAGTACTTTGGTCTGTTGGAGTCATAGGGGTCAGTGAGTGGATGCATTCCTGGGCAGATGACACAGGAAATAGCATGCAGAGGTGAAGAAAATGAGCTAAGAGGGCACATGCCAAGCAGGAGAGGTCATAGACAAATATAAAAGTCTTACTACAGAACAAAACACCTGGTCAGGGCTGGTCCTAGTAGAGTCAGACCAACTGGCACCATTCAAGGAGAGCCATTTGCTGTTTCCTGTTCACAAATGTTCCCAGAACCATCGGCCACTTGAAACCAGCCACAGGAAGAATCTTTCCCGTATGGTAATTAGCAAACACTATGAATTAAAACTTTGATTTTTTTTTAAAGCAGCTTGCCATCACAAAGTACAGGAGTGGACACTATTATTACCAGATGCCACTAAAGGAGTCAGTTGAGGAGGGTGATATGGTCACACCTACACTTCTAAAGCAGTCACTCTGGGCATAGTATGGAGCAGCAGAGGCACAACTAGGAAGGCACAGTCAGTCACCATCCAATCAAGGACTGAGGGCCAAGAGTGACAAGAGTAGGAGCAGAAGAACAGGCCCCATCCAGCTCAGGTAGACTGAGAACTCAGTGACTTGTGGGATTATTGGTTACTTTTTTCTTGTTGGCTTAAAATCCCTTACTAAAGAGATTTAAGGAAGAAAGGGATTATTTTGACTCATAGTTTGAGAGTTGGGTCCATCAGGGCAGGGAACTCACAGTGGCAGGGCCTTGGTACATCTGGTCACATTGTGCCCACAATCAGGAAGCAGACGTAGATGGATGCCGGTGCTCAACACACTTCCTTCTTTGTATTCAGTCTGCAATCACAGCCCATGGAATGGTGATTGCCACATTTACAGTGTGTCTTCCTACCTCAACTAACCCAGGATGGACACTCCCTCATGGACACACCCAAATCTCCCAGGTGGTTCTCGAGCCTATCAAGTTGACAGTATTAACACTTAGGGACTGGGGACACAGGAGAATAGCAGAGGGAGAGAGGAGACAAATGTCAGGCTTCTTCGCTTGATCTCCCTCCGAAAGAGAAATTTGTAGAGTTGACTCTAGAAAACCCCCCAGGGCTGGGTAACACAGGTTTGGCAGAGAAGGGAGAGGTCTACAGCCTTAGCTTAGGATGAGCAATTCCTCCCTCACTTTCCTCCCTCTTCCCTTCTGCTGTCTTCTGAACTGTCCCTAGAAGCTATGTGTTGGCAAGTCAGCCCCCAAATTCAAATGTTAGTGGCATTTGGAGGTGGACCCTTTGGAGATGATTAATGTTGATTGAGTTCATGAATGCGGGCCTCATAATGAGATCAGAGGAGGGTGAGACCTGGACTGACATACCCTTAACCTCTCTCCTCATGATGCCTGCCACTGTGGCTGACCCCAGAGGATGCCCTCTCCAGATGCTGGCATCTTAACTTTGCATTTCCTTGCCTCTAGAACTATTAGAATTTTATTTTACTTGTAAATGACCCAATCGGTAGTACTCTGTTAAGCTGAAACAACAGGGGCTGAGGAAGTGGCTCAGTCAATAGAGTGCTTGTTGTACAATCGTGAGGACCTGGATTCTATCCCTAGCACACATACAAAAGCTAGGCCTGGCAGTGTGTGCATGTAATCCCAGTGCTGAGAGGATGGAGACAGAGGATGGCAGTCGCTGGCCAGCCAGTCTGCCTGAACTGGGGAGCTCCAGGTTCAGTGAGAGACCCTGTCTCAAAAAAGAAAATAGAGAGTGATTGTGGAAGACGCCTGGTGCTGACCTCTGGCCCCCACAGGTATGTACATGCAAACACACACACACACACACACACACACAAACACAAACACCTTCTCCCCTTCCTCTGTTCCTTTCCCCCTCCTCCCTCTGTTGACAAAGTCCTCCTAAGTCTCAGGTATGATATTCATGTGGTCCAGCCAGCATCAGAAGCTGCCTCAGCCCTGCTGGTCCACCTACCATCAGCAGCTCTGCTTGGAACCCTGAGCTCCGTAGACACTGATGCTCAGGGCTGTGATCAGTGCCAGCCACTCCATCTTTGTCAGGTAGATTCCTCAGCTACTCCACTCCACAAGCTGTCTGCTTTGAAGCATAAACTATGGGAAACCTGAGGACATAGAAATGGGCATGCTGATGAGAAAGAACACCGAGTTCAGAGTCAGACCGGCCTATAGGATGCACAGACCTCTCAGAGCCTCAGATACCTCATCTGAACTTGGAATTGTACGCCCCAGTACAGAGGGTCTGTATGAGAATAGAATGAGGTGTGCAGGGAGGGTCCAACACCAGAGCCCATGCAGCTGGTAAGGGGAAAAACAAATAGTTATAGAGGCAAACAGGCCTGAGATCTCATCAGCTCCTTTCTGCTGGCTCTGTGCTCTGGGCTTCTGGGCCATTTACCTAACCTCTCTTACTGTGTTGCTTTATGGCTACCATCTTTAGCGAGGTCTCTGTCCCTCAAAGCTATCTACCGCTTGGAGAATTGTAAAAGTGCTTGAGAATTGAGAAGCTGTCAACACTAAACGAAGGCCAGGGAGTGTTTGTCCGCTTGTTGGTTGAAGTCTGTTAAACACCTAGACTGTGGGAGGACTCTGTCTACCACAGAAGATGCTGGCTGCCTCTGCTTCAACCCTAACCAGATTGCTAACACTTGCCAGTACCCCTGTGTGGGCTCTTGAACACCAGACCGCCGACTTCATGCTGTGCCAGCACAAGGCAGCCTCGTGTACAGGAAATGTGAGAGAATTTGGGGTCCCAGTACAGAGGGCACTGACCCTAATGACCTTAATGGAATGCCCCCATGAATCCCAGTGCTACGGCCACAGAAAACAGATGTGGGGCCCTAGAGCACAGATCTTGGCAGTGGGTCTCTGGGCTGGCATGGAGCTCCAGGTAGAAGAAACAGTGAAGGCATCCTGGCTTTTAGTCATAAGATGAGCAGGTGGATATGAATGAATACTGGGGAGATGGTTCCAGAAGCCTGAGAGGGTTGAGGAGTAGGTCAGTGTAGGGGATCCAAAGATGAAGTCTCCAAAGGGGACCCCTGGGAGACTGCAGAGCATACATCAGCTGTAGCCCAGGTCCCTGGAAATTGGATCTCTGTTCTCCATTCCTGCCAGTCACTGACAGAGGGTGGCCCCAGAGGGGTCTCTTGTCTCTATTCTGCTCAGCTGTCCTAACCTACAAGCAGGCTCATAGTCTCCAAAGGGCAGAGCAAGACCTTAGACAAAAGCATGGGACCCTTGGAGACTTGAAGCTATTTGAAAGAGGAGAATTGTAAGTCAATTCCTTGTCTACCTTGAAGATGCACTGAGGATTGGGGCAGTTGATTGATGTTAGCTCTGACAAGACAAACTGGGAGTCAAGAGAATGAGTAGTCATTCACCCCGGGATGGAGAGGGGAAGGAAGAAAGCATGTTCAAGATTGCAGAAGGCTCTGCAGAAGGAAGTAGGGGATTTGGATGCTCTCCTGGAGTAATTGGGAGCCATGGGAGAAACCCCAGGGCAGGCATATTTGTGATTTATAAAGGCCAACCAAAAGTGAAGACAACCAGGAAGATTGGAGCCATGAATCTGGTCAGGTAGAAGTATGGGGAGAATTACATCCAAAGGTAAGGAAAGCTTCCAACACTCACCCCTACACATCTGAATGAAGCCCTCTTCTCTTCATGTCCCTCCAGCCTGGCTGCAGCACCTCCAACCTGGCCCCACTCTTGCATGATGAAGCCCACCTCAGCAGCCTGAGATAATCTGGGTCCATCAAACAGTAGACCCCACCCTCCTGTGCCCTGCCCAGGACCCACTAGCAGAGCTCTTCACTGACCCTCACTCCTCCCCAGCCTCAAGTCTGATGTGGCCCTTCCTACACCCACTCCCAAGGAACTGAGTCCTTCCTGGGTCTTTCTAGAATCAAGGCTCTTCCTCACTCCTGTCCTGCCCCTGGGCTCACCCTGTCCTCCCTAGCCTGCAGCTCCAGACCATATTGGTATCTGCACTGAAGACCAATAGACAACAGACATTTCAGCTCTGTCCTTTCTCAGGACCAAGATCTAAAGCAGGGGAGGCAGCCCCATTACAAAAGAGCAGGGGGTACAGAATGGAGTGCTGTGCACTATTCCAAGGACCATGAATGCTGATGTGGTTCTGACTCAACCCAGGCTTCTCTGTCCCCAACTACCACTCTCACAAAGCCCTAAAGATAAAGAGTCCACACTACAACAAAGAACATAAAGTTTTTCTTTAGAGTGCCAGAAAAACAGGGTTAGCCCTTCCCAAATACCTTAGGAAGACAGGGGGAGGGGGGTGACTGTCCCATTTCAGCTCCTTTACAACAATGGCAGAGAGTCCAGGCCTCAAAAGGGCAACTCTGCCTCCTGCCCCCAACCCAGCCTGGACAATCAGCTGAAGACCTCTGCCTCTGCCCATGGCCCTTCCCTTCATCTGTGTACCTTAGGCAGAGAAATCCAATCCATGCCCTTGACATGCACCCCTGAGCGTACCCCCCACCCCCTCTGCTGGGAAAGCTGCCTGGCCCTGCCTTTTCTTCGTCACCATAAAAGGCCTGCCTTTATTTTTAGTCTTTAATAAGGTTACCGACGGACTGAGGGAGGTAGATTTTAGCCCAAGGCTGCATCTGCCCTTCATTTAAAACTACCCTGACTCCCACAAGGCTAGAAAACAAGTCTCTGCGCTCCTCTTTTATAGCCTTCCTTAGATCCAAATCCAGAGCTATTTTCGCCAACAGATTGTGTCAGCCTGGAGCCCATTTGCCTCCAGAAGGGTCCCTCTTGCATAAAAAGCAAAACTCACCTGCAGCCTGCCAGACACCCCCATTCTTCCTATCCGACCCTAGGATTCCCTGACTGGCTCACACTAACCCAGGTCTTTGAAGAAACCTTTTGTCTCCCTGGAAGCTTCTGGAATCCCGCCCCTGTTCCAAACTCCTACCTCCACCGTGGTCCCTAATTCTCAAATGGACATGCAATGTTGGATTCCAAAATGTGTTTTTTGTTTCCCACTAAAAGTATCTGGAGGGGGCGTTTATTGTTATTGTGGATTACACTGGGTTGTTTGACTAAGAACATTTGGACAGAGGCAGGCAGTACAGGTTTGTAGGGGAGCCCTGTCATTTACAAAGGAATGAGAAACGAAGGGGGGGTGTCTCTGCTCAGCTCCTCAGAGGGAGTACTGTCTTCTCTCTCCTAAGCCAACAGGCTTCTGTTGTCATTAATTCATCAGGCTGGGCCCAGACCCCAAGGTCAGGCCTGTCTGCCTGAGAGGCAGAGCTAAAAACAGCTCCAGCCTCAGAGAGGGGCCAGCCCAGAGCCTAATTGCTGAGCTCTCTGCCCGTCCGCCCTGTGCTCCCCTGGCAGGCAGCTTGAAGAGTGAAGACTCACTTTGATTTGGAGATGGAGAAGAAAAGAAGGCTGTTTTGCAGGTGTGTAGCCAGAATCGCCCGGGCAACAGAGGGGAAAATGCCTCTCGGCAGGCAGGCTGCTAGTGCAGGTGCGCCTCCATTTTCGTGAGCACACGCAGAGAGCAGAGGAAGATTTGGGGAGGAGGGTGTTGGAGAGGGACACATGCTGCTGCTTGTGGAGGAGTCCAGAAGCAGAATGGGGTGTTTCTAAGCCATCACAGGACCTGGGATACCAAAGAGCCCTAGTTGTAGCTGTGATTTCTTGTGAAAAAAATAGTTATGAATGGACAGATGGGTTAACTTGGACTTTGTGTATATTTTACCTGGGCTAAGATGGGAATAAGGGAAGGAGGGAGCATGAGTAGTGCCCATTTGGCTGGAAGTTGCTAAGACATTCATTCATCTCTGCATTCCTTTAGCCTACATTTATTATTGATAATAATAGCTACCATTTAGTGGCTTCCATAGAAGAGCAGGTGCTTGCTAAGCACTTTAACTTACCGTATACAACTCAGGTCTCACAGCTCCTCTGTGAGACAGACCTTATCATCGGCATTTTATTGATTAAAATAAAAAACTTTCTCATCAAGAGACAGACACTTGCCCACATAGCCTATAAGAGCAAGGATTCAAAGCCAGATGTATCCACCTCCCAAGTCAAAGCTCTTACCTGCTAGGGCTTCCCCTGTCCCTTGTGGGTCTCCATGCCTGGCCTTGGGCCAAGTGTTAAAATAAATGTTTGGTGCACAAAGTATGTCTGGAATGACGTGTTAGAGGTCCATCTCAAGAGGCAACAAAAAGCAGGATTCTTCTCTCCCTCCATGTAGCAAGATGCCTGCTAGGCAGATAAACTTTCCCACCAAGGCATGGAGTACACCATTAGCAAAGGTGATCCACTTCTCCAGCCCACTGATAGTGGTAGTATCTAGTGCAATTTCCTCTCTCTCCTCAGCATTTAGATGGGGAAGATTTTTCCGCACCCCTGGATCTAACCTACTCTTATGACTTGGGTTAGTCAACAGAATGCAGTTGAAGATCTGGGCTGGCTTCTCCACCCTCATCCCTGTTTCTCTTGATACCCTCTATTTGTTATGTGGGAGCCTCAATGTCTTCTTATAAACTAAGAGACACATGTCCTGGTCATTGATAATGCTAAGACACACAATGAGACCATGTTGGACTTTCCAGCCTCCAGCCAGCCAAACATGATCACAGTCAGGGGAAGGAATCCGGCATAGACCAGAAGACCTCCCAACAGAAGCCTATCCAAACCCTCATCTGAAGATCTGGAAGTGAAACCACCAGTCATTCTTCAAGACTAGGTTTAGGGGCCTTGTGACTCATCTATTTCCTTAAGCTGAGAAGCCACAAGGAAGTGTGATCAGAGGTAGGCTTAGTCCCCCTGTGCCCCCAAACCCACACAAGTACACGCCCCTAAGCCCAAAATGTGTCTGGACCCTGGCCTCTTTGCCACATTGTTGTTGTTATTGTTGTTGTTGTATCTCACTTTATAGAAAGAAGCTACTGCAGACTGGGAGAAAAGATTAGCCATGGAAGCTGGAAACTGAATGCAATGGTTCACGCCTGTATCTCAGCACTTATGAAGCTGAGCTACGCAGCAAGACTCTGTCTCAAAAAAAACAAACAAACAAAACCCCAAAACAAAAAAACAAATCAGTGGATCCCGTGTGGAAGTCAAGACCATGAAGCCATGAGGTGGGTGTCCAGATTCCTATAACACTCTCACCTTTCATTGGAGCTCAAATTATTTCCATCTGTGTGCAGCTGACCAGTCAGCCTTCTACAGAACCCTCTAGTTGGTGTTCTCTTGAGAAACACACCACTGGGAGATTAGACACAGTCCTCCTCGTCCTTGTTTTTTGTCTTTCATAATTTCAGTTACCACTGCCAACAGCAATCAAACACAGTCTAAAAATATTTAAGTGGAATGTTCCAGAAATAAATACTACTTTGTAAGTTTTAAGTAATTATATTAGAATAGATTGTTAAATTGTTTCACTGTTGGTTATAATCATTGATAGCTAGTACCCAGTTCAAAGTGTAAACTTTACCACAGGTATATATTATGTAAATATAGGAAAAACAGTGTCTATCCAAGGTTAGGCATCCTCAATTTCAAGTACCTCCTGTGGACCCTGAGATGTCTCCCCTATATATAAAGCTGAAATTCTACACATACATATGTACAAATGTGTAAATACATATACATGTAGAATCTATTATAAGATACTGGCTCATATGATCAAATTCATACTACAAGGTCCTCTCATCCACCACAGGTAAGGTGAAGACTAAAGAAAGCCAGCACGACAGCTATCTATGCCCTGAGAGCTGGAGCTCCAAGGACAGGCGAGGACTCATATAAGCTCGGGCAGGCGGGTTGGGAACCAATTCAACCACTCTGTCTTTTCCTTCTAACCCTCATTGAATTCAGGGATGCCCACCCCAATGAGGAGAGCCATCTGCTTTATTCAACCCACCAGTTCCAAAGCTAATTCCCAATGGAAATAGATGGGAAACATACCCAGAAATCACATTAACCAGATTTCTGGGCACTTGCTCGCTCTGTCAAGTTTGATATAAAATTAACCATCCCATGCTTTGTATCTGAGATGTCATGTGGGGAAGCCTGAGGATGGGAGTGGAGAAGAACCCAGGCACTCTGCATCATCTCCCTAGTGCTTCTGGAACAGATTACAGCAAACACAGAGGGCCAGGCATACAAGCCCTGGGGGCTGGAAAGACGGCTCAGTGGCTACGAGTGTGAGCTGCTCTTCCAAAGGACCCAGGTTCAGTTCCAGCACCCACATGGCAGTCTATAGCTACCTGTAACTCCAGTTCCAGGGGATCCATCTGATGCCCTCCTCTGGCACTGCACACCCATGGTGCACACATATGCTTTCAGACAAAACTGTAGTTGAGGTTTTCCTGGTCCTGCCTGGCCCACAGACAGGACAAATTTCTCTCACCCGCCAGTCCCGCAGCCACTCAGACCCAAGTAAACACACAGAGACTTATATTACTTATAAACTGTATGCCCGTGGCAGGTTTCTTGCTATCAAGTTCATAAGAACTTAATCTTAAATTAACCCATTTCTATTCATCTATACCTTGCCATATGGCTTATGGCTTACCAGTATTTTACATGTTGCTTCTCATGGCAGTGGCTGGCAGCATCTCCTGACTCAGCCCTCCTGTTCCCAGAATTCTCCTCTCTCTTTGTCCCACGTATACTTCTTGCCTGGCTACTGGCCAATCAGCACTTTATTTATTAACCAATCAGAGCAACACATTCACAGCATACAGATATCCACAGCACAAAACACTTGTTCATATTCATAAAACAAAAAAAAAAAATCCTCTTAAACACACACCAATATTTACTCTCTCATGATTCAGGAGGCCAGAAGTCCAAAATCAAGGGGTTATGAGGACTGGTTCTTACCAGAAACTCTAAGAAAGGATGCCTCTCACTATAGCTGTGTCTGTGGAAGAGATGCCTGCAGAACTAGGAGATAGTAGGAAAGGAGTTTAGTGTGACTGTAGCCAGGATTCCTGCTGTGAGCCACCCTGTACCAGGGCACTCGGAGAATACAGACCCAGCCCAAGGTTGTTAGACAATGGCACTCAATGTCATACATGACAAACACAACTCTGGTGCCAGGTGACTAGTTGCTGCTTCACATCAGATCCCAGAAAAGACATTTCTAGAATCACTGGAAGCATCCACATCCCAAATTCCTTCTCAGTAAAATCCTTTGGCTGGTCAATCCCAATCTGTGGTAGCCACTTCTCGGAAGGAAGACTGAGAAGGGTGGAGAGAAGGTGATAGCAGCCTTGTCAAAGGATCCTGCTAGCTTCTGTCTAGTCATCTGACACTCCTCCTGGGTGCCTGAAACATGTCTCACAGGACCAAAATCCTAGACTCGGCCCACATAGCAAGTCCAACAGACTTGTTTTGTCTGCCTTTCCCAACCTGAACTTTAGCCTCCTGGCCTCAGTGAGCATGCCCTCTAAGATTAGCTGTGAAGAAAGAGTCCACCTACTCCAGAGGGGTGGAATCGAAAAGCTTCCCACTTTAGGGAAGGAAGGGGTAGGTGGTCTCATACCTGTTCTCCTTCTGCCTCAGCCTTCCAACTACTGAGACTGCAGACACTCACACCCAGAAGCCATGTTCTCTTTCACGTTGTACTGGCTTGACACTGTCAAAACCCAACCACCCCATATTTGTTCAGGAAGATGTATCCCTACTTGGTTTTGTTCCTTTCAAGATCCAGGTTGGTTCACCTCAGCCCTGAAAACACACCTTTCCCTGGTGATGAGGATGTCAGGTGATTCAACAGGCCTGAAATGCAGCATGTGGGTACTTCCTGGGTGGAAAAGACCCACAGTGGAGGACAGGTTTACCGTATAGTACACTGCAGTTCCCAATGTCACTAAGATGAATGAAGAGGGATGGAGAGTGGGAAAGACGGAGAAGCAAAGTGGGTTTGTTTGTTTGTTTGTTTGTTTGTTTTGCTTTGCTTTTTTAATTAATTTTTTATTTTATTTTGGAGTGGGGTGCTGCAGTGATGAAGGGCAGATATTGAGGGACTGGGAAATGAGTGGGATTGGGGTGCATGATGTGAAATCAATAAAAAATTATGCTAAAAGAGAGAGAGAGAGAGAGAGAGAGAGAGAGAGAGAGAGAGAAAGAGAGACAGGGGAGGGAGGGGGAGAAAGGGAGGAAGGAAGGAAGAAGGAAGGACATGTGAGTTTGTGGATGAGAAAGAATGGGCCGCCACATCTGTCACCTCCTTTTCAGAATTCCATTGGAAATCCATGTTCTTAATCACTGATAACCTCATTCCTCAGCATCAAGGAAATGCCCAAGGGCCTTGTACTTGCTAGTTTTTATGTCAACATGACACAAGCTAGAGTCATCAGAGAGGAAGGAGCCTCAGTTGAGGAAATGCCTCCATGAGATCCAGCAGGAGAACATTTTTTCAATTAGTGATGAATGGGGGAGGACCCAGCCCATGATGGGTGGTGCCATGCCTGGGCTGTTGGTCCTGGGTTCTATAAGAAAGCAGGCTGAGCAAGCCAAGGGATGCAAGCCAGTAAGCAGAACCCCTCCATTGCCTCTGCATCAGCTCCTGCCTCCAGGATCCTGCCCTGTTTGAGTTCCTGTCCTAACTTCCTTTGATGATGAATTGTGATACTGAAGCATAAGTCAAACAAACCCTTTCTTCTCCAAGTTGTTTTGGTCATGGTGTTTCATCACAGCAATAGTAACCCTAGCTAAGACACTGGTATATAGGAACAGCAATGTGGAAGTGTAAATCAAATAAACAGTTTTCTCCCCAGACTGCAGTTTGGTCATGGTGTTTTGTTGTAGCAACAGAAACCCTAAATAATACAGACCCCCAATGCTTGTTTCCCTTGAGAGGCACTGGTGAAGGCCAAGGTCTCCACAGCACTGTCCCAGAGGCTGTCTCAGGCCAGAAGAAAAGGACAAGGAAATTTACAGGGACATGGAAAGGAGGAAGGAGCCCCTTACCCACAAGCATCTGACTCATATTTCGCAGTAGCCAAGAGTCAAGACTCACAGCAGACAAAAATCAAAGATTCTATGAAGTTTGCCTGCATGGAAACATTTCTCCCTTTCCTGAGAGAGATCTCAGGCAAGAGTAGTACACCAGCTAATGAACCATCCTAAAGACCAAAATGTATGTGACCTTCACATCTAGCTTCAGCAGCACTCCAGTATCATCCACAAACCCACACAGCTCACCTCATAAACCACCTTACAATCACATTTATAAAAGGAACTTCTTAAAATAAGCAAAATAAATAAACTAGCTCACAGCTTTCTACTTAAATTTTAAACTTGGCATAATCTTTGCACTTGGTTGCAAATTATATCCTTGGAGCATACTGACTTCAAAATGCGACTTACTAAGACACTTAAATATGTGTGTCTCTCTCTCTCTCCCATTTCTCTCTCCCCTCTTCCCTCTATCTCTCCCCCGCTCTTTTCCTCATCCTAGTACCCACTCCTTAACTATGTATGTATCTTTACTTAATAAACTCTAGCTTTTACTTCCTCCAGACTCATCTTGTAATTCTTTTCTGCTGTAGAAGTCAAGATTCTAGCCACACATGAATGGAGGTCCCTAAAAGAGAAATTCCTCAGTCTGAAGTTACCAGCATCAGGCTGTGTCTCTACCAGTGACAGTCTGTATATAAGAAAAAGAAGTGGAAAACTTGGGGGAGTTTCCTCTTGCCCCTTAGGAATCAAATGTGTGGCAGAATGGTGTTATAGAACATATACAACTGCTTCTATTTTCAGCAAAAGAAAATTCCCCTATTCACATGGGTCCCATCTCCAAGAGTTTGAGGTTACAACCCAAGTTACTATGACCAGAGCTCCCCATGAGCATCTTTGGCCCCTGAGATCTCCAGGCCACTGTAATAGAATGAATAATGTCTCATCTTTCAGAACTTTGGAAATTTTCTTCATGCCATGCATTCTCTCATCAAACAGAGCCATATAAGGAACTTCCTAAAGCCCAGCTCTAAGGAGAAAATTGGAGAAAGAGTTGTATGATGCCACAACTCCATTTCTCATTGTAACTCTTCTGCATGGTTTTCTATGGATAAGCAACCCACCCATAAATACAGCAAGCCCCACCCCCTAACAAGGTTCACAGGCATCAGTGAAAGCCATGGCAGGAATACAAACACTCTCTGCAGCTAATGCTGATGTTCCCATCTGGGGACCTGAACTTCTCACTAGCACCTTGAGTCAGGTCTCCACGGGCTCAGAAGTCCCCACTCCTTAATTCCTCTGGCTGCTGATGGAGAGTGATATGATAGTCTGCATGACCCCCATTGGCTGATATGTTTGAATACTTGGTCTCCAGTTAGTTGCTGTTTGGGGAGGGTTAGGAGGCTCAGCTTTGCTAGAGGAAGCATGTCCCTGGGGCAAGTGTTGAGGTTTCAAAAGACCGGTGCCATTTTGAGTTAGCTCTCTCTGTCTCCCACTTGTGGATCAAGATGAGAGCTCTCAGCTCTTCCTGCCACCGTGTCTTGGTTCTGTCATCATGGACTCTTAACACTCAGCAAGTTGCCTTGGTGATGGTGTTTTGTCACAACAACAGAAAAGTAACTAAGACAGGTGACTTTGCTGGGCTAGCATGGGCTATCAGGACCCCTGAACAGAGACAAACTGAGAAGTAGAGTTGAGTTACTCTGGTTTCCTCTTCTGTACACAGCACCATCAGGAAAGGCCTCACCTTTTCCAAATGCACTTCTCAATGTGTCAGGCAGCAAGGCCCAGCAATGCCAGCACTCTTGGAGTTGAACCTGAAAGAAAGAGGTTGGGACAGATGATGTAAGTGTTAGGAGAAAGTAACAGATGATGTAAGTGTTAGGAGAAAGCGTGGTCTCAGGGTATCCGCAGCAGTGTGAGTTTCTTTAGAGCCCATACCTTGGTTATCATGTAGGGTTTACACTGTAGAGCTATGCTTGTGATTTGTTGGTCCTGGACTTGAAGAAATTCCTCCCCAAATAACCTCTCACTAAGATTATTGGATGAAACCTGTACACTCTCTAGGGGGTCTTTAAAATGCCAGATTCCTACCAAGAGAACACAGAATAGCTCTGAGACTCAACATTAGTTTAGGGCTGCTGGCAGTGATAAAGGAGCCCATTCCTGCAAGTGCCCCAGTCATACTGATAATGGTGGGAGGGGCAGAACTAGGGCAGGGGCTAGGGCTTTTGTAGTTGGGGAAGGTTCCTTAGCTCCATCATACAAAGGCCTCATAACAGAGCTCTTGCTGTAACACATACACACAGACCAGCCTTTCTCCCAACATGTCTGGTGCCTACCCCCAACTTCTTCTTTTCTGTGCTAATTCAAAGACTCAGAAAAACATTGTCCAAGAGTAAGGGGACATGTGCAAGATCTATAATGGCTCAATTTGACAGACATCAGTAGATACGACCAATACCAAAATTATAGAATGTATCATCATAAATTTGAGGAAAACTAAGAGCCCCATTCTATGGGTGTGGCAAGAGGTGGTGGCTTACACCTTAGGAAAGGAAGACAGTGTCTGACCTGAGAGCAAGAGACTGTGGGGCAGCATCAGAGCCCCACCCCTGAGCAGAACCTTGGTAACCCTCTCTCATTCTAAGTACACACATCTGTGAGGGAACTTTCCTAAAGAGACAATGGGAGACTCAGGATTCAGATACAGGTCTCTTCTTCCTCCACCCACCACCCCCTTCAGAGACCTGGCCATTGGTCACTTCTTTACCAACCTCTGTGACACTAAAATGTTACCTGGTCCTAGGACTTAGGAATTAAAAATAAATTCCAGGGAGAAAGTAGATGGCTTCATTCACTTGTGTCTATGATTTCCTGTGTGCTCCACAGAATCCTACAGTGCTGACAGAGTGACCACTAGTCTCCAGCTCAGACTATCTACCTCACTCATTCCCATTTTCCACACTGAGAAAGGCTACAGGGACTTTTGTTTTGAAACTGGACCTTCCAAAAACAGCTGGGAACCACTGCTTCATATTTTTAAGACAAACCAAGAGTTGTCTTTGGCATTTTGGTCCCTGGGGCATTGGGGTTTGTGTAATTGTGTTACCATTTTTAGATTTTATGAAGAAATAAAAATTTATGAATGCTGGGCCATTAGGCTAGGCTCTGCCACTGTTGCAAAGCCAAGGCTGGGCTCTGAAGGCTGAATTATAGTCATGTGGTCATTTGTGTACAGAATAAGATCATTTAGATATCCTAATGTACAGGGGATATGCAACCTGGGACACATTTTTAACTCTCTCTCTCTCTCTCTCTCTCTCTCTCTCTCTCTCTCTCTCTCTGTGTGTGTGTGTGTGTGTGTGTGTGTGTGTGTGTGTACTTGAACGTATGTCGACACACGCACATTTATAATGGTGGCCATAGAAAGCCAATAGTTGAAGAGCATGCTTTTGTCATTTCCTCCTACCCATCATGTTTTGCTAGGGTTCTCTAAAGGAACAGACTGATTTTATAAATATGATTTGTTAGAGTAGATTACAGGCTGTGGTCCAACTAGTCCAAGAGTAGCTGTACTTGGTGGAAAGGCCAAAAATATGGCAGTTGTTCAGTGGAGAAAGCTGAATGTCTCAGCAGTCCCAATCTGGTGCTGGAGTCCAGGAGGATTCCTAGAGAGATTCTGGTCTTCTGTCACCATTGGAATCCCAAAGAAATGGGTTCTAATACTTTGGTATATTAGATGTGATATGATGTAATGCTTTGGCAATGGGACAGGTGAACTCACCAGCAAGAATAAAGGCAAGCAGATGAAACCAAAGGTTCCTTCTTCCCCATTCTTTCATCTGGGTTGTCACCAGAAGGTGTAGCCAAGATTTTGAGTGAACCTTCCCAAATCAAATAATCCAATCAAGTAAATCCCTCACAAATGTGCCCAGTTGATTGGGTTTTAGCTGGTTCCAGATGTGGTCAAATTGACAACATCACACATCCCTAGGCTATTCCCAGAGTTTCAGCCATCTTCATTCCAGGAATCTACCTCCTAATTGACAGAGTTGATCTTGGTTTAGGAAAGAATGAGAAAGGTCTTCTGAGTCCATTGTCTCTGCAGGCCTTCAAGGCAGAATGGGAGCTTACTGCAAAGTTAAGGACCCTCACATTAATTAGAGTTGATAAGAAAACAAAGGCATGCAGAGTTCCTTTGCATAGATAAGACTTGACTATAAAACCTTCTTCAGCAGAGCTGAACAACAATGGACTAACACATCCGGAACCACAAAGCAAATAAGCATTCCCTCTCTTTAAGTTGTCTTGTCAGACATTTTATCAATGACAAAAAGCTGCCTACCCTTGACCCAGTGCCCCACTCTGTTCCCCATGTGCTGTGGGATGTTCTGTATGGCAAATGTGTTAATAAATAAAACAATGATTGGCCAATAGCCAGACAGGAAGTACAGGCAGGACTAACAGAGAGGAGAATTGAGGGAACAGGAAGGGAAGGGAGAGACTGCCTGCAGCCACCAAGACAAGGAAGATATGAGGTACCAGTAAGCCACGAGCCACATGGCAAAGTATAGTTTAATAGAAATGGGCTGAATATAAGAGTAAGAGCTAGACAATGATAGGCCTGAACTAATGGCCAAGCAGTTTAAATAATATAAGCATCTGTATGTTTATTTTATAAGTGGGCTAAGGGACTGCCAGGGCTTGGTGGGACCCAGAGAGAGCTAGCTACACCCATGCCTCCAGCAAATCAGTGCCAAGACTCGGGCTGTGCTGTTGACAGATTTTGGTAACTGGAGGCAACTGTGGGTGTAAGAAGATCCATGTCTTCAAGGGGGGAGAGCATCCACCTGTGCAACTCAGGGTGAAAGCAGAGGCCAGACCCTGCATGACAGAGGAGGAAGTTAAAAAGGGGAATCAGGGAGTCACCAGCACTGGGGTACAAGAACCAGAGGCTCCCCCACCTGATGCTATCTTGACGCTATCTTGGTAAAGAAACTGCCTCCTGAAGGGCATCTGGCTCCTCCCCACTTCCTCAGCCCCATCCAGAGGCAGCCCTGGCTCTCCTAAAGCACCAGCCTTCAAGGGAAAATCCTGTAAGAGAAGAGGTGTGAATGCTGGCAACCCTGCTGTTGTGTGTATGTGCCTGTGTTTTCCTAAACACACGGAGCAAATGAGCCAGGATAAAAATAGATAATAGCAGAGAACCAAGCAGGCCTGCAGGTGTAATCACTGCGCTGCTGGTTACTTCTCAGAAGCTGTCTCTCCTGGAGACGAGTCAGGTAGGGCAGGAGGGTCAGGCTACAACACAAAGGTGGCTCTGCCCTTAGTCACTGCAGAAACACGTCTCTGCCTAGGGACAACAAGTGACCCAGCCTGAATTTTGAAATTTCTGAGTTCTGAGCGGGAGTTTTCTTGTATTTTGTGGGTAGACTACACAGGCCTTTTCTGGTTCTTTGTCTAGAGGCTCACTGTTAAATAAGAGATTATTAACACTAAACAAGTCTCAAAATGGAGAGAGGCTGTTTAGCAATGCAGAATCTTTCCCAAGCAGAGTTGTGAGATGCTCTCCGAGATTAGGGTCAGTGTTAGCCTCAGTTCTTGGGGAAAACATTAATGGGGACTCAGAGCAAGCCTGCTCTCATTCATGATCCAATGCAGCAAATGCTTGGGAAGAAAGAAGACAGTGGAGCCATCCATTCATCTATGCAGTGTTTTCCCAGGTCTGCTTTGTCTCATGATCTAGGCTAGGCTAGAGGATAGGATGCACTACATACCAAGTCTTTGTTCCTGTGGATAAAAGGGAGATTATTGGGTGGATATTGATATTCTATAAAGAAGAAATGCACTTGGGAGGGTTTGTGAATAGATGCCCAGACTTTAAAGGGCCTGTAAGGTATCAAGCAGACTGATCAATAAGCGTTTGGACTCTATGGTCTAGAGCAGAGTAGAGAGGATGGAGTCCGAGAAACTGGTGACAGTCATAAGCAGGGAGAGAGAGGAGTGGCTTCACAGTGGACAAGCACCCTCTCAGAACATATACAGAACAAATCCAAGAAACCCCAGTACTCACAGGATACAATATAATATCTGAGATTAATCCAAGAACCATGGCCAAAGACGATTCTGAGGAGGAGGAATGGGTCACCCAACTCCACTGATGCCAGGAGTCCATCCACCCCCCCAAGATAAAAATCTCTGGAGATATCAATGAGGAAAATGACAGTGTTGTGTTGCAGGCAAAAGCCAAGTTCTAGTGAACTGGTGTAGAGGTGAAGCTGGAGTAAGTTTCAGAGCAGAGATGAGGCAACGATGGAACAACTGAGGCTGAGGAAGGAAGGGCTACATTTGGTTTCACTGGGATGAAAGGGCTGGCGTCGTTCGGTGACATTAGAAGGGAGGGTAAGCTAAGAAGAGAGGAGTCAAGGAAACAGGATCTTGTGAAGCCCTGGTAGACAGGAATGTGATAGCAAGCCCAAGTGTGCTGGTCACTTTTTTATCCATCATGACAAATTGTCAGAATGAACAACTTTAAAGAGGACGCATCTATTTGCTCAGCATCTCCAAGGTTTCCATCTGTGGGCAGTTAGGTGTGCTCCTTTTGAGCCCTTGTGTAGTAAGACATAACATTACGGCAAAAATGGCCATGAGGTAGAGCAAAGTAGCTTGGCTCATGGCAGACAGGGCACATGACAGAAAGGGACAATGAACAAGACATACTCTCCAGAGACACAACCCCCAGTGACCTACTTCCTTCAACCATGGCCCGCCTCCTCATTTCTAGAACTTCCCTACAGTGTCATCAGATTATGAATCCATTAATAGATTAATCCATTGATTGTGTTAGAACCCTCACAACCCAATCACTTGTCTGAAACCCATCTGACACCACTGCTTTGGGAACAAAGGTTTTTTGACACATGAGCTTTGGGGGAGAGTTTTGTATCCAAACTAACACCAGGAAGATTTCACACATGTGGGGACAAGAAACTATTTGTCCCATCTTAGAAAGAAGGAGGAAGATGCTGGAGAGGCCACCGAGCCGTAGAGTTTCACACTTGATGTCGAGAGTTCTCCAAGTGCTATTAGCAGGATAGGGTAAGCTAAGGTGAAATCATGAGGAAATGGAGAGCGAAGAGACCAGGTGGCCTTCTTGGTTCCACAGAGTCACTGAGCAGTGGAGCCAGGCTTCAAACCCCAGTCCCAGATCTCCATGACTCCAAATATCTATGCTCCTGACACCAGGAATCAGAGGCATGGATTTCCCCTCTGGCTCCTTCTCTCTGCATCTGCTTTTCAAAGTTGGTTCTTCTTAGGGGAGAAAGTTAAGCTAAGACCAGTGCTGTTGTTCTGCTCTGGCTCTGAGGAGGACATCAGCCCGGGAATTAATACAGCATTGCCTACTTCTTGATGACAAGCCTGGAGTCTGTGGGGCCTTCCCCTTCAAAGGATGAAGTAATTCATAAACAGGAGACTTGCAGGCAAGAGCAATGAATCTCAGGGGCCTTGCTAATTAAAAAGCCCGTATTACATTACTTCCTCAAGGACTTGTCTTCTAATTTTTAGGATTATGCTACATTGATTAATTTATACAAGTTTTTAATCCCTCTGTGTTTAATGAAGTCCAGGAGCATGGGAACGGGAGCATAATTGAGCTTCATATTATTTTATTAGGGAGAATTATGGCCTAGTGTGTCATAGAGATGTTTGTGAGGGTAGGGAAAGAGCACTCAAGTCATTAACCAATTGCTTTCCAAAAGCCAGCAGGACATTCCCCAGGGGCCAACACACTGGCCAGTTCATCTTTCTAAACCACATTCTGCTGTGACTGCCTAACAGAAAAGCATCCATCCTTGTCATGGCATGCACTGCCTTTCCCACCATGACATGGCCACCTTCCCATACAACACTGCTCTCCACACACACAGGCATGCACACGAAGAGGCCGGAAGCTGAGGTCTGGCTCCTTTCCCAAACGCACTCTGCCTAATTTGGGGGACAGATCTGCTATTAGACTTAGGGTCACAGCCTGTGCCTCAATAAGCTGGGTTCAGCCACCTGTCTTCAATTAAAGACAATTAAAACAGCCAAATTAATAGTGAAAACAGAAAAAAAGGGGTTGGAGATGGGGGATTTATTCCATCTTGGAATGAGGGACAAAGAGACCCAGTGACCCTCCTCAAGTCTATCTTCAGAGTCCTAAAGTGAAGTTAAGGTTTAAGTAATGGGCCAACGCTATGCATATCTAAGCAATATCTAGAGTGGGGTCCCATCTACCACTGACCCATCATTGTCTCTAGCAATTATAAATCTCATTCTAGGAGAAAAAAAAAGTTTTCTTTCTTGATGTCCCAAGCTTTAGGCTGTCTCTTCTCTAAGCTCTCATGAGATTCTTGGAAAGGACTCTTGTTTCATGGAGTTCACTGTTTCAGTAGCCTGACAGCCAAAGCAAGGAAGGAATACAAGTGTCTTTGTAAATTATCCTCATCCTGTCGGGCCAGTTACTGAGTTTCTCAGTGGACCTAGAGCTCACTGTCTCAGCTAGGTTGACCGGCCAGCAAGCCCTGGAATCCCCCGTCTCTCCTTCCCTAGGGCAGGGATTTCAGAGATGCATCAGGCAGCCAACTTCCTCTGTTGGTTCTTAGGGAACTAAGGCATCATGCCTACCCAGCAAGCACTTTGCAGACTGAGCAAGCGCCCCTGTTCTTCTCCAACACTTCTCTTCAACATTCCTATGACCCCCATCCTGGGTAGGGTTTCTATGACTGTGCTAAAACAACATAACCAAAAGCAACTTGGGGAGGAAAGGGTTTATTCTACCTTACCGCTTGCAAGCTGTCATCCAGGGAAGTCAGGGTAGGAACTCAAGGCAGGAATCTGGAGACAGAAACTGATGCAGAGGCCATGGAGGAGTACTGTTTACTGGCTTGTTCCCCACGTTTTCCTCAGCCTACTTTCTTAGAGCTTCCAGGATTACCTGCCCAGGGTAGTGAGTTGGTCCCCCAAAGTGAGTTGGTTTCCCCCACACACACATCAAAAAAATGCACCAGCTTGCCCACAGGACAATCTGGTGAGGACATTGTCTCACTTGAGCTTCCTTCTTCCCAAATGACTCCAGCTTGTGTCAAGACGACATAAAACTAGCCAGCACGGTGTCTAACCCTGTGCCCCAAACTCCACAACACAGGCTCATATTTATGCGAGGGATCTCCTCTGGAAGAGTTTCCTGATGGACTCCACCAAGCAAAACTTCATCTCTCCTCCCTCTGTGGCAGAAGTTCCTGCTTCCACCAAGAAAAACAGGGCTAAATAAATGTCTGCAATCTATATCTCAATCTTGACAGCTTCCACCCTAAGGGAATTTAGTTAACAGCTTGATATAACCCAAAGGTTGAAATGCTGCATGCCCAGCAAAGTAGCCGAGGAAGCCAGAGGGTGGACTGGACGATCTCCTTCCCAGAAAGAACTTCCTCCAGGTTTGTACGAAAGACCTGAACTGGAGCAACTGCTGCCTTGGACTCTGTCCCAGGCTCTGCAAAATCTTCATGCAGCCCCCTTGATGAGATCCCTTCTCCGGGTCCCAGTCCCATATCCTCAGTCACCCCCCTATCCCCACCATGTGAGCTCAGGTGATCTAACCATGCCTCCTGGGACTTTCTCCAATGAGAACAGTACAGAATGCTCAACCTCCCACACACTGGCTCTAGTCCAGGGCTCCGGTTTTCTGTCCCATCCTCTGGAGGCCAGAACTGGAGCTGCACCTGTAGTATCAAAGAAGAGAGCTCCAGCTTTTCTGGGTTGAGATGATTCAGGACAAACCCTTTAGCCCCTGGGGCTGACCCAGCTCTGGTTCCCAAGGAAGCAGAATCCGAGCCTGAATCAGAGCTACATTTTGGTTTTTGCTTCCTCCATCAATTCATCCCCACAGAAAAGAGTAAAACTTTCTGTCCTGCTTCTTCCTTAATTTGCCCATGCTGCCAGAACAAAACAGCACAGACTAGGAAGCTTAAACAACAGACCCTCTTTCCCAGCACTCTGGAAGCTAGGTATCAGAGTGCCAGGACAGCCAATCTCTGGCAGAGTCTCTGTCTTCCTGGCTGATAGATGGATTCCTGCTCTCCATGTCCTTACATGATCCAAAAAGAGACAGCAAGTTCTCTACTATCTCTTCTGACAAGGGCAGAAATCCCATCAATAAGGGTCTCACACTCACTTCTTAAAATACCTGTTTTAAAGCTGGGCCTTGGTGACACGCACCTTTAATCCCAGCACTCGGGAGGCAGTGACAGGTGGATCTCTGTGAGTTTGAGGTCAGGATGGTCTACAAAGTGAGTTCCGGGACAGCCAAAATTACATAGAGAGACTCTGTCTCACAAAAACAAAAACAAACAAACAAAAAAAAACTGCCTCAAAATGCATACTTTGGGATTAGTGCTTTCTATAAACCTAAATACACAAACCCAGGGGGACATTTAAGTACATTACAGTGCAAGCATTCACTGGAGTATATATCAGAGTTCACGAACTGTATTAGTTACATGCACACCCAAACTCACTGCCATTACAGTTCAAAGTCTATTGGCACCTTGCTTACACATTTGCTTTATAAGTTCAAGTGCATAAATTAAAATGCACAGGACATGATATGTTTAAAGGATGCATCCACCCAGCCTGTTGGCACACGTCTTCAATCTCAGCACTCAGAGACAGGGGCATGTGGATCTCTGTAAGTTCAAGGCCAGCCTGGTCTACAGAGGGAGTTCCAAGGCAACCAAGGATACAGAGTGAGACCCTATCTCAAAAATAAGTAAACAAATAATCCTATCTTCATCCTGACATGGTGATGAAGAGCATAGTGTGACCTACCAGGTCACCTACCATTGGACCAGTTACTTAAGTTTTCCGTATCTCAGTCCCTTCATCTATGAAATGGAGATCATGCAGGCAGAGTTGCTTGCTGGGGATAATTAATTGAGATGAAAGCAGGTAAGATGCTTGGTAAGACACTCGTGGGGAAGCCTTGCTTCCTGCTGCTTTTGGTGCTTTTTGCTGATAGTGGTGGGTTTTGCCATACTGCCCTGACCACATCTATGAAGTTTCCTCATCTCTTACATCCCATATTGGGGTCTCTGGTTATGAGACAGAGCAATTTCCACCTCATGCTTTTAACTACTTGCCTGGTACTTTTAGACAAGGGACCTATTTACCTCTATCACCATAAAATGATTTTTAAATGAACTTAGGAAAAATTAAGTTCCTCCCCCACTGAAAGAATCTCGGGGGAAGAACTGGCAGCAGTTCACAATTTTCTATCTCAAGTCCATATATCGCAGGTAAGCATAGGGAAGAGCTTGGTAACCTGGGGTCACTTGGTTTGGGTTGTTATTCTTCTAGAAATGCACTTGACAACCCAGCTCCTTCACCTGCACACACCCCTCTCTAAGTACCCAGAAAATTTGGACACCCCCAGCTACATTATACACACACACACACACACACACACACGCACACGCACACGCACACGCACACGCACACGCACACACACACACACACACACACACACACACACCTAAACAATGAGGTAAGTTTCTTCTGCCATAACAAAAGTCAAAAGCCAAATGTAGTTTCTATTCAAGTACACTCCCAAGGCATCCAGGCCCAAGAATGCAAAGGTCAATCCAGCACAAACAGTTTGGGGTGTGTGCATAGTAAGACAAACTGTGTCTGAGTGAACTTTTAGGGAGAATTCCCTGTTTTCCATCTTATGCCCATACATAGGCATATATGCGATTAAAATCTGATGCATTATGGGAATTGACAGTCCCAGGAAGAAATATGATTATGTGACCTAGCCTATCAATCAAAATAGAGAATCACCTGGGGCTGGAGAGATGGTTCTGCAGATAAGAGTACATATTAGTCTTCCAGAGGACCCAAGTTTGATTGCCAACACCCACAAGTGGCTCACAAACCACCTGTAAGTCCAGCTTCTGAGGATCCGACACCTCTGGCTTCTGCAGGCACCTGCACTCATATGCACATAACCACACACCTACCCACAAATGCATACACATAATTAAAAATAAATCTTCTCTAGTGGAGAACCACCTAAACTTCCTCCCTTAGTAGCCAGTCCCTCTTTTCCTTGGACCTCATCAAAAGACACTGGAGGTTACAAAACGGGGCTCTTGAGTTCTCTCACTCTTGTGGAGCAATTCTCCCTTACAGAGAACTCTGATCTTTTCTATCAGTTTACTTGAAAGAAAGCTTCCTTGGCACTTTTGAAAACCTGGAGTTGCGAGGGGGGGGGGGACTTTTACTCCCCATGGGAGGCCTTACCCTTTTGGAGGAAGGGATGGGGGCTGGACTGGGGGAAAGGGTTAAGGTTGGGGGAGGCAGGAAGAGAGATGAGAGGGGGGTTGGTATGTAAAATGAATAAAAAAATTTCTTAAATTAAAAAAAAAAAGATTCCTTGAATAAGATGCTAAAACCTGAGAAACACCCAACCATGACTTCAAACACCATTAACAGAAGGACACCTGGGTATCTGCATGCTCTGGGAACAGGAGCAGCACTCAGGGTCATTGTGACATGCCAGCAATCTCCTCCAGTATTTCCACAGCCCAAGGACTGGGACTTTTCCTTTCAAACTGGGCAGGAGAGAGAAAGAAATATTTGCAGGAGGGAGGGTATAAGCTCTGTGTGTAGTAGCAGTTAAGAAGGGAATTTATTCTAAAGCCCTGTCAATATACTGGGTGGGTTATTTTTAAGTCCCCCCCCCAAGAAATTGTGCCCCTAATTAGTACCGCATCAAAGCCTGCACCTCACAGGTGGAGGCCACCCCGGCTCTACCGTGTACCTGTAATCACATTCAATAAGTGGCATGCACACCTGACAAAGCCATCCGCGTCTGGAAGAGAATACTTAGAGAATGTAGCTAGCTTTCAGTTGTCAGCATTTCCATGTGGAATTAAGACCAACTATTTCACAATGCATCTTTTCTGGGCACACTATTGTCCTTATCACTGTAGTATGGCTAAGACCCCTGGCCAGACCCCTGGAGACCTAGGCTTGGGTAGGCTTGGGTATAGATATTTCTGTGTAACTAATCTGTATCCATACATACTGTGCAAAAAGCACCGAGTTTTCCCAAATTTTCCTGTACCTCTCATAACAATGCTAATATGAAAGTCCTCCAATTTTTCAGATGAGAAAAATGAGCAACAGAAAAGCAGCAGTTCTTGCCTAATCTTACCAGCCAATTACTGAAAGATCTAGCCTCTTGCCTCCCTAGATCAGGTGAAGTAAATTCAAAGTCCTGCTTCCTGCACTGGTAATGAGTTCCTCATCATCTCCAAAGATAATCGTTATCAATGTTACCAGGACTGGAGAGATGACTCAGAAGTTAAAAGCACGTACTGCTCTTGAGGAATACCCCAGTTTGGTTCCCAGAATGCATATCAGGCAACTAACTAATAACCACTTGTAACCTTCAATTCCAGATGATCCAACACTCACTTCTGGCCTCTACATGCAACTATACCACAGAGAGAGAGAGAGAGAGAGAGAGAGAGAGAGAGAGAGAGAGAGAGAGAGAGAGAGAGAGAGAGAGAGAGACCCACATAAATATAACTAAGAATAAAAATAAATCTTTAAAAATCAATGTTCACCTCCCCAGAAAGCCTCAGAGAAGATTCCTTGAGCAAGGGGCAGCCTCTTCAGAGTCCTCTTCCAGCGTGACTCTGTGATTCTAGACTTGCAGGACAGTCGTCACAAAAGCACAGCAGTTCAAAAGGGAAGACAAATATCTCATTCACAACAGAAAAAAAAATAGGAAGAACCATTACAGCAGCAGAGATAAGCAAGCCCTGCCCAATGCAAGGAGCTCTGAAAGAAACGTGATTAAATTCTGTGCTTCCTGTCCCATCCCCTTGACCACAATGGGTTTTCATAAACCAGTATGAGCCAAAGAGCTCTGTCTTAGTTTGGGTTTTTATTGCTGTGAAGAGACACCATAACCATAGCAACTCTTATAAATCAAAACATTTAATTGAGGGGCTCACTTACAGTTTCAGAGGTTCAGTCTATTTTCATCATAGCAGGGAACATGGCAATGTGCAAGGCAGACATGGTGCTGGAGCGGAGAGTCCTACCTCTTGACTCAGAGGCAACAGGAAGTTGACTGACTGTCACACTTAGAGAATTACAAGCAAAAGATACCTCAAATCCTGCCCATACAGTGACACACTTCCTCCAACAAGGCCATACCTCCTAATAGTGACACTCCCTTTGGGGGCATTTTCTTTCAAACCACCACAAGCCTAAAGAAGGCAAATGTCACAAACAGTGCAGCAGCATTTGGCAATTGCCTTCAAGGGAGAAGAAATCAATCTGTGTGGACTTTCGGAGTTGGGAAAGGCTACCTATTAACTTCTTTTAGATGTGACATCCCTCTTTGTGGTCACGGAGACCATGTAAACCAGATACAAGACTCCTAATTTTCAGATGAGGAAATGAGTTCAGAAAAGGCAAACGAGTTGCCTGAGATTAAAAAGATGGTCCACCCACAGTGATGCTAGGTCAAGGGACAACCTCCAGGGGTGAGGCTCCCTCACCTAAGACAGGCAGCAAGCCACTCTGGTACAGTCCATCATCAAATCTGCTTCAGCCTCCCAAACCACTCAGCCCAAATGGCATTTCTGCAGCCAGATAAACCGTATGGTCCAAGAGTAATAGAAACTATTCACAGAGCTGGACATGGCAATGCATGTCCGTTAACCTAGCATTCTGGAGGTGGAGACAGGAGGACGGCAAGTTCAATGCTAACCTGGGCTACATAGTTCTTAAGACAGAAAGACAAAGGAGAGGGAAGGAGGGAGGAGAAGGAGGAGGAGAGAGAGAGAGGAAGAGAAGACACTATAAGATACTAGTCTCATTCATAATACATAGATTCTCACTATCCTCACCCAAGCATCCCCAAAAGTGATTCCTTGTAAAGAGATCACATCACATATTTTCTTCTGCAATTAATTTTTCCACTCAATTTTTGGTTGGTGGGATCAACTTCATCCATGTTGGTACATGTCATTCAAAAGAATTCATCCTCATTTCATAGAGCAGATGTTAACTCCTGAGCCAAACCCAGTCAGACACCTCTTGGTTTATGAATAACGTTGTTGGAGTGCTTCCGTAGTCATTCATGTAAGGATTGCTTATGGCTGCTTCCCTAATACAGTGGTGGAATAGCTGTGGCCGGGGTGGTGTGGCCTGCTAAGCCTACAATATTTACCATCTGGTCTTTTTTGTCAAAGTTTCCTGACCATCCCCCACCCCATTATAAAGCACACCATTGTATTACTTAAATTATTTATTCATTTTCCTATTAGTGGGCATTTAGATTGCTTCACTTTGATGTTATTTAGACTATGGTTGGGAATCTTACACATATCTGTGAATTTATTTAGGGTGTGCATTTAAAGATGTTGAAGCATGTTCGACTTTTCTGGAAATTTAATTTTTTCTCCTAATTGGTTTTGCTAGTTTGTGCTCCCAACAGCAATGTAAGATAACTATTAATTATCTTCTGTGATATCAAATTCTGAACTACGTTGGGTACTGTGCATATGAAATAGAATCATCTAGTTTTAGTTTGCATTTTCTCTAATTGCTAGAGAAAGTAAGCCATTGTGTTCTTCAATAGCTTGCCCTCTATGGCTTTGCCCACCTTCTATGGTGGTGTTTGCATCCCTCCCAATCTCAACAGGTTCTCCCATGTTCTGATACAGGTTCTCCGGTATAACACTACACAATCACTACCCCGAAGGTCGGTGCCTCCCTTTCCATGTCCAGAATTTAAAAAAGAAATATTTCTTAGTGAAAATTATCCTTTACATGGTCTGTGCTTTTCTGTCTTATGGAATCATTGCTTACAAGAAACAGAATGTCCAGGTGCATGTATAAATGTTCAAATTTAGAAGGGAAAGATCAAATGTCTTCCAGCATCTTTATACCAACAAGGCGATGTCTCAGAGGCACTGCATCAAACACCACCTACTTGATGTTTTCAAACTTTTACATTTTTGCCAGTTGAATGATTAAGAATATGGCATATCACTGAGGCCTTCATTTACATTTCCCAGATCACTGATTATATGAAATGTTTCTTTGTGTGTTTATTTGCCCTCTGTATACTCTTTATGAAAGATGTTGATTCACATCTTTTACTCATTTTAAATTCAGGTATGATTTTCTTTTGGATTATCAATTATTTCCTATTCTTGTAACCAATTCTCTCTAGAACATATGGATTACAAAATGTTCATTGCTGATGTGTAGGACATAACTGATTTTTGTGTATTGCCCTCTGTTTCAAAGGTGTCTTTTCATTTTCCTTAGGGTATCTACAAAAGTTCCTCATTTTAATAAATTATAGTTTGCTGACCTTTTAAATAATCAGCAGTCTTTATTACCCTCTTTTTATCTCTTAAAGAAATCTTTTCCTACCCTTAGAAATAATCAAGACAAACTCTTACATATGTAGAACAACAACAACAACAAAAAAAAAAAAAACATTGCACAACACACAGTTCAACACCCAAATGACAATTGCTGGGAAAGTAAACCAACCAGCTGTGGTGGATTCAGTGTGAAAGAAAATCACAAAACTGCCACACCAATAACTACAGTAGGACACAATAATGTGGAAGAATCTGAACAATGTCATCTAAAAGTAACTCCTAGGGGACTTAATGCCCTTTTTGTTAAAGCTAAAAATACCCAAATAGATTAAAAGCATATAGTTTAAGGAGAACCTAAATGGAATGAAACAACATAAAAAGGAAATAGAATAATGAGCACGAGATTGGGAACGATGGTTTCCACATGCTGCTGAAGTGAAGGGCAGGATGGAGAGGGGTGCTCTCAGATGTGGCCTATTACCTCAGGAGCTTGGAGTTTACTTTGGGCAGTGGCTTCATAGGTGCTTGTTGCCTTTTTAACAGGAGCTAAATATTACAAATACAAGCAATTCAGGGGGAAAAAATGAAACTGTACCCAAACTAAGAATTATAATTAATGAAATTACATCTTCTAAAAGTTTTTTTTTTTTTTTTTTTTTTTTGCACTGAGATCATAGGTGTAATCCTCCTAAATCTCTCCTAAACTTTTTAAAGCTTTACGTTTGATTTTAGATGTTTAATTCGCCTTGGAGGTGTGTATGCGTAAACTGGCAATCTGATGGTTTTCTAATGTGGATTATTATTTATTCCTATGCCATCAGCATGTCTACTGTGTTATACATACCACTGGGAGGCTAATATAAATGTGCCTGAATTCTCTGGATTATGTGCTATTCTTCTATCTGTCCAAATTCACAAAATAGTGCACCTTTTTAATTAGAACAGCTCTCTAACAAGTCTTGGTGCCTTGCAGAGGTAATCCCCATCTTTTTTCTGCTTTGAGATGCCTTAGCTACTCACAGCTCTTAAATATTCTACATTCAGCTTAGAAAAGGCCTATGGAATTCCACAGATACCTGGGTGGGATTTTCATTGCAGTTATATTGGCTTTATAAAGTTAATTTTGGAAGAGCTGACATCTTTCTAATATTGACTCAACATATGCTAGAACCTGGCATATATCTCTGTTCTATGGGATTTTCTTATAAGGGTAACAATATTCTTTCATAGAACTTAGAAAAATTTTTCATTAGATTTATTCCTAAGCACATTATATTTTGCTGCTATTGCATATAGTATATTAATGCTTTGTTGCAAATACATAGAATGCAATTAATTTTTGCATATTGATCTTTAGTGCTTTTTATTTAACTTTAAAATTTTAGTTTACAGGGGGAGGGGTGGGTGGGTGCATGTCTCAGTGTGAATGGAGAGAGGAGACAACTGAGTCTGTTTTCTCAGACGCTCAGTCTTGAGGGCAGATTTTCTCCAAGCTTGCTCACTGGCCCTGTGTACATCTTAGAGCCAACAAACTTTACAAACTTTCCTTCTAATTCTAGTCACTGTTTTTAGTGTTTCCTATTTTGTTTTGTCTTGTTTTTTTTTATTTGTTTGGTTAATTTTTGTTTGTTTTTTGTTTTTATTTGTTTGTTGTTTGATTGTTTGTTTTATTTTGAAACAGTGTCCTACTATGTAGCCCTGGCTAACCTGAAACTCACTATGTAGACCAGGCTGGCCTCAAAATTCTGGAGGTACTCCTATCTCCTGTGTTGGCATTAAAGGCATGAATCACCACACTTGGCCTCTATTGATTTTTCTATAATGTGTAATCAAAACTGCCTATGAAAATGGGATTTTGTTTCTTTTCTCAAATCCTTGTCTCTCCTGCTCTGCATTCTTCTATCACTGTGATGACTGAGACTCCTGATATAATACTGAAAGGAAATGCTGAGAATCCAATCCCTGCTCCTTAATTTAAATGATTGTGTCTCCCCATTAAACAAAAGGGGTTTATAGGGTTTAACATGTGCACTTGGCCTACTTAAAAAAGTTCCTCCTCCATAAGGTTTACAAGCGAAGAAGGTAGCATGTCCACATAGCCAAATTCAACAACATCCAGGGTATAATGACGACAGGAGCCCCCTTATCCTCAAGACTCTAGTTTAGATTTAAAAAAAAAAAAAAAGTGTATGCTTCCCCAGTGAGATGGCGTTTGTCAGTAAGTCTAAGGAAGCAACTTGGAAATTTGAATGTAAGATAAATAAAAGGATAGTGGTGGTTTCTGTCTACCTGGAGGTTCCAGAATGGTCTCTGCCTAGCTGAAAAACTTACAGCACAAGTAACAAAACACTAACTACCTGCACCTTCTGTCTACAATGCATGAGAAGAAATGTCTCAGCGACAGCCCAATATGGTCCAATTTGCCCTAAGAGAGGCAAGAAACACACACAAAATAGAGTAATTATCTTATCAAAACCCAGCACAATTGGCAATCTGAGAATGAAGCCTCCAACAACCTGGACTGTCACATGCTGTATTTTGTCACTTACATCCCCAATATAAACTCAAAACTGTGAAAACCAGGGGCGAGATTGAATGGCAATGGATCCATTCTGGCGCTGGGCATGAGTCACTTATTGAAGACATAAATTATAGCGCTGTCACCATCAGCCGTCCTATTTGCAAATAAATGTTGTCATCTAATTGTAGAAGACTTGGAGATTGTTTAACAAATTTCTCTGAGGAAAGGCTCAGCAGCAGCTAGGATTGCCCCGACATCCAGATTCTATCTGTCCCAACGGGCTGTCTCTCTGCATATGCTTCTCTTTGTTTGGCAAGACAGACATTGTTAGCCTATCTTCTCAACCTTTCTTGGAGATAAAGCTACAAAGGCCAGGTGAGTTTCTTGACTGATTCCATTAAAGGATCATTAAGAAGAAGAGCTGGAGAGAGGCAGCTTCTGAAAAACAGCAGGAAAGGGGGGCTGTGTTCCTCTTTGTTACAGGATGCATGGCCAAGCAGGATGCTCAACACTGGAGCTGAACGCACAAAACCTATTCTTTTTCCATGGTCATGCTAGAAAAAGAGGAACCCACCCCCACCCCCACACACACACAGCAGGAGGAGAAGGGCTGGGAACAAAGCCTGGGATCCCTGACTGTGTGTTTTCAGCCTGTGGACACCCATTTACCACCCATTAGGGAGTCCTTGACTCCTCTCTTCTGAATCCTTGACCTGTGCATCATCTTTTCCTTCCCATCCATCATTTTCATCTCCATATTATACCCCCCACCTCCATCTGCATCTCCATCTTCATCTCCACCCCCTACTCTGACTCAGGCTCTGAAGTGTCTCCTTTCCCTCCATCCATGATAGCAACCGTGTTAAGCAACATCACTTTTGAGAACGTTCTGCCTGCTAGCCACTGGATTACTCACGTGATATAAGGCTATCTACTCGTGTAAATCTCTAGCATAACTATTGCCCCATGCTTGGGGCCTTCTCAGAAAGATCACAGTTTACATCAACTGTAAGGTGCCAGGGACAGTTAGCATCGATTTTCAACGTGACAGGATGTGGAAGCACAGAGGAGACCAGCCTCTGGGCATGCCTATGGGAGATCATCTAGATCAGGTTAGCCTCTAGACATGTCAGTGAGGGATTTCTTACAACAAGTTATATAAGGTAAGAAGGCCCACCCTAAAACTGCTCGGCCGAATAAAAAGGAAAAAGCAAATTGAACACTAGAGTTCATCATTTTCTTCCTCAAGCTCTTGCCACCCTAAGTCCCTCACCACCACGGACTATATCCCCTTGAACTGTGTGTGAGGCAAAAACCCTTTCCACCTTTCGGATGCCTTTGTAAGGTATTTTATCCCAGCAACCAGACATGGAACTAATAGAGTGTCCAAAACTCCTAGACACTTTATGCAGGTGGAGCTGGCTGTGTTAGCTCAAGTTCCATGCCCATGACCTTTCCAAGCCTACATGTACGTTCCTGCGATGTTATGCAGCTGAAATCCCCTGGGACCCCTCTTCTGTCCCGTTTTAGTAACTAGTCCCATCTCTCAAGGAGAAGCCACCACCAGCATCATCCCCGGTTAAGGTGCTCAGGGGTGGGAGGACAGAAAGAGAGCCTCTACCGTTGTTTTTCGCTGCTTCACACAAACACCTCTTTCGCCCATCTTTTCCCCCTATCTTTCTGCCCTTTCAGCCACCCCTAATCTCTACTCCAAAGGATGGTGATTGCACTTCCTGGGATCATCAGTGTTTTATTCAGTTTCTGATGATATATTTTCATGGCTTTCTCCGACACACTACCCTGGTGATAAAGAGGTGGTTTCACAGTGGGAATTCAGGTAGTACAAGAATATTGGAGGGTGTGAGGATGGGGGATCCGTTTGGCATCCCCCTCCCCTTGTCTTTTGCATCAAAGGAGCTCAGATTCAGAGCCTGGGAAACTCAATCCAAGAAAAGTCAACGACAACAAAAGGAAAGATAATGGCTTTTTACTGGGAAAAAAGGAACCACAAAGGCGCACTCGACCTGCTTATCTTGCATTCTGGCAGAACTGCAGACCACCAACTCAGATACTTCAAAAGACCCCTGGCTGATTCCCCAGCCCCTCCCCGGGGGGTTCCTACAGAGAGAACATCATAATACATCTCCTCATTTTCTCCTGCACTTTTGAAGTCAAAGTGTGGTCTGGTTAATTAGATGTTAGTGGGGGCCAGGGGGCGCTGGAATCCAAACTCAATAAATTTCATTTCTGAAAGACAAAGAGGTCAAGTGCATATTAAACTTGAGCACGCAGGGAGCTCAGCCGGGGCATTTATTCAGCCGGACGCCTTGCCTTGCAGGTTAGGCAAAGAAAATGCCAGGCAGCTTTTGGAGGCTGGCTGGGTGCAAAGACAGGCCTGGAAGGATGCCCATCTTGCATTGTGGGAGAAGAGGGGGCGAGGGAAGCCATTCAAATGTTTGCAACATAAATAGCTCGGTCCCCACAGTCAGAATTTGAAATTTCTGCCAATATCCAACTCCTTTCATGAGACTAGCCGGGTAAACAGACTGGTTCTTCATTTCACCTCCTGCTGGAATCAAATCCACCAATTCGACTCTCTCTGGGGGAGCTGGCAACGGCAAGGGCCTCCTGCGAGCCCCTTGGAGCCACTGGTTGGAAGCTACCTCTCACTTCTACTCCTAGGCTTATCAGAGAGTCACAGCCTCAGGCTGGCAATTTCTTTTGCCCTTCCTTCACCTCCGGTTTCTTTGACCTTAGCAGTAAGGAGCATGCGTACACCACTCCACCCCAGCTTCAGGTTAATGACTCCATAGTTTTGAGAAAACCAAACACACCAGATGTACGTGTTATAAGAAACTACGTCATAAGAGACTCATGGGCTCATATATTTAAATAGTTGGCCCCCAGTTAGTAGAACCCTTTGGGAAGGATTAGGAGACATGGAATTGGAGGAGGTGTGTCACTGGGGACAGGCTTAAAGGTTTCAAAAGTCCATACCATTCCCAGGTGATTTCTTTGCCTCTTACTTAAGGAGAAGATGTAATTTCTCAGTCTACTGTTCCAGTACCATGCAGCCTGTTGGCCTGCCTTGATGATCACAGACTCTAACCCTCTAAAGCCATAAGCCTCAAAAGCATTTGCTCTTACAATTTGCCTTGGTCATGGCATCTTATCACAGCAACAGAAAAGTAACTGCCACCAGGAGCTAATCCTAGTGCAGGCTCAGGAACCAGATGTCCAAGGTCAAATTTGGTCCCTCTGCTTCTTAGTCTCTGGATACTTTAAGGACTTTCTGGTTTTGATTCATGAGTAAGCACCTATTTAACCTTTCTTAAGAATCCACTTAATATTTGGCTACCCTCAGGAAATGGGTGACATTTTGACAATTTCCTACCCAGATACATATCTTGATAGGAAATCCAGGTCCCAAAGCTGAGTTTTGATTGCTGTTGCTTGGTTAGTGTTCTGTTTTATGTGGAGATGGGAATAGGGGATGAGGAGGAGTGTGTTCATGTGCAGTCCAAAGGTCACCCTGGGATACCATTCCTCAGGAGCTGTCCGTCTTGGGACCTGGAGCTCACTGGTTAGGCTAGGCAAACTGCCAGCCAGTCCCAGGGATCTTGCTGTGACTGCTTACTCGGTGCTAGGACTGCAAAACCTCGATATGCCTGGCATTCACTGTGCATGCTGGGGATGAACTCAAGTCCTCACACTTTACTGGCTGAGCCATCTCTCCAGGTCCCTGGGGGTTTGTTGTTTGTTTGGTTGGTTTTTGGGGGTTTATTATTATTATTATTATTATTATTATTTGTTGGTTTTAGTTTTGATTTTTTGAGGCCAAGTCTTGCTTTGTAGATGAGACTGGCTGGGACTCATTATATAGTCCTGACTGTCTATAAACTTACAACACTCCTGCCTCAGCCTCCTGAAGACTAGAATTATAGGCATATACCACATGCCCGGCTTTCAAGGCTCAGTTCTTAAGACTGTGTTTTGAAATATCCCTTCTATTTTGTTGTTTTCTTCTTTGCTGTAATGTGTTTGTATTAGGAACGGAAGGGCTAGTCATGCATGAGTTGTCCACATTAAGGAAGTTACTGATTCGTTGGTTGAATTACATTCACAGGCCGATATTGAGAGCATTCCCTTTATCCAGACCACCTGCCTCTCACCCATGATTTGGGCATGTGGCAATTCTATAACTGCTTTATCCTGAAAGCTCACCAAGCCACTGCAGCAATCTCTCCAAACAGGCAGAATGCCACGTAGACATGCTGCAGTTTGGATTTCCCTAAAACCCTCAATTTAAGATTTCTTGTCTGGCAAAACCCCATCACAGCCTATTGGGGAAAATTATAAAGGCCACTCCACGTAGTTAAAAGGAAGATTTATTTAGTGGATGACTTACAAATGAAGGAATGGATAGGTTGCGGGGGGGGGGGGGGGGGGGGGGGGGGGCGGGGTCTGGGGAAGGTGTATCGCAATCCAGCGGTGTTCTCTGGAGCTCTGCACAGTCAATCTCCACCATCCAGGGTCCAGGCGCAGAGAGAGCGCCCAGAGAGAGCGCTTGCCCATCCAGCTCTCGGGTTTCCAGCACCTCCCCTCACCCCGCCTCGTAGGCGTGACAGTTGCCAGAGTCTCAATGGGGGTTGGAACTTCTAGATCCAAGCTGGAATGGCTACCCACTACAACAGCCCCCTGCAATGTGGGGTAGGTATAGCACCATCTCTAATCTCAGTTCCCCTTTCTATTTCTGCAGCATGAAGTTCCTGGGCTGTAATTGTCCCCCACCCCCACCCCCTGCACAGTTCTGGGGTTCCCAAATCAAGCCTGTATTGAGACACGTTTTTTGTTGTTTTTTTTTTTATTCTAACTCTACCAAGAGTGGGTGGAAAGAGTTCTGCTGAACTCACAAAGCTGTTTCCAAAGCTTGCATTCATCACCATCTTTAGACATCAGAGACCCAATGTGGGTTCTCTCTAAAAGCTGTTTCTACAATGACTGCCCAAAAATCTAAATTGGGAATTTGAGGGAACCATTCCCAGTGATCAAAGTGGTGATTCCCATCTGCCTCGATTTTAATTCCTCAAAAATAACTTACCAGGAGCCTCAGAGGTGTAGTTGAGAAGGAAGCAAGATAATCAGTCACCAAGAGGAATTCTTCTTTGGCGCAGTGAATGGGACTGGCCCCCTGCAAAAGCAGAGGCCACCAGCTTCCAGAGTATAGAACTTTGTGAGCCAAGAGAGATGCTCAAAGATTCTGCTTCCCACACAAGCTTGACCACAGTGAGATATCACTTCACCCCTGTTAGGCTGGCAATTACCACAAGACAAGCGTGGGCAAGGATGCAGAGAACGGGGAGCTCTTGAGTTCTGTTGGCAGAACTGTGCATTGATAGAGCCTTTATGGAAAACAATACAGGGATTCGTCTACAAGGTAAAAATAAAACTACTGTGCAAAACAGCAACGTGCTTTCTGGGTTATGTAAGATACCAGATCAGTTAGCTGAAGAAACCTGTCTCCTTCTCACTGTCATTGAAGCTTTGTTCAGTTAAGATAAGGAATTAAACTAAGTGTCCACCAACAGAAGAATAGAGAAAGAAAACATGGCGTGCATGTACAGTGAAATACTATTCTGCCCTTATAAAGAAGGAAATCCAGGCCTGGGGTGCCTCAACAACAGGAGTGCTTACCTAGCACTGTGAGGCCCTAGGTTAGATCCCCAGTGTGATGGGTAGCCTTTGCTGCCAACTTGACTGAATTTGGAATTATCATAGGAACACCTCTAGGTGTATCTGAAGGTATTTTTGGAAAGGTTGCAGGGGGCACAGTCCCATGGGCTGAGGTCTTGGACTGCATATAATGAAGGTTCAGTGAACACCAACACTGATCTCTCTATTTCCTGGCTGCGGGCACAACATGACCAGGCACCTCCTGTTCCCGCCATCATGCCTGTTCTCCCATGATGAACTGCATCCTCAAACCAAGAAGCAAAATAAACTCTTCTTTTTACAAGTTGTTTTTGTTGGATATTTTGTCAGCAATGAGAAAAGTAGTTAACACACTCAATATTAAAAAAAAAAGAAAAAAAGAAAAAAAAAACCTCTGAAGAGAAGGCAGTGCTGTCATTTGCAGCCACATGGGTAAACTGAGGTTATTATTTGAGGTGGACCTCATTCATAGCTCAGGATGTAAATACCCTTGAAGGATAGTAAGTAAAACAAGTCAATGCAAAAGAACAATAATTACCACTCACATGTGAAAAAAATTGTAAAGGTCACTTTTCTTATTTAATTTTACATGGGAAGTATATGGACAGAGGCATCTCAGTCATCACCTGGGCCTCTCTGACAGCTGCCACTGGCAGAGACTTTGGAAAGTGGGCTCAGCAACTTCCTAGAGCTTGAGCGGCAAATGCTGCTCCCTATGGTACCCACAGGCATGAGGCTAGGCTCTCAAGGAACCAAGGGAGGGGGGAGCCAACTGCCAGAGCTGCTCAGAGTGATGAAGGGCCTAACTAACTGTCACCTATCAGTTTAAAATTTGTCTCATGTGGTCAGAGAACATTGCAGGTACATAGTAAAGCCAGTTCCCGACACATAAAACCTCTGAAAAGGTACAGTATGCTTAAAAAAATGCTTAGGTACTAAAGAAAGAAAAGAAAATGGATATAGACAGTCATAAAAAAGAATAAATAGTTTAAAGATAATAAAGTAAAATCTTTAAAGAAAGAATAAAGTAATATACAAAGAATAAGCTATGTAAAGATAGGAAATACACAGGGTGTCTGGATCCTGTATAATGCTTTATTGACTTAGAATTTTTAAATGCTAATGTATAAAAAATAATAGCTGATGAGAGACATTGGATTATTCAACTACTAAATTAAACCAACCTATGTATTTTAAGAATATCTTAACTTCAAAATGAAAGTCAAAAAACATGGTTGGGGGAGAGGTTATGCCTTTGTTTCCACAGGAAACAAAAAGTTATGGTTCTCTTCAAAATTAGTAAAGATTACTCTTTGTATATAGAAGTATAATGCATTTTTGTATATTTTTATCTGTGACTCTTGCTTAATTATTTGTTTTAATTTTCTCTTGTGTATTTTAGAATTTCTAAATGGAAAAAAATTATCATGTGCAAATAGAGTCTATGTTCTTGCCAATGTGAAGCTTTTTTCCCATTCATTTTCCTATCTATCTATCTATCTATCTATCTATCTATCTATCTATCTATCTATCTATCTATCTATCATCTGTCTATCTATCATCTGTCTATCTATCTGTCTGTCTATCTATCTTTCTGTCTATCTTTCTATCTGTGTTTAGAGACTGGGTGTCACATAGCCTAGGCTGGCCACAAACTTAATATGTCTCTGAAAATGGTCTCAAACTCCTGTGCCTTTTGCATCCATTTTCTAACTGCTAGGGTTACAGTCATGCACCATCACACCTAATCCTTGCCTGAGACAGACAGAGGGGTGAGGGGGCAGAAGACACAGAGGAAGCAGGATGGGCAGTATGTGGCAGAATGTAGGTTAATAGAAATGGGTTAATTTAAGTTATAAGAGCTCGTTGAAAACAAGCCTAAGCTAAGACCAAGCTTTCATAATTAATAAGTCTCGGTGTCATTTTTGGGAGCTAGCTAGAAGGACAGAGAAAGAGTTGCTACAATTTTAAAGGTCACTTTTCTTATTTATTTTTACATGGGAAGTATGGCATGTTAGTGCAGTGCCCTTAATAACCAGAAGAGGACATTATATCCTCTGGTGCTGTGGTTATAGGCAGTTCACAACTGCCTGGTATGGGTGCTGGAACTGAATGCAGGTCCTCTGGAAGAGCAGCAAGCACTCTTAACCACTGAGACATCTCTCCAGCTCCTATAAGGGAAACGTTTTAAAGTCAGTATTTTAGAAACAGAAAGTCAGGCTAGGGATGTAGTTCAGGTGGTAGAGTTCTTGCCTGACATGAAGCAAATCCTGGGTTTGACTTCACACTTGGGAGGCAGAGCTAGGAGGACCAAGTTCAGGGTCATATTTAGCTACATAGACAGTTCAAGGCCAGCCAGGGCTACATGTGGTTCTTTCTCAAAGAAGAAGTGAAAAAGGGAAGAGGTGAGGATGGGAATGGGGATAAGGAGGGAAGAAGAAATAGAAAGTAGACAAGTGCTTATCAGAGGCTGTGGTGGGAAAGATTGGTTTGATTTGGGTCAAGAGATAAAACAGAACGTCCTCCATGTGTAAGTGACAGGGTTTAGAGTTTAATTGGCCGAATGATGTTCAGTTGTGTATAACAACTACATTTTATAAGAACTTAATCAGGGAAATTTGCTTCCAGGAGTTTTTTTCCAGTGATGGAGGTCAAATCCAGGGCTGTGCAAGCAATTGATCACTGAATGATCTCCCAGCCCCAACCCTATTTTTGGTTCAAAGAGAATTAGTTTTTTGTTTGTTTTGATTTGATTTTTTGAGACAGGGTTTCTCTGTGTAGCTCTAGCTGTCCTGTAACTCACTATGTAGACCAGGCTGGCCTCAACATGGAAATCTTGCCTCTGCCTCTGAAGTGCTGAGATAAAAGGGATGCACCACCACTACCCCACACAAAGAGAATTCTTAAAATGTTATCTTCTCAAGAGCATCCTGCAGGTGAACAAGCCATTCACAGAAATACAAGTCAGCCATATGTGAACTCACTCACATGCAGTCTTGTGGGATGACTCATCCCTAACAGGCTTGAGGGCCAGCAGGCCCAAATGAGTAAAAAAGATACTTACTGAGAGCCAACCTGGGTCTGCCTAAGGGCCTTAGCAACAGCAGCTGAGACATGATCTGGAGATGACCTGGATGAATGAGAGGCAGCCATGTTATACCAGCAGATGCATATTCATCAGACCTTCCCCCAGGGTGGGGTGAAGGGAATAAACTGAGCTTATTGTTTTGACATTCTCCCACAGTCTGTGTCATTGACTCTTCACATACTTGGCCCCCTCCCCCAAAGGTAATAACAGCACAGGACCCTGCCACACAGTCCAAAGATTTTGTAGAATGGAAAAGAAGAAGATTGGTCACCAAAGGCTCTGGAAGGGAGTGACAGGGAGAGTGGGAGCTAGGAGCTGATAGGGACAGTCATAACTAGAGAGGGCAGGTGAGTTCTGGCATTCCTTCACACAGTGAGGTTACTCCTCCACACAGTGAGTAGCAATGTTGTAGTGGGTATTCCAAAACAGCCAGCAAAAAGAACTTTGAGTACTCTTAGTGCACAAAATATAACTGTGAGAGGTGATTGATATGCTAACTACCTTGATTTGATTATGTGGATAAGTTATACATGTATTATTACACAATGTGTTCTTGCCTAGAAACAGCCACTATACTCACAAATATGTACCACTTAAGAACAAACAAAAACAACAAAATAGAAATAATAAAAATTGGACGTATGTGACGATTAGACTGGTAAGGGTGTTTGCTGCCAAACTTGAGGATTGGAGTTCAATCCCCAAATTCTACACTTTAGAGAAAATTGACTTCTGAAGGTTGTCCTCTGATCCTCTGATCTCCTACAGAGAGAGAGAGAGAGAGAGAGAGAGAGAGAGAGAGAGAGAGAGAGAGAGAGAGAGAATTCATAAAAGCCAGAAGGTAGAAATAACTCACCAGGAGACTAGTGAGCGATATGTACATATAATGGAGTGCTACTCAGGACTGAACCTCAGACACACAGAACAATATGGATAAATCTCACAAATTGCTGATCAAACGTCGTCACACAAGAGCCACTCTCTGTGATTCCTCAAATAAGAAGTCCTAGAACATGACAATCAGACTCAAGTTGAAAGAAACGAGAGCAGCTGTTGTTTCCAATGGAGGAAATGGTAGGGCTTGCGTGGGAGGGAGCACAAATCAGCCTTCCTGGGTGACAGTGTTCCATGTCTTCAGAAGCATGTGTGTTACATGGATGAAAGCGTTTATCAAAACTGATGAAACTGTGTGGTTAACCCTTGACTGAGCCTGCCTGTTCTGAGCTGAGCATTCACTGGGGAAGTGATACTTCAATTCTTGAGTTATTTTCCTTAAAGCTTCAGAAATCTCACACCTTCCCTACTACAGATCAACACAGGAAAGCAAACATGCTCCCAAGTTCAGCCTACCCCTCTTATCCTTACTTGCTGATATGGTGTGCATCTTCCCACAATGCTCTTGTCTGCTCCTCGTACCCACACAGCCACAGTCATACCTGCCTCACTTATCACATCTACTAGGAATTGAACCCACGACCTTTCACATGTGAGGCAAGTGCTCAGTCCTTGAGCTAGCTTCTGGGTCCTGTTTTTTGTTTCAGTTGTCGAAGCTATTGTTTTCGATGGGGGCTTGATGTGCACATTTTGCTTCTGTCATGTAACCAGGCTCTAGGTCAGGAAATAAAGCTGCACAATATTTCATTGAAAAGACAAACCATAAACTAGCAATTTACTTGTGTCCAACACACACACACACACACACACACACACACACACACATACACACACACACACACACACACACACACACCAGTAATGGACTGTCAGATTCTTCCCAGTTGGTTTGGGGTTTGGGTTTTGGTTTGGGGGGGTTGGTGCATATATGTGGTATGTGTGTGTGTGTGAGAGAGAGAGAGAGGGGGGGGAGAAAGAAAGAGAGAGAGAGAGAGAGAGAGAGAGAGAGAGAGAGAGAGAGAGACTGTGTATACAAGTTCACTTGCCTACATGTGTGGAGGCCACAGGTCAACACCAGGCAGCTTCCTCTATTGACTCCCCCTTATCTTTTAGTCACAGTCTCTCCCTGAGTCTGGAGCTCATCAGTTTCACTAGGCTGGCAAGTGACCAAGCTCCAGGGATCCACCTGCCTCCACTCACCACCCTCCCAACTGTGGGAGTACTGATGCATGTTACCAATCAACCCAAACTCAGGCCCTTACAGCAATCATTGTGTGTATCCCAGGCTGGCCTTAAGTGCACAACCATCCTCCTGCTTCAGTCTCCTGAAGACAATGATTACAGGCATGCAACACTATGCCTGCCATCTCCCCAGTTCTTGCCACTATAACTGTGCATGTACCTAACATCTCTAGCCCTTGTCTTTCAATAGGAGAATTTCCCAAAGGGAGACAGCTAAATCCTGAAATCAACAGTGTTGTTTGTTTTAATAGATACCTCGGGTTATATTCCCCAAAGAGTGCAGAAATGTCATTTAGTGCTCAGCCTGATATACTTTAAGTCTGTAGATTGGTTTCCAAGATGGAAATAAATTATGACTCATTTTAGGCAATTCATCTGTGTCCTTAGGGGGGAAATCCAACTATGTATCTAAGGCCTACCAACATCTAAGTTATTCTGTCAAACCCTATCTGAGAAATCCGACAGCATCAGGGTTACAGAACTGAGATAGGCCTGGTTAAGGGACTGTCCAAGGCAGTCACACATCATCACTATGACCTTAAATAAGCTGCTTCTGTTGTTTACCATCCTCATGAATAATTTTATAATAATTATGCCTGTAACTCGAAAGATTAAAGATAATGCCAGGGCACTGAGTGTTAAGAGTCTGACACATATAAAGAGCCTAATTCATCATTGCTGGGCTAGTTATTTTAAGACCGCCAGGCCTCTGTTTTTCATCTGCAAAGTGGGGGCAATTATCACCTGTATTAGAAAATGAAGTAAGGAATTGGATTAGAACAATGCTTACCTTTTATTAAGCTTCCAACAAAATGAGCCACTATCATGCTTAAAATGCAACATTACCAAAGCAGAGTCAGACTCATGTAGCTGCCCAGACCTAAATGTGGTGTCAGCTTGGGTCTGGCACCCACAATCCTCCATAATGCCGGGGAAATAACTTCCTGGCATGCATAAGAAAGGTATGGATTCTTGGAAAGCCATACACGTTTTCCAGGATAAAGCAAGCAATCAGCAGCACCTGTGCAGACACTCTCGTTTCCTCTGTGGTAGCTAACATACATTTAGCTCCTCTCACTGTAGAGTGGCTGTGGGCACCAGGAGCTCCTCAAGCCACTATGCTGAGACCAGGACTTCATCCTTCCAGCTGCTGCCCTGGCTGCTCACTTCTTGAGGGCTGCATGCCCAGGTGAGCATTCTGGCATGGTGTGATGCTGAGCCGGGGTACTGGGAGAGTGTCAGGTTATTTGAATAACCTACCCTGATAGAGTACTTGCTGAGGCCAGAGGCCTAGACGGAGGACTAGAAGAATTATAGAAAACAAATCCCTGCCTGCAGGAAGCAGCCAGACCACCCTGACTGGCCTGTGTCCAGTAGGCATGCTGCTTCCCAGGAGCCACCTGTGCTGTAGGCAGGAATGGCTTGCTAACAGATCCAATGGAAGATACAACTAATGCTTTTTTTAAAGCTCCAAGTAAAGTCATTGATTGTATTTTTGGAAGATCCTTAAAAGAACCCACTTTATCTCTTTCTGAGGATCAGCTTGGCTTGATTTGCCAAAGGCTGCTAATGATGCTCTTATTTGAAAGTTAAATAGTATTCTTTAGCTTGGGAACAGAAATACTAGCCCAGACCTTCAACTAAACCAATGGTTGTGAATACAATCTGGTGTCTTACTGATGAGAAACACAGAAAGGGCCACAGCATCTAGAGTCAGGAAAAGAGCTGAACACTGTACTCTGTGGTGACCAGGTCCCATTAGGGTTCTCACACAGTAGATTTTCTCTACCATCAATTCCCTCCACACACATTAACTCCTCTGGTGGGGAAGGGTGAGAGAAATCTTTAAAACCTCCTCACCCACACTGGGAGGGTCCAGAAAGTATATATTTCACAAACACATGGTATATTGTGTAGCTTTCTGTTGCTGTCACAAAGTACCTGAGGAAAAGATGGTTAAAAGTAGGAAAGGTTTGCTTTTCTTCACAGTTTCAGGGTTTTCAATCCATGGTCACTTGGAGCTACTGCTTGGGGCACATGGTGAGGCAAAGCATCACAACAGAAGTGTATGGTGGAGAAAACTGCTCACCACATGGTAGCAGGAGAACCAAAAGAGAAGACCACGTACCCACCAAAGCTTTTGAGGTCACACCCACAAGGACCTACTTTCTCCAACTAGGCCCCACCTCTTATAGGGTCTGCTATTTCCTAACAATGTTATGAATATTGGGGACCAAGCCTTAGCCATGTGGACTTTGAGGAGACACTTAAGTTTCAAGTCATAATTGGGAATAAATTGTTTTTATGAGGAAGAGAGATAAATGGTACAGATAATAGAGAGACAGATAGATAATAAAGTGTAGATAGATGCATAGATTGATATAGAGACAAATAATAAATTGCAGATAGATTTATAGAAAATAAATTATAGATAGATACATGCATAGATAAATGATAAGAAAGAAAGAAAGAGAGAGAGAGAGAAAGAAAGAAAGAAAGAAAGAAAGAAAGAAAGAAAGAAAGAAAGAAAGAAAGAAAGAAAGAAAGAAAGAAAGAAAGAAAGGTGGACTGATAATAAACCATAAATAGATAAGACAACAGTGTGATCATAGGTAGGTAGATAGCTAGTATCACCAAAGTGTTCTGTGATTGCTTTTTATGGGCCAGAACTTTCAGTGGGTACTGTAGCCATTCTGTTAGAAAACTTTAGTGCAGTTGGACTAATTGGATGCTGGGGAGGTAGGCGCCAATGGCAGTATTTGTCCACCAAAAGTAAAGTGGGTGTAATTCTAGTAATGCGCAGCAGAGGCAAAACAACCATCATGATGGCCTGACTCATGTAGACCTGTGGCACTGGCTACATAATTATGGTGTCCCTAGAAGGAAAACACAGGGGATGCCTACTAAACTGCTGCTTCATCTGTGTAAGTAAGAAATCCTTCCAGTTAAGGAAGCAAATGTCTAGCTCAAAGCAAAGGAATAGAGAAATGTGTGAGCCCTCAGACTGGGGCCAGTTTACAGATCCAGACCTGTGGTGGTATTGTGTTCCCCAAAATATTGTGTACCTTAATAAATTTATCTGGGGTCAGAGAACAGACAGCCACTAGATACAAAGGCTAGAAAATGGTGGCACTCACACCTTTAATCCTAGCATTCCAGAGATAGAAATCCCTCTGGATCTCTGTGAGTTCAAGGCCACATTGGAAATGGCCAAGCATGGTGACACGCCTTTAATCCCAGAAAGCCAGCCTTTAATCCCAGGGAGTGGTGGTAGAAAGCAAAAAGATATATAAGGCGTGAGGACCAGAAACTAGAGCATTTTGGCTGGTTAAGCATTTGGCTGGTTAAGCTTCAGGCTTTCCAGCAGCAGTTCAGCTGAGACCCATTCCGGATGAGGACACAGAAGCCTCCAGTCTGAGGAAACAGGACCAGCTGAGGAACTGGCAAGGTAAGATAGCTGTGGTTTGTTCTGTCTCTCTGATCTACCAGCATGGACCCCAATAACCGGCCTCGGGTTTGATTTTATTAATAAGAACTTTTAAGAATCCTGCTACACAGACCTTCTTGAATGAAGGGGAACTAGGTTCCTTTGAGGAAGGACCTGGTTTATTCTGTGAGTCTTCCCCAGCCCCCAGTTTTCCCCTAAGGGACTCATGGCCTTCTGCAGGGTAACTGGCAAGTGAGCAGTGCTCACTTCTTACCTCTGGGCCTCAGGGAATGGGATTATACTTGTATAGCAGGGCTCAAAGAAAATGGGGAGCAACTCTTATTTTTAAGGGCCTATTTATTATGTGGCCTCTTTTTATATCTGACACCACATCAAATCAAGCCACATAGTAACAGACCATCCCAGGGACGTGTGTTTCAAGTATGGTGAGGTGAGAGGCCCTAGATAAAATGTCAACGATCCAGGATCTTTGATTATAGTAGAAAAGAAATAGAGTAAGCTAAACACCACCAGGCAGAATAATAAAGTATAGTACATCCCCTGTGTTTTACATGACGTCTAACTGGGGTCATGGCCTAGATTATCTGTCTAAAGCCTTATGAAACACAAGTGAATTGCTTATTGATTGGAAGCTTAATGATTAAAGAGTCTTAATCATTATCCCTGTCTCCTCCCCCAACCAACTCATCCTCCTCCACACCCGCTATCAGAGGGAGCTTTTTAAAATGTAGTCACTCATCTGCTTAAACTACTATCAAGAGTTTAGTGGGAAATCCAAGTATCTTACCATAGAATTCAAGACTTTGCTAATCCAACCCCATCTCCTAGGAATTCCTGTCTCACATTATCTACCCTAGCCTCCTTGAAGATGCCTCTCTATCTCAAAACCAGGATTTCCCCTACCTAGTATTATCTCCTCTACTTTTTCTATTGTTTAATTCGAACCATCCTTCAAGCTAAAATATTACCTCATTTCTAGACCATTCTACTAAATGTTTTTGTAGTTTTGTTTCTGAACTTTTCATGCATATTCTGTTCCAATTACATGTCTGTGTATGTCTCTTATTTACTTCTTGTTCCATCTTTGTGAATACTCTGTTATATACAATGTTTATAAACATTGGTGAGTGGGTGGATGAGTTAGTTAGTTAAATGAATCAATAGGAAAAAAATCCTAACTACTGGAAAGAAAATAAATATAATTGATAGATAATAGATTGGATAGATATGTGTGAAAAAGAGAGAGGGGGAAAGGTATAATGCTTGTATGGGTAGTTAAATAAATAGTAATAAATGGGTAGTGAGGTAATATATGGATGGATGCATGCACACATAGATAGATGGATGGATAGGTTGATGGATGGATGGATGGATGGATGGATGGATGGATGGATGATGGATGGATAGAGAGATAAACAGACAGATAGATAATATACATATATATGTAGGTGATGGATGTTGAGTAGGTAAGTAAGTAGGCCAGATTTCCTAGGACTTAAATGCTACTCTTCTATCCCTCTAATGACTCATACATTCTTCCTAAAAAGAAGAAAAAAATAATACTTATTTTCAAGTTAAATCTTGCGAAGTTCTTTTTTTTTTTTTTTTTTTTTTGATAAAGGAACTGTGAAGCAAATAATAGATGACTCACTTTCTTTTCTGCTAATGAAACCTGCATTGGCAAATTATAGCTTGTAGGGTGTTCCTAAAGATTATAGAGGCCAAGCTCATGTAGCTGGACACATTGGAAGATTCTGTGACTTAAGCCAGTGTTTCCTTACCAAAGACACCTAGAGTCTCACAATCCACATTTTGGGAACAAACCAAATAAAAGTTCTCCAACCCTTATTGAGGTTAATATGGAGCCACACTAGCTTCCAATCAGCATTTAATTTAATTACATACTAGGATCACACATGTATGTACATTTTATTATCCAGTACTTCTCAAACATGCCCAAAAAACAAATATTTTAGCAATGAAACAGTCTACAGACATCCTGATTGCCATGTTCCATTGCTACAAAAAACCAACAAAAGTACAAGTATTTACAAGAACTGAGCATTTTCAGGAACCCTGGTGGGCATGGTACATGCACTACTCCTCCTGGGCCTCACAACAGCTCCACAAAGGAGGCACTAGTGTTCGTGTCCCACACTGCACTGGTGATGACATCTGTTCCCAGAGAGGGTAAGCAGCTCAGACAAGGCCAAAGCTCTTCATGGGCGAAGCTGCGTAGCATCACATGTGCTCCCAGATCAATTAAAGAAGCCAACATGCACCTTTCCTCTTAGAGCTGGATCAAATTACTTTCATTCACTGCTTTCAAAACGTACAACCCATAGAGCCAGCCTGATGGCACACATGGGTAATGCCAACATTCAAGAATCGAGAGACAAGAGGAGAGAAAGTTTGAGGTTATCAGGTAGGACCTCACCTCAAAAAAGAAATGAAGAAGGAAATTGGAGGTGAGGGAGGAAGGGGAGAAAATGAAGGAAAGAAAGAAGGGAGTCAGCCCATAAATCTATTTTTCCTAATGTGCCAGGCCTTGCTTCACTGTTCTAGACCACGAAGGAGGAAGCATGGCAGTTTCGACTAGCTGCTTGTCTTCTTCCCCCAGACTAGAATACCTCCAACCCAGACTTCCCTACATTCAAGAAGCTGCTGTGGAATGTTCTGTATGGCAAATATGTTGCTCCGATTGGTTAGTAAATAAAACACTAATTGGCCAGTAGCCAGGCAGGAGGAAGTATAGGCGGGACAAGGAGGAGAAGAATTCTGGGAAGTGGAAAGCTGAGTCAGAGTCACTGCCAGCTGTCGCCAGGACAAGCAGCATGTGAAAATGCCGGTAAGCCACAAGTCACGTGGCAAGGTATAGATTTATGGAAATGGATTAATTTAAGATATAAGAACAGTTAGCAAGAAGCCTGCCACAGCCATACAGTTTGTAAGCAATATAAGTCTCTGTGTTTACTTGGTTGGGTCTGAGTGGCTGTGGGACTGGCGGGTGACAGAGATTTGTCCTGACTGTGGGCAAGGCAGAAAAACTCTAGCTACAAGAAGCCCTAAAGATAAGCTCATGAATTTGAAGAAGAGCAGGGGAAGGTATATGAGGAGGGTTTGGAGGGAAAAAAGAGGAAAGAGAAATGTCGTAATTATATTATAATCTCAATAAATCTCTCCCCCCAGGGAATCCTGCAGAAGAGGAGCAGGAAGGGGTAAGAGCCAGGGCACATGGAGGACACCAAGGAAACAAGGCCCTCTAAAACAACAGGATCAGTGCACGTATGAACTCACAGAGACCCAAGCAGCATGCACAAGGCCTGCATCCCTCTGTACCAGATGGAGTACTAGAGCTGAAAGAAGTGGACACATGGCCCATCACTAACACAGATGATATCTCCAATAGATAACCAATTTGCAAATGAAAATTTTGTTTTCTCCAAGGGTGTCTCATTGGGGAAACAAACTACTCTTAAGGGTAGACTGCATGCCCAGCAGCAATTGGCCAACAAAAACAAACTCATCTTTGGGGCATCTTTGGGGATTCCTTGTTTTATAATGTCAAGTCTTTTTTTTTTTAATCTTATATTTTTAAATTTTTGTTTTGTTTTGTTTTTTGTTTTTCGAGACAGGGTTTCGGTATGTAGCTTTGTGCCTTTCCTGGAACTCACTCCGTAGCTCAGGCTGTCCTCGAACTCACAGAGATCCACCTGCCTCTGCCTCCTGAGTGTTGGGATTAAAGGTGTGTGCCACCACCACCTAGCATATTTTTAAATTTTCATTTTTTTATTTTATTCATATTTTTCACCCTACAGGTCATTTGCATATATATTACAGCTTCCAGTTTAGTGTTTTTATGGGATTCCTGTGTGTGTGAACAAGTTGAGTCTGCATCTGTATCTGTTTCTTGTGCCTCTTCTTGGACTCTTATCCTCAGGCTTGTTAGTTTTGTCCTATTCCAGTGTGTTTGTTCTTGTTTAATCTTGTTAAAATACATTTCATTTTATTATTATCTCTTAGGAGTTTGTTTGTTTTCTGAGAGACAGAAAGTGGATGGATCCAGAAGGGAGGGGAGGTGGGGAGGAACTGGGAAGAGTAGAGGGAGAGGAAACCACAAGTAGGATATAGTATATGAGAAAGAAAATCTATTTTCAATAATAGGAAAAAATAAATAAAATTTAAAAATTATAATCTCAAAATTAAAAGAAAAGAAAAAAAAGTTAAACATGGGAGGCTGAAAAACTAACTTAGTGGTCAAGAGCACTGGCTGCTCTTTCGGATGACACAGTTCAGTTCCCAGTAACCACTGGGCAGCTCTCAATCATCTGTAACTCCAGTTCCAGGGGAACCAATATCCTCTTCAGGCCTACAGGGGCACCAGGTATGCGTGTGGTGCACAGACATACAGGCAGGCAAAACACCCACACACAGAATAAAAAAATAATAATAATAATGTTAAGCATGGAGTTACCATACCATCCATCAATTCCATTCCTACATGTCTACTTAACAGACCTGAAAACACATCTTTTTTAAAAATTATACATGAAAACACATAGAAACTCTATTCATAAAAGCTAAAATGAAGGGAAAACCCAAATGTCTATAAATGTACAAATGGATAAACAGAATATCAAACATCCATGTATATAGATGAACTTCTGTAGAAAGGATGTGCCACGAGATCATTAAACTACGCAAAAGAAACCAGTCTTCAAAGGCCACATGTGTGACTCTGTGATAGTTACTCCTCATTTTCAACTTGACCAGGTTGAGAATCACCTAGGAGACACACCTCTGGGTGTTTCCAGAAAGGGTCAACTAAGAAGGAAGATCTACCCTGAAGTAGGCGACACCATCCTATAAGTTGGGTGCCCAGAATGGAAAAGTAGGGAAGGGAGAAAGGCCTCTGAGTACCAGCACACATCCCTCCCTGCTTCTGGATCACAGTTCGATGTGATCAGTTGCCCTGCTCCTCAATGCCACGCCTTCCTGCCATGGCGGGTGCACCCTCAAACCAAACACCAGCATAACCCCTCCCTTCCTTAAGATGCTTTCATTGGGTATTTTGTCATTAAAGATGACTAAAACACATTCCATTTACATTAAATCCAGAAATAGAAAGAATTGCAGTTTCCAGGTACCGGAGAGACAGAGAAGTGGTTGCTGGTAAGTGGTAAGTGGTTGCTGGTGGGCACTGGGTTCCTCTTTTGAACAACAAAAATGTTCTGGAATTAGATAGTGATGATAGTTGTGTAACTCTATGAATTGTACACTCAAAGAGGCAATTTTATGATTGTGAGTTCTATCTCAATAAAAATAAATATTTTTTAAAAGATTAGCAACCACATAAGAGATTTTTGAATGCCCTAAAATTGGAAAAGATGCAACATGAAAAGAATTTGATAGATGATTTTCCAAATTGAAAAACAGTTCAAAAATGTGCATGTCATTACTTTGGAAAGAGTAGTGAAGCTGAAAGAAACTATCCTCAAGCATCAATAATAAATACATTTCAATCAATCATGCTCGAAGAAAGGCAGAATTATCCTGCCCTCTGTGGAAAATTATATTATAGATTCATTGTCAGATGAAGAGGCAATGACAGTATGCAGCCCGGGATTATGGGGGAAATATTAGAGACATGTCAAGAAAATAATAAAATCATCTTATTCTGCTGAGTTTTTAATCACGTTCATGGTATTTGTCAATTAAATGAGTCATTTGTTACATCTGTTTTTGTTTTAAATAAAAATTTATTTTTGTATCTTAAGAAGGGTTAGGGAGGAAGGAGGAAGTCTCCTGAGCTGAAGATGGCAGTGGACCTGAAGGACGGGTTTTGAATTCTTCTTTCTGAAAGCCAGAGGCAAGACATGAAGCCGGGTCCCAGTCATCTCTTGCTTTGGCTTGTTCTCCCTGCTCTGTTGGGTACCAGACTCCAGAGCCACTAAGAACAAACATGGGGGAGATGCCTAGGGCAGATTACTCCAAGAAGATCCTCCTTTCTGTTCTTACTGTTCTCAGATATGGTCTGCTAAGGCCCTGGAGTATGTATCTCAGGTAGGTGGCCCTGCTAAGGCTTGCTCTGGCTTAATGCCCATGGATAGATCAGGCTGCATTGAAGTCCGTGGAGTTGACTTCAATTACCCGAAAGTTCTGCAATGTCCAGCCTAATGCCAGAAATCTGCTTCAGTGCTTGGACTTAAATCCCACACCAACAATATAACACCCTTCCTTGATAGCTCTGTTTTGTTTTTTTCCATTGTCTTGGGCATTTTCCCTCCAAGACATCATAGAAGAAAGAACTTAAGAAGTGAACATTTCCTGAAGCCTCTGGCTGTAATTAAATCTTAAACACAAGTACTTACTCTTTCTCCTCCTCTTCCTCTCCTCCTCTTCCTTCTGCTGCTGCTTCTTATTCATTTTTCTTCCCCTCCACATTCCCTTCCTCTTCCTCCTATTTCTCCTCTTCCTCCTTCTTCTTCCTCTGCTTTTTTTCCTCTCTTCCTCCTTCCTCCTTACATTGTTGCTGTGCTAGAGATTGAACTTGGGGCCTTATGAATGCTCATGTGCTCTGTCACTGAGAAATAACCCCAGCCCCCAGTACAGCATCTAAACATGAGGGAAAAGCACAAAGTAAGGTAAGGAAACAGGATCCATCTTCTGTCTCAGTGGGTTCTCAGTGGTACCTCAATGAAGCAGATAAATGAACTGGAAAAAAGAATGGTGTTACTGTGCGTAAGGGTGGGGAGTGGCAGGTGGAGCTGATGAGCAGACATTGGACGTGTTGGATAGTAGCAATGCCTCTTCATAAGACAGGAGCTCCCATTCAGGTCACATCCCTTAGCAACCCACACAAATGCCAGCTAGAAATGTTCATACCAAGGACACAAAATAATTTCAACTTGCCTACCTGCCTGCTCCTTTATGATCTCACCCAAAGACTCCAAGACAGATGATTGCAAGAAGATGGATGCCTGGGGATAAATGTCACTGGTCCCATTAATTCTCCAGGTCACTCTGCAGACTTCCTCTGTGCTGAGATAGATGACTTGTGCTCTGTTCATAACAATGACCATCAAACCTTAGCATTTGCTTAACATTTTACAATTTATATGAACTTAGATCTCCATCACTCCATGAAGAAGTATGATGGTATAATTAGAGCTATACAGATAAGAAAACTGAGATCTGGGGAGGTAAAGTGAGCTAGCTAAAGTTTTCCATGTTGTATGTATTTTTATGGCCTGAGACATTGAGACAAATAAAATTCCTTTGGAACTTGGGAACCAGATTAATTTAGCTTGGGGCTGGGGGTTGCCTCCTGATGCAGTTGTCCCTTGGGGAAAGGCCACATCTCTTTTTTTTTTCCATAATGACAGGTGCAGTCAGACCACCTTATACTTGAGATCCATATTCAGTAACCAACCATCTATGGACAGAAAGTATGAAGGAGGGAACATTCTGTACTGACCAAATATTCTTTTTTTTTTTTTAAGATTTATTTATTTATTATGTATACAGAAGAGGGCACCAGATCTCATTTGAGATGGTTGTGAGCCACCATGTGGGTGCTGGAAATTGAACTCAAGACCTCTGGAAGAGCAGTTGGTACTCTTAACCTCTGAGCCATCTCTCCAGCCCCTGACCAAACATTCTTACCATTATTCATTCCCTCAACAACACACTCTGACAACTGACACGGCATTTCCACTGTATTCAGTCTTAAAAGTGAGAGACATGACTTAAGGACTATGAGAGGGTGTGTATAGGTTGTATGCAAATATTATGCCATTTTGTATAGGGCACTTAACATCTGCTTCTTGAGTATCCCTGGAGGGACCTGGAAGGAATGGCCTGTGCATATCAAGGGATGACTAGATACATTTCATATAAATCACTCTTCAGGGCCCTGAATCACTCAGCTCTCTCATTTAGGAACTATGAATTTTTATAAAACTTTGCGACTTGTCAACTCTCTTTCCAGATCACAGCATAAATGTGTCTTGCCCTCGAGCCTCCCACAGCTCACATGGACTAGATCAGGAGAGACTAACATGAAGAAAACCATACAGAGGCCTTGGTATGAACGCTGCTTGGAGCTCAGCAGCAATGGAGTGATGCATTCCTCACACCACAGCCAGCAGCCCAGGCCACCCCTGACTCTGAGCCCACATTCTTTCTCCCACCCTACATGGCAGGGGCTGGTTCTCTGGCACCATCATGCAGGACTCAGGGGTTCTACAAACTCATTTATGTGAAAATAATAAAGGTGGTTTCTTATGAGGCGGGGAGGGGAGAAGAGTTGCAACCATCCAGATCCCAACAGCAAACACAAATGGGGCAGCAAGTCCTGTCTCCTGGGTAGAAGCAAGACATGGGGGTACATGTCCCTCACATGCAGCGCAGCTCTCAAGAAATTCCATTTATAAAACATAGAGGAAGGTATGGACTGTTGTTTCACATTATTAGAAAATGTGTGTTTAGTCATCTCCCAATCTCTGTTTTTCAAACCCTCTTCCTCCTGATTTTCTTCATTTCTCGTTTGCATCCCTTCAGACTTCAAATTCTTCTATTTCCCTCTCTGTTTATCTGTCTGTTTGTCTATCTATCTATCTGTCTTTCTGTCTGTCTGTCTATCTAGTCCACACTACCTGCGAGCACTCCTGTATCACAGATGATATGCATTAAAGATATTGCACACCGGGGGGCAAATTCAATCTTAAGTAAACCAGGGGCAGAGTTGCTGCAACATTCCATACCTACATCTTCCCTCCCATTCATCTCTCCCCATCTCCTTTTATCCATTTGCTCATTCATTTGTGCCTCAGTTATTCATAACCCCAATGATGTTCCAGGACCCTTGAACTAATTCAACCTCCTTTCCCAATAAATTCTAAGTCTATAGGGGGAGCCGACTATATGAACCACATAATGTGCCAGACACCTCAGGAAGGTTGTAGAGTGGCAGAGACAGCTTCAGCGATGAGCATGACCCCGAAAGGTAAGTAGAGATTGATCAGGAGGGTATGGTGATAAGAGGATGTCCTAGGTGGAAAAAAACAATGATGGAAAGTCAGAGTCTGGGAGGATCTGGACTGAATCCAGAATTATTTCTATTGCTGTTTGAGACCATAATGAAAGAAAGTTTTCCATTTATAGGTTGTGTTTTGAGTTGACCAAGATGAAGTCAAAGTGGGCATACTTAAAAGAAAAAAGTCATGGAACACAATTATTAGAATGGAAATAAGTAGAACATTTAGGGATAGTGAGTGAGCTCACCAATATTGATGTGGTTGACTTGAAGAAGACTTCTGTCCTGGAAGAAGGAGAAAGAGGAGGGAGAAAGAGGAGGCAGGGATGAGGAGGAGAGGAAAGAAGAGAAGGGAAAAGAAGTCCTAAGCCTCCTTCTTGCCATGGAGACAGGCTTTCAGAAGTAAACTCTCAGAGCTGGAGCTGCAGAGCACTGATAGAGTGCATGCATGTAGGAAGCCCTGGATCCCATGCTCTATGCCATGTAGGCAGGGTATGGGGTCATACACATGTAATATCAGCACTTGAGAGGCAGAGGCATGAGGATAAGAAATTCAGTGTCATCCTTGGCTACATAGCAAGTTTGAGACCAGCCTGGGCTACATGATACCCAGCCTAAAAAAAAAAAAAAAAAAAAAAAAAAAAAAAAAAAAAAAAAAAAAAAAAGAGGAAATTGTCATATCTCTGACATATTGTCCTTTTTACTGTTGTCCTTAAGAAGGGGCACTGTCCCCCAAATCCAGTAAAAAAAAATAATAATTCTCACATTCATCCCTTAAAATAGAACCTCTTTGAAGTTAACCAACTATTTTAAAACATGTTTAAAAACACAAATTATCAACCATCATTCATTCAAACCTTTGAATAATTGTTTAAAACTCAAATTGTCTTCCTAACTTTGGTGTGGATTAATGGATTAGCCATAACGAAAGGGCATGTGTCAGTTTGACTGAGACCACAGGGAAAGGAAATATGAGAAGGAAATCCTTAGCAGGGAACAGCAGAATTCAGGGGTTAAAAAGTACATGAAAAGCTTGGAGTAAACAAGAAGCCACCAGCTCCTTGATCCAGGCAAGAGGGAGATAGGAGTGTGCTGGTGGCAGATTTTACCTACTCTGCTCCGTCATCTTCATGGCAGTGTGGAAACTCCTCCTCCAGTGTCTGATTCCCAAGCCACACAATGCTGGGCGCTTAAGGAAACATCTGTTGAGCAGGATCGAATTCACAGACATCAGCATCTCCTCCACATGTGCATTCTCCATGAGTCACTACAACAACCCAGAGAGAAGGATTATCTTTCTCATTTGGCCAAAATGAAAGCTGAGTCCTGGTAGGGTAATGTGTTCTGGATTGCATAGTTTAGGGGCAGCCATGTTGAGGTTTATGCAGGGTCTGATTTTCTGTGAAGCACCTACTCTTGCTCATTATGGGCACATTTTCTACAGGACCAAATCAGACTGGGCACCATGCAGACAGACATAACCAGTGAGCTCTAAGTATTTAAGGGCTTGGGAAATGTCCTGGGAGGATGAGTAACTTCCTGCTGTCTGAATCAAAAAATATCATGTCTTTGTCTTATCAGAGGAGTCTGAGCAGCCTAATGTTCCCCAGTAAAAAGAAATCAAGTTGTGCTCAATTCCCCAGTGCTGGCGTAATGACATGGGTGGCTCAGTCTTAAGCCTTGGAGGATACAAGTTCCAAACTGAAATATGGGGAGGGCAGAATCCTTCCAGAATTTGCCACCAAACCTTGGTGGCCCTTGGCTTGTAAATGCATCACTCAGCTACATGATCTCCAGGCATGCCTGCATCCAAATCTTCTCCTTTTATAAGAATGTCATTCATTGCATTAGAGCTAACTCAAAAGACCTCATTTTTACCTTTATTACCCTGTAAAGACTCTATTTCCAAATAAGGTATGCAGTATGAGGATCATACATCAACATGTCTTTGTGGGGGGATATAGTTCAACCCATAGCACAGCTCAGCTGCTAACACTCAACCTGGCTTCATTTCCTGCCTGCCACCAGCTCCCACCTATCCCTCATCTCCTGAGGCCTCTGTGATGCTCTGGCTCATCTGGATGGTAGTTGGAACCCATCCATGTCCAGCCTTGAACCTCACCCGACCAGAGCTCGGTCTGCATTGTGCTGCCCACCAGCTTTCTGTGAGTTACAAAGAAGCTTCTCTCCAGGCAAGTTGCCAACTTCACGTTTATTCCCACTTGTTAACAGCATCTGGCAGCTCCTCTCTAACAGCCCCGTGCTACTCTGTCATAATCAGTGCTTTGTCTGCTGTTTCCGGTCGGGTATTTAGATGCAGCTGGGGACAGTCAGCCATTTTCTCAAAAGCTATTGTGTGCTTAAGAAGAAAAACCTAAGTCTTTTAATTAGTCACCATCCCTCCGCATGGAAGCCCAAAGCATATCCACTTTACCTCACTTCACCCTGCAGATGTTTCCCCCGAGGTGAGGGACAGAGGGAAGTGGTAACAATATGGTAAAATTTCTACTACTTTTCTAAGCACTTTCCCATCCACAATGCCTTAGAAATAAATAAGGAGAGAAGCAACCCCCTTGGGCAGATGTGGCAACTGAGGCTAATCTCTGTGGCTAAATAATTAGTAAGTAGTCTATTGAACCAGGCATCATCCTACATTGTCACATCTCTCCTGTTCCCAAAGCCTAGAAAAAACTCATTTAGATGAATGCTGAATAGTGAGGATCTTCCTTCCAGGACTAGAGGAATGTTCCTTTGTTTCCCTAGAATCTTTGCTCTCACTGCTCCTGCTACCTAGAATGTTCCTCTGAGCAACATTATTCTCCCTTCAGGTTTCAGCTCATAAACTGAAACCCCCAGGAAGTGTCTCTTGGTGCTACATAAGGTCTCCTAGTGCACTCTCTTCTTGATGCCCTAACTTCCCTGAATATGTGTCATATGTAACTATATGTTTAACAGCCTTTCCCGGACAGGTCAAGGCAAGAACCAAGAATTTCACATTCCCAATCCTCAGTGTTCTAACTCCACTGCTTCTGTCCCTAGAAGATGGCTTAGTAAACACCAGCCAATGAAGGAGGTTATCACTTCCTGCCCCCAGCAAAGCTACCCTTTCCTCTGAGCTATGGTTTCTTTCCTTGTGGTTTTGGTTAGGGTTTTCTATTGCTGTGAAGAGACACCATGAGCATGGCAACTGTTATAAAGGAAAACATTTAATTGGGGTGGCTTATGTTTTCAGAGGTTTAGTCCATTATCATCATGGTGCAATGTGGTGGCATGCAGGTAGACACGGTGCTGGAGAAGGAGCTGAGAGTCCTATATCTTTACCCACAGACTACAGGAAGTGGTCTGAACTAGGCATAGCTTGAGCATAGGAGACCTCAACGTGCACCTCTACAATGATACACTTCCTCCTATAAGGCCACACCTCCTAATAGTGCCACTTCCTATGAGCTTATAGGGACCAATTACATTCAAACGACCACACCCACCAATCACTTTGTTTACAATTAAAATGACATTAGCACAACAGCGTATTTCAAATAAGCAAACAAAAAAAAAATCTAAGGCTGTTGTTTGTTTTTGTTCTTTTTGGGGCCCACTACCCAGCTCCCAAATAAAACACACATGAAGGCTTTTTCTTAATTATGAATGCCTAGCCTTAGCTTTGCTTATTTCTAGCCAGCTTTTCTTAACTTTAAATTATCCCATCTGTCTTTTACCTCTGGGCTTTTACCTTTTCTATTCCTGTATATCTTTCTTTGCTTCTTACTCTGTGACTTGCTGTGTAACTAACTGGGTGGCTGGCCCCTGGAGTTCTCCTCCTTCTCTGGCTACTTCTTTTTTTTTCCTCCCAGATTTCTCCTTCTATATATTCTCTCTGTTTGCCAGCCCCACCTATCCTTTCTCCTGCCTTGCTATTGGCCATTCGGTTCTTTACTAGATCATCAGATGTTTTAGACAGGCAAAGTAACATAACTTCACAGAGTTAAACAAATGCAACATAAAAATAAGGAATACACCTTAAAATAATATTCTACAACACAAGGCATCCCTATGAAACTATATACTAAACAAAATACATGAAATTGGGACCATTAGAAAATTTTGCAATACCAACAAGCTATAATTTATCATCTATTAATTGTGGTATGAATGTTTTTCTCCTCTTCTAGACTTCTCTTGAGAATACTAACTCTATACCATCCCCTTGAGTCTCCTGGAAATACACACAACAAAAGTTTCTAGAATTAATGAACTAATTAATAAATACATCAGATAATGAAAGTGGGAAATATTTCACAAGTCTAGAAAATCTTGCCCAATAAGGCATTTTGCTAAGATAGAGTTGTTGCTTTTTGTAATATAAGAATTCATGTTATCAAGAGACTACTTCAGGAACCCATTGCGATAAGAAATTTTCTATGCTGTTTCCAGAAAGACCTTTGTGTAGTTTGTAAGTTTGGGACTTCTATGTGCTATTTTTCTATTCTTATTTTCTATTCTTATTGAAACATTATCAGCATATTGAACCCAAAACTCACACTAGGAGTCCTTGAAGACTTAACCATTGTCCATGACCAAAACTATTTTTGATATTAGTATTAGACACAGTAACTTAGGATAGATATAAATGTAGCCTTGGAAAGAGAAGAAACTTTGAAGTTGCATAGACCTGGCTCTTCTAAGACCCCAAGTTTCTCTCACTTTGCACATCACAGAATCACTGAGAAGAGGTGGGGAACTTAATGGACAGATTCTGACTCTCTAGGTAGAAGTTGGTGCCTAATGTTCTGCCTTTCCAGCAAGCCCTCCTGTGATGCTGATGCTACTGTCCATGGACCACTGACCATGCTTTAAGTAGAGATAATCTAGAGTCTTTACAAAGATAGCAATACCTTCACTATTACATGGTCTTGGTGATCTACCTGCATTAGAGGATGTTATAACCTAGGATTATGATTAAATATGAATAGCATCCTAACTCCATCTCTCTCCATTTTAGTAGAATAAGAATTCAAACTTCTAAGTTCTGGGAAAAATCTTTCAAAGATTCGGTTTCCTTACCTCTTCTCCAGAATGATAGATTTAACTAGAAAATTCTTCTTATATAAACAACTAGTCTACCTCCAGCCTCCACTCCCAAAGCAGCAAGCATCTTCTTTGGACAAATGTAATAATTCTAACTGGTTCCTACTGATTACTGCTATTCTCTTAGCTACTTTATAATCAAACATAATCTGAAGGATCTGGAAAGATGGCTCAGTGGATAAAGTATTTGCATTAGGACATAATTCTGATACTTATGTAGAAAGTCTCACATTGAGGTGCACATCTGTAACTCAATCATTGGGAAGCAGAGACAGGTAGATCCTGATGACTCATTGGCCAGCCAGTCAAGCTGAATGAATGAGCTCCAGATTCACTGAGAGACACTTTCTCAAAACACAAAGTGAAAAAATGATTGAGAAAGACATCCAGATGACAATCTCTGGTCACCCCATGCACACATACACACAGTAAAACACACACACACACACACACACACATGTACGCATGCACACAAACAATACCATACACAGAGATTATTTGAGTTTTTAATTAAAAATTCATTTGAAGAATTTTTAATTCATCAATCAAGATTAATTTCAAAACTTATTACTATACATATATAAATATTCAAGGCTGAGTCTGTGCATTAATTGTGTTGTTAGTATATGGACAGTGACTGTTGACATTTCTAAAGAGAAGGCTAAAAAAGAGAAAAACTAAAATGTAGAAATTAAGGAAGTTTTCAGATGGTGGTGGGCTCCTTGATTGGCCACTCAAGGCTACCCATTATGTGATGTATGTCTGATTCTTTGGCCTTTCCTTCTATATTAGGCATGTCCTAACATTCTCAGTTCATGCCACACTACTTTCTGACCCTGACCACTATGTGTCACCCTCTGTATTAATTACTTATCCCATTGCTGGAACAAACGGCCTTACAAAAACTACTTAGAGAAGGAAAATGTCATTGTGACTCATGGATTGAGGGTGCAGTCTGTCATGACAGGGGATGTATGGCATTGGAAGCATGAAGCAGACAGTCACATCTTGTCTGCAGTCAGGAAGCAGAAAGACATGAATTCTGGTCCTCTTCCTGCTTTCTCTTTCTAATTCCATCTGAGATCCCAGCCTATAGTTTGGTGACACCTACATTCAGAGCATGTCTTCTCTTCCCAATAAAACATCACTGGGAACACCCTCACAGACACACACAGAGGTGTGTCTCCTGGGGAATTCCATATGGTCACACTGACAGTGAAACTCAAGTGTCAGCCTTTCCTACTCTAGGCCCTTTGATAACACTCTTTCAATCACCTTGAATGTCTTTCCTAATTTGTCTGTCTCTCAATACTTAACTCAGATACAACTGTGCCTATTAAGCCTTTCCTAACTCTTCCAACAGAAAATGACTTTTTCTGTTCTTCTTGCCCAACCACACTCCCTACAGGTTACCACAGCATGTGCTTACTTATAATCTATTTATAATTCCTCCAAGACTGAGTTCCCTGAGTCAGAGGCCACACTGGGTTTGTTCTTTGTTGAATGAATGAATGAATGAATGAATGAATGAATGAGTGAGTGAATGAATGACAAATGAGTGAATCTCTGTGGTAACTCTGTATGTATCACTCTACATCTATCACTACACTAATCATCTGAAGTTTCAACTTAGTGCTATTTGTGTTTGTCTGTCTATTACTTCCTTATACCCTGCTATTGAAGGTAGGTTTTGGGACCTTTACTACAGTTCCTGTCAATACTCAGTAAGTATTCATTTAATGAATATGAGTTGCTTGAAGTCTGAGGCAGATAAAGTTACTTCATAATACAAAGGATAAATGCAGCATGGTAAAATTTTGAAAGGCTGTCAAGTCCATGTGTTGATTTATGGAGAAAATTAATATGACAGCATCAACACTTCCAGCCCTCCCAAATCAGTTTCCTCAATTATGTGCACCCAGGGCAGGGCACAGCTGTTTGTGAGACATGACATAAAAGAGGTCCCCCTCGGTTTGTTCAAAGGTCTTCAAGATATTTTTAGTTGACAAACAACCATGTGTCACTCATCAGACATCCCATTAAACCAAATTGTACAACTTGTTACATGTTTCCCATATTAATTGTGAAAGCTCTCTGTGTAACTTTGTTCTTCTGGGAATTGAGCCTAGGCCAAAAGCAGATATAGCATATGTGTATGCTTGAGAAGTATTAGCCCCACAGCTTCATTTATCATCGGTACCTGGCCTCCACCTAGGTCGGCACCAGCCTCCTCAGAGACTTAGCAACACATTATATGTAATCCGCAAATTCTCTACCCCAGAACTCCTGAAAGCATCTGAAATAGGAAATACCTCAACTCACTTGCTACAGAGTATTTAGAAGGCCTATGAGAATATAAATGATGTAATACTCATCAAATATTGAGTGCAGGTGACACACACAGTCACTGATAGTTTAGACCACAAAGAACATGGTAGGCACCCCATCTCTGGGCGATGAATTCTCCAGCTCTGAGCCATGGTGATCTGTAGCTATTCCCTCTGAATTGAAACATTCCCTCCTGGAGGGAGGCTTTTTAAAAAGAAACTTACAAGATTCAGGAAGTAAACAAAATCATAAGTCTCAGGATGCTTCTAGATTTACACAATTCACACGGTGAGTGACTAAGTTTACAAAAGCAATAACAATTGCTGAGGAGCAAGCAAGACTCCCCACCAACCAAGCTGCCTGCAGGTTGGACATGGAGCTCCAGGGATGTATCATGAGATGTCCATCGCCAATGCTAGGATGGGCTTTATGGTGGTACAGCTACCTCTGAGACACCTCTAGTGCCCTAAGTAACCCCTCAAACAAATTCACTTATTCATTAAGCTAGACCTGGGTAGACTCACATCTTCTGTTGCTAGTGTTCTGTGAGATGAAAAGAAGCTTGCTTACATCTCCCTCGAAAACGTCACACAACACGTGAGCACCCTGTCTCTGTTTTGTAAATGCTCTATCTCTGAGACAGTACGTCAGTATGTTTTTATACAAATCTCATCAGCTCCTGATTCGGAAGGCCCCCCGAGTAAGGGAGCTAATGTGCTGACTTAGTAACAGTGTAAGTAACTAGGCAGTAGTAACTTCTGCAAAATAAAAGTGAATTCATGACACTCCCCGTGTCACACAGCCATCCCCGGAATACAGGAGAGTGACATATATTCCTTGTGACTCTCCCACCAGTTACCCATTCCTCGCTACCTTCCCTGTCTCCCAAGATCTGCAAAAGCATGAACTCTCCCTCCTGCCTTTTGAAGATACCTCTCTGTTATTATAACAGATACCTGGTACAATCAACTTCTAAAGAAAAATGCTAATTTTGACACAGTTTTAGAGGTTTAAGGACCCACTAATTTGAGCCTCTGCCATACACTGTGATGAGAGTGTACAGGAGAGCAAAGCCATTTACCTCATGGTTGGGAATAAAACAAGAATAGTTCTCTTCAAAGACACTTCCTAGTGGCAAACTCCCTACTAGACCTCCATCCACCTCTTAAGCTCCTCCTGCCTCCCAATAGCATCAGGCTAGGACTAAGCCCTTAACATGTGAGCTTTGGGGCACATTTCAGATCTAAACTGTGACAAGGGTAAATATTTTTAAATGCAATAGCTCAACTTTACATAAGCAAAAATCAGTTGTAAAATATAGGGGAGAAAAAAACATAATGAAAAGCAAAATCATATTCAAAATATGTATACAATTATAACTCATCTAAAAATACATTTAACAAGAAAAATATAAGCATTCTATAAAAACATACTAAAAGGCATTTTCAAAAGACCTAAAATTAAAAATTACATTCTTGGATATAAAAGCACACACTGCATATTTCTTTGTTCTTCCTATGAATACAATACCACTTCACTCAGAATCCTTTCATATTTATTTAACAAAGCAAGTATTAAGGTACACTGGTCTAGTTTTCTGCTACTGTAATAAAATACCTGAGGCTGCTTACCTTATAAAGAGGATTATTTAGCTCAAGTTTTGGAGGCCTAAATTCTATAATTGGGTATCCCTATTAGTTTTGCCTTCTGGTGAGGGCCTCCCAACAGCATCATACTAATAGAAATTGCACAGCCAAAGCAGAAGTCAGAGGCTGGGTTATGAGTCAGGCTCACCCACAGTAACTAGGTCTTGGGAAAGTGCAGAGGTCTCCTAAATGCTGTCTTACTCACTTCCTAGGCAGTGAACCTCTCAAGCACCTCTGTCATAGTTTGGATCTCACCCCAGTGGTTGCACCCCAGTGGCTCATTGCTGAAACTTAGTACCTGACTGGGGTGATATTAGGAAGTGGTGAAAACTTTAGGTGGAAATAGGTCACTGGGGTCACATCCTGGAAGGGCATGCTGCATACTGGAGCCCTCTCCTCTTCATATCTCACTCTTTGCTCCCTGGCTGCCGTGAGGTGAACAGCCTCTACCACACGCTGCTGGCACCGTGAACTGCCCTACCACAGCCTGAAGACAACTGGGCCAAGAGGGCATGAACTGAAACCTGTGAAACTGAGCAACATTAGGCCTTTCCTCTTTTAAGTTTATTTTCCTTGGGTATTTCAGCACTGTGGTGCAAAGCTGACTGACACACGCTCCAATTGTACTCTACCTCCTAAAGCTCTCGTTCCCCTCAGGTAGCCAGACTAGCACCAAGCTCCAACACACGAACCCTTGGGAGAGGCAGGCGAGCCAAACGGCAAATACAAGTGTTCAGACACTTAGAAGAAAATGAAAGAACAGGGTGACATCATTAAAAGAAATAATATTATCGTAGAAGGAAACTTGAGAGCAAGCTCCAGGTGTTGCAATTCACACTAATCTATAATAAGTAAAAGAGTCTGGTGTGAATTTGACTGGGGAATATGAGCCAGAATGGGAGCCCAGGATTTATGAGAAAGATTACTATTGCCAAAAGATCTGTTTGCTGCATGCTGTCAGGTGCCCTCAGTCCACTTAGATCTGTGGCCAGGAAAAAAAAAAAATAAAGGAATCTATACATGATCCTTGTTCCTCTTTTTGAAGAAAGAGAAAACCAACTATGACATTAGAGAAAATAGGGACAGATCAGTGAAACAGAAAGCCTTACCAAAGATACAGTAACATGCAATAAATGAGCAGAAAAAGGCTTTCCCAATCAATATGGATTAAGATGCTTAACAAAGGATGCTTTTAAAAAATTGCCTAAAAATGGAAAGCTGGTTAATACTATAACAATTATGTCCACATCACATATTCCTATCTCATACCACACACAAAAACAAATTTTCAACAGGTTGAAATTATAACTATGGGACTACCAGAAAGAGAGATAGGCCGGGCGGTGGTGGCGCATGCCTTTAATCCCAGCACTCGGGAGGCAGAGGCAGGCGGATCTCTGTGAGTTTGAGGCCAGCCTGGGCTACAGAGTGAGTTTCAGGAAAGGCGCAAAGCTACCCAGAGAAATCTTGTCTCAAAAAACCAAAAAGGGGGAGAGGAGGGAGGGAGGGAGGGAAGAAGGGAGGGAGGGGGAGAGGGAGGGAGGGAGGGGGAGAGGGAGGGAGGGGGAGAGGGAGAGGGAGAGAGGGGGGAGAGGGAGAAAGAGAGAAATTATTGTGACTTAGGGTTAAAAATTTAAAAAAGGAAAAAGATTAGCAAAAACTCAGAAACCACTAAAAAGAAATAAATGAAAAAATCTGGTTCCATAAAAATGCAAACATTTTCATGTTTACCATAAAAGCAGAATAAGAGTTGTACTTACAACTGGAGGAGAATAAGTAGCTTCAACATGTTGAAAGTTCTGGGAAATCAACAATAAAAAGACAAGCACTCAGTTTCAAATATGACAAAGTTCAAGTAGGCACACAAGCATACTACATGCGCATGCACACACATTACACATACCACATACCACACACATCACACACACACACACACACACACAAAACGTATGTATTATTATATTTATATAACAGATGCAAAACAACAGGACTGAAAACAGGTTAGCAGGAAAGTGGTTCACTTTTACTGAAATGTAAATGGTTACAACTCTTCTGAATAACAATTACCTAATATTAATTAGAGAACACAATACATTTTTAATTAATTATGATTTTAAAAATATGTAATCAAAAATATTTGGTTTATCTAGTCAGGAGAAAGGATGAGGTGGGGGCCAGGCACAATAATATATAACCAAAAATCCCAGCACTGAAAAAAATTGAGGCAGAAGGATCAGGAGTTCCGGCCCTCTGAGCCACACAGGGGGATCCTAACTAAAGGGACTGCGGGGATGGGGGTTGGAGAGATGGCTTTGTGCTTAAGAGTGCTTGCTGCCCTTTCAGAGGACTCAAATTCAGTTCCCATGACCCACATCATGGAACTCAAAAGCACCTGTACCTCCAGCTCCAGGACATATGATGCCCTCAACTGGTCTCCAGGGGCACACACATATGTGCTATACACTAACACAACACATGCATATACATGTAAATACACTTTTTTAAATAAAGGTTTTTAAAGTTTCATTTCTTTTTTCTTTTAGAACAAGATGGAGGACAAAAGAAGAGGAGGGGGGGTCAGGGAGGGGAGGAGAAGAGTCAAATCTTGGTTAATGTTGGAACGGATGCCCATAACATGAATTTATACTACTTGGCACATTCAATTTAAAGCCCCAACTGCGAGGTCTCTTCATAACCATTTCTGTACATTTAATCCATGTCTCCTTTCTTCCATACAAGGAATAATTGTTCTCAAGACTCAGGAGATAATAGATTTGAATATCTCATAATTACTCATTTGCTTTATAACACGTTGCATTCATAACAATTTTGGAGTAGCAGTACAACAGTCACCAACATGATGCTGCCACTAATATGATGACTGAAAGCCAAAAATAAATTGGTTTTGTTTTTGATCTTCTTTCTGTGCCACTTTTATAACTGCAGAATGCATGCATCTGACTTGCTGCCAGGGCATTTAGCCTCTATGCACTAGTTTCTCTCATTTAAAAAAATATATTCTTCTGTGGGTGCTGTAAGTAATTACACATTGAATGCTTACCACAAGTCGTTGTGCTGGTGTCTTTCTAGCTGTCTGGTACTCTGATACTCTCCTAGTGTTCCTTTGCTAGCAGAGTCCTCTTAAAAGTCTGAAGGGAAAGATGCAAGATGGGTCAGTGGGTACCAGTGCTTGCTACGTAAGTCTGACCACATGAACTTGATCCTGGAACCACAAAGTGACTCCCAAAAGTTGTCCTCTGACCTCAACATGTACACATCCTGACTCAGCTCACACATACCATAATAATAAATAAATGAATTTTAAAAGAAAGTCCCAAAGGAAACCTTCCATGAGTTTTTGTGCACAAGTTAGTTCTCCCATCCACTGGAATGTGAGTATTAAAGGTGCATTAAATTTGTTACTTAGTGTCCTTCTAGAAGGATCACTTTTGCTAACTTTTAGACCTAAGTACCCCAAATATTCTCTTATATTTTTTTCTATGTCTCCCAGAGATAGAAAAGCTCACTAGTAGATTACTATTTTGTGTCAATATTTTCAAAGTCACATGTTTTTGCAATTGGAGACTTGGGGTTGTATTTTTTTTTTCAAGGAAGTTTTCTTAGAGTTTGGGTATTTGTTCTACTCTTTGGTTCTTTTTTTCAATAATTCTTAATTTAAATATGTTGGGTTGTCTTTTTCTTTTTTAAGAAAGATGATGTGTGTATATATGGGTATATGCACATGAGTACAGTGCACACGAAGGCCAGAAGAGGGCATCAGAGACTCTGGAACTGGAGTTACAGCAGTTTGAGCCACCTGGGCATCTTAGCTGCTGAGTCGTGCAGCCTCTGGATTGTCTTTGATCTTTAAGATTTTCTTCTACTGAATCTCTCTCAGTTCTGCACTTGCTTATGACAGGATGGTGATAAGATCAATATGCTGCCCTTGAACTCTGTGTAACCCAGATAGCCTCAAAGCCATGATACTTTTGTCTCTGCCTCCCATGTTTACTGCCACATCTGGCTTGTTTATTTTCATTTTCTTTTCAGTCTCTAATTCCATCGATACAGCTTATGGCAGTCTATCGTCTTTCCCCTTCCAGGGGTTATTTCTTTTCATTTATGATTCTTTCCCAGGCTCTGTCACTTGGCTTCTGTGTCTTTCTAATTCTGATCTATGGTATTCTTTCCTGTCCATTTACTAATGCCTTTTCTGCACTTGAAATAGAGCATTCACTTGTTTTGTGACCTGGCTCCCTATGTGCAAAACTGGTCTTTTTCTCCTTAATTCTCCCATTCCTTAAAACAATCTCTTCTCTCTCTCTCTCTCTCTCTCTCTCTCTCTCTCTCTCTCTCTCTCTCTCTCTCTCTCTCTGTGTGTGTGTGTGTGTGTGTGTGTTAGATTTGGTCTTGGTCTTGATTCATTCCCGTGACTCTTTCTTTTTTTTTTTTTTTTTTTTTTTTTTTTTTTTTTTGGTTTTTCAAGACAGGGTTTCTCTGGATAGCTTTGCACCTTTTCTGGAACAAACTTGGTAGCCCAGGCTGGCCTGGAAATCACAGAGATCCACCTACCTCTGCCTCCCAAGTGCTGGGATTAAAGGTGTGTGCCACCACCACCCAGCAGCCCGTGACTTGTTTTTATGCATGAGTTACTTTCGTGAATTTTTAGAAGGCATCACCCAGAAACTAGAAACCTTCCCAGGGTGCCTTGCACCTTGGTCCATTGTAACGCTCAGGAGCACATGGCTTGCTCGATGAGGCTTCCTTGCCCTGGTCTCCCAGCTTTTGTCTCCCTTTCTCTTGATTGTCCCTCTCTTCTTTGACTTTGATTCCATGATCAGCAGTGCCTCCCAAAGGTGTGTTGCCATTCTGGACAGGCAGCTTGTGTGGTTAGTTTTCAGGCACCCATAGACATAACTCTATGAGTGCCCTTCCGCTCTCTCACTGTGGAATTGAGTAAACTCACTCCCAGTTTCAGATGGATTCTCAAACTTGTCTGCTCTGCTCTCTAGCTAAATATGGGCTAACCTGGGCCAACCCTGTTCTCCAGTTTGGCAAACATTCCAGTGCTTGCCTCTGCTCCTCACCCCAGATGATGATTCCCTACAGATCTCACAGCTGTCAGCAGTATTTCCTCACACATCTGTGTCTGGGGTTTGCAAGGATGTCCCATCCCCTAATTTTATTGAATGTGTCCATGAACTTTTTGTTTTATTCTATGGTTACTTCATCTGTGTTTTGAGACCTTTAAAGAGATTCCAACACCATGCTACCAAAAATGACCTTTTACTCTATGGACCTGTGTAGTCTTTCAGTTTTCACCACAATCATTACAACAAATCTTTGCTTTTCATAATCCCCACCTGCTACCCAGCCTGGGAATCCCACTCAGAGCCTTGATCATGCTAGGCAAGTGCTGATCCACACTCCAATAACTTTGATGACTCAAGGTTCAGTAGATGCAGCACTTCTCCAGGGAAGTGGTCTATAATCTATCTTACCCAAGACCAAGTATCATCACAGCCTTTCATGTGAAATCTCAATGCTGCCTCAAGTTCTGAACCTTCCATTTAGTAGTCCTTTAGAATTGGCCTACCTTCTTCTGGCCTTGGTTTTCCCATCCATAGGAAAGACTCCTTCCTTCCTCTCATATTTCTCATCCTACTTTCATCTCGTACATATTTTTAAAGTAGGCTCCACATCTGAGACAAAGAATATGATATTTGTCTGTCAGAGTCAGTTTTATTTAGATTAACATCATGATTTCCAGTGATACCCACTTTCCTGAACATTTACACAATTCCATTCCTCATATCTCATTTCATTTTAACTTGCATTTCCCTACTGGCTAAGGATATTGAACATTTCTTACATATTTATTAGCTGTTTGTTCTTTTAAGAGCTGTCTGCTCAATTCACTTGCCCATTTATCGATCAGATGGATCTTTTGGTGAGTTTTTGGTGGTGTTATTCTTTATATATTTAAATATTAATCCTCATCTCTCATCTCTGCTGATTGTTTCCTCTGCTCTGCAGAAGGCTGTTAAATTTATAAAAATCCCTGTTGACAATTCTTGCTGTTATTCCTCACATTTGGGGAGTCCTTTTCAGAAAGCATTTATCTATGCCTCCTTCTTGAAGCATTTTTCCTAAGTTTTTCTCTAGCAATTTTAAAAGGATAGGGCCTCACATTAAAGTTTCTGAATCTATTTTAAGTTGATTATTTTCCTGATATGAGAAATAGAAATCTAAGTCCATTCTTCTACAGGTGAATATCCAAATTTCCGGGTGCCATTTGCTTAAGAGACTTTCTTTTCTTTAATGTATGTGTAGTGGTTTGAAAGAGAATGTCCCCCACAGTCCTGGGTATTTGAACACTTGGTCTCCAGTAGATGGTGCTGTTTGGGGAGGTGTACATATGTACACTGGAAGAAGTGCACCATTGGGGGCAGGCTGTAAGATAAAAAAAAAAAAAAAAAAAAAGCCTCACCTACTTCCTCTCTGCTGGCTGAATGTGGTTCAGGCACTGAGCTTTCTGATCCTGATGCCATGCCTGCCACTTATGGCCATGGTGTCCCTGCCATTATGAACTCTTAACCTTCTGGAACTGTAAGCCAAAGTAAATTCTCTCTTCTTAAGTTACCTTTGGTCATGTTATTTTATCACAGCAACAGAAAAGTAACTAATACAGTGCAGTTTGGGCAACTTGGTCAAAAACAAAGGGATTGTAGCTACATGTGTTTATTTCTGGGTCCTATTCTATCCCATTGTCAATTTTTTTTTAAAGATTTATTATGTGTACAGTATTCTGCCTGCAGGCCAGAAGAGGGCACCAGATCTCATTACAGATGATTGGGAGCCACCATGTGGTTGCTGGAAATTGAACTCAGGACCTCTGCAAGAACAGCCAGTGCTCTTGACCGCTGAGCCATCTCTCCAGCCCCCATTGTCAATTTTTATGACAATACCATCCTGGTTTTGTTACTGTCTTAGTTATGGTTTCTATTGCTGTGAAGAGACAGCATGATCATGACAACTGTTATAAAGGAAACCATTTAATTGGGGTTGGTTTACAGTTTAAAGGTTTAACTGCCTCACACTGGCCAGCCTTGAGCTTCTAAGACCTCAAAGCCCACCCCTGGTGACATACTTCCTCCAACAAGGCCACATCTCTTAATAATGCCACTCCCTATGGGCCTATTGGATCATTTTCATTCAAACCACCACAGTTACTATGGCTCTGTGGCATTGTTTGAAATAAGACATTATGCTATTTTCAGTGTTGGTTGTTCTACTTAGGATTGCCTTGGCTATTCAGGGTCTTCTGTGCCTTTGTATGAATTTTAAGATTTTTTTTTCTCTAGTTCTTTGAAGAAGGTTAATAAGCTTTAGATAGAGATGATACTAAATATGCACATTGCTTTTACAAATATATCCACATTTATAATATTACCTCTACTAATCCAAGAGCATGGGTGGTCTTCCCATCTTCTAGTGTCTTCCTCAATCTCTTTCTTCAGAGATTCAAAGTTTTCATTATAGAGGTTTCTAACCTCCTTGGTCAGGTTGATTCCTAGGTATTTTTAATCTATTGTAAGTAGGATTATTTTTCTTGATTTCTTTTCTCATCAATCTTATTATTGAGAAAATAAAATTCTCTGATGTTTGCATGTTAATTTTGTAGCTTGCTACTTAGTTGAAAATGTTTATCAGATCTAATCATTCTTTGATGCTATCTTTAAGGTCATTTAAGAATGAAGTCATATAATCTTTTCCATGTATCCCCTTGACTTATTACAAGCACTATACTGAATAAAGTAGAGTGAACATCTTGTCTCATTACTGATTGAGAGGAAATATGTTGCCTCATGTTGGCCACATATACCTTTTGTTGCGAGATATGTTCCTTTTGTTTCTAGTTTTTTTCCAGGCTTTTATCATGAAGGAATGTTAGACTTTGCTGAAGACCTTTCTGTGTCTATTGACATGATCATGCTATCTCTGTGCCTAAGTCTATTTATATTCTGAACTATCCTTGCACTTCTGGAAAGAAGCCTAGTTTGTTGCGGTGCATGATCTTTTTAATGTATTATTGAATTTGGTTTGTAAGTACTTTATTGAGAATTTTTGCATCTATGTTCATCATGGAAATCAGGCTACAGTTTGGTGGTTGCTGTTGTGTCTTTATCTGGCTTTGGAATCAAGGTAATACTGGTTTTATAGAATAAGTTAGAAGCATTCTTTCCATTTCATGGAATAGCTGAGGAACATTGGTATTAGCTCTTCTTTCAAACTATGGTAGAATTCAGCTCTTTGGTCCTTGTGTTTTCTTTCCTGGGAGCCTCTCTATTACTACTTCAATCTCATTACTTGTTATAAATCTTTTGAAAATTTGGTCTAGGAATTTATCCACTTCTAGATTTTTTTCACCAGTTTAAGATACAATTTTTCAAAGTGTCTCTTAGCTATTCCCTAGATTCTACTGGTATCTGTAATAATTTCCATGTTTTCATCTCTAAGTTCATTACTTTGGGCATGCTTCTTAATAAAAGTTCGAAATTGCTCCTCATCTCACTTCAAACAAGTTAAAGAGAAATAAAATCTATTTGTAACACAGGGTTTAGTGGCCACCCCTAAAGACCATATCAGCCCTGCTGGTTACTGTAGAGAAAGGTCAGAACTAAGAATGTGAGGACAGCTGAGATTTCTTCTCGTGTTAGAGAGAAGTGCAGAACTACCCAGCATGTGGCCCATTCTGCAATGCCTTTCTTGAAAGCATACCTGATGGACTATAATAGGTTTGTACCTTATATAGAGAGTTGGTGTAATAGATGAAACCTTTCCTTTAACCAAGCAAGTGACTTCCTAAATGTGAGGTCTCAGACACCAAGAAAGGTGGGGGAAAAAATGGTCGTCAAAAATCTTTTGCCACTCTTTAACTCAAACTCAGGTTCCTAAGCTAAAGTGAGTCTGTGGTGTTATCAGGCAGGAACCTCAACCAACAGAAGGCAGGTATCACATTTTGGGAGCAGTAGGCTGGGTAACCTGGGGTGGAAGTGAATGGTTACAGAATCCCCAAGTGTCAAGACAGACAGACATCACTGACCATTTCTGAGCAAGACAAATGCCCTTAAGGGGAACGCATTGAGAAAATATCACCATCAAACAAAATCAGAATCTGGCGAAGGCTAACTGAACTCACCTCCATCACTGCAATGTTACAAAAGTAGAAGACTGGCCGCAGGGATAAAGCAAGAATCGTGTATCCATATATGAATGGCTGACAGGAAAATTCCAGGCAGCCATAACGACCTTCCTGAGGGCAGGTGAGTAGGGAGAAAAAGTTAGGGCTGGAGAATACTAGGAAGCAAGAAGTGAGTCCTAATAGATAAAATAATGCCCCAGGGATACAATGAGCCCTTTCTGTACCCCTAAAACTGGGTTAACAGCTATACACTCCAGTGTCCCATTATTAATAGGCTCATATGTATTTTTTTACATTTTAAATTTTCTATTTGTGTATGTGTGCATACATGTGCACATATACATAGAGGTTAAAGGGCAATTTGTAGGAGTCAGTTCTCTCCTTTCACCACATGGGTTCCAAAGAGTCAACTCAGATCATGGCTTGGTGGTAGGTGCTCTTAGCCTCTGAGTCATTTCACTGGCCTGTGTTCTCCCTACTTTTGTGAAGAAACTCAGCCCCAAAGAGATCATGTGACATACTGTCTTAGTTAGGGTTTCTATTGCTGTGAAGAGACACCATGACCATGGCAACGTTTATAAAGAAAAGCATCTTGATCACAGGCAACAGGAAGTGATCTGAACTAGACATAGCTTGAGCATAGGAGACCTCAAAGCCTGCCTCCACAGTGACACACTTCCTCCAACAAGGCCACATCTACTTTAAGAAGGCTACACCTCCTAACAGTGCTATTCCCAATGAGCTTATGGGGGGCAATTACATTCAAACTACCACATACACCAAAAGTCACACTATGAATATCAGTTAGTGGCAAATTCAAGTCCAAGACTCGTCGCTCCCAAGCTTTCACTCTTCAATGCTAAGCCTGGGTCTAACACTCAACTCTGTACCAGCTGGCTGCATGGCATATGCTGACTCTTTCGCCTTTCCAAATTCTGCCATCTCAGAAACAGAGATAATGCTTTCAAGGTGTTCATGCTTCATGTCCAGTATGGAGTGTCTGTGCACAGAAGAGTTTAGCATATATTCGTGCTGTTTTGTCACCCATCATTAGCTGCCATCTGTGTATAATCTCCCAAGCAGCCATTTGTTTCTCCATCATTCACCATCTTACCTGCCTCATCCTCCTCATTAAATCTGTAGAGACTGCCTTGAAGAAAGAGTTATATGGCACTCATGGGAAATGCACATGGAAAGATTAGAGTTTTTGTCAATGAGTTCCAATGACTTCCCTCTGTGATGTTTTTGAGCAGCCAGGAAATTTGCGTTTCCCAGAGAGTCAAATGGCATTTGAGAAATTATGTTGTCTGTCTTATCACAGTAGGAAATCTATCTAACCCTTAAATACCTGACAGTCAATAATCCTCACTAGGAGATTGGTTGAGTAGTCAACCCTGCAACTGCTTCCAGCCCTTGTCTAGAAGCCACATTTGAAGCTTGGCTGGGTTGTGCAAGGTAAAGAGAAGGGACCCAAAGTACTGTCACTGTTTCTCATCCTTGACTTGGAGGACAGAGTCTAACCTTATCTTTGTGCTTCACAGATGGGGAAACTAAGACTAGAGAGTAGAAATAACTTGTCCAAATGACTGCTAAACCTGAAGACTGAGCATAGACTCACAGCTCCTGGTCTGGCACTTTGTCCTGGCAAAGTCAGTAACCTGTTCTTTGGGAGCTGGAGACAACCCATCATCAGAAACAAATCATAGCCAGGCATGGCAGTACATGCTTGTCATCTACCACTTGGGATGCTCATGCAGGAAGATCATGAGTTCAAGGCCAGCCAGGACTACACACTGTATGCCAGGACATCTTGGGCTATGTCATGAGACCCCAGAGAGGGAAGAAGAAAAAGAGAAAATGGGGAGGAAGAAGGAGGAGGAGAAAAAATGAGGAAGAGAAGAGAGAAGAGGAGAGGGTGGTAGTTTGAATTAATCAGCCCCCATAATCTCATAGGGAGTGGCACTATTAGGAGGTGTGCCTGGTTGGAGTTGGTATGGCCTTGTTAAGTACATCACTGTGGGGGCAGGCTTTAAGGTTTCCTATACTCAGGTAACTGCCCAGTGACTCAGGTAACTGCTCAGTTGACTTCCTGTTGCCTCCAAGATGTAGCACTTTCAGCTCCAACATCACATCTGCCTGCACACTGCCATGCTCCCCCATCGTGATGTTAATGGACTGGACCCCTCAAACTGTAAGCTGCCATCCCAATTAAATGTTTTCTTTATAAGAATTGCTATGGTCATGGTGTCTCCTCACAGAAAAAAAAAAAAAAAAAAAAAAAACAGAGGAGGGAAAGGGGGGAGGGAGCAAGAGCCTTACCATTTATGATGGGATGTTAGTCTTTCTCTGCAAATGTAGTTACCTTAGTTTCCTGATAGGTTAAAATGGGAATGATAATGAACTGGCAGTTTGGAACCTGAGGCTTATACAGGGACACTTGGCTCAGCCTGGGAGGAGGGGACTGAACCTGCCTGGACTGAATCTACCAGGTTGAACTCAATCCTCGGGGGAGTCTTTGCCCTGGAGGAGATGGGAATAGGGGGTGGGCTGGGGGGGAGAACAAGGGAATCCGTGGCTGATATGTAAAAATTAAATTTAATAAATAAATTTTAAAAATGAAAAAATAAAATAAAATGGGAATGATAAAGTCAACTTCACAAGGTTAAAAGGAATGAGATGAACAGTCTGGAACAATTTCCAACTCCAGTAAGCACTTGACAGAGTTCCATTTCTCTTCTCATCTACACTTAGCTTACCCAAGAAGCAGACCTTGGCACAAGAACTTAAATGCAAGTCCTTTACTTTGTGCATGGTTCCATAGCACCAATGGGAGGTGAGGCAGGGAGGCGAAGAAGCCAATACTCTGAGTATTGCTAAGTAGGACACACTGTGGGCAGTGAAGATGTCATCCCGCTAGTGACGTCTGGAAGAGAGCATGCAGCACACCCTAAAGTCTCACACCTCCACTCTGCTGAAGATGAAGATCCACCCCCTAACTCTCATTCTTCCTTGGATAAAGGCAACTCCTGAAACATTACCTCCCCAGCACAAGCTGAGCAAGGCAAGGAAAGCCCTTGGGAAAGTGTGCACAGATGCTGGCAGTAGGCAGCCAAATGTGTGTATGAGTACAGTGGGTGTCCTGCAATATGAATCAGGTACTGAGAATGGCCGCCACAGGCCACCTCTGCAATACTCAGATCCATTTATGCTCACTGGAAGCTCATTCTCTTCTATTGCTGGTTTTTCAAGGTGGGTGTTTATCACACTTTCTTGAATAACAAGGGAATTTAAAATAGAAGTGTGGGAGGGGCAAACTCTAGGTCTTACTCAGTCTTGAGGTGTTAACTGACAAAATACCAGTCTTCATTATGAGCTGGCCCTCTAAAAAAATCCATATATTGATGTCCTAATCTTTAATATCTCAGAACAAGATTGCATTTGGACACAAGATCTCAAGGGAGGCGACGACAGTAAAAGGAGGCTTTTGGAATGACTTCTAGGCCAATAGGACTGGCATCCTCTAGAAAAGAGGAAATCTAGACACAGATACAGAGGAAAAGGTCATGTGGAGACACAGAGGCCAGCTGTAAGCCCTCAGACAACACTAGCCCTGCTAACACCTTGGCATTGGGCTTCTCTCCCCCAGAACTGAGAAATAAATAATTGCTGTCATTTAAGCCACCTCATCTGCAGTAAGATGTCACATAAGCCCTAACAGAGTCATACATTCTCATATCAGTCTGTCTTGAATCTCCCTGGCCAGCTCTATTGGCTAAGGGTCTTGCTAATCCTTTATTCCTGAGGATCTGAGTCATAGGCATCATGTCCTGTACTATATCTGTAGTTTCTGGAACCTCCAAGCCTCGAAAGCCCTAAATGCATCCCCTAGATTCTAGACATACTCTTTCCTGGCCCAATTGTATAGTACCAGCCCTACCATCACAGGATAATCAGTCTTTACCCAGTCATCATTTTAACTACCTCCCCCAGCTGTGGAGCATCCCAGCAAGAAGAACCCATCATGGACAGGCCAACACTATAGAGGAATCCCTAGTGATTCCCCTGGATACCAAGAGGTGTGGTCCAGCAGGGTGGAAAACACGAGACACTTGAAGTGATAGTGAGAGGACCTACTGCTCTCCCATTCACCCTTGTAATGATGCACCTTCTGCTTATCACTAGTCCCCAGTTTCCAGACTTCAGGTCAGCAGTGGGGCAGCACCAAGATCTATCACCTCTTCCCTTTTCTGAGATCGTCTCACAGATGTTGCCAGTCTAAAGAAGTCATCTGGGCCAGAGTAATGCACATATTAAATAAAATATATACTATATTCCAGGTGCCGTGTATAGAAGGGTGGAGTGCCCATGGCCAGGCAAGACTACACAGCAAGATTGTCTCTAAAAAAAGTAAGATAAGGTAAAATGAAATAACATAAACGATAAAAATGTAAGTACCTGCGGAAGGATTAATGTTCTTTACTTACACAGTGAGCATTCCCCACCCTCCACACACCGGAAGCTTAGACTCATCCAGCAAGACTGTATCCTGCTACCAGTGCTTATCTGGGACATTCCCTGACCCAGAGCACCAGAGAGTCACCTCCATTCACTGGTTTCAAAGGCAGCACATGGTTACACAATGACAGGTGAATCCCCCAGTGATTGAAGTACACAGTCCTTTAGACTGTGTGAATCACCTTAGTTGACCAGGAGGCTGGGGGGCTTACCCAAGGTCACCATACCCATGGGTGATTTGAACAAAAGCCAATTAATCCATGAATCCTTGCCCCTAGCAGAGACATGACCAGAAAGTGATCCTCAGACGTACAGAGGGACCCAGGCCCCATTTGCAACATGGTTCTGTATAGAGTCACTTGAGGTTCCCAGACTGCAGTTAATGCCAGCATGCTCCTGATTTGGCTCCCCTTCCCCTGCCACTATACCCTTGACACAGTCCTCACTCAAGAAAACAAGGAGCCCTGCCCAAACACTGGAGAAATGCCCATAAATGGTCTGTGATTCTGTACATAAAGCTAAAAGAAGCTTTGAGGAGGCAGGTGTGTTTGCTTGGAACCAGAAGCCAAACCTTGCCATTCCCTGCCTTGATCTGGGGTTCTGAGAGTGTAGAGCTGTGAAGGCTGATGGGCAGCACGGACAGTTGTAAGTGGGTTGACACAGCGTTATCTACCAAGGTGTCTCACCGGGGGAACAGGAGAGAGCTATCTGAGATGATGGGATGTCACGCTGAGGCCACATGCAATTCCCCAGTCCTTGGGTGGTAGGGCAGTGGGAGTGCTTTGAGCACAGGAAACATTCTTGAAGCACAATGGCTGGCCTCTGCTCTCTCTGGCCCTGGATGAAAGAATAGAAGAGCTCTCCCTCAAGTCTCCTATTCTTCTTTATTTAATGGTTTCCACAGATCCCACTGCTTAACTGTCTTAGGACAAAAATAAAAGAGGAACAGAGCTGGGAGAGGACCTTAGAAGTGTGGGGGAGACAGGAACCCTGGAGCCGCCAGAGTTAGATCTCTGTGCATTGTACTGCACAATGAAAGTTCGCTAGCCTAGCAGTTTTGATTGAAAGGGGTGGGTGGGGTGGTCTGCACCTGTCTCGACTAGTTTCTCAAAGAGCTGGGAAGAAGGGAGCAGGCTGTAAGAAGATGCCGGCTGTGGCCGAGGGGCTTGGCTGGAAGCTCCAAGAAGAAGTAGTGTGATGGGGAAAGACTGGGTTTATGATTCTAAAAGGCCTGGATGTCACTCCCTCTACCACAGAATGACAGTGTGTCTGCGTACTGGTGACTTCCCTCTCTGAACTCCAGCTCTTCATCTCAAACTGGATGGTTGCAATGCCATTGTCATAGGAGTACTGTCTTAGGTCAGTACCCCAAAAGCAGACCCTGAGATGAGGACCTTTGTAGGAATCATCATCAGGAAAACAATGAAGGAAAAGATCATGGAAAGATCAGGTGTGCATGTCAGACCAAGGTGTGGGGAGGGGATAGGGGGGATTCATGGGCCTGCAATGAGATTGCCACCTGCTACATGTTGGAGACACCCAAATTGGGGTCCACCTAGGCATTCCAAGTCAGAATCTACATTTTAACAAGATAGAAGTGTGAAAAGCAGAGATGTAAGTCTCAGAGATGCTCCATGGGGAGGTTCATTCTTGGCCAACAGCTGTTCAAAGGCAAGGACACTGGCATTAGTCATGCTGCCATCAAACAAGGAATCTCCTGCTTATGTCACTGTCCTTTCATGGCCTCCCAGCCTCCACTTTACCTCAGTTTCCCACACTGTTTCCTACAGAGACTAGGGGGCTGTTCTAAGGTGTGGCATGCTGACCTTAAACCTCAGGCCTGTCTGGTTCCTCTCCTCACTCTCTTTGGCTCACCCTAGAGGGACGCTGTTCTCCAGACCACTGTGATGACCAGAGCTTCCTCCCATGGAACAGACTCCCCAACACAGCCAAATACAATAGACTGCCTGACCCAACCATAGTGCACCAGACACTGACGCCAACCTTCTTCTTGTTCGTCATGCCCCTGGCCTGCATTGTGCTCTAGAGAGAACTAACTCCTGGGTTCTTCCAGTCTTATCCTTAACCAGGATACAGTTTTGTATTGCTCTATTTTCTGTTGCTTTGCCACAACACAAAACACTGAGTTTAAAGAAATGACATTTATTTTCACTCATAGTTGTAGTTCAAAGTCAAGAGGTATTGACTTTCTCACTGGAAAAGCTCTGAAGCGAGGAAGGACATCATGTAACAACAGGGGAAACACATATGTCACCTCTGATCTTCTCTCTCTCTCTCTCTCTCTCTCTCTCTCTCTCTCTCTCTCTCTCTCATAAGCAAACAGTATTCCATAGTGATCTCTATGTTAATAGCTTTAACTAACCCTAATCACATCAGCTCCCTCTTGCAACCAGAGATGAGCTCTAGCCCAAGATGTAGAGGATCGCCTGGAGCTTTTAAATGTTGGCCTCTGAAGTTATCCAGAATGCATGGGTCAGCAGTGGGACACAGACACAGGCACAAGGAAATTCTAACATACCCAGCAGAAGCCCACATGTAACCAAGGTTGAGCAATACAGGTAGGGTTCTGGCCCTACCACTGAACCTACTTAACCCTACAGAGCAACCAAGCCCCATCTGTCTTGGATCAGAGGTCAATCCCAATCAAGGTCAGCAATCAGAGCTCTGGATGTTCTCTGGCCAACCCCTCTCCTGAAAGTTGGCCAGTTATGTTGGGATTCTATCCTGTCCCTAGATCTGCTCACTGGATCCCTTTCCTGTCTCCTTAAGGGAAAGGTAAGGATATAGCAGAAGCTCTGGGTTTAAGTCCTGACTCTGCCACTTCATGCCTATGTGCATCAATTCTCAATGATGGGTAAGAAGCTGTTGTTTATGGAATGAATTGTATTCCCCTTGCCTTCTACATGTGGTCAGGCAGGAGGTGGATACCCATAGCAACCATAAGGCCAATCAGACTCACCCTACCCCAGGATGTCCTCAACAATGAGACACAACAACCTCAGCCAAACTATTCTGTCCTTTCTCCCTTAGAGACAGCCTAAAGTCTGCTGGCCAAGCCCCCCAGGTGTTATTACCTCTATCTATTTAGAGAGGTTTCTTCAGCTTTTCCTTTGTTTTGTGAATTCTTCTCTTTCCAACATATTCTTCAGAAGTGTAAATTAGGTGAGGTCAAAGTCTACTGCTTATAGCCTGTATCAAACCAAACAACTTAAAAAGAGGGAGGATTTATCTTAGCTTATAGGTTCAGAGGGTTCAATCCATGGTTGCTTGGCTCTGTGAAATCGAGGCAAGCACCATACCAGTGGAATCATGTGATAGAGGGTAATTGTTCACTTCATGGTAAGCCAGGAAGCAGAGAGAAGGATGACAGCATTTGGCTGGCACTCTCCTTCCTCACACTTATTCCATCCATACTACCAGTCCATAGGATAGCACCACCCACACTCAGGAGTCTTCAAACCTCTGTTAATCCTCTCTGTAATTCTTAGACAGACAGACATCTGGAGGTGTGCTTCACAAGTCTCCTATGTCACTCCAAATCTGGCCAAGCTGACAAAGAAGATGAACTGCCACATAACCCAAGAGTTTTCTACCTAATGTATCACAATTTGGGGTGCCCACTTCACAGAGAACCAAGGCCCATGTGAGATGGGGTTCCATATCCGCTTAGTAATAGAATCTGAACTGCACTGAGCTGTCAGCCCCATATCTGCCCCTCATGAAAGTCTCAAGCACAGACATTTGAGAAGCAAGTGTTGGAGAAATCACTGCTCTGTGGGAAAATTAGTGCAGAAGAGACCCAAAGCGCTAATCCTGTTTGTATGGGTCCAGTCTAAGCAGTCAGGGACAAAAATCACCAACAGTGGTTAAAACTTGAAAGCTCTGTCCTCCAACTGAACCCTCAGACAACATGGCCTGTGACCCATAAAGAAGAAATCACAAAACTAGAGGAAATGGTCCCTCTTATATTTTAAGAAATATTTGTGGCAATTGTATATAATTTTCAAGGTTAACGGCATCTTAATGAAAGTCTCGTTTATCTACATATTAGTGTCCTGAAGCTAGCTTCATTTACATAATCATAAATTGCATTTCAACTGTCCTCGGCAGCCTGCTCCCCGCTTGATGAAAACATAAACGGTAATTTTATTTGGGCTCAATTGCATACATACTGCATTTATGCAGCATCAGAAAATAACATTTTAATCTAGCCAGCAAGTTGAGAACTCATTACTACAAAATAAGAATGTTGGTGAAGGCCCTGTACCTCGCCTGGGCAACATAGTAGAGCTGAGCCTATTGGCGGAGGTGTGGGTGAGCCAGCCCTGACATTGTAAGCATGGAAGAGCTGTCTCCACTACTCATCTGTCTTGTGGCAGCATGGGCAGAGGAGTGAATCCACCCCCCCATCAACACCTGAGGCAGGCGGCAGAGCTGGTCCTGAGGTCATAAGAGCACGAGAGCTGTCCTTGCCCCTCATCAGCTCATGGCTGCAGGGGGTGAACTAGCCAGGACAACGCTAGAGAGCCCACCCTGGTGGTAAAGACAGGGGAGAACTGGAGGGCTGATCAGTCTTGCAGCAATCCAGGCCCAGAACCAGGATTATGTGTTGGCCCATGCCAAAATTCACCCCATCTGATCTGCTGGAGGACGAGGGGTGGGGGGTGGGGTGGGGGGAGAGCATTAGTCTTGTGGACCCAGGGCTGTAGGAACTCCACAACACAGGGCAGCAACGGGATGCCCAGGAAGAGTCCCAGTGAGGGTCCAGCATCAATGATGTAGCAGAAACCAGGGCTTCAAACCAGACCTATAATTCTATTCGATAAATGCCTGCATATAAAAATATGCGGATAAATAAATATATGGATAAACTGTGTGACTCACTGTGGCATACTGCAGCTTCAATGACAACATTCTCCCCTTCTTCCTTCCCTCCACCTCTTTTCTCTTAAATTTTATTTTGTTTTTTTTTTTTTCACATCAGGAGGCATGATGTGAAAGACACAAAGAATAAAATAAAATTTATAAAAAAGAACGTTGGTGAAAACACCGAGTCAGCTTTCCAAATGCCCTGGCATCGTCATATATTGCTGGTAGTTTTAACTGAATTTACTCAAAGCTGGAAAGTCAAGGCCTTGGGATAGAAATATCATTTAATCTCCAAGGTGCCGATAGCCCATGAGCACAGGATTCCAAGTTGGCGCAGGGCTGGGAAGAGGTAGCAAGTAGAGCAAGAGCTGGGAAAGAACCGTCACTGCTTGGACACAGGTAGACTGACTGGGTATGCGTTAATCCAGGCAGGTGTCAACTCAGCCCTGTCCCATAGCCCAACCTATTCCCCACCCTTGTCCCAACCTGGAAATGAACCCCAGGTCACACAGTGTTCGAGATCTCATTTTGATTGTCTGCTTTTTCCACCATGTCTAGCTCTGAGGAAGGTGCAATAAAGAGCACAGAATAGGCACAAAACCTTGCCCTGTCCTCAGAGGTAGGAGAAGAGATGCTCAAAAGTTACTATGGGATGAGAAAGAGACAGCATAAAAGCCCCTCACGAATACCCCTGAAAGCCACCAGCCATCCTCACATGACTAATGTAAATGCTGGCATTCAGGGAGTTGCAAACACCCAGGTTCACCTGCCACTGCCAGAGTCAAGATGTAAGTTGGGAGAGGCAGACAGAAAGTCTTGAAAGTTCACCAGGAATGTTACAGGTTCCCAGGAGCCAAAGGGATAAGCTGGAAGTGTGATAGGGTGCAAAGCCTCCATGGGATTCCCTGTGACATCACCTTTGGCTACTGTCCCTGCAGTGAGCATTGTCGCACACCTTGGTACCTGCAGCACACACCCCAGTGACACTTTCTGAAAGATGTGTGGAAAGCCAAAGTGAGAAAGGCTGTCTCACAACAACATCTTCCCAGCCAGCCTGGCTCACACCTCCTTGGATTCCAAGGGTGTGCGACATGTGTCTTGATAATCAAGGCACTATCGGAAGGCTGCATACTGATCAGTGGGATCACAGCTATCTACCCGTCTCTGCCCAGGACCACAAGAGAGAAAATGGCTAGAATGGGCTAGATGTGAGAAATGAATATTCAGCGGTTCCCAGGGGCAGAAGTGGTGGACAAGACAAATGATTTCTCCAGATGTAGAGCAGGGTGAGGTGTGAACAGTGATGCATCTGTTTCTGGCAACCACTGGCATGCTGGCCAGCCTTCAGAAAAGGACTCTCAGATGCTACAGTTTTCTGCAGACCAGGGACAGGACAATGGATAGGGATGTGCAGCACAACCAACCTATGGCATGGCGTACTCCCACAATGGCCAGCAAGGCTCCCAACCCCATCCACACTCATGTCACCATGAGTGCAACATTGTTCACAGTACTACTGTGACAAGCAGCCCATACCGGGCAATGTGCCTTGTCAATATAATGCTCTGGAAAGCGTCTTTCTCAAGCATGGGGCTCCTGGGAAGCCTCTTAGGACTACAGTGCCAGGCCCCTCCCCAGATCCCATGAATCTCAGTGGTTAACTAACATCCCTGGGGCTCTGAGAATGTTGGTACAAAATCAGTTGTCAGCTCTTTATCTCTTCTGGCTTGCCCAGGGTCCAGGCCTCCAGAACCTGATCCTATTCCTGGTGTTTGGTCTACAAATGCATTTGTAATGCCTCAGGAGCAGCTCTAATGCTGACTTTAAGATATAGCTGTGGCCCTCTTTCTAAAGAGAATACTTTGTTGCAATTTACCCTCTAGAACTTATAGGAACATGTTTGTTATGAGTAATATGCAGCACACAAAGGTTCCTGTAGATGGGAAGTGACCTTAACCAAGACAGATGAGGATGTGCCCCTTTTGCTGATTGAGTCCCCAAATTTCCCCATGTTGTCTTTGTAACAAAGTCTGCTCTAGGGTGTCTGTTTCTCCTGGACCCTGGATCCCAAGTATTTGTGCATTCTTTGCTTCCAGTAGATTCCAGTGACTTCCTACTTGTCCTCCCCGGGGCTTTGGGGAGGACACATTCTTTTGCATGTGACTCAATGTCCTCTCTAAGACATCGTGGGCTGGGACTCCATTGTCTTAACCTGGGAGTCCAAACTGAAACAGGTGGATGCTGTGATACCCCCTGTGTACATAGTTCAATGATATGAGCAGAGCTCATGGCTGATATGAAGGTACTGAGTACCCTGCCCCTGGAGATATCAGAGCAGAAGCCAAAATGCTGGATATCAGGAATGGTAGCAAGCCTGCCACCAATAGCCATAGGGAGAGACAGTGGACCCCTAGGCCTCTGAAGTCCTCTCACTCCAGGCCTGTTTTATTCTGTAAATTTCAAATTCAGTTTCTCCCATTACATCATCAAAACTACCCATGTTCTGCCTGCACAGACTAGTTTTGCACAAAGTGGAGAAATACAATTTAAATGTCTCCTAAGTGGCAGAGTCATGAGAAAGAAAAACAAATTAATCAACAAAGAATCCCTTTTCAATGGTTTTCAAGCCAGCTTGTGTGTGTCACCAAACCACAGGTGAAATGCTAATAAAACTCGGGGAGCCACAGCGGCGTGGTTTAAATGTGTTCTATTGTTCCAAAGAAACAGATGCGGAATCTATTTCCAAGCCTGCTCTTTTGAATGAGAGGGAACTTGCTGCATGTGTGGAGCAAACTATTGGACAGCAGCAAAGGCCTCCTGAAGAACAGAGCTTAGTGGAGTCACTGCGGCATGGCAGATGGAATGATCCAGAAGGCCCATCAGCAGCGGGTGCAAACATCATCTTCTCTGGGTAGCCTGAGACAGATGCAGCCGGACGGGTCCTGGGAGAAGGAGCCACCAGAAAACAACCACGATGAAGTCATTTTCCCTTTTTAGCCTAATTTCAGCAGACACGTCTGGGGGACAGGCGAGCTCTGCATGCCGAGTGGGAAGTGCAGCAAGAGAAGCAGTGTGCGGGCAGAATCCATCACAACCAGAGCAGAGGGAGCCCCGGAAGCCTAGGGGATGCCTCTCACCCCACCCACCCCATTGCCCTCCCATGCCACCCTGCACAGCACCACTGGTCCTGTCTGGAAGGCACAAAGTGTCTTTTTCTCCTCCATGCTTCCACACGTGTGCTTCCGTCTACACATTCTCCCCCTCCTCAATCTCAATTTGGTTCAAAGCCCAGATTCAAAACTCACCTCATCCATGCTGGATTCCCTGTCTGGTAGCAATGTTTAGCGTGTGTGTCCCATCCCGTGTCATCCGCCCCCCCCACCCCCTCCGCAGGCTGATAAGCCAGCACACCCTCTCCGGGCCCACCTTACTGAGTGTATCTCTCACTCTACCTTAGGTTCCTCCTCTTTCTGAAAGGCCTCCCTTGATAATTGGAAGGCTCAAAGGGCAGGAACCAGGTCACAGACATTATTGACTGGGGCACAGAATTCAACAGGTTTGAAGGCCAATAAATGCTTAGAGAAAGGTCAAGGCTAAGGTGGAAGGCATCACCTCATAAAGCCATGACCCCAAGTGTCAGGGCCCCAATATCTTTTTCAAGATCATTGCTGGAGTCAAGGTATAAAGGGATATAATCAAACCAGAGATTTTCTGAAAATCCCAGATTTGGACCTAAGAAGCATGGTCATGCCTGATGGAATCTAGGCTCAAGTTCTGCAGTCAAGGTGAATCCAACCCTCAGCCTACTTGACCATGCTGCTGTGTGACCTTGGGCAAATTACGCAAACTCTGTGTTTCCTCAGCCCAGATGTAGGGGTGACAGCAACAGCTTTGCAGGACAGCTGAAGTATCTCGATCAAGGAAAGTGAAGCAAGCATGACAAACCAAGGTCCTCGCTAAACACAGACTCCTTCCCACTCTATGGTTCAAACCATGTGTTTGCTCCACCATGCCTGGACTCATAGTCTGAAATCTCATCACCATAAGAGGAGGGCAGGTGATTGGGCCATGGAGGAGTCCCTCGTGAGTGGGATTATGGCCCCCATAGAAGAGACCCGAGGGACCATCCTGCCTCTTGGAAGGAGTGAGGACTTCGAAACAAGGTGCCATCCACAAACCAGGAAGTGGGTCCTCACCATGTACCAAACCTGCCAGCACCTTGACCTGGGACTTGCACCTGGCAGAACTGAGAAAAAATGGCTGCTATTTGAAGATGCCCAGTCTATGGTGTTTTGTTGTAGCATCTGGAAGAGACTGAGACATTCTTCTTGTCACAGTGTACCATCATGAGACTTTCCAGGCTACGGTACGACAGTTTTTCCATCTGTAGAATAGATAGACAGGCTCAACACTTATTTTTACTATTCAAGCAACACATTATGCAAAAAATAATATTTGTAACAGACTTGGTTTGTTCAAGGTGTCAGATGAGTGTGAAACACTCTTTCATTCCTCCTTAACAATGTGGGAATTATCACCCATAATTTCTACAAGGATTTAAAGACTGCCGTCAACTGAAGACATGCTGTTAGCACGGGTACCTGCTACCAGCGGAAGAGGCATCTCTAACTTGAGAGTGGGGATATGTCTGTCCTCTGCTCTCTGCTGAACAGTGTACCCCAACTTTGGGTCCCTCTCAGCATGTGCTGAAGTGTGTCTCCTAACATGACAGGTGGAAATACAGGCCTCATTTAATTGATGAGGAAACTGGGGGGTCAGAGTGTTTTCCTGAAGCCAGATCCAGTGCGCTTGGCTCAAGATGCTGAAGGAAGGACAGTGGCATTGTGGATATGCCAGGTGAGCTCTATTGTATTACCATAAGGGGAGGAATATCAAGGGTTCAGAGTGATTAAAAGCTGTATCCCTCCTCGTTTCGTGTGTAATGGAAATCTGTGACCATCAGAAAGAGAACAGAATTCAAAATCAGATTCATAGCACACTCATGTAACTGTATGCAACGTGTAAAAGTGCCAAGGTCATCACTCACATAGATGAAAACAGCTATGATCATACGCTCTTAGGGGGTGGTTGTCAGGGTTCTGTCAAGGTCAAAGCAGCGTATCATGACTGCTAGAAAAACTAGTCCAGTTTATGTAGAGTACCCCCAAATAAAGGTTCATCGTACCTCCACTCACTCTTAAAAGCATCCCAGTGAGTGTGCTCCCCGTAAGTCAGAGGAGGGATTTAAATAAAAATTATCTGGGAGCTCCATCAACCTCTTAATTCAATCACAACCTGTGTCGATAAGGTCTAGCCTCTTTGGAATTTCTTTAACTGTCCCCCAGTGATTCTAATGGACGTTAACATTCAAGACTTTGGCCCCAAATTAATGACAGCACTCTGGAAAGCTAAGGACAGTTGGCAGCAGTTGGCAAGTAGGCCCCACTCCCCATCGGGGAATCAGGCGGTGGAGGAGGAAGCATAAATGGAGCAGGTCCACAGACCCCACGAGACCCCATGAGTCATCGTTATGTGGACTCCCACCTTCTCAAGAAACAGTCTGAAACCTCTAGGCAGTTAACATGGTGGGGGCAACACACAGCTCCGCAGTGAGCAGGTAATTAGTGCTCATCTCCTTCCCAGAGGAGGCCCTGTTTCACCTTGAAGCAAAAGGGAAGAAGCAGGAGACAGATTTGTCCACACATTTGGAGACATTCTGCCAGAGAATTCTATCGAGGCACATGGAGTCAGGTCCCTGGCAGTGATCAGCAAAGAGCCCAGGGTGGAAACAGGTCTTGGGCAGGATTTGTGAACAGATTGTCTCCAAATGCTGCGTCTCTCCTAATTAATGCTGCAAAGTTAAGTCTCTGGCCTCTAGGTGCACACCAGGGAGGTTCTTGGAAGAGCAGGGTCTGCCATCTCCTTGTCACTGTCACAGAGAGCACAGCCTGTCCCCAGGCAACTCCCCTGGGTAGTGAATCTGTTTGAAGGTCTGGCACTGGTCTCCTAGTTGGAGACCTTTTCAAGAGCAGACAGGGATAGGGGGTAAAGAGGGGGTCTTTTTAAAGAGGGGCAGTGGGCACCACCAAGGCTGGCCATGGAGAGGCCATCCGCTCCCAAGTACAGTCCAGATACTTCCCTTGTTACACCTGCCGCTGTTTAAGCTCCGGGGAACGTCTTCAGTGTTATGTTAGGAAAACCTGTTTCACAGAGGAACTTCAACATGTGTGGGCAAACCTATCATTTGTGGCTTACAATCACAATTTTGACTCATAAGTAAATAAGATATTGTCGACCATCTGAGTTAAATTATACCCATGTTCGTTCACACACACACACACACACATACACACACACACACACACATACACACACACACACACACACACACACACACACACACATTCTCTCTCTCTCTTTCTCTCCCCCCCCCAGTATTTTCAAACTTTCTAATCTTTGCTAACCTAGGAATGAAAAATATTCTCTCCACATAGCTGTGTGTATGTGTGTGTGTGAGTGTGTGTGTGTGTGTGCCTGTACGTGATCCCATATATGTGGGTGGATGCGTGTTTGCATGTCTGTGGGTCTGAATATGCAGGTGCACATGCATGTGTGAGTGCATACAGGTAGAGGCCAGAGGTCAAGCTCAACTGCTATTCCTCAAGAGCAATTTACCTTTTTTAAACGCTGTGTGTGTGTGTGTGTATGAGCGTGCATACATGTGTACGCACTCACACATGAGCATACCATGACATGACAGAGAACAACTTGAGGGAGGCCTTTCCCTCCTTCCACCATGTGTGTTCTGCAGATCAAACGAAGGCTGTCAGGCTTGGTAGAAGGGTCTTTATCCACTGAGCCATCCCACCCGTCCTATCCACCATCTTTTTTGAGACAAAATCTTTCACAGAATCTGGAGCTCACCCATTTGGAACAGCTTTGTGGCCAGAAGCTGCAGAGCTCCTCCAGACTCTGCCTCCCCAGCTTCGAGATCACAAGCACGCACATCACACCTGGTTGTTCACAAGGATTCTGAGAAGCGGACTCACGTCGTGCTTGCTTGCTCTTTCATATGCTTAAAACACAGCCCTGTTTCCTTTTTTGTAGGCTCTGCTTATAGTCCTTGCCTGTTTTTCTTACTGATCTGTAAATGCTATTAATATAGTAGAGGAAGCAGCCTTAACTCTGAGATAACACACATGCATGTTTCCAGTTTGTTGTTCATCTTTTTATTTTGTTCATGGCCATTCAGCTAAGATTATATTTTGTGTATATTTTTTAATATTTTGTTTTTAGAGATTATAATATAATTATATCATTTCCCCCTTCTTTTTCCTTCCTACAAAACCTCCCATTTATGCTCTTCCCCCATTCTTTCCAAATTGATGGCCTCTTTAATTGTTGTTATATACTTATATGTGTGTATTTCCTAAATACATAAATGCAACATCCTCAGTCTGCACAATATTACTTGTGTATATACATTTTCATGGCTGACTATTTGACATTGGATATCATTTGGTTTGCTTATCACTAGGGAAGACTATTTCTCTGACTCACAGAATTCCTTAGCTGCCTGTAATTCCTTGTGTATGGTTGAGGCCTCATGAGATTTTCCTGGTCCATGTTAGCATGAACTATGACTATTTCTAATATATTGGGAATACACACACACACACACACACACACACACACACACACACACACACACACACAGTTTCTGGGGTTTGTCTCACCCCTTAGAAAGGATTATGAGAATAAAACATCTCCCATCATTTCTTTCACATGAGGTCTTAAAGAGACTAAGCCAAGCCAGAAATCACTGGACTAAAAAAAAAAAAAAATCACAAAAAAGCATGACCTACCATGTCCTACATTCTGCATTGAAAACCATGGTCCCCAAGAGGAAGCTGGAAGGCACATCATTTGTTTCCAAGGATGGGACACAGTGAAATGTCCAGGCATCCCAGCTCCAGGGGAGTTCATTTCCTTGGCTTGTAGAGTATGTGCATATTTCTGAGGCACTGTAGAAGCCCTCCTAATAAACTCAGCATCCTCTGGTCAGATAGTCTCCCATAAAACTCCAACCTGGTCCCCTTTGCATGAAATACATGCAGATCTCTGAGTCAGTAAAACACGTGGATTTAGTACCTTAGGGTACTAAATAAGATTCAGATGTATTTATCTGTTTCTATGGATTCCGTTGCTTCTTTTCTAGATATTTTGAGATTTTATTTATTTTTATTTTATGTATGTGAGTGTTTCCTGAATGTTGCACACCATGTGTATGCAGTACCCACAGAAGTCAGAAGAGGGAATAGGATCCCCCTGAGACTAGAGTTACAGACAGTTGTGAACTGCCATGTGGGTGCTGGGAACTGAACCCTGGGACCAGGGTCTATAGATACATGGTCTTACTGTGTACCACTGTGTGGGGACACGCTCAGATGCTGGGGAGGCGGACAGAACAGGACAGTGTGAATACGGCAGTGACAATGGAACCCAAAGCCTCTCTTGAGCATCAAAGCACAGACGAGGAAAGTAAAGTCCAGCTGTGTCCATAGAACTCCTCCGTTTCTCCTGCAGGCCCCCGAAGCCTCTGATCTCCAGCCTGGATCCCAGGCACAGGGACAGGCCATCTTGATCCTTTCGGCCATCTTGATCCTTTCGCGGTTCCTTCAAGTAGAACTGTTCCCATCTTCATCTGGTCTCCAGGGTGCCGTCCTTACTTTTCTGACTCCTCCCCTAAAAATAAAATAAAATTTAAACCACTGGCCATTCCCAAAGTTTGCACCATGTATAGACAGACTGTCACAAGCCAATCTGTGTTAAAGACAGTTTCAGACACAGTACACAGAGTCTGGGAGGCCAATCATTTGTGGAGGAAGAAGTTAATGCTTAGAGGGGACTAGGGAGATTCACCCAAGGTCAACAGTCTGGCCAGCAACACCAGAGCCCGAGCTTGCTGTGTTTCTGCCCCATGCTCCTCACCATCCTGCTGTGGCTCCCAGACCAACTGTCTCCTGCTTCCTTGGGGAACGTCCTGGTAAGAACTCTGCTTTTGGACTTTGTCTGGGATGAAAAGAGAACAGGTTGACTTTGTAATGTCATCAAATATTAAGCTTGATTTTTCCCAGCTACTGACATCCAAATTGCCAGTGAGCTCAAGAGCCCCAGTGGAGCCTGCTGGCTGTGCTAATAGAATAGAGCTGCAGCTAGGCAGGAGGGGAGGGAAGCCCCTCTCTCCATGTAGGGGGAGGTGAACAAGAGGGACTGGAAGGCTCTATGGCTCCCTGGGAGCCAGGGACAGAACACCAGCTAATCAAGGCACATTCAGGTAAGGGCCTTCAATTAAAATTTTAAACCAGAGCATTCCATAACCATGCATGCTTGAAATGCCAAGGGTCTACTGAGGTCATTCTGTGAAGTTGTCAGAAACTGAAGAAATAATGCATCACTTGTCCTCTGGACAGCTTTTGAAAGAAAAGCCCTCCATGACACAGGACCTACTGTGCAAACAGAAGCAGGAAAGGAAGTCACCTCTTCTCACCTCATTGTTTGAGAGAATATTGTGAGAATTATCTTTGCAGGTAGAAAAATAATTGGCTTCGGGAGAGAGTATTACTCCATGCTAAAGTACTTAACATGTGCAAGGCCCTGGGTTCAATTCCCATCACTTAAAAGGCAAATGGCTCTCAAGTTTGGCTTCATATAGTATTTCCACTAGGCAGGTGCATTACCCTCACCAAACTGGTTGCTCATCTGTAAATACTTGGCTAATAATACCTTCCTTGAAGGGCTGTATGAAAAGCTAAACATAGTGTATTAGGACGCACCCAGGACCTGCCTGACCCCAACTAGGCCCGATGAGCTCTCCTCTAGAGTTTTAAATGAGTGTTATGATTTACTAATATCATTGCCTTAACTTTTCACATGGTGAAACCGAGTCCTGGATGGTCAATCAACAGAATTACCATGGCCCTCAACACAATCAAATTCAAGTCAGGAATTCTCTGGAAATAACCAGCCCCTCCCCCCATGTCAACACTTCTGTTCAGCTACCCCTCCCTTCTTATCCGGAGTTCTGCACCTCTTAAACATTTAGTGTGGGGTATGTGAGGAATAGACAAAGGACTGCTTCCACAATGCTCAGCCCTCTGTTTTCTAGGGCAAGGCTGGAATCTACTTCCAAACATTACTGTGGGACCTTCTCAAAGAATGATGGCCATTGAGGACCACAGGAAGAAGAGAAAGGGAAAGGAGGACAGAGGAAATGAAAATAAAGGGGCAGGGGAGAGAAGAGGGAAGGAGAGAAGGGAGGAAAAGAGGGGGAAGGAAGGAGGGGAGAAGAGAAAGGAGAGAAGGAGAAATGAAGGGAAGAAGATGGGATGGGAGAGGGGAAGGAAGGGAAGAGGAGGGGAGAGGAGAGAGGAGGAGAGGGGAGGGAAAGAGAGAAGAAAAGAGGAGAAGAGAGAGGGAAGGGAGGGGAGGAGAGGGGAGGGAAGGGAAAGGGAGGGGAGGGGAGGAGAGGGGAGGGGAGAGGAGAGGAGAGGAGAGGAGAGGAGAGGAGAGGAGAGGAGAGGAGAGGAGAGGAGAGGAGAGGAGAGGAGAGGAGAGGAGAGGAGAGGAGAGGAGAGGAGGAGAGGAGAACCTTAGAACCAGAACCCTCTGCCTGGGAATCCAAACAGAAGGGAAAGCAGAACCGGTTATGTCTAATGTGTGGACTAGTGAGGGAGAGAAGGATGCAGTGAACCAAGGGTTCACAGTCGGAAGAGCCCATGTGAGTGACAGGTGTCAGAGTCCCGGGCACTCATCCACTGGGGACGACAGAGGTGTCATCCTGAATGGACCCACAGCTAGGAGCCCTGCTCTGCTTCCTCCAGCCTCTGTCTGTGATGGAAAGCTTCTGGCCTTTGTGCTGATGTGAATGGAATTTGAGCAGCTATTTTCATGAGCTGCTGGGTATATCTGTGATGTTTCCAGCAATTAAAATATTGTTGCTTCTAAGAAGCTAGGGAATGGAGTCAACCCAAGTGCCCCCCATATTACCTCCTTATAGGTGGCCTATTTTACATATTCAAGTCCAGACTCTGATCCTGTTTTTCTCGACTGCTTCAGGAAGGTTGTGTTGGCCCAAAGGAATAATGAATTCCAGATGGCAAGTAGAGAGAGGACTAGAGTGAGACTATGAATAAGAAATAAAGAAATGCAGATGGGGAAATGCAGAGAGATCCTAAGGATAAGTTCATCTAATTCTTCAGTGTGACCCAAGGAGACACTGGGTGGATCAGAAAGAAGTGACCTACCCAGAGAGACACACAGCTCTTTGTTCGGCAATGAGGATTAGAATGAACCTGTCCTCCTGACCAGTTCCCTGCACACCTCATGAATATTTCATGCTAAGCTCAGTTTTATCCATCTTGCATGTAGACGTGAGCCTCCTCCCAAACCCAGACTAAGCCTCCCATTAGAAAACACAAGAGCCTGTGTCTGGGATTGGACTTGACTTGCACTGGGCACAAAGCCCTGGGCCACTTTGTCCTACTACTGTTGGGCTCTGGAGAGGGGTGCTGCTGCCCCAGGGCTGGTGATGCACTAAGAGCTCTGGTCTGTAAAGCCCAGACCACCACACTGTCCAGTCTAAAACACACAGTGTCCACACTGGATGCTGGAGTCCACTGTGGGCTCAGCATTGCCCCTGCTTGTGCCTGTATGCCCTTCCTCATCACAACACCCTCAAGGAAGGGCTACTCTTGTTCCTATGCAGCTAAAGAGGCCAGATAACGTCCTCAAGATCTGCAAGGCCCAAAGGGCAGACCAGTACTTGCTGTCTTGCTACAACCCATACCTACTTGCTATCAGCAAATCTTCTCTCCCTTGTTCCATCCCATTCATTATCACGATGGTCCCCATGTAAAGCCCATTTCCCAGCTAAGAAAAGCATGCCCAGAAAGGAGAGCCTCATTAGGAAGTAACATCAGCCACAATGGGGTTCACACAAGTCCGTAGTGTGACTCAGACCTTGTTTAATGAAACCTGCCAGTTCTAGCATCTTCTGTTGTTGGGGCTTATGTCTCCTTGAGGTGGGGTGTGTGCACAAGTCAGTGAAGGCTGGAATCTAGAGAAGAGCGTAGGGTCTAAGGAGCATGAAACTGCATGAGAAGGCTAGGGAACTGTGGTTCAGTTTCCTGGAGTTTGGGGCCACAGTAGAACCAGATGACAAATGTTTCATTAGCACAAAGGATGAAAGTGACAGATCCCAAAGTGTACTCAGTAATTATTCCCCCCTTGTCTCAGGCATTGTGTGTCCAAGTCTCATGACTGCTGTATGGCTACATTAAAGACACTGCACCCCTGATGTGCACTTTAGTATAAAAAATACTTAGGAGGAAGGCTACCATTGCCCATATCATCTTATACATTCACAAGCTAAGACTGTGACATCCACAGAAACAGATGTTCTCACAACTTGGCTTCATAGCCCTGAGCATTGACCTTAGACTGAATGTGTGACCTCAGATCCATATCTAGTCTGATGGATCAGACAGGCCATAATTGGTATATATTGGCAGTTGTAACAAAAAATAAAATAATCATTTTGTGTGTAGGACGGAATCTTTTGTAACTCAGGCTGGCCTCAGACTTGCTACATAGCCAGAGCTGACCTTGAACTCTCAGTCCTTCTGTCTCCACCTCCCCAGTGCAGAGATTATAGGAATGCACCATCACACCACCTTCAAAAATAATTCTTACATGTTAACTCAAGATTATTTGATGAACCTACATGGCTTTCTGGATCCCTGTATTCTGGGGGGATATAAAAGACCATTATCCCTGAAAGCACAAGGGAGGGTATGTCTGCCTGGCATTCATACATAGGCTGTCGAGGTGCTGGGAGCCATCCCCTGGTAGAAGACTTTAGAAGCCCCCACTGGGCTCCACTGAGATGCAGAAATCATACAGGTATAGCTACAGCAAGCTGAAGCCCTCCAGAAAAGGCTGTCTGCTGGGGAATGGTGATGATTTGTAATCAAATTGTGTTTCATTAAAGAGAAAGTGTCCAGAGGTTTCTTGTTGGCTGCTTCCTAGCAAATTAAAGATAATGGAGTTAACAGAGAACAACTGTAAGTCAGATACCAACAAGTGACATGAGCCAGAAGAAAACTTTATCTCTTTGGATGCTTATATATGTCATGTGGCTGGAGCCCTGATTCTGTCCTTGGTCAGAAAGTTGGGTCTATGTTAAGACAGTACACCACCCCCCTGACCCTCTGACTTTGAACCACAGTCTACTCTATGGTCTTTCCTCCTATCTTGTGTGTGGGGGTTAGACAGGAGTGGATAGATATGTGTGCACAAATGCATATGTAGATGGAAAGTCAACCTCAGATGCTCCTCAAGCACCATCCACCCTTGGTTTTTCTCACTGGCAAGCTGACCACCAAGAATCCCCCTGGCTTTGCTTTCCCAGTGCTCAGACCACAAGTGTGTGCCATTGTGCCTGGCTTTACCACATGGGTTCCAGGGATTGAACTCAGGTCCCCATGCTTTCCCAGTAGGCATTTTATTATCTGAGCTACCCTTCCAGCTCCAGGGAAGATATCTAAGTGACCTGATGTCCCATTTTGTGGCCATGAGGGATTTTTCCAGAGTCCAGAAATCGAGAAAATTCTGAACATGTGAGCCCAAGCTGGCCACCCTCTTGAGCTCTTGGATCACACAATGTCCTGACTTTGTGGGATTTTTCTGTCTCTAGTGTTCATGAGAATCGCCAGGTTCAAAACCCTACACGTCCCACAGCAGATGTGTTAGGAGTCTAGTTGGGTTCCCACACACAGAACAAAGACCACAGGGGTTGCCCACATTCAGATCTCCTAGCCAAGCACAATCGAGGCTCTCCTGTGACCCAGGAGCCAGCAGTGGCAAGGCCTCCAGGTCTCCCCTGCAACCTCACCAGAGCCCCAGAGCTGGCAAAGATCCAGGTAAGGAAAGCAGAACCCAGCAATAGGGTGATAATCTTATGGCCACCAGGAGATTAAACAATACCCCATGGCCATCTGTTCCAAATCTAGTGGCTCCCTGGTTGCTGAGTGTCTTCCACAGGCACACAGGCATGGTCCTTGGAAGCATACTCCCCCAGGGCACATGTGCAGCCCTCACCACCAGCTGTTCGGACAGACCTCTCACCTCTTGCTTGCCCTCTCACAGCTGGGCATACCTCACTGCTCAGAAAAGAGAGGAGGGGCCAGCATCCCCAAACCATTGGCCCAGATGTTGGTCCTACTCCACATCATAGTACACATGTTCAGGTGGAAGAGAAGATTCTGGAAGGTAAGACAGAAGAAGGGCAGACTTCCTCACCTTGCCATAGTCAGAGGCTCCCTGGAGCAGAACCTGATGAGGCTGGGGATTCTCTGAGGCCCAAACTGGGCCAGAGAAACCTGGAACTCCAGCCAAGAGGGATGGAAACCCAGGAGGAGATGGGGCCTGAGAGGAGGAGGCAGTCTGTGATTTTTAATTTATTTTTTCTTGCCCTGAGACAAAAATTAATTTGACTTGGGAAAAAAAGGAACTTTTAACTTGACTTTTGAAAGTAAAATTTCTGCAACTCTTCTTCCACTTAACAGAACACTCCCTTAACTTCTAAGGCATAATGTTAATATGCACCAAGGATAGGGAATTCCCTGGGCTCAGCCCACATATCACTGAACTGATTTTCCCCTCATTTCCCAGTAATACTGACTGGGTTATGCTAACACGAGAGTTAACAGCTAATTTTGCTACAGGGGAGATAATAACAGGAAATGATCTTTAATAATGAGTTAAATAGATTCCTTGGATGCCGATTCCTTTTATTACAGAAGGTCAATGGTTATCATATGTGAGTAAATCTAGCTGAGGCTAGCAACAAGATACAGAGAAAAATGTGGAGCAGACACACTACAGAACAAGGCATGAGCCCAAGTCCACAGCTGCAGGTGGTAAGGAATAGACTGCCATGGAGAAAAAGTCATAAACTTGAGGCTGAACACTGGGCACCAGTCCATGCTGGCTGTGCATCCTTGAGAACAGCCTGACCTCTCTGAAGCTGTCTGCTGAGCTCCTTATGGGATGAATGCCTGCTTCTTGGCATTCAGACCCATCAAATCTGTCCCTTGTTTTCTGCAGAGGATGCCATTCCCCAGTTCTTTTCACATGTGTTGTGTCATTCGGCCTTCAGAATCATCACCCTTAAAAACAGTCCCCAAAGGGCCAGCAAGGTGGCTCAGCAGGCAAAAGCGCTTACTGTGGAATCCTGACAACTGAGCTCCACCCCCAGAACCCATGTAAACAGTGAGAGAAGAATGAGATGCCACAAAGTTATTCTCTGACCTCCATACTCAGGCTGTGTCCCTTGTACAATACACGCACAAGCACACACACACACACACACACACACACACACACACACACATGTATGTGTGAGCACACACTCATACACACACAATAAATAATAAAAATTTTAAGCCCACAAAAACAGACTAGCCCTATGTTGGAACAAGAAAGGTTAAACACTGTCCAGGCTACGCACTTAACAGGAAGAAAGATTAGGACCCCAAAGTGGTCTTATGATGCCAGATTGTTCATCATAACAGCCCCTGTTCATTGAACCAGCTGTCTCTCCATTTCTTTTATTGAGCATCTTTTTGATAACAAGTTTTCTCAGGACACATTTCCAGCCTGTGGATCAATATTTATTAGTTGTATATGCGTTCTACTCTCTTCATGGTATAGCTGTATGAAGAAGAGGTCTTGGGGTCAGGATGGCTCGGCCATCCTCCTTCCAGCAAAGGGGAAGCAAGGGGCTAGAGATTTCAGAACTCTGCTCAGAGTTGTGCACAATTCATCTCTCTAGGGTCCTTTCCTCTGTACGGAGAGGAACTGGTATACTTGCCAGAAAGATCAAGGGAGCCACACAAAACGTTTGAGTGATGCCAGGCATTCTAGTTTGCTTTGTTGTCATAGAACACTGACCAAAATCAATGTGGGAAGGAGAAGTGTGGCTCAGCAGTTAAGAGCACTTACTGTTCTTGCAGAGGACTAGGGTTCAGTTCCCAGCACCCACACAATCATCTGTAACTCCAGCTCCAGGGAATTCCATGGCTTTTCTGGCTTCCACAGGCTCCTGCACACACATGATGTACATACATACATACTCTCAAGCACATACATATTAATCAATCAATTAATTAATTAATTAATTGACTGAAAACAACTTGAAGAAAAAAGGGTTCATCTACTCTCACAACTCCCAGGTCACAGCCCATAACTGAGGGAAGAGAAGGCAGGAACTGAAGCAGGGAACACAGAGAAACACTACGTATTGGCTTGTTTTCCATGGCTCACTCAGATACCTTTCTTATACCGCCCAGGCCCATCTACCCAGGAATGGCACTGCCCAAAGTAACCTGGGTCATCCTCCATCAATCAGCAATCAAAAAAATAAATAAATAAAAAATAAAAAGCCCCATAGACACACCCACAGGCCAGTCTGATGGAAATACTTCTTCAGTTGAGGGTCCTTCTTCCCGGGTGACTAGTTTGTGTCAAGTTAACAAAAATTAATCAGTACAGCTTCCATACTCCAGAAACTTACACCAGTGGACAAGAGGGAGTTTTAGCCCAGTTCATACTGGCTGGCTCACTTCCTCTTAGCCAAAGCACTTGTGTGGAAGTTTCCGGTTCCCAGAAGCTTCTAAAGCTGTGGGTGGAGATGTAATTACAGTGTTCTAAAGCAAACAAACGCACACCCGAGTGGGAGGCTTGCATATTTATTTGGCTAATTAGAAAGAAATCACTGAGAAGCTATACGTCAGTCTTCTCTTCTCTTTCTTTCTTTCTTCTGTAAAACTAATTGACATTTTATTAGTAGCGCATCTTTATTTTCATTATGCTCTCAATACAGCACCAAGGCACAACATCATACTCTCTGGCAATAAGTGAGCGTGAATCATGCATCTCATAAATATAGCCATGTCTAGGGAAACCCAAGGGCAGAGCGCCAGCATCAGCATCATATGAGAGAGTGTAACACCACGAAGACATTTATCACACTTGCCCTTCCAATTTGCTGCCTAGTTGCCTAGAGAGCTGGCTCTGCTCTGCCTAGCTCCCACAAAGGCAATGGTCAGCACTCCTACAAGCCCAAGCTGGGATCGGAAAGGAAACAAGAGGCAGGAGGCAGCTCCATCCTGTGCAGCTTCCATCTGCCTACTGTTCATCCCAAGGAAGAATGACACACAGCGGCTCAAAACTTCAGATTCCTTCACTTTCTGAGATCCTACACTGAGTCTGAGCCCAGCACAAGGTAGCCGCCCCCAAAACATGCAATCAGCAAACCTGGCTTGAATTTTTTGCTCTGAGCCCCCATTCTTCCATTGCTTAAATGCCTTCCTTTTGCAATTATCCCAATAATGAAATCAGATAAATCATATGAAGCCATACACAATGCCTGATGCATCCTTCTGTCCCAGGAAGCTGTACTAGGGAAGACAGAAAATAAAATCAACATAACTCAGGGAACCCAAAAGTCTTAAGATTTGGGCATAATAGATACACATTAATGCCCTACCAAACACTATTAAAAACTCTCCCTTTCTGTTGGAGAGGGAGACAGGAAAACACACAAATTGCTGCAGTGTGTGGCTGGTTCCAACAGTCCAATACTGGGAGTTGCTGAAAGCCTTTAGGTAGAGAAGGAAGATGCAAAGTGAGGTGCTACATACAGATAGAGACCATGTAGAGGTATGTTGCTTTTGTGGTCAAAATTCTCTAAACAGCCTGGGGAAGGGTGTGGTCCAGTATAGAGTGTGTATTATACACAAGGCTCAGGGTTCCATGTCCAATACCAAGAAGATATATCTACATATTCCTTAAACAATATACAATTTCAACTATTTACATAACTCGGACATTGTATGAGGTGTTACAAATAATCTTGGGATTATTAAAAGCACATGACGTAGGTTATATGCAATTTTACACAGGGCTTGAGCACCATAGATTTCTGTACATGGGGATGCCGTGGAAGAAATCCCCCACGGATTCTAAGAGCCGGCTGTATTAGAGTACGCAAAAAAAGATTGTTAAGATTAATTCTACCAAATCCCTTAGCTTTTTCAATCCAGCTGCTACAGAAGTTTAAAATTACATGTGTGCCTCCTGTTACGTTTCTACCGGACAGCAGCACTCTGGAGTGTCAGCCGGACATTTCAGGGCAGAGAGGGGCTGGAGGCAGCAACAACATCTGGGCCATTTCATTCCAGCCAAACTACTGATGTCTCCAAGCCTGGCCTGCCTCCCTTGCTGCCACTTCGCTGGGTAATGAAAATGCCTTGAAGCAAAGAGCCTGCTCCTGAGCGTGGGTGACAAAGCTCAGAGAGTTTTGCTAAGTTGTTTCCAGACAATGGTCTCAAACACCCCTGTCACATCCAGAGCAGGGATCGGGCCAAAGTGCCTGGCTCTCAGCCCTGTGATCTAGTGGCCATACACAACTCGAACATACCCAGCAGCAGCCATTTCACAAGGTAAATTAAAAAGCAACCAGCATTTTCCTCTCCAACTGGCAACAAATGGGACTGTTTTTCAGTGACTTGTGGAGAGCTCCAAAAGCCTGCAGGATCTGTCTCGACATATCCCAAGCATGGTGCTGAAGAATGGACACACAGATATTGTTTTGATATGATTTGGCTCTGTCTACACTGCCCCAGGCTCAGACTTAAAATTAACCCCCAGTGATGCTGACCTAGGTGTTGACCTTGAGCCTCTTCCTTTCTTCATCAGTAAATTAAGGAAGCTGGGTTTCATGGCCTTGAACATCCTAGAAGAAGGCCTGTTGCCAGTGTGGGTAAGGGTGTGTACGCATTGCAATCAGCAGGATCACAGTTCAAACCCAAATTCTGCCATTTACCAGCCCTACGGATTGGGGCAAGTGACAAATTACTTGGACTGTGTGAGCTTTGCTTTCTCTTCTGGAAAATGAGAAGGCAGATGTTTGTGGTGATTAGATTAAGGAAGAGGGGAGAGATGTAGATTTTAATTGTTGGTACCTAGTCAGTGACAAACAAATGTATTTAACAAATAAAGACTTCACAGTTTGTGTGGGGACCATGGTCTCAAGCCTCAGAAGACTTCAGTCTACTGGGGTTTGCTATCTCTTCCAGCTGCTGCTCTGTGATCCAGAGGATCTGCTTCTGATGCTGAGGCTCTCTGCCTAGCAGAAGCAGGGTACAAGGGGGGAGGTATTTCTCTTGGGGCAGGGATGCTTCTAGGCTGGAAAGATACTGCTGTGCCAGTGAGGACATCTGGGACTTGGGAAGAGGGTTCTGGCCAGGGATGATTCTGGCATTTCATTTTGCCTATTTGCTATGATTACCTGGGCACAGTGGCACAAACCTTAATGCCAGCACTTGAAAAATGGAAGCAGGTTAGAGATTCAAGGACATCCTCAGCTACACGCACAGTGAGTTCTGGGCTGTCCTGGGCTACATGAGACCCTGTCTCAAGAAACTAAACAAAATAAAAACAGAGTAATTATTATTATTATTAAAACTTACCTTTTGTGTTTCTGCTGTCACTTTTGGAGGAGGCTGTCTTGAGGCAGGAACGATAACCCCTCAGGGCTGTCAGCAGTCAGGGCGGTCCTAGCACCTCTCACCTCAAATCTGTGATATTAAATAACTGTTCTTTCTCTGTTGAGGTCACAGGAGAAGCTACTATCTGGGTCGCCTCCTCTTTCTCTAATTCTTTTTATCCTATTGCATCTGGGTTGGATTCGCTGTGAATATTACACATAATTTGGGAGATTTTTTTCCTATTGTTTTGAAGTAGCAAAGGTGACATTTCACTTCCAATTCATTCTCTCAAGATATCAAAAAAATTTAAATATTTTTCTTGAAATTCTCATGACCTAGATAGAATTTCTAGATAGGATTAAATGGCTAAAAATTCAATGCAGTTATTTAAGCTTGTTTTGTTTAATGTTATGAATGCAGGTTCCACAAATATTGTAATCATGATACAATCTAATTCCTTTTATTATGTTCTGTATTATTATTTAAAATTATAAATATTGCTTGCCTCAGAAAGGAAATAATATTCTTTCTAAAGTTATCGAGTTTATTCTTTCAATATTTGAATGTTAACTGTTATCTGTCTCTCCATTTATTTGTTGATTGAAAATATTTGAAGATGACTGAATAAATAAAATTAACTTTCATCAGTAAAATTAATTCTTGCAATAGTTTACAATTCTAGCAATTAATGAAATTTTAATATTAACAGCTCATTTTATAAATACTTCCAGAGTTTATGCCTATATTTTGGAAGTAGATCTTAATTTAGATATGAACAATAAGTCCATAAGATACACACTGTCATGTTACTACTCATTGCAAATGGGACCATAGTAACTTACATCATCATTCAATCACTGATGACTCCTGATTTGAGAAATATCATTGAATTTGGCATTTATCTATTTAGCCATCCGGTCACAGGCAAACTTTCTTTCATACCTGCACCAGACAGAGTACAACCAGGGAAACAGACAGAGATCATGGCAATGGAACAAATTCAAAGAACAAGTCTCATGTTTAATTTCATGTGTCTACTAGACTGGATCATGGGGTGCTCAGATATGTGGCTAAATGCTGTTTGGGGTATGTCTATGAGATATTTTTTCCTGATAAAATCAACATTTGATTCAGTATACCAAGTAAAGCATGTTGTCCTCTACATTATGGCCCTAATGGGACCAAAAGGTGGTTGGTTGCTAAAGTTTCAGTCTGGAATGGTCCCCACATGTGTTTTTAAGAGCTCCATCCTCAACATGTGGCATTCTTTTGAAGGCTATGAAGCCTTTAAGATGTGGGACCTGGCTAGCAGATGCAGACCTCTAGAGGCAGGCCTTTGAAAGTCAGACCTGGCCCTGGTGCTGGCCATGGTCTCTACTTCCAAGTCCATAGGCTCCTGCCACCACAGAAAAGGGACCCATGGTGCCTTCCACACTTAGATGGATTAACAGCACACGTACAACCACCTGAAATCAGCAGCTAAACACACCTTCCCTCCCTCGAGTTATTTTGGTCAGGGTGACAAAAAATAGGCAATTTAATTTATCACAGTAAGGGAGATGCACTCTCTGTGTGTGAAAGTCTTTGGATTGGAAGTTGATCTCCAGCCTTTGGACTTAAACCAAGGGCCCTTTACAGCATTGGGGCTCCTAGTTCTAAGGCTCTGGGACTCTCATGGCAGCCATCCCACTAGCTAGTTAGTCTTCAGCCTATTGCAGAACTGGGGTCTCTCTCCAGCAACCATAATTGTGCAGAGTACCTCAGTATATCTGTGTCTGTCTGTCTGTCTGTCTGTCTGTCTGTCTGTCTGTCTGTCTGTCTTAGCAAGCTAGAACACTCAGACTAATTCAAAAGCTCATAAAGAGAGCTGTTAAACCAACCAGGAGACTGATATAACACAGGCACAGAAGGAAGCTACAATCCCAGGGCTGAAGGGCCAAAAGAAAGAGGTGATGTTTCTGCAGGCTGGGTCTGTGGTCACTCAATGGAAGTTGGATCTCTATATTATTAGGAGCTAGAAGCAAAAAGAGACATAAAAACCTCCTGAGCCGGCCACTATGGCACATGCCTTTAGTCCCAGCACTTGGAGGGCAAAGGCAGACAGATCTCTGTAAGTTCGAGGCCAGCCTGGTCTACACAGTGAGCTCTAGGCAAGCCACGGCTACATAGCGACACCCTGTCTCAAAGAAGAAGAAGAAAGAACTGCCGAAAGTCTGCCTTGGAACTCTACCAGAGGCAAAGTTGAGAGGAGAGCCCCTCTGGCTTCTGCTTCTTCCTCCTCCACGCTCCCAAGAATGCTTCTCACAGGCTAAGCCCATCCACCTGTCATGCAGAGCAGGGTCCAGGAAGGAGAAAGAATGGACCTATCTGCAAAGGAGATCAGGACCATCACCATCCCTTTCTGGTTCCTTGTCCTCATGACCCTAAAAAGTAGGTGGATTCAACTGCCAGTCAACTGTAATCTAAAAAGATGGGGTGACTCTTGAAATACGACATGGCTTGAAAATGTGAAAGTGGGCCTCACAGCACCACAGAGACCTTGAAACGGGGCATTGGATATCTCCTCAAAGTATTTTTTTCCTATCAAGGCCTTACTCCTGTCCCTACCCCACCCCCATTCCAAAAGTTGCTATTTCTGAGCAAAAGCAATCCTTCTCTGTGTCTGCCTTTTTACAGATCATTATTCACAGGATCTTATCTTTCCTCCAAGGGGCCCATCCAGAAACCTCCCTACAGAAAACAAGCCCCTATCTGTAAGAAGCTCGAGACCACACAGCCAACATCATTTTTTCGGCCCTGCTTCTGGAGTAAGATTCACTTGAAGCAGTCTGCCGCTGAGGAAAGGGAAGGGAAGACCAGCCAATTCCCTACACAATCTTCAGGCCCCTTTGTAGCCCCAGTGGTGCGTTTCTATGAGATCCTAGAGGGAAGAAAGTCCAAAACCTGCCTCTAAAGAGAATTCACACCTCAGGTCTGCTAACTCCCAGTGCACTGCGGGGGGGGGGGGGGGGGGCGGCGGGCGGCGGGCGGCATGCAGGGGCATTAGGTTCTTTGTCTCTCTCTTCAGAGGCAAGGAACAGCCAGGAGCAGGGCAACCGGCTCTCCTGCCAGACAGACAGATACTCCCTCAGCCTTTCCTCCTTGCTTTGCCTACAGAGAGAACGAGAACGATGTTACCAAATTCAGTCCATTCGCTCGCCACTGAAAAGGAACCAGATGGATGGCAAAGAAAAGACGTATTTGGTAAAACAGTGGGAAGGAGAGCATGGCAGACCGTCATCTGAGGTTCTGAAAGCTGTCCTAACCCAGGTTTCCAACCCCTTTTACAACATCCTTGTGTGTGTGGTGTACACGTGTGCGCTGCGCAAGTGTGTTTAGGGGCTGCGCACAGCACTTCAACTAGGCTGTGCTTTAGCTAGACCGGCTAGCCAGCAAGTCCCTGGGAGCCTCCTGTATCCACCCCTCCCCCACCCAGCCCTGACCCACCATGCCTAGCTTTTACATTGGTGCTGGGGGTTCAAACACAAGTCCTTCTGCTTGCAGGACAAGCCTTTTACTGGATGGGCCATCATCCAGATCCCAAAAGCAGCTTTTATCTTTAGGAGGAAATGGTTAAGGAAACCTGGTAGCTGGTAATCTTTATTTATGTCCATCTTAAAGGAGGAAGACAACAATTAGGAAAGTTTTCAGTGGATCTGCCCTGTGCTGCTAGTTTAAACGTTGACAAGGTTTGTGTACTCAGGGAGGCAAGTTTTTTTGTGTGTGGTTTGTTTGTTTGTTTGTTTGTTTGTTTGTTTGTTTGTTTGTTTTTCTGGCAAAGTATGACCATAAGCATAGCTACAGCAGCCACTGTAAAAAGTTCAAAATTAGAAGAAAACATTCCCCTAACCCGGGCTACTCGGGGCCCACCATTACAGACACAGCAATGCAAAAAATGGATATTTTCTAGTCTTTGTTTTTCCCTTGTATGTGACTGTGTGTGACTGTGTGTGTGTGTGTGTGTGTGTGTGTGTGTGTGTGTGTGTGTGGCTTTGTATGTGTGGCTATGTGTGTATATGTGTATGTGTTTGTGTAGCTATGTGTGTATGTAACTATATGTATGTGAGCACACATGTGTATGTATATGTGTGTGTGTGTGTGTGTGTGTGTGTGGCTGTGCATGTAGCTCTGTGGGGGGTTGCATGTGTGTGGCTATGTGTGTGTGTGTAGTTGTGTATGTATGTGTGTGTATGGCTGTGTGTACAAGTATATGTATGTGTGGCTGTGTGTGTGGCTGTAGGAGGGAGAGCTGTGTGTGTGTGTGTGTAGCTGTGTGTGTAGCTGTGTGTGTAGCTATGTGGCTCTGTGTGTGTATGTGAGTGTGTGTGCATGGTATACATTGAGAGGTCAATGTCAGGTATCATTCTCTGTTGCTCCTCACCTTATTTTTTGATACTAGGTCTCTCAGTGAACCTGGAACCCCACAGTTTGGCAGGACTAGCTGGCCAGCAGCTCCAGGAATTCACCTGTCACCATTTCACCAGCACTAGGATTTCAAATTCATTCCGCCATGCCTGGTTTTTATGAGGGTACTGGAAACTGACTGACGTCCGTGTGCCTACACAGCAAGCAGTATCAAGTGAGTCCTCTCCTCAGCTCTCTTCTGCTTTTTTTAGTAGGTAACAGACATCTTTCCCTGAATCACTGCAATTGGCTAGACAGAGTTTTGTGTTCTTCCTCTTCTGTAGTCACAGTAAGAAACAGAGTGGTAAATGATCAAGAAATAGTTGGGGTTCAAGATCCACAGTGCTACAAAAGCAAGTAAGTCCTGAACTGTCACTGTAGTAGGTGGCTATTTCCCTGTGATGTCAGTGTGACATCGTGCCTGTATGGAAAGGTTGCTAGGATTAACTGAGTCATTTCTTGGGAAGTCTCAGAACAGTGCCTGGCACATTATAAAAGCAAGTACCATGATCGTTATGTTTCCACAGCAACAAGAATGCATACAAGCGTATTTTAAGTGGATGCATACCATTCTATTGAATGGATGATTGGTGGAAGTTATTTAACCACTGCCCAATTGTCGGACACTTAGTCTTTCCAAAGCTCCGCTACTATAGCGACTGGTAAGCAACCTCGCTTCTAAAGCTCTTTGCGTCTGTGATTTAACCAACTTCCATCCTGGAAAAGCAATTGCTGGATAAAAGGCCACGAGCTTGTTTAAGGTTCAGTGCACGATGCTCAATTGCTCTTTGGAGGAGTTGCACCATTTATAATTCACTGTCATGGGGAAAGACTGTGCAGCCTGGGCATTATCACATAGCTCTTTCATTGTTGCTCCTAGTTTTTCATCATGGCATGCAGATGGGCAAGAAATAACATCTCATCCTTTGAGTTGTTTTCTCTTTGGCAACCTCAGGGATGCTCTCACACCCCATTCCTCAGCACTCTTCACCACTAAATGTGTATTTTCTGCCCACACATCCTAACTCAGACAAAGGGTAGTTTTTCTAGTCATTAACTGAGATGCTCAGAACAATTGATCTGGGGTTCTGAGGTCACTGAAGGCACCCATAATATAGCCAACCTGATGGCTCTTGCAATCTGTTATCAACAATGGCAGAAGTAGACAGAGAAAAGAAAGAGGCACTCTACTATGCATGTAAAAGAAAGACTTCTCAACCAAACCTTACGATCAAATGGGACAGGTGACATCTTAATGGCCAGGAAAGCACCCTGTTCACCAAGGAGGAAGAACAGATAGCCACCAGGGGAGTCTAGCTAATCCAAAGCCATGTAAATGTCCCAAAGCCACAAGTGGGAGAAACCAAAGCATGAGTCCCTGTGGAAGAATCAGGCTTCCAGCTCTCTATTTTGGGTCATCATGAGGCCATCCTATAGGAGGACACTTTGGGTGTTTTACTCTAAGACCAACGAAAACATTGCCGTATCCAAACTGCAGATAGAGTGAGTTTGTTCAGGATGGAACCAAAAAAGTATATGTATACCACCACAGCCTATCCCAGGCACACGGGGACTCTGCACAAATGTTTACAGAACAAATAAATCAACAGAGTAGGGAAAATTGGTCTGGGATTTGTCAAAAGTTCTGATTGAACTAAACTCTCTTGTCAAGACTTAAGAGATCATTAGCGAATGCAAAAATCAATATGTTTTAACTGACTGTTATGTGAAAGGCACTCTGCTGGATACCTAGAAACATTCGAGGGGGAAAAAAAGAAGTCCTTACCTTCAGGCTGCTCCAGGGTAGAACAGGGATGTGTTGAGATTAATAATATAATCTTGGATGCAAAAATGATATGGGCTCAAGTCTCAGAAACCCAGGTCAGTAGCAGAGTGCAGACAATGATCACTTTGAGTCATTAAGTCTCAGTTTTCTTGCCTGTGAAATGGGCAATAACAAAAAACACTTCACAGAGCTATGAGAGAACAAATGAGACATGCTTACAGCGTGCCAGACAGTGAATGGCAGTTGTAACTGTTTATTTTGTTTACAGCGACAGAGAAAAGCAGCATAGATCAGTGTAGCAGCCCCAAGTAATATGTTTGTCTGTTCTACAAAAAGACCAGCCCCAGGCCTCAATGGTGATTGGGTTTGGATGTCCTCCATCATCTTATATGACCCCTTAGTTACAGCTACAAAGATGCTACTTTCCAAAAGATGACATTCATGGGCCAGCATCAGGGCAGAATATAACTTGGTGGGGGCAGCTCAACCCATACAACACTAACACCTGCTGCGCCCAGAGTCTACATGGCTCCCCTGCTCCTTTCCTTCATTCTAGGCTCTGCCCCAGAATGCTCACTTTCACCTGACACTACTTACCCCCCAACTTGATTTTCTGCAAACTTTGTCACATTTGCTAGAGTAATATATTCACTATCCAAGTCCTTCATTAGGGCATAAATTCTCGGGGATCAAAGAGAGTCTGGCATACAGTCGGCACTCAATAGGTCTGTGCATCGACCTATTGAAAAGACACTGGCTAGCATGCTGCTGTCACCTATGCTCCATTTCCCTTTCCTACCAGTAGCAATCTCTTCTCATTTAGGGAATGAAGAGGTAGTATTCCCCACAACCACCCCAGCTAAAGACAGCCATGTCCTAATTTCTAATGAACATGGTACCTTAAAGGAACTTTGCAGATGGGATTAAGTTAGTGATCTGGAGACAGGAGAGTATCCAAGACTCTGGGAGCCCAGGGAGCCTACAGATGCTCCTATGAGGGATTGGAGGATTAGAGTTTCAGGAGACATGAGGACGAAAACGAAACTGGGAGTGTGTTCTCTGTGAGCAAGGCAGAGACTGGGCACACAAGGAAGCAGACTCAGGGGAAGCATCTTGGTCCTACAGATGTGATCCTCAGCTCAAGAGGCTCATTAGATTTCTGACATCCAGAACTGCAAGACAGCGTGTGTGCACTGCACTAAGGTCAGCATAGTAGCCAGACACACAGACACCCGGTTAAAAATCTCAAAACATTGTCTGCTAAGCCAGGCAGGTAAAACGGGCAGAGGAGGTTTACAGGCAAAGAACTAAGACCCAGAAGGCCAAGGAACTTGCTTCAAGTCACACAGGTGCAGAATGGGAGTCTGAGTCCAGTCCATCGGCCTCTAGGGTCCTTGCTTTTGCCCTAGCACCAGAATCAACCTTGGATCTGTGCAGCTATGTGACTAGGGGACAATCGTCCTAGTCTGCTTAAGCTCCAACAGCCATGCTACTCCCACTTGAGGAGGGTGTGACTTTTAAAAGGCTTGTCCTACTTTAAAACACACACACACACACACACACACACACACACACACACACACACACATTTCCAGTGGCATTCATCAACACATCCAGGTACCGAGTCCTGTCTGAGTGCTCAGAAAGTAAAGGTGAACCACGGGTGTGATGGCCCTACATGTCATTAGAGGTGATATTTCATGAGACTCAGTCTCAGGTAGGTAGCCCCTCTGCCCAGAGCACAGGAGGAAACACAGGAAGCCCAAACCCACAGAGTATCCTTCTGCAAGGTCCCCTCCAGCTTCTAGAACAATCCATGGGTTTCTTAGCACCCTATCTTAAAGGCAGGAAGCAGACATTTATGAAGGTGTTAATTTACACCAGACCCACAAGGGGACAGAGCCAACATCTGCAGGACTGGAAGAACTCAAAGCTGTCACCTAACACCGGCTCCAAGAGTTTCATAGGTAGAGGGCAGAGTGTGGAGTGATTGTAAGCTAAACCACATAGGCACTCACATATGGCCAAGACTATAGGTCTAGGAGTCAGCCTATCACTGTTCTTCTGTTCTGTCTCTAAAGGGCCCTGGATGGCTTCTAAAAGTCTTGACAAACAACTGAATCCAGCCTCCCCACCTTTACATAATATCCATTACATAATCTATCTATCTGTCTATCTATCTATCCATGCATCCATGCATCCATGCATCCATTCATCCATGCATCCATCCATGCATCCATTCATCCATGCATCCATCCTTTTTTTCTCATGGAATTAAAATAAAAGTCCTTATAGACTTGTAAAAGTGTCAAGTAAGCTTTACTGAGACAAAACTATAGAACAAGTCAGAAAACACAAGAGAGCCTGGCCCAAGTGTGAAGATACTTAAGAGCTTGGATTGTCGTTTGGGAGCTCAAGTGAAGGAGGGGTTTGGTGCCTAAGAGATGTAGTGAGGGAAGTTCTCTGTTTTGATTTGATAGGTTAGGTCAAATAGTCATTGACTGCTCTTGTCCCCTCCCATGATACTTCTGATTTTAATCATATATGTGGCCAATTGTGCAGAGGCATAAGGTGGTAACAGGAGAGTCTCCCTAAATGTTCACTTAAGTAAGCAGTTTTGCCTTCTTACACATGCACCCAAAACCAGACTAGACCAACCAAATCAGCCTTCCTACCAAAGCAGAACATGGTGGGAACATATTTAAATAAAAGTTTCATGGTCATTAAGGGGAAGAGAAACTTTCTCCATTTTTCAGAGTGGGGTATACACGCATAGTACACGCAGGTAAGGTTTTTCAGGCAGCTAAGTGCATCGTTAAAAGACAGGGATGTGCACAGCCCAAACCAAATAAACAGACACATGGGCATCCCCACCTACTTGTGCACACACACATTGCCTACCCCACACAGACACATGCATATACACTCATGATGGAACCCCAGCTGCTGTTATTGGGGGATTTATTAAGGCAACTCCATGTAGTTAAAAAGAAGGTTTATTTGGGGGTAACTTATAGCCAGTAAAAGGGCTGGTTACAGGATCCGGGAGAGGTGGAGTGCAGTCCAGTGGTGTTCTCTGGAGAACCTTGCTCAGTTTACCATCCAGCATCCAGGATCACAAGGAACCAAGAGACCCATCACATCCGGATCTCAGGTCTTCAGGGCTCCTGTCTTGGCCCCACCCCGGGAGCAGGTCATAGGTAGGTGTGGCAGTTACTGGAAGCCTCACTAGGGGCAGTACTTCCAGATCAAAGCTGGAACAACTACCCACTACATGCTGTTCCTAGGGTTTGGCTGCTTGCTTATTCAGGAAGATGAAAGAAGCAAGCCTATTGCTGACTCTCCTGGAAGAGAGACACTGTAAAACCCAAGGCTTAACACCAGCTAATCCCACTCTCTGCCCATCAATTCCCCTTTTTAGAGACTTTGAGCTTGGCTATTTCTACAAAACAGGCAAGCAGCTGATCTTGGGGAAGTTGCAGGATCACTCACCTGGCCTTCCATGTATCCTGCCCCCTGGGAATGGGGCCTCAAACTCTCCCTTTCCTCCTGACAGCACCTCCCCGACCATGGCACATCTCTGCCTCTTGCAGCAAGAAGAAGTCCAGGATCCCTGAACAATGAAATCTAGAAGAACCCCCACCCCCACCCCACATCTGTCCTCAAGTCAAGGAAAAGGGGTGGTCTAGACACCTAGTGAGATCCAAAGAAGAGGGGAAAACGCGAAAAAAGGAAGAGAAGCCTACAGGGAAGGTGGGGGTGCAGGGAGAGGTGTGAAAGGGACACACATGGTGATTTGATTTAGCTCTGCATCTGGTCAGCTTTGAAAAGGTGGTGGAGGGTGTGCCCCTCAGTTCTGAAGAGCTGTTACTGCCCTCAGGTGATGGTCAGTTGCCAAAGCCCAAAGCACTCACTTTCGAGGTTCATGAATATGAGTTCTGCTCTACGCAAAGGCTAGTGTTATGAGGTATCACCCACCAACAGGGGGAAGGACCTCTTGACACCCCATCCTCATGAGATGGTGTAGTGGAAAGTTTTCTCAGCTTCCTGAGTTTTAAGAGCATCCTTCCTCCCTCACAGCTTCAATTAGGAGGAGAATCACAGAGACATCTTTTCAGAACTAACCAGGCCTCTTCCTTAAAGCTGCTGCTAAAGACAAGCCAGAGCCTGGAGTCTGCTGGAGAAAGAGTTCTTCCGACAGCTCGGTAGACTCCATCCAGAATGTTATCCATCCAGGAGAACTTCGTAAAGAAAGCTCAAAGGCTAAAGTCAACCTGCAAAGAGGGTGGAGCACACGAAAAGCTCCAACAGCCAAGCAGGGTGATCCCTAGGCCTCTGAGCTAGGAGTAAAGAGGGAAATGGAGCCTCGGGGTGGTGAAGGCTGGGAATGCTCTGCCTGCTGCCCGGAAAAGTAACCTGCAATTCTCTTCCAATATTGTTTCATCCTGCGCCTCAGAACACAATGTACTGCAGGGCTCACGCAGCTGCTCCAAGCAGAGGCTGAGCTGCCCTCCAATTACCAGCTTCAACCCTCCTGCGACCCCATCTTCCTTATCTCATCTACGATAGATAAATGCCCAGTGCTGAGGAAGATTTTTTTTTTCTTTCTTTTAAACCTGGTAAAATAATATGTGCAGGCAACAGCAGGCAGCGGTGTACTTAAAGCCAGCCTTGCAGATTCCACCTGGTCCCCAGGCTAGGGAAGACTGTTTGGGAAGTCCCTAGCTCCTTCCCTTGGTCAGTATCACCTAGGAAGAGCCCACCCAAGCCAGCTGGCAATCAGGAACTCTGCCCTCTGCAACTCTAGTATAGAGCAGCCCAGAGTGATGTCCTTGCTGTCCATATTGTCATGGGCACTGGCCCCAGTCTGTCTTCCCTGACCTGATAGCCGCTTGGAAGGACCTAGGCAGGTCAGTCCCCAGGAAGTGGGTGGTGCTTGGTCAAGTGCCCTCTCTCTGTGGGAGCTGCACAAGCTGATTTTGCATTGGCAAAAGCATTAGCAGCCAGCAAGCTAAGCCATCCCCAGGGTAAAGTACAGAGCCAACAGTCAAGGGAAGATTTCAGGGTGGGGCTGCCCACAAGCCTTACTGGCTCAAGTGAGCACTAAGGTGCCTACTCCCCAAGTTCATCCTCAGAGTTATCCCTGATGTACTCTGGGAGTCAGGAGACCCCGGAAGGGCTAGGCTGCAGAGGCTGTAGGGCCCCAAGAGGAAAGGGAGACCAGCTGGAGGAGGTCCAGGAAGAGAGGTTATTTCTGCCCTGGATTCTCTTTACCTCCATTTCTTATAAGCTTTGCTATTATGATAATGAACACGATCTTTCTACCTTGCCCCACCCAAGATCTCTGCGAACCTTCACCCCAAGCCTGTGGAGCAGAGGGAATGGCACCCAGTAAGGAGGTAAGAGGCACCAAGGCCTGAGTCTGAGCCTGACTCTACATCCTAGATAGATAAGTCAGTGCACCTGCCTGAGCCTCAGTTTCCTTGGCATCTGTCTAGAATTGCCAGTGCCTACCTGAAATTGGAAGATCAGGTGGGATTACTGAGTAAGCCACAAGTGTTATCATCATTCCTACTGCATTACTACTTCCAAATGGGGACCTGAGGGTCCATTACAACCAAGTGAACAAGTTAGGAAACTGAGTCCAGGCAACCAGGTCAGGCCGTACCTGGTGCCTCCCACCATAAAGTCTCAATGCTCTGCCTTGTTGCATCTCCTTCACACACAAGACACAATCGCAGCTACCCCAGAGAGGGTACAAGCAGCTCACGGGGCTGTGCTTCCAGCTCCAAGCCTCCTGCAATCTATTATTTCAGGGTGAATCTTGGCTGTGTGACTTGAGACAAGTCACTGCTCCTCTCTGGGCTGGGCTTTCTCTAGTGTTAACACCCTCTCTGCTGAAGAACAACCCATTTCTCTCCGCTTCACCCCACTCCTGTCCCACCGAACCTCAGTAAGTTTATTTGCTATAGACTTTTGAATGAAGCCCTACTGCCACTTGAGGCCAGAGAAAGAGAGCAAATTGCTGATAACATTGAAGTCATGACAGAGAAAAAGAAAGCAGAGGGTAGGGTGGAGCATGCAGTGTTCTGGTGTATTTTTAGGGCTCTGTACAGGCCTGAGTTCCTTTGATGACTTTAGAAGTAAAAACATGTGTGCAGCAGGTCTGCTAGATTTAGACATGGTGTGGCTAGGGTACCGCCAGCTTCCTCCTTTGGATTTTCTGATGTGCTGGGGAGAGCCAAAAAGTCAGACGAAAGAGACATGCTTGGCACATCCCACATCCTCCCTCCCACAGGCCTTTCTTTCCTTCTCCTCTGCCTTCCTGACCCATACTGAGTATCAGAGAAAGCAAGGACCCTGTGTGGTCTGCATAGTACAAGTCTCCAGCCACAGCCTGCGCCCCACCCCAGCAGCTTCGGACAATTGCATCCAGATGTGTGTACACTGGGCTGGCCAGGAAGGATGCCAGCAGCCGGGGCTAGAAATCCTAACAACTGGTGCCACCAGACTCCCAGGCCACACCCACCTACCTCTGCAGACATTCCCTCACAACCTCATCAGTTAAGGCCCCAGACAGGTTGCACTGTTGAGTCCAGGCCATGTTGCACAGGCTGCTTGTGCTCACCCACCTCACTGCTGCTATAGTCTCATGGGTTGAGTTTGGCTCCTACAGGAGACTTCACCCAGCTCAGGATTCCAGTTTTCCTGGACTGTATGGTGTATAAGTACACATGCCCATAACCCTTCCAGGAGTGGATTGTAGGCTTGACCACGCTAAGTCACGTTGTGGCACTCTGTTCCTTGCAAACTGCTTTCTAAACAGGGTCAGACTTGAGCCTCATATACACCTTCATATCTTCTCAACTGTATTAGTCTATTTTCTGCTGCTATAAGAAAATCCCTCAGGCAAGCTAATTTTTAGAAAGAAACGAGGTCTATTCAACTCAAAGTTCTAGATGTTCAAGAACATGTCTCCGCTTAGAGGAGAACCTCATAGCAGATGGTGTCACAAGAGTAAGAGGGTGGGATAGGATGTGAATAACATCTTAAAGGTCCCACTACTTCTCATTTCACCACCCCAGGGGCCAAGATACCAGGACAGGAGCCTTTGGGGGACAAACTATATCCAAATACAACCAGATCTATTCCTCAGATGTTACCAGCCCATTTCCACCCAGGCTGCACAGCTAAGAACTATTAAATAGTAGCAGTGGTTTGGGTTGGGGTCAAGTGTTTCCAAGGTTTCTGACCTAATACTATTCAAAAATTCAAAATAAAAGCCCTCACAGGTTTGAAAAAGTATCAAGGAAAGTTTATTTCAAGAAAACCAATAGAAGAGATAAGGAAGCACTACGAGGGAATATCAGGCCCCAAGAGTGGGGTTCTCAAGGGCCCCAGATTTCAGCCTGGGGTCTCTTTTTATGGGGTCTTTTAAGGAAGGAGAGGCTGGCTACAAAAGGGTGTAGTTTGGCTGATTCTCTACTTTGATTGAGAGATTAGATTATATAATCATTTCCTACTGCACATGTCCCTTCCCATAATGCATCTCATTTTAATCACACGCATGCCCAATCATTCATAGCATTGGTGGGAAACTGGGGGTTCTCCCTAGAAGTTAACTTTGCGGACACACTTTGTCTTTGAAGCACATCCACCAAAAACCAGCTCAGGTATGATCCGGGTCTTCTTACCCAGATTCATTGGGAATATGTTTCAATGAAAACTGTCTAAATTTGGTTGTTTGGGGACACAGAGAAACTTCACTGTTGTTCACAGAGGGGTATATGTGTAGTCCAATGTAGGTGGGGGTCGCATGTTGCTAGATGCATTGCTCACAGAGGGGTATGGGTGCAAAGTATATGGGTGCAGGTAAAGGACCCAGGCTGCCAAGTGCATTATTAGAAGAGGGGTGTGCACCACCCAAACCAGGTATAGTTCCTGACTGCTAAGCTATCCCCTGTGCTTGCCTGTCTCATACGGAGGCAACAGAAGAGAAACGTGCACTAGGCTGAATGAAGCTGAAGACTGGTCACCTTCCTCTGGCCCTAATGACAGATGGTTGGGTGGTCAGGGCCTACTGGTCAACCACATCTGAAGTATCAGAGGGAAACTTTGGGCACTATAGGTTGTTTGCACTGCACATAGATGGGGCACATTAGGAGGGTTTTGTGGTTTCAGAACCCACTACCCACAGGCAACCACAGCTACACACAGCGTGCACAGGCATGCCGGCACAGGACTGTGAAGGGGCACAGACTAGCTGCGTCAGCAGGATCTGCTCACGGGGGGTCAGAACATAAGGAAAGGGAATTAGGGGACAGAGAGAAGAAGAAAGTGAGGAGAGGTGAGGTGAGGAGAAGAGAGGAGAGGAGGGGAAGGGAGGAGAGGAGAGGAGGACAAGAAGAAAGGGAAAGAGGAAAGAGAGAGATGGGAAGGTCCAGGAGTAAACCTCTATGAACCTCAGGGAATGACCAGGCATACCCTCAGTTCTAGAATCATTCATACCCGTGTCTCTCTCTCTCTCTCTCTCTCTCTCTCTCTCTCTCTCTCTCTCTCTCTCTCTCTCTCTCTCTCTCTGTGTGTGTGTGTTGCATGGATGTGAGTGTGCAGCTATGTGTGTATGTGGAGGCCAAAGGAGGATGTCCAGTATCTTCCTCTATGGCTCTCTTCATTGCCTTGAGAAAGGGTCTCTCACAAACACTTAGCATTTCTGCTAGGCTGGCTGGGCAGGGAGCCCTGGGGATCAATCAGCCCATCTCCACCTTCCAGTGCTGAGGTGATAGACATGCAGAGTCCTAGCTGGCTTTTTGACTGCATGTGGGTCCTCGGGTCCTCGTACATAGACAGCACACACTCTTCCTGAGCCATCGTCCCGGCTCCTAACCCGAACTCTGCTTGGCTGTTTGACCCTGTTGCTATAAACAGGGATAATGCAGTAGCCACCCCACAGAGAGGCACAGACACGTCGGACACACAGGAGGGCCTGGGAAAGCTGGGAGACAGATGGCACAGGGTTACCAGGGGCTCACAAGAGGCCACTCATGTCCCACCCTGGGCTCACAGTAAGGGCTTAACATACAGCTACTGCTGCTGTTTCTCATATTACTGTCATCACCGTCATAGGCTGGGCCCTGCTCCAGGGGCCTTTTTTCTCCATTATCTCATCTGTCCCCCAACCACCTTGCAAGTGGCTAAAATCAAATTTTATAGATGGGTCGGGAAAGACCAGAGAGGCTGGGAAATCATTTTTTCAAGGGCACACCGCTGAGGAGAGGTAAGGCCAGTAGTATATAAAGAAGACCTCCAAAGTCCATGAACCACTACAGGCAGGGCAGAACATTCAAATTCAAAGTGATGACCTTAACAACCAACATTCCTTGAGCACTTACTGCATACCAGACTCTGTGTCAACTGTTTACTGTTTATTACCTTGAATTCTCATGAACTCATGAAACAAGTATTATTACTGTTGTTGCCTTCTGTTTTTTTTAAATGAGCAACTGGTGCACAGAACGATTAAGCAGCTTGCCTGCGGCCAGTCAGTAAGTGAAGGATCTGCTGTCCCCAGGGACACAGCTTCAACTACTCAGGGAGACTCGGAGCAGCCTCAGATGGTGATAGCGAGCTGTCTGGAAGATATATTTTTAAAACGTATTTTTAGGTCGAGGCAAGGTGTAGAAGAGCCTGTATAATGTGCTATATTTTTAAAAGGGAGACATATGGCCGTACGTGTTTGTAGCTGCACAGTATGTGGAAAGCCGTGCAGGAAGCTCATACTGATTGTTGCCTGGGGGAAGATACCGGGAGGCCAGGGTCGGGATGGGGGTGGGGGAGGAGTCACGCTTTTACACCCTTTACATTTTTTATATCCGCCTTTAAAAGTATGAATGTGTAGGTCCCCCGTTCAGCATTTCTAAATTATTCCCATTACTTTGTCAGCTTCCTGGAAACACTGTCATACCAGGTTCTTCAGGAGGGCTCCGGGAGGGGGCAGATGATATAGGAAGGCCTGTATCCCAAGAGGGCCAGCAGAGGGCACAGTCTGTGCTCTGGGATCTAGTCCCCTTCCAGTCAGCCGTGGCTTCCGGGTCTTTTCTGTTACCCCGCCCTCGGGTAGGAGACTTCTTGGGAGGTTCTAACCTTCTGTGGCTCACTACTGCCTCCCCCAAACAGAGATGGACAATGGCCCTTGTCCAGGCTACCCATCGCCACTTTCTCATGACCTTGCCATTCCAGCTTTTTCTCTGGGCCTATGCTCTTTAAAAACGTGGAGAAGGGCTACCGTGCCCTGCCTGCCCCAGGGCTTCGAAAACTACCTCTCATCACTTGCACCCAGCATTGACTCCTCCCTCTCTTCCTTCTTCCCCGGGATCCAGGGACTCAAGCTCGCTGCAGCTGCCGGAATTGCCAGAGTGACACCTCATCATCCACTTCACATGTTCCCCTTGGAGCAATAGATCTCTGAGGTCAGCATCTCCTGGGGTGAAATGTTAAAACGCAAGCTCAGGACCCACCTCTCAGAGGCAGCTTGCACCAGTGGTCCAAAGCCACGGAAGGACACCTACTCAAGCCTCCCCTGTCCCCATTCCGATGCAGGTGCCAAGAGGTTCTCAGAACAACCCAGGCTGGTTGAAAGTTGGAAGTCCCACGATCCTGTTCCCTCCTGGGATAGGACTGGGGGAAGTGGAAGCAAGGCTCTTGGAAGAGGCTTCTAAGTTTCCACCCCTTGTAGGCAGTAGCAACTGTAGAATGGGTCTAGGGGTAGGGGTGAGAAATCCGTGCTCTAGAGAACAGGGCTCCTCTGGAGAGAAGACACCAGACTCGAACTAAGTCCTCAGCTTACCCAAAGTAAAAGAAAAGAAAGGAGGAGTGTGGGTGACGGGTGAGAGAGAAAGGTGGGAGGGGGAAAGAAGCAACCTTCTCTGGCAGAACAACTGAAGCGACCTGAGTTAGGCACCGAGTTCCAGGGTCCAGCGAATCTGAGACGAGAAACCAGCCACAGAGCCACTTTCCAGACTCACAAGGGTAACGAATCTCATCAGAGTTCCCACCTGTGTTGGCATGCCCTGGCGGACATGGCTGTAATGTGCATGCCACACAGAGCCCAATCTGCGCTGCCAAGTCGGAGCTCCAAGGAGTGCAGCAGGCTGGGAAGGCTAGCAGACGGCCGCGTGGCCACAGCGCCCCCTGGCGGCTTCGGGAATCCTCTCGCGGAGGACACCTGTACAGGCAACACTGGGAAGGAGCTGCTAACTCAAAACACTTCACTCCACCCCTAGAGTGAGTCGGAAAGGGGCCGGACAGGTGGCATCGGGCCTCTTACTGTCGCTGGGGTCAGATTCAGTACCATCCCTGAGATAACTTAGGGAATTACCCAGTCCTACCAAGGCAGGACTTACACACCACAGTCCTGATCCAAAAGAGAATTAAAGGGACAGAAGGGGAAACAAAACCCACTTCTAAGACCAGGCAGTACCGGCACCAGAGGACCGTCGCCCTCCGCTTGAGTCTCCAGCTCTTCAGAGCCTGGCATCCGGGATCTGGACACGAAGCCAGCACTCCAGCTGGGCTTACCTCGGTAAACTGACCAGGATCCGGGATGCCCTTCTCCAACCGGTGGTCTGGGAACCTAGGCAAAGCCCTCTCTGTGACAGCCACAGGACAGTGAAAGGGATGAATTTCTGGGGACTCTTGAAAGGAAGGGGGGCAAAAGAGACTGTTTCCCGCCACCCTGTGGAACCAGGCCAAATGTTTGCTTCTTAAATCTAGTCACTTGTGCTTTTCTGTCCTTCACTGTATGGAAACTCACCTACCTTCACATACCTTAGAATTGAATAGGCACGTGTGTACACTCAGATGTGCTCTGCCCTTTGTGATAAGTGGCAAGATCTTGGTGCAAGGCATGCTGGGAATCTTGTTTCCGTGGAGCAGTGAGGGAAGAAAGCCCATGAAACTGGCAGGAAAAGGGTCCAGGGGATCCTCTGGAAGTCTTCCTGGAATAAGCTGTTTCTCCTTCTAGCCCCAGGGTCTCCGCACTGCAGCTCTCCCTGCCTGAGCTGCTCTGACCCGAGTCCTTTCACACGATAATCTTCGCTTTCTCAAGGGAGCTTTCCCGAGTCCTGCACGAAGCTCCAAGGCTGGGGCTGGAGAAAAGGCTCAGTAGTTAAGAGCACCTGTTCTTGCAGAGGACCCATGTTCAGTTCCCCGCACCCACACAGTGGCTCACAACCTTCTGTAACTCCAGTAACAGGGGATCTGATGAGGACACCAGGCACACATGTGGCACACATACATGCATGAAGCCAAAACACTTATGCGTGGAAGGAAGGAAGGAAGGAAGGAAGGAAGGAAGGAAGGAAGGAAGGAAGGAAGGAAGAAATTAATGAATCACCAAGGCTGCAGGGGCCAGGTAGCTTATGTGGGGTCCCCAGCATGTATTGCAAGACACTAAGCTGGGGGTACAGGTAGAATCTCAGGAAACAGGAGTGAATGCCTAAGGGGGAAGTGTGTGCGGTAGCCACTGTAGGCAACCGGAAGAAAGGCCCAGGAATGGGTCCCCTAAAGGATGGGGAAGTGGAGCACTTCCCCCACCAGCTCCCTGGTCCCCCTGGCTGCCAGTAGCTCTGGGAGGAGGGGGCGGTACCTTATGTAGACTCTTTTTCTACCTTCTGCATTCTGTATACTCTAACATTTGAGGCCTTGACTTGGGATTCTGAGAACTACCTGGTTTCTGGGGATAGTGAAGCCACTGCACCTTTCATACACGACCCAACCAACCCACAGCCCACACTCTTTTTCCACACCAAGCAATAACCCCCAGCACCCAGAGTCAGATACTCCAGTTTTCTTCAAACTATTCAGTCTTTAGCGGACACCTGCCCTTCCCACCCCTCTGATGAACTTCCTATCCTCTGCCCTCTTCTCCCTTGCCTTTTTGGCCCCAGACCAATGCTGACATTTCCAGAATCCTATCCATCCTGTGCCTAGGGATCTGTGAATGTGAATGCCTTCCTTTCTAACAATCAGTTACATTTTTAGATGTCTCTCACCACATCTTGCTAAAACAAATCCTGGGTGCAATTTAACAATTGACTCGTGTGGCCAGGCTTACAGAAACTAAAAGGGACACACAAAGGAGAGAGACCCAGGACAGAAAAGCAGCAGATTCCTGGCATAGACTCTGTGAGGACAAGTGAGCCTGAGCTGACAGGAACTTGTCACCAGAGGGTACAGTGGGCTGACATCAGAGCTAGTGAAAGCTGGGCATGAGGAGGGCATAGAGGTTCCTGCTGCATCCCAGGCACTTGTCCAGCTTCTGTCACCATTGATCCTTCAGAACCCATAGCAAAGATGGCTTTGTTCAGGGACAGCAGTTACCTAGTTAGTTTGTGGATTATTGAGTGACTGGGTGAATGAGTGAATATTGTAAGGTTGATCCACACTGGGCACCAGAAGACGGGGGCCCTACAGATGGCCACAGCAGGCAGGGAAGCAAACTGTAAAGAGATAAAAATAAAAACTCAGTTCACATTGACTTTGCCAACCTTGATCAAGACTTTGGGGAGTCTGATCCCAGGTGGTTTATTACCAACAAATTTAAACACAATATAATTTGGGGGAAAGTTTCTTGGTGTATTGCAATCCCCGGTGCACAAGGAAACATAATTGCATTGAATCTCAACTCAGGGTACATGCCATTTCTTCCAAGAAGATGGGTTCTAGAGATAAGCTACATATACCAGGTTAAGTGCCTAAGGAACGGTCTGGCTGGGTCTCGATCATACAGATAGCACAGAGGTCATATGGGCTATTGGTCACCTCTGGTCCTGCTTGTGAGAGCTTAAGGAAGCCTCTGCTATGCAGATAACATAAGGTCATTTAGAATATCAGGTATCTCCAGTCCTGGTTGTGGGAGCTTGGGGAGCCCTGGCTGTAAGGGTCATTTAGATTACTAGCCACCTCCAGTCCTGGTTGGAAGGGCTTTATATGGTCTGACCCAACGGATAACACAGATCACCAGGCTATTAATCACTTCCAATTCCCAGATTTCTGGATGCTAGAACAGGTTTTGTGGAGGTGGTGGTGGTGGGTTTTTGGGGGTTTTGTTGTTGTTGTTTTTCATCTTTCCCATTGGAAAGACAATCCTGCATGCTTAATATTCCTACTTTTCTGGATATCTGTGGTGCAAGGACCTTTGTGCTATGCTCCCAACACCCTACATTTTATCAAGGCTCCATTTAAGTGCTAGGGCATGAAGAAGTCTGTCCCAGTGTGGTGAGCTCAAAGATTGGATTTCTAGCCACTTTCCAGTCCTGGTTGTAGGAGCTGTACAGAACCAGATCGCCTAAACCCAAAAAGCAAAGAAGATTCACAAACCTCTCCTACACTTCCAACTGTTCCAGATTTATCTTCTCGAATGGCCACCCAGCCAAGTGGCCTAAGAGTCCGCCCTGCCTACAGGATTATCTTCATAAGACATGATCAGAAATGCACATGTTGCCACTAACTGCCAGCAGATGGCGGTAAAGAGACTCGGAGTAACAGAGCAATATACTGTGACATTTCCCAAAGGTAGAAGCAGCTGTCAGGAGGAAAGAAGGATTCTTGCCTGGTATGTTTAAATTGTTGTCTAGCCTGGTGTCCAGTTTTATCCTTCTTCTATTTATCTGCCCCAGGTTCAGAAGCATACCATACCCCAGACTTCCAGAACATAAGCCAAGGAAAAAGAGAAGTTAGGCACACAAGTGAGGGAGCTGGGCAGGACAGAGGGCAGGGAACAGCAAGGCCAGGCCCTGCAACTCCCTAGTTACATCTGGAGCCTATTTATGTGCTAAACACTTCCTGGACTCTGCTAGGCATGGTGGGGGTGATGGAGGACACATATGATTAAGATTGGGTGTCTGTGTGACACAGAGAAAGAACTCTGAAGTAGACATCTCCATCTGCTTATAACATAGGACCCGATACGACCTCTCTGGGCCTCACTTACCTCCTCTCCATAATAGGAATAACAACACCTACCTAAAATGCCTAGAAAGGCCAGAAGGTAAGTGTAAGAAAAGAAACAGGGGCAGAACTGCCATAGAGTTAAAGCCGGAAGAAGGAGGATGTAGTCTCTTCCCTGGCCTTGTGAAAGTTCAGCTGCCTACATATATGTTCTCTATGCTTAGTCACTCTTGACTGCATAAAGAAAGATATTACAATTATTTCACAGTGTCACCAACTGGTATACTATTTATTTGTTAAGAAATTCCTAGGCCCAGTGCAGCGTGTCTCAACCAAAAGAAAAATCTCCTGCATCAGGACTCCGGCCTCAAGCTAAAACAAAACAATGAGCCATGCACTGGATATTCTGGCCTCTCTGGGAGCTGCCTGGGGTTTCTCTCCAGACCTAAGCACTGATATGAATGACAGTATAGGAAGCCCATGCATCGGTGGAACCCAAGGCAAAGATTCTGCAGTTCCACATGGAGACACCAGTGGGCAGTAGAGAGGCATCTCCTCAAAAAAAAGGGGGGGGGGGTCCAGCCAGTTATTGAAAGCCCCTCCACACCCGAGAGTGGACATGTCCCCAGGAAAGGTTTGAGAGGTTTCCGAGCTCCAGGCTTACTGGCAGAAGCCTTCATCTGCACAAGAACCAATCCCTAAGCATTAGGATAGGAGGTTGTTTTTTTTAGATGCTCAAATTGCTCAAAGGCTCCCAAGACACGTAAATAAAGACATAAGCATGGCAAGCCATGAGTAAATAAAACTCCAGAAACCAGCCCTAAAGCAATACAGATGGCTGAACTTATGACAGAGAAGTCAAAATAACCACGCTAAATTCTCAAAACGCTGGAAAAGAACATAAATAGACAACTAAAGAAAATCAGGATGATACATGAGCAAAATTAGAATATACACCAAAATGATATCAGAGACATCCTGGAGCTGAAAAATACCATGACTAAAATGAAAAAAAAAAGCACTAAATATCACTGATAGTTAAATAGTTCAACAGCAGGCTAGAACAGGCAGAGAATCAACTCTCCTGCAGACTGTGCATTTGGAATTAGGAGAGGGGGTAAAAAAGAAAGAGAATAGAGTGCAGGAAACTGAGAAGAAGAGCTCTGGGACTCAGGAAACTTCACCAAGCCCACAATATTAGTACATAGATTATAGAAATCTAAAAGTTAATAGGCGAGGGGGCTAAGACACACAAAGAACTAATGACCCAGACTCCCCAAATCTGAGGATGGAGCTAAACATACAAATTCAAGCTCAATGAACAACATAGAGATCTACATCCAGACACATGATAATCAAACTCTAAGGGTCAAAGATAAAGAGAAGATCTTAAAAACATCAAAAGAAAAAAGTGACTCATTACATACAAGGAAGCTTCATGGCGATCAGCAGATTTTTCAACAGTAACCTTGTAGGGTGTAAGGCAATGGGGGGACAAATCCAAACCAGCATATCCGGCAAAACTATCCTTCAAAACTAAGGAGAAAATTAAGATGTTCTTATATAAATAAAAACAGAGCATTAATTCCACTAGGGCTGACCTGGGGATGCAGGGAAAATGTCACATGAACGCATTCAAGTTGAAGCAAAGATCACAACATGAAGCCCTTTGAAAATATAACTATCTCATATTCATGGATTTGAAAGTTTTATATTGTTGAGTAGGCAATTCAACAAATTGTTAAAGAAAATGTGGTGTATATCCCGTTATAAGGAAGAATAGAATTACATCAATAGAAAAAAAAAACTGATGGAACTGGAAATCATCCAGACAACAGAAGGGAGACTGAGGGAGGAAAGGCACCAGAAAGAGAAAGGATGGAAAGAGGACAGCGGGAGGTAAAGATAAAGTACAGCGATTTATACCTGTGGAAAATATCGTGAGTACAGCCACTGCTTTGCCCACTAACAAACAGAAGACAAGTAAAAATAACAATGATACAAATCAGTGCAATCCCCATCAAAGTCCTGGTACCCACAGAAAATTCCATCTTAAAATGTGTATGAAATCCAGAAGAACTCTCCAACAGCCAAAATTTGAAAAACCTTATCAGAAAATTCAAGACTCCATAGTGTAAAAACATTACAAAGCACCAGTTGGTTGAAGAACATATAGACTAGTAGAATAAAATAGAAAGCCCAGAACTGTGTCCTCCCAAAATTCCTCTATTGAAATCTAACTCTGAATATTGAAGCCCTAAGTTCCTATCACCCTATCTACCAATTGGAGATGGACCTTGAAATAAAAAGAATAAAATGGGTCATATGTATAAGACAAGACCCTAGAGTAACAGGACTATTGTCTATATATGAACTGGAAGAAATATCAGAATACCTTCTCTTCCTCCTCCTCCTCTCTCTTTCTCTCTGCACATATACAAAGAAAAGGCATATGGGGGTACAGTAAGAATAAAGAGTCAGACTGCAAGTCAGGAAGAGAGGACCCACCAGAAACAAACTCTGGTTGCTCTTTGATCTTGAACTCCTGCCTCCTTCAGAACTCTCCCAAGTCTGTGGCACTCTGCTCTAAGCTAAACAAGCAATATACTTATCACACTGCATATACAAAAACTAACAGGCCAGGGGAAATTGTTCAGTGGGTAGAGTACACAAGGACCTGCACTTGAACCCCTAGCACCCATGTAAAAGCCTGGTGTGGTGGTGCATGTCTGAAACTCCAACACTGAGGGGTGGGACTGTTACAGAGACGAGCAGACCCTGTGGCTCACTGGCTGAATTGGCCAGTTGCAGGTTCAGTGAGAGACACTGTCTCAAAACAATCAGGTAGAAATCGGTCCAGGAAAACATTTAACGTTAAACACACACGAGTGTACATACACCACACACACACACCAAACTAACTCCAGCAGATTAAAGACTTAAACGCAGGAATCTCCTAAGAGATACAATTCTGGGTGAGTCTGTGAAGGTATACCCAGAGAAGTTAAATCAAGGATGAAGATCCACTCTGAATGTGAATGGCACCATTCCACAGGCTGGGGTCCTGGGAAGAAATGATAAGGCCAAATAAGCACCAGCACTCACCTCCCTGGTTCCTGACTGTGGACACAACTTGACCAGCATGGCATCCTCTTGATGCCAAACCTTGCCTGCTGTGATGGACCATATCCCCTTAAATATCGAGCCAGACTAAACCCTTGCTTGCTCGAATTGTTTCTTGCTCACGGCAACAAAAACAGTGGGTGATACACTTGCAAATAGCAGCACAATACACCAGAGATGACCAGAAAAGATTTGAGGAACTGGACCCTAGAAAGCAGGAACTGGGGGGGGGGGGTCACCAGGAGAGGACTCTGAGCAAAGCCACTGCATTTCTTGGAGGACCCCAGGGCCTTACAATCTGAGAACACCAACAAGCAGACCAGGGGCAGGAAGAAGACAGAAGAGAGAATGAAAGGAAAGAAGTCCAGGTTTATTTATCCCCAGCTTTAAGGGTCCTATCAGAGCAGGTGAGACCAGAGAAACATCCACATGCACACAGATGCACCTGAAAGGCTAGGTAGCAGGACAAAGCCTGGAATCTTATTTAAGGAAGGGGGAGGGGCGGGCATTTTAATACCTACCAGAGAAGGCTAATAGGAAATTGAATGAGATCCTCCATTCATGTTTTCAGAACCGCCGCTGAGCATGTGCAAATAGGTGGCTACTTGGGAAAAGGGGGAGTGTCAGGAACCAAGGTGTTGAAAGAGTCTGTACTTCCGCCTGGTCCCCACCCCTTCCACCTAGATGATGCCCCTGTGCCCTGGGACTCCCGCCAATCTTCAGAGCATCTGCTCTCGCAACCAGGCAGCAAGGGAAAATCTTGTTTCCTTTAATATAGAAGATTCCATCTCCTCATCTCACCTTGGCCTCGGGCTGATTCTGGCAACAGGAACTCGGCGGTTTTGTTGTGTGGGTGTGTTTTGATAAACAAGAACCTTTCCCTAGACTCCTATTAAACAGACAGCGCTTCTTCAGCAAGGCTCTGAGAACCTTTGAAAAGCAAAACTGCAGGTTAAAAAGACCTCTGACATCACGGGGGGGGGGGGGGGGAGGGACCCAGGCCGGCCTTGCAGAACGGGTGCGGAGGGGGTGTCGTTTCACCCCCCACCACCCCTGAAACTACTAAGCTAGTTGAATGACCCCAGACTCACTTCCAGTGGATCATGAGTCATCCTGAGCAGTAATGGGTGCTTGCCGAACCACAGCAGGGTCCCACTCCAGACTGACCACCCAGGCTCACACTCTCACCAGTATCCAGGGTGTTCCTTCTAAGACATATGACTAACGGATAGAGCCAGGGTTGGAGCCAGTATGTGCTGTGAGTGTTTGTTAACTAAATAAATAATATCTCAGAAGCAGACATCTATAAAATGAACTATTCTGCCTCAGCAATGCTTGTTGCCAAGTATAGGGAAGGCAGAGGGACATTGTTCTTTTCAAAACACGCTCTTCCTAAGGCCCTGGGCCCAGCTCCATGCCTCTGAATGAAAGTGCCCACACAAGCTCCCACTCACCCAAGACCCAGAAAAGCCACCCCAAAAGGATGCTTTCAGATGGGACCATGTCCATGGCCTCACAGTCCTTAGACATCAAGGGGAGTTGGTTGCAGACAGAGAACTGGGTGGTTTTGTTTCTCAGTGTAGCATGAAACCCTTTCATGCTGGCTGGTCAGCACACACATTAGGCAGGACAAGGGACATGCCCTGTGTCAGCAAAAGGGATCCTCCCTAGTGGGAATGAGCAACCAGGAGGCCTGTATATAGGGAATGTACACCAGTAGCCTTGGTGGACCTCAGTATAACATCAGCACAAAAGCCAAGAAGAATCCACAAGGCAGATCATCAATCCCACCCCAGAGCAAAACCTAGCCTGGTTCATTACATGCCAGCTATGATCCCTGGAACAAATTGTCCCTCTATCCTCCTCTACAAAATGGAGACAACAATAAACCCCTTTGTGAGGAGTGAACACTGGTCCCAACTGCAAACAAACCTTTCCCATAACTTGTGTGACCTCACAGTGGAATGATGTGACTTGCTTTGGCCAAAGGGCATATTAGTGGACTTGAACATCAATATCAGAGACTTGAAATATGTTCATGAGGCTGTGCTTACTTTCCTAGGCTGCTGTGACCACCCCTAAGAAGTATGTATGTCTGTGGGAAGACACTATGCTTTCAGTAGAGGACCCAGAACCAAACAGGTAGAAGAGACCTCAGTTGATGTACTCCCAGAAGCAAGAAGCCCTGGTGGACTGCAGCTGCGTGAACCAGGCGGCCATAGCTGTCTTCTACACCTTTCTGTTAGGAAAGATTGTGAAATTACAATGATATATGTGAATCCTTTGGGCAAAACCAAGTGCCAAGCTGCCATATCAGTATACAATTCTCCCATCTCCAGTCTCCAGGACAAGGTACCGGGACCGATAATCTAACAATGCACGCCCTACTTAATGACTTAGGTTTTTGATTGCTTTCACAATCAAGACTAAATTTGGTTTGTCAAATAACCCATGTCTCTGTTTTCCTTTGGTGATGGCCACGTCTCCCAACCCCCACCTCTCTGCCGCAATGTACATTTCTAATCAGAATTTTTTTAAGCTCCCCAAGCTCTCTTGCACCTCCATGTTGTTATATATGCTGCCCCTCTCACCCCAATCCCTTTCCCTGTGGCCAGCCTGCCAGACTCACACCCTCTCTGTAAGTGCTCGTCCCATCTCTTGAGCTAGGGGAACATACACACACACACACACACACACACACACACACACACACACACACACACACACACACACGGGCAGCCTCCTCTCCACACCCTCACCAAGCCCGGGTTAACCCTAGGGTAGTCCAGAGCAAGTAGGAAGAGAACAAGAAAGTGGGTGAAGCTGGAGACATCACTTTGCCAATCACACAGACTTCTCCTGCCCAGTGCCCCTCCTGGTCCACTGCAAAGGGGACAGGCCAGCAGAAAAGATCCCAGGACTCGCCTCTCTCAAGTAAGAAACTCTCTTACCTCAGTCTCTCTGTGAAATGGTCACCAGGGTCCCCAAGGCCCCCAGGACTCTTCTTTGGGAAGGTCTAGAATTCTGAGTGGTGCTCCGCCCCCTCATGACTCCACCCAGAGGTCCCCAATGGGGATGAAAGGGGGGGCTGTGTCAGTCCCACAGACAGAATACTCAATGTTGATGGGCTACACCCCTTTGTCTTCTGCTCATCACTACATCCTTGCACACTGTCCGGTTGCCTCTGTTCCAGCCGCAGCCAGCAGAGGCTACCCAGGGTCTAGCCTTTACTTCATTCATTTGTGGTTATATCTGTCATGCTTCTGGACCCCAGAACCACATCCACTCATGCAGCTCTCTGAAGTCCCAGGAGAGCCAGCTTCCAACACCAGTGCATCAGTCAACGTGCTCCTGTTTGACTCCTAACTGCTGTTTCAACCCTTCCTTCCCAGCTCTGAATTCCTATGCTACAGGCTCAATGCAGACCCAGCTCTGTCTTTCACACCTTCATCCTGGCCTCCCTGGTCAGTATTCTCTGCCCTGACCCTACCCTGCAACCCGGTACCACAACCCACCACAACTTACACGGATATGCCTCTCTGGAGCATAAGCAGCTGAGGGGAAGTGGGAGTAATAAACAGTGAGCCCTCCAGAGACGAACCTGGTTTCAGAGTAGCTATGGGATGTAGTATCTTCTCAGGCTGGCAAGTCAGACACTACCAAATGCAGATGGGAACATGGGGAAAGGGGGACTACCATAGGCTGCCAGTGGGTACAATTGTCACAATCCCTTTGAACAGTGGCTTCCTTTCCGACTTCGAATACCATCCCGTAGAATTGTCTGCATGGTTTCTCCACCTAAAATCTCTGGAAACCCCTTTACATAGGTGCACAAAGACACATACAGAAGGATGCTCCCTGCAGCCTTGATTCATGGAGCAAAGAGAACTGGGAACTAACCTGCACGACCATTAACAGGATAATTTTTTTTTAAATATAGAACACAGTAGATTTTTTTTTAAGTCAACTAGAATTTCCAGTTTGGACATAGACCCAGAAATCACATTGTCGAATGAAATAAAGCAAGCGGCAGAGTGATGTGAATAGCATAATGCCATTTGTGAACCGGAAAACACACATGGGGATGTCATTGTTGCCTATGGATATGCGAGCGCCTGTGAATGGCTTTTCTTTTTTTCAGGGCTGAATACATCAAACTCATTATAGAGAATACCGCTGGGAAGAAGAGAGGGGATTGGGATTTAGAGAGATGGAGACCTAAGATTTATCTGCTGTATTCTGAATTTTTTTCATGGGCAATGGAGCCCTTTAGACATATAATACCAGTGCAATTCAGGGCAAGTATGCTAAATGTTAACAGGGAAATAAGAGAATTGTTATTTTTGACTTGATTCTCTTCTAAGTTTTATTTTTAAATGGCTAGGAGAGCTGTTCCACCAGCTACTGGGTGTCTGCTGGTTGCCTGACTGTATCAAGGAAGGGCTGTGATCATGAAACACTTCTTTGGAGAGAGAAAAAGGGTGATTGAAAGGTTGGAAGGGTGCAGAATGAACTCTGTATCCAATGATGACCAAACTATGAAGGAAAAATCACAAGCCAATGAAAAACGTTTCAATTTTAATAGTGATGGGGAACAATTAAAATCAACTTCAACTCTGAAGTATATTGAAGACCCAATTAATAACTTTGATTCAAGCAATTATTTATCATTGGAATTTGCTAACTGAGGAGAATGAGGAGGATTTATTAGCAGTCACGTGTGTTACCTGGCAGGATCTGGGAGTCCTGCAGGTAGGGAAAAATGTGAAGTGGAAAATAACTCTTGCTTACTTTAGACTTCCTTCTGCTAAGTGGGAAGGCTTCTTCTTGCCTGTCCAGGACCCACGGGCCATGTCCAATAAAAATACAGAGCTCTCTGACTCGTCTTGGAGCCCAGGATTACTAATTTTAACAGTGTCTTTCACACATGTTTGCGGAGCATGTGATTTGGATCCATCCCCCAGGTGTGTGCCCCAGAACATGCCCTGGAGACAAGGGTTCAGGTGCAAATTGCTTACCCAAGAGATCATCAGCAGGAAACTGGGCAAAGTGACTCTGGGGAAACATCCAGAAAAAGTGGGCTCCTGGAGCAGCCACCACAGAAGTAATGTGGCAGAAGAGTGTCCCTATGGCCACCTCCTAATTCCCAGGACCTATATCTAGGCAAAGGAAAATCAAAATTGCAGATGGAATCAAGACTGGTAATCAGCTGGTCCTGAAGTGGAGAATTATCCCGGTATGCCCTAAGTAGGGAGAGGGAAGAGGGCCTGAGGATGTGAGAAAGATACAACTGTGTTACTGGCTTTAAAGACAGCCACAAGCCATCTTTGGAGAAGCCACAAGCTGAGGAAGGCAGACAGCCAATGAGCGGCAAGGAAAGGAGCTCCTGCAGCACCCTGACACTGACTTAGATCTGCAGAAACGGCAAGTGGTACTCTATGTTCTCAGTCGCTAAGTTTCACCAGAATGCAGTGACAGAATCAAGTACTGGTGGCTACGGGAGACTGGGAAATGGTACAGAGCGCTAGAATCCACACTGATGGCTACGGGAGACTGGGAAATGGTGCAGAGCGCTAGAATCCACACTGATGGCTACAGGAGACTGGGAAATGGTACAGAGCGCTAGAATCCACACTGATGGCTACGGGAGACTGGGAAATGGTGCAGAGCGCTAGAATCAGCACTCAGTGCGGTGCACACCGGCCTGCCTGCTCCCTAAGGCTTGCTCAGCCTGCTTTCTTATAGAACCCAAGACTGCCTGCTCAGGGAAGGCACCACCCAAAATGGACTGAACCTTCCCAAATCAATTAATAACCAAGAAAATGTCCTAGCCTGATCTTGTGAAGGCATTTTCTCCACTGAGACTTCCTCCTCACTAATGACTCTAGCTTGTGTCAAGCTGACATAAAACTAGCCAGGATACTTCTGTAACTCCCACATCCCCGTGTGAACAGGAAGAGGTTGGACAGCCACCTTGTTTTGCAGATGTGATGCCCTCCCATGCAGCACTGGGAGGGAGGGTGCTTCCTTTAGAGCTGATAGCGAAGCTGCAGCCCACTGTGGTTCTTGTCAGATGCATGTCACATGCAGGCCCCGCTCCTAACAAGCCTGTATCTCACTCTGCCTTGCCTGCTGCTCCTGCAAAATCCAGAACAGCTATAAAAGGGACTTCTCCGAAAGGCACTTTGAAGAACTCAGCCAGCACCTCAGGCTACAGCGATGCCCCAGCTCAGGCCCTACAGGAAGTAAGCAGGGAGAAAGAAAGGGGCTGAGACCAGCAGCAGAGGAGGACTTTCTGGGATGCCAGGCCCTCCCAATGGTTCTCCCGAATCTGGGGACCCTAGGCTTTGATACCTCTTGAGTAAGAGAGTGTTTCAGTGGGTTTCCGGCAAATGGACCCTGGGCTAGAGAAGCTCATACAGAGCCCAGGAGAGACCCCTGAGAAGGTATGAGTATGGTGGACTGGCCAAAGCTGACCACAGTAGGTGGTGATAACAGGAAACAACTGAGCCCAGTGAACAACTCTGAAGGAGGGTCCCTCTGAAGTTGGCCTAAGTTGAGGCCAGGGAGCCAGGCCTTCATAATCGCTCCCCCGAGAGCATCTGCTGGTCATTAGTTATGACAACAGATTCAACCTTGAGGGACCTGAGACCAAAGGTTGCCATTGGTCAAGGACAATTTCTAGTGGGGAACACAGCTGGGAGAATATTCCAGTACTAGACACTAGGGACAAGGGCCTAAGATGGGCTTTGCCGAGACCCTCTTCATTGAGGATGTCTAGAGTAGAGAGCGGGAAGAGTTTCCTTGTCACTTTCAGTCCTAGCTGATTGGCCCTGGGCCCTCTATACCTCCCTAGGACCCCATAGGGGCCCTAGCTTCCTCGCCTCAGGCCCCAGGGGACCTGAGTCAGCTGGCCTGTCCCCTGCCGTGAAGCTAACACAGACATCAAAGCCACACCTTCCGGGCTTTCAAGCAGCTTTGAAAGGCATTTCTAAGAAGCATGTGCCTGCAAAGATGAAAAGTCCTCCTATTGAAGAATCTGAGGGTCCCCAGCATCAGAAACAGAGTGGGTGGGCTCGGGGATGTGGGAAAGTGGAGTGCTTTTGTGCACCGGGCAGTGGAAATGAAAGGCCAGAAATAGGGACGCACAGAATAAAATTTGTGCTGAATCCAAGTGGAAAAGTCTTAGTTCTGGGATCTCTAAAACATCAGAGGGAAATGTGCAGGGTCCCAGCTGGGATCCGGGAGGGAGCAGAGGTCCAGGAGGAAATAGACAATCTGCACTGATTCACTTAATCAGTTATTCATACAGAAAGGATTGATGGGCACCTACTAAGTGCCAGGCACTGCCAGATGACAAAATATAGTGGAAAAGGACAGGCCTGTCCCTGCCTGGGTGCTGCCAGCTTGCTGGGGGAGACAGAGTGGAGAGGGACATGTACTAAGACGGAGAACTATGGGAGACTATGGGACTCAGACAGAGTCACGGCGAGCTTCTGGAGGAGGCAACGCCTCAACTGAGCTACAAAGGATATTCATGAAGAGGAATATCAGGAAAGGGCGGAGAGAAGAGTGTGTGAGGGAAGCAGATGGGAGGAGGCTGGTGGGGGAGTGGAGATTAGATCCCACAGGGCCTTGGTGACCATATAGGAAGGTCTCAATCATGAGGCAGTGTGTGGGGAGCCATTAAAAGGTCTTAAGCAGGAGCATGGCATGGTCCCGTGTGTGGGTCAAGACAAGCATTCCCCCCCAGCCACTGAAGACTCCCTTCAAATACCCCCAGGGTATGAACCCCTGATGCCTGCCTGGGATAGTGAAGCCAAGACAGGCTGAGAGAGGCCCAGGCCCATGTCCCTTGCTTTGGTAATCTGCACCTGGCATGACCTCACCCTTTGGTACACATCCAATCTCCTTTCTGAATTTCAAAATGTGTCGTGCTCACTACCTGCTCCCTGGCATTCCCTCATCATGCCCAGCTGTCTCACTGGCTCTGGCTTTCTTTCACGCCATTTCAGAGTTCTTCCCACACACTGGAACTTCCTACCTGTTCTAAACACCATCCACCACCACTGCCCACCCTGGTCTGGCCAAGGGTCACCTCGCAGATTCACTGGGTCACGTTCTTCTATTGTAGGACGCTCCTGTTGGCATATTTGTCAACACCCAGTAGAGGCTGAGCTCTTGACAAAAAGATTCCAAATCATTCCAGGGTTAGCGCTGTCCATGCCGTGTGGCCCTGAAGCAAGAAGAATCTTCAAAGATGTTTGATTCAGATCTGCTGTAATCTAAACGTCCCCTGGGAGCTGAAATTTAACTGTCAATGTCACAGTAGTAAGAGACTGGGCCTCAACAATGGCATTAGTAGCCTGTTGGGGAGGCTTCAGAGAGCTAATACCACCTACCCCCTCCACTCTTCCATCTTGTGATGCCATAGCACCTGTCCCCTGAAGAAGATGCAGCCCAAGGCTGAACTGGAGCCAGGGTCCTCAATCAAAATCAGATCTTTGGGGCCTTGATCTCAGCCTGCCCAGCTTCCAGAGCTATGGAAAATCTTCCTGTTTTTTGAAAGTTACCCTCCTAAGGTAAGAAATCGAGGAAAGGTTCCTAGTGGGGCTGGATCTTCTGCAAATGCCATGTGTTTCAAACTCAAATATCTCAGTCTGCTCTAAATGCCTGAAGGTTGAGTATGTCAAAGGCTATGGAGCAATCATGAACAAAGCTGAGGTGGAACTTGGCCCTTTCCAAGATCCCTCCCTTGGGATTTCCCAGTCCACATCCTCCAAAGAATAACCGACAGGATGTCCTCCAAAACGGCTTTCTCAGGTCTGTTGGCCAAGTCCACTGATGTTCAGTCCCCCGCATAATCACATACATGCTAGTAAGCCACCTCTCCACTGGAGCTACAGGGCATTTCCTTAACAGGAGAGAGAAATGCCACCATGGCCATCACCATGATGACCTCTGAGCTCAACCAAGCCAGCTCCTTCTAGACTCCCACACCTCATGGCCACCTAGCAAGTATAACTTGGCCTCTCCATAGCTCAGCATCCTCATCCTTCTGCAGGGTTCCAGGAGGAAAAGTGGCTTCCAGATAACACTCATCTGTGAGACTGTGGTGGACTAGTGCCCCTGTGGCTCTGCAGTCCAGACTCTGGGCCCTGAGAGAAACACTTTCCAGTGCCTGGCATGGAGCTCCAGGCACATGCCTCTGCTCTGTCCTCAGTGCCTTTGATATTGCCCCTTTGTAGAACATTGGCATCGTGCCTGCAAAGCCACCAAATTAAAGAGAGCAGGCAGAGCCATCTCATCAGGAGGAGGCTGATGAAGAACGGGAGATGAGAGTGTGAAGAAAAGCTGACAGTGATGCGCCTTCCAAATTAGTGGCTTTGATTGGGAAGGAACCTACTGATCATACATGCACAAGGGAGCCGAGGGAAGCCTTGCGTCTTTACACTGAAGCCTCAGAAGGCACACAGTGCTGTGTGCTTTACTCAGAACACGTGACTGTGAGAACTCTCTGTACCCAAGGATTGAGAAATGGAGGGAAGCATGGGTCAGAAGGGTCACAGGATCCAGGAAATGCACCATCCTGGTGTGAACAATGTCTTGCCTTGTTGTTCTTATTCATATTTTATTATGACTTTATTGCATGTTTTCTTGTAAGTCATCTCAGAGCCTTCAGAGAATAAAACAAAGCAAAGTAAATGCTTTGAGTTAAAGTGTGGGAGGAACAGCACTGGGTGGCATAGGCATGTGGTGAAGTCATCAAAGAGGGCTTTATATAAAGATACACACACACACACACACACACACACACACACACACACACACACACACACTATGACAGCCAGCATCAGCAGCTCCAATTAGACATGCTTTCTTAGTTATGGTTTTTATTACTATGAAGAGACACCATGACCATGGCAACTCTTACAAAGAAAACATTTAACTAAGGTGGCTCGCTTACAGTTTCAGAGGTTCAGTCCATTATCATCAGGCAGGGATCATGGCAGCATGCAGGCCAATGTGTTACTGGAGCTAAGAGTGCTACATCTTGACTCAGAGGCACCAGGAAGTCGACTGACTGTCACACTGAGTGAAGCTTGAGAAAAAGACCTCAAAGCCTACCCCTACAGTGACACACTTCTTCTAACAAGGCTGTACCTCCTAACTGTAGTTGTAATTCTAAACAGTCTTATTAAATAAGAAACACAGAGACAAATAAAGAGTTAAAAGCCCAAGAGGTCAGAGCACTAGCGAATAGCCTTTAGCTGCCATCCTTCCCCTGAGAAAAGAGACCTACTTCCTGTGAGTCTGTATTTTTTATTGACTTTCTGTTCTGTCTTTTCATTGGTTATAAACCCAACCACGTGACTTCTTCATCACTGCCTGTCTATCAGACCTCCAGGTCTCTATGGTTGGTACTTGGATTAAAGGCGTGTGTCACCAAGCTGGCTATGTCCTTGAACACACAGACTCTGCCCGCCATGTGATCAGATTAAGGGCGTGTGCTACCACTGCCAGACTTCTGCTAAATGGCTTGCTATTAGCTCTGACACCCAGGCAACTTTATTTATTAACATACAAATAAAATCACGTTTCAGCACAAATAAAATATCACCATACCTAATAGTGCCACTCCTTTTGGGGGCCATTTTCTTTCAAAACATCCACACATGCCCACACTCACTTAAGGTTCATGAGACAGGTTTCCATGTTCAATCCATCTCTGGAGTAGCCTGCACTCAGGGACCATCTCCTTCCTCAGCTCCCCCTGAGCGTAGAACGGTGCCATATAGATGGACAAAGGGACTAGAGAGTGATCAGGGAACCAGGCCATAATGCTCAAATCCTGGTCCTATTTATTCCTTCCTGCTGGTGTAAGCCTAGGGATGCTTCTTAATCTCTTTTTAGCTAGTGTATATTCATTATGACACTTACATACAAGAGTGCCAGGTACATTCTCTCCCCTTTATTACCAGCTCTTGCTCCCACCCCTCCCTCTTTCCCTCCTCTGGTTCTCTCCCTCTCCCCAAATGGTCTCCCTTCTGCTTTCATGATTTACTATTTTTTCCAAATCTAACTTTCACATGTGAGAGGAAGTATGCCATACTTGTCTTTATGAGTCGCTTATTTCACATAACATTGTAATCTCCAGTTCTATCCCCTTTCCCTAAATTACCCAGTTTCATCCTTCATTATAGATGAATCAAGCCGCATGTGTATTAATGCCAGCTTTTCTTTGTCCATTCATCTGTTGTTGGGCCCCTAGGCTGCTTCCATGACCTGGCCATAATAAACACAGATATTTCTCTTGCATGCTGTCTTATATGCCCAGGAGTAGTATATGGGATCGTCTGGTGCTCCTATTTCTAATTGAGGAGCCTCCACACTGATTTCCATAGTGACTACACTAGTTTACATTCCCACTCACAATGCATAAGTCCCACCCCACCCCCACACACACCCTCACCAGAATCCTTTGTTGTTTGATTTATTTTTATGATAACCATTCTGAATGGAGTGAGAAGGACTCTCTACATAGTTTTCATTTGCATTTCCTGGATGGTTAATGATGTTGAACACTTTCTCATATATTTAGTGCATGCCTCTTAAATTCTACAGCCAGAATGAGATCATAGAGCACTCACCTGCTCTGGTTGGACTTGACCTTCATGCATAAAAGAATTTTCTGCAAATGTGGGTCCTAAAATCAGACCTGCTGCCAGGAGCTGCCTCCCAGATAGGTCAGGACTAAGCAAGTTCCATGTGTGATTTATGGAACAAACCTCTAATCCCAGCCTGTGATCTGAACTGTGGGTCCTGGGAATCTCAAAGCAGAAAAGGCCGGAAAGTCTGGGGACTGCTACATAGAGGAGGAAGAGCATCTCAGATGCTGAGGCAGACAAAAGTCTCTGGGAATGGGGAGCAGCATGCTTGGAAGCTTGGAGATGAGAGTTGCAGGCATGCAGAGGACTATGGGAAGGCTAATCCAGCCTCATGTGAAAGTGGGGAAAGTATGCCTCTGGAAGGCAGCTAGCTCTTGTAGGAATCAGGGAACCAAGCAAATGTGCCTAAGCATGAGCTTCAAGTCTTTGGTCTCTCCTACTTATGGATGGCAAACTGCAAAAACAGGGCAGGGCTGGAAATACAGCTCAGTTGATTGGTGCTTTCTAGTGTGTGTGAGGCTGTAAATGCAAATAGACTAGCAAGGCTAATAACCCAATAATCTGCAGAGATAGGTGAATGACTCAAAGCGCTGTCCCTCCCTCCCTCCCTCCATCCCTCCTCCCCCCCCCCCCCCGTGTGTGTGTGTGTTTGTGCGTGTGTGTGTGTGTGTGTGTGTGTGTGTGTGTGTGAGAGAGAGAGAGAGAGAGAGAGAGAGAGAGAGAGAGAGAGAGAGAGAGAGAGAGAGTCAGAGAGGGGAGGGAGAGGAAGGCCTGGATGTCATGCAAATATTTAAAGCAAAGAACCACAGACTTCTTAGATACATCCAAATGACAAGGCTCCTGGAATGTCTGCCTTCTGCTGAGTTTAAAGAACCCTGGTTAGGCTTGTCCCAGAAAGACCTGGTTTCAGTGAAGACTATGGCATTGACACCTGCCATTCAATAAATACATGGTGAATGAATGAATGAACAAATTAAAGAGCCACTCATACTTTTCAAGTGCAGCCCTCTTGCTGGTGAGTTGGGTGATGGCTGTGATTCTCGTCAGCTGAAAGCATTCTCACTAATGTGTGATTATTGAATGTCTAGCAGAGAATGTAGACTTCAAAACTAGGAACCACCAAGGTTAACATGGCCAGGATCTTATTATGAACAAACTAAATCTTAGAAGGAGAACCGGGGGGTAGAGGAGGGGTAGCAGTGAGAAGAGCTCTTCTGCCTCGTTCCACAGGCCCTGCGATCCATAGCTCCTCCCTGAATACTCCACCAGGGACCCACCCCCTTCCACCCTCCATGCCCTAGAGCCATACACCCTTTCATGATTTACTATTTTTTTTTAATGATGTGCAGTTATCAAGAATCTACTGCATGCCCAGCCTGTGCTGTTCACTCAGTATGCATCACCTCCTTGGCTCTCCCCAGCTACCTTCCTAAGGAGGTCTTTTAGCCCCATTTATAGACATGGAAACTGAAGTTCAGAGAGATCCAAGATCCCACCAATTGAGGGTCAGAGGTGGGATCTCTGAAGGCTGTGCTCCCACCCCCTCCACCCTTCCTGAACAGCGTTGGGATTTGGGGCACATTCACATACCACCTGCACTGTTGCTTGCTTACTATTTTTCTTTAAAATGACTCAACTTGCGTTTTATTCTTAAAATGTATTTAAAGAAAGTCATACATCTTGGTGAGATGTGTAAAACTATTCTCAGTAGCAACCAGGAGAGAAAACAATGTTCTAAACTGCATGGAAGACCATTGCCTGCGGAAGGTGCAGGACCAAATCCCAATCCCATTGTTCTCCATTCAGTGGGAGTGGGAGGTGGCAACGAAGCTGAAGAGTTCATGGACTCTAGCCTTTACATCACCAAGACAGGATGGTGGAGCTCTCCAAGGGTCCCTGTCTTCCCTGTGACCCACTACTACAAACACTGAATCTGAGCCCTGGCAATACCCCCATGTCACCTACCCTTAGCAGCATTTGGACCACCTGAAAAAAATGGTACCTCAGTTCATCCTGGAACTTAGTCATCCCCAGGGCTGTGTTGGAAATCTACATCCCAGAACCCTGTGGCCACCTGCTCCATGGGCAGGTCCTTCCTCCGAAGGACCCTTAAGTCCCCACCCATAGCCAGTACTGACCCATACACTTGAAAATCATATATGAGTCTTTATCCACACGAATAGCACCAGCATCAATGGAGAAGCCCAAACCACTCCCTGAAAAGTGCCAAGGTGCAGGATGGTTAGACATTGCTCCATCCTCACTCTGACAGCCAAGAGTGGCAAGGGACCCCGACAGCCTAAGTGGGCTTGTGTGGGGCCCTGGAAGACAGACAAGGATATATTGTTTCACCTGGGACAAAGAGTTTGTGGGCAAGGGTAATGCAGTTAAGAAAGCCTCTCTCCCACTGCTCGGTGTGATTCCCCATACAGGGCTGTGGGTAACTTGGGGTACTGACCCCATCTTACATATGAGGAACTAGACCCCACCATGCTTCATTAACAGGACATAACATGTGGAGCCACAGTTGAAACCCACTCACTAAATGGGGTTTCTTTTTCCATAGTCCACGTTCCCTCAAATGTTCCAGGCTTTAATCAAATCTGTTATGTCTCCAAATCGAGCACAGGAATCATTCCTTGTCCTTCTCCGTGGCTCATGTCCACCATCTTCAGGTTCCCACAAACCCAGAACATGGAACAACCCCTGCACATGGGAAACGTATAATGAAAAGGAGGGGGGAGCTGAGAGCAGGGTGAAGAACACAAACACAGGTGAACCAAATCTTTGGCTTCCTTCTTCCTGGAAAGGCGATGCCAGGGCCCAGGGAAGTCACCAGGCATCCAGGAAAGCCTGGGGCGTCATAGATGTGGAATGAGAATCCTCTAAAAGTTTTCCTGGTGGAGAAAGAGACTTCATGAACATGCACACTCTTCCAGGTCAGTCTGTCCCCTCACCAAGTGAGCTTTCAGGATCCTGGAGATGCTGGGAGTGGTGATGCCCATCACTGCATTCGAGAGCCTGAGGAAGGAGAACCTCGGATCCAAGGCCAGCATGGGCTATATACAGAAACTTTATCCCAAAAGGAAAAGGAGAGAGGGAGGGAAGGAGGGAGGGAGGAAAAGAGGGAGGGAGGGAGGGAGGGAGGGAGGGAGGGAGGGAGGGAGGGAGGGAGGGAGGGAGGGAGGGAGAGAGGGAGGGAGGGAGGGAAGGAAAGAATCCTGGATGCTCAACAATCTCCTTGGGCTAAACGCAAGCTGCAGAAAAGAAGTCTTTGCTGAGAGCCCTGGCTCCCCCTCGCGACCAGCAGAAGAATCAACATTCAGCACAGTTGTTCTGAAAATAAGGTCAAGAAAATAAGGTCAAGTCCCTCTATCCAGCACACCTCAGCACTCTCCTAGCCTGGCTTCTGGGTCAGTCCCCAGCCTGAAAAGCCCACAGCTGTGCTGGGTGCAGAGGCTTTACATGCCTCAGAGGCCTGTGGAAATTTCATTTAGCTTGAAGTCTGAGTGCTTGTGAGGATCTTTAACTCCGTGAAGTCCTTGGTAACCGATGTTTAAGTACAATCCTAGAGCTGGAAATTAACTCTGCTATTGACACTATGTGGGCTTGAAAAGTGCTCCTGAAAGCCACCCCACCTCTGGTCCCCGTATCTAAATAATTGATCCTTTTTAATAGCTATTGTTGCGCCTATGACAGCCTCTTATTAAGGCACTTATCTGAGTTTTCTGCAGGTTTTCACCTTGGAGAGAAGAGGGAAATTTCATCCAGTTGCAATAATAGCAACAATTTTTCAGGCAATCTCAGCACCGTTCATCAGCCTGGGCCTCCCACAGCCCACAAGCAGGGAAGGAAACGGTCACAGGCCAACCCTGATCATCCACCCTTGTCCTCAGAGCCAGCCTGCTCCCTCCTCTCTGGTCCAGGACACCAGGCAGGAGGCCCAGAGAGGCTGAGTCCTGTGCAGGAATGACCCCTAGAACAGCTCCTTGGGGAAAAATCACCTTTGGACTCTCAGCTCCTTGACTTCCTTGGGCTGCAGAGCCAGGAAACCTGCTGGAGGGTGATGTTCACTTAACTGCCGTGGCAACGGGAAAGCCTTTGCTGAAAGACATCAAACTCTCTCCAAGGCCCTGCAGGCTGGGTCCCAGTGGCTGGTGCCCTTTGCAGGAGCAGCTGAGAAGAGGACAGATGTTTCCTGACAATATCCCCCTCTCTGTACCATGCATTGTGAACTGCTTCTGGGGCGGGGACAGTGAAAGCAGCAGCTGACCCCAGCTGGACATTCTAGAATCCCACATTCGTGGAGCAGAGCTGCGGGCCAGGGGCTTCCTTAACATGCAGCTTGGCAGCTAAAGAAATGATGCCTGGCCAGGGGCTGCTAGCCTAGTTTGAGAGATAAGAAAACACACTTTGAGGCAGAAGCAGAACTGTGTCTGTCCAATCACACAAAACACCCAGATAGATGCCAACTGGCTCCTATCCCTCTGTCACTAACCCCTCTAAGCTCACCCCTCCCTGCCACAGGCCTTGGTACCCAGCCTCCCCATTGGCTCATCTCAAAGCCACTCTGTGGGGCCAATACAAGACACAAGCACATAGGCTCCCTGTCAGACGCTGGTCCCACTTGACACCATCTAAAAGATGTGATATTTCTTTCCATTAAACTCACCAATTTCCCCTTTTCCCGTGGTAGTAGTTACTGTGTTATCACGGCAATGAGTGTGTTCTTATTCATTTTATAACCATCTCTCAGCAGCTCTCAGGGTGAAGGATGAGGTGCCACTGTCCCCAAGCTGTACCTTCAGCCATGGAGAAAGCCTGTGTCATCTCTTGCATGGACCAGCTGCCGAGACATTTCTCACAGACCTTGTCCTAAAGCACCCATACCCTCTTCACCACTGTCTTCACAGCTGGGCTCCCACACCAAATGACACCCACTCCCACTGTCCCAAACTCTCCTTCCTTCGCTTTCAAGATAAAACCCTCACCTCTGGCTTGACTGAAACCAGGTCCTGTTTCAGTTTGGTTTGGTTTGACTTTTGAGACAGGGTCTTGCTTTGTAGCCCAGGTTGGCCTCAAACTCAAGATCTGCCTGCCCCAGTGTGGCATGCTAAGATTACAGACATGCACTGTCGCAGTCAGCTCTAACTTCAGTATCTTAGGATTTCAGTTCAGCAGCACCTCCAAAACCACCTCCCAGCACCCATCTTCCACTCACCACGCCATCTGTATTTCTTCCCTGGAGACATTGTGCCTGGTCATTTCTTTAAACATTTCGCATGCCCTTTCCTCTAGTCCAAGTACCCTTCCTTTTCACAAAGCAAGTTCAGGGGCCTAATGACACCTTGAAAAAAAAAAAAAACCACATACACAACCAAACCTGATAGCTTGCACCTAGAATCCCAGCAATCAGAAGGCTACAACAGGAGGATCAGAAGTTCAAAGCCATCTTTGACTACTAGGGAGTCGGAGAACATTCTGGACTACATTAGACCATGTCTCAAAAAGGAAGGGGAAGAAAACATAAAGAAAATTAAATTCATGTACAAGCTGCAATGGGGAAAGGGGGCATTCACAACAAATCCATAATCAGAACTCCTAACTCCTACAAATCAGTAACAAAAGGACAACTAACCCAAACTTTTCAATTGTGCAAGACTAGAGCAGAGGAAAAATATATAAATGGTTGCTTGCTATCATGGAAAAAAAATATGCTCAAATTCATTAGTCATCATGGAATGACATCATTTCATTCAAAGTGAAAGAAAAATGAGATCCACCCACTGCCCTTTCCCTAGGGTGGCTGAAAGAAAAGCATGTTGGTGAGGATGTGGGGCATCTAGACTTCCCTCACACTGATGGCGAAGGTACTAACCATCCCAAGTAGTGAACATCGAAGAACAAGACAGAGGTTCTCATAAAGCTTTGGCGGGGATGACCCACAGGAGCTTTAGTCATATCACAACTCTGTGAACCACTTAGACACCCATCAGTAAGTGAGGAGATGAACAAAACCATAGTCTGTGGGAATGCAACAAAACAGTAAAAACAGTGAACTCTTGATACATTCAACACCGTGAGTAAATCTCAAAAACACATTTTCTGAATGAACATATGTGTATGTGTATAACATTTCTACAAAACCGAGAAATAATTCACCTATGTTGATTAGCAGTCAGAACAGTGAGTGCCTCCGGAAGGGGCTAGAAATTGATTAGGAAAGGTACAAAAAATGATGGGAGTGTTTGATATGTTGCTTGGAGGTCTGGCTCCAGAGCAAATGTGCTTGTGCACGTTCACTGAACTGATTTCAAAGGGCTGTGTGTTGCTTTTCAGATATGCCTCCGCCAAAAGAAAGAAGACTGTGCTAGTCAGACAATCTGCTTCAAATCCCACTTCAGTTTATTTTATGAGATTAATCCCTGAGACTCCATTTTCTTACCAATACAATGGGAGCAACCACAGCTGGAGAGATGGCCCAGTGGTTAAAAAAAGGAGTTTGTTGCTCTTGCAGAGGACCTGGATTCAGCTCCCAGCACTCATATGATAGCTCATAACCATCTGTAACTCCAGTTCAAGGGAATTCCACACCCTCTTCTGGCCTCCTTAGGCACTAGGCACATGTGCAGTGCAGATGCATACATGCAAATTAAACACTCATGCACATAACCTAAAAATAAATTAATTTAAAAACATCAAAAGGGAGCAACAATGTCTCTTACCTGAGTGCTTCCAAACTATTAAGTGAAATAATTAATGTTTGTCAAGAGTCTCTTAGGACCAGAAACTTGGAAAATCACACTGTAAATGTTGATGATTCAAAGCTGCTTGTCCAAGGTCCTGCAGTGAGGCAGGAGGATAGCCCCGACAGCCTGGCATTGAGGAGGACTGGGATAAGGCAGACAGGTTGTACGTGCTGCTTACTGACTGTAGGGATGGCACAAGGCCAGAAAACTTGGGGAAGATGCATCATCCCTTAGGACATAAACATTTATGCACAAGTCATAATGCCTGGGCTCCTAGAGATTTCAAGAGGATGATAGATGGGTGCTGCCCAGTGATTCGTTGGGGAGTTCTTGAGACGTGGAGCAGGTAGCCCAGCCCCGGAGAAGCCAGCAAACAGACAAACTTGGAAAGGGGTGAAGCACAGGCCATGCATCGGAGTAGATGGGAAATCTTTCTCTGCATGGCCTCTCTGCACTTCTGGGTAACTGAGCCAGGACACCTGTGATCCTGAACATCTGGGTCCGTTCCATACATTAGGAGCATGGTCTCCTGCTCATGCTGGTGGGGCTCGTCCCCCTGCTGAGTCACAAGGACTGAGATTAGACACCCAGACCTGGCTTATCACCATCAAACATGTTGGAAAGGCCTCCTCCTCCACAAACAACACTAATTAATTTGTGATCCCCGACAGGGGTTCCACTGCATCCTGCATCTGCCAACTTAATTATGAAATAGCCCTTGCAGGCTGGCTCACAGCCTTAGGTGATCCCAGCACAGGCACCAACAGCTGGAGGGGACAACAGAGACCACCCATAAACAGATGATCAAATGAAGTCATCAGAGCTGCTAATGGCAATAATGATGACCACACCAGCCAGCATTATTGAGCTCACAGGAGGTGGCATGTACTTAGAGATCTGTCCCCAGCAGGGCTCAGAAGGTATCAAGAGCATCCCATTTCTCAACAGAAAACTAGGCTTCAAAGAGGATGAAAATCTTACTGAGGGTTACAGCCTGTAACACAGTGGTTCTCCACCTTCCTAATGCTGTGACCCTTTAATTCAGCTCCTCATGTTGTGGTGACCCCCCAACCATAGAAGTATTTTCGTTGCTACTTCATAACTGTAATTTTGCTACTGTTATGAATGGCAACATAAATATCTGATATGCAGAATATCTGATATGCGACCCCTGTAAAAGGGTCGTTTGACTCCTGTGGGTTGAGAACCATTGCCATAAACAGCTCTAAGGTACAAATGCAAGCATGCTTTACTCTGAAAGCCCTATTCTTATCCTATTCTACACTTCATTGTGTGTGTGTGTGTGGGGGGTGGCACTTGGACCACTGTGTGTGTGTGTGTGTGTGTGTGTGTGTGTGTGTGTGTGTGTGTGTGTCCTCTATGGTTTAAATGGGCTCCTGTGTTTGAACACTTGGCAGGCACTCAGATAGTGACACTGTTTGGGGAGTTTGGGGAACCTTTAGGAAGTGGGGTTAAGCTGGAGGAAGTGGATTGCTAAAGGGTTGGCTTTATGGCTTATAGCTAGCCCTGGTTCCAACTTGAGCTCTCTGCTTCCTGGTCAGCCTCCAAGCACGTGGAGTCCTAGCCACAGGCTCCAGCTACCATGACCTCTACGATGCCTTCTCCTACACCATAGGCTTTCAAACCATGAGCCAAAAGGTTTTGTTTTGTTTTGTTGTTTTTTCCTTTCTTAAATTGTTTCTGTCAGGTACTGTCATAGCAACAAGAAAAATAGTCAGGGGAACTCCAGACACCTCACAGCTACATGATGCTAAATGTGGTCCCTCAGCCCAGTTTCCAGCAAAATAGACCAGTTCAGTTTGGTCCAGTGGCCACTCAATAAAGCCTATCTCTTAGAGAGAGAGGCCTGAGTGAGCATCACTGAGAAGGGTTACATCTTGTTTTTATTTGTTGCTCTTGTTTTTACATCACTGTGTAGCTCTGGCTGGCCTCAGAGATCCTCCTGCCTCTATCTTCCAAGTACTGGGATTAAAGAAACACTACATCTTGTTTCATCATGGAGTCCATGAGACGTCTGTCCTTCAGGCAAATGCCAGGTTCTCCCCAGACTCTGCCTCTGTCCAGAGCAGCTGAGAGCCTGCTGTACACAGGTCACCTACTGCAGGAGAGCACGGATTTGGAAACGGGAGAAGATGCCATCCGGTGACCAGCTGCAGTGGGAATACGAAAAACAAAACAAACAGGTCATCTGCAGCCTAGAGTCTGGTGGCCCCCAGAGGCGACTTGGAACAGAGGAAGGCTGTCAGCTGGACCTGGTAAGACAGGAGCACAGAACACTGACCTGCAGGGGAGGGGGTGGAGTGCTCAGGGCCAAGAAAGCAGGAGGAACACAGTGTAGAGAAAATGGGTCTGTGGAAGGCAAGTCTGGATTTGGAAAAATGTGCTCAACAAGTGTACACGGAGGATCTAGAAGACCAGTAACCTATGGGGAATGGCTGAAGAGTTCTCCAAGGCCAGGCCTGGCAATACAGGACCAGGGGAATGGGAAAGTGTGGAAGGAGGTCAATTAGGTGACGGAAATATGCAGATATGGCTGAGGAGTTGATGAAGGGCAAACAGGACTCATCTGGAGAAATGAGGCTGAGTATCTGCTAAGGCCCGCAGCCAATCAACCCTCATGCTGCAGTGAATAAATCAGACTAGGGAAGGTGGGGATTGTCTTCGTTCTCTCTGGGGCATTATTCTGACATTTCTGCAATGGAATTCTCCATTTAAAGTCAACCTATCCTCTGCAGTGTAGCTGGTGCCGTGAGGGTTTAGATGTTCAGTGTTCTCCTGCGTCAAAGACTCGGTCCCAGGGTAGTGCTAATGGGAGGTGACGTAGCGTTGAGGGGTGGGCTTCTCAGAAGGCTGTTTGGTCATTGGCGGGATTATAGGCACCCAAGTCCTTTCCTTTTTCCTTCTGCTCCCTGACTTGTGACAGAGATAGCTCTGCTCAGCCACACTTTCCTGCCATAATGTACTACCTCAACACAGACCCAGAGCAATGTGACCAACTGATCCTTCAAACTGGAACCCCAAAACCATGGACCAAAAGGAATCTTTTCTCTTGGGCATTTCTTGTAGGCACAGAAAGCAGACCAACACAGACAGGCCTCCAAAGCACCACCCAAGGCTGGCTCCGTTTGTAATCTCCTTTCCTTACGACTCTGTTCCTCCGTTCATTTACTTTACATCTTAGACAACCTGCTCATCCTGGAGAGCAGCAGTCTGCAAACAGAGCAGCCACGTGTCCTGTGTGAGCATTGGGGGAAGGAAATGGACTTAGAAAGACTAGCCTGGTTCCAGTAAACGTGACAATGTGAGACCAGCACACACAACGTTTGGGGTGTTTGTTTGTTTGTTCAGATGGTGCCCGGCCTGGAGAAGGAGCCCACCATAGGTATAGACAGCAAGAGACGAAACTTACAGTGTGTTCCAGGGGAACAAGGCTAGTCTATAACCCTAGGACAGGCGGTGAGGAGTTGAGAATGGCAGAAAATCTGGTCCTGCCCACATTTACCCAGGGCATCTCTGGTTTCCCCCTCGAGCTGACACTGTCCACATTGATCCAGGGCAGCCCTGGTCCCTGCCTCTTCCTACCTCTCACACTGAATGTCAGTCCCTAGGGGCTGCTTATCAACCATACTGATTCCCAGGCTGGCATTCTCCAAATTGAGATAAGGCCTAGGGATCTATATTTTCAACAACCCCACCCCCACCTCCCATCCTTATCCCGATTGGAGAATTGCCTTCTCTCTCTTCCCAGTCCCTACACTGGGAAGGTGGCCCTGAGCACAGTTCTCCTTTTCAAAAGTCAACCTGTTCCTCAGACGGGAGCCCCAGGCCTCCTGCTGGGCACCTCTGTGGCCCACTGACACAATTCTGTGGTTAATTGTGTGTTATTGTGTCTTGGGATAGTGGTAAGTATGAATTTTACACCACTTACGAGTCACATCTTGGAACCTTTTTAAATAGCCAATTAAATTTAGCTTTACACCTTCCATCCCTAGGTGATTCAAAAATCTCATCTCGATTTCTTGCGGTAGGATGGGGTATTATGCCCTGGGTGCAGCCTGGGTGGTCATGCCTATCGTACTAAGGGAGTTCTGACTGAGGTAGCCTCATCAGAGGTAAAGCCTGGGGGATCTATATCCTTAACGGGTTCCCCCCAGTCCTCTAAACACCCATCCCCATCCCCCACTCCCTTTCCCAGGTAAAGGGACTTGCCTTTTCCTCCCCACCCCACCCCCACATCCCACCCCACCCTTTCTTTCATCATGGGAAGTGTTGGCTCAGGCAGCCCCTGGGGCCTTAGCTTACTTAGAGATCCCACAAAGGTGGCTTCTTTTAAATCTAGCAACCAAGCTCCCCAACATGCTGTGGAGGACATCTCCAAACTGCCAAGCCCTTCCTAATCCTGGACACTCCCTCCACAGGCCTCTGGCCACCTCCTCCAACTCTCCTTCCTAGACAAATATGGCTTTCTCTCAGTACCCTCTCCTCCTCCTCATTTTTCCTGACCATGGGGGGCGGGGGGATGCCAAAGTCATCTGCTTGTTCTCACCAATTCATCCTGTGTGGGGGTATGGTTGTATTTCTTTTATTAAGGATTTCTTAAATTAATGAAGCTCTCCTTAGTCCACCGACTCCAGCAAATGAGCAGTTTAGCATTCAATGCCATTTATTCAGCACCATAGACAATAGTCAAGATGGACTCTCATTCGTTGAAGGTCTGCCTGTGCGGCAGTCATCGGCACTCCCAGCCAGTCAACTGCAACAGCCTGGGAGAAGTTTTTACAGGCTGAAGATCAGACCTCTTTTCCTAAGAAGTTGGTTAAAACAGGAATTTATGGGACTCTGAGGTCCCAGGCACTCATGCTTGTTTTGATTGCCCTGAGATTCTAAATGAGCCATAACATTTGAGAATCACTGACTTGATCCTCATCAGGGCTCTTTATGATGGGTGTTATTCCAGTATCTATTATGTTAATGGGATGGGGTCCTAGGACAAGATAGAGGTGGGAGAAATGGGTAGAGAGAGGAAGTATCCACACTTCGGTATTGGCCTGACCCCTAACCGGGTTGCTCCCTAAGCAAATCCTGACGTAGACTTGTACAATGAAGGAAGAAGCCCCAGGCTGACACAGCAAGTCACTAGCAAGGGCTCTGATTAGCGAAGAGCACCCACAGACCGTGAAAAGGAAGCCCTGGCTACGTCTCTCCTGGCCTGTGGGTCAACCTCCCAAGGCCCTGACAGGAAGCCCTCGAGGCAAGGACTGCGTGGGTTCTTCTTCCATTTCCCCCGGGTCTGGGACAGAAGGCAAGGATAATGTGAGAAAAGACTGAATTCTGTAAAGAAGAGAGAAAAAGCAGCATTGTGAATAAAATAGCATGGATAGAAGAAGAGGCTCTCCTGGCCCCATCCTCCTCCTTAGATCCCACAACCCATAGCAGAGTGGTCTCAGAGATGCATAATTAGAGGATGTTGCTACATTAGTGCATGTGACACATGCTGATTAGATGCTGTGAACAAGGGAAGGATTTGGATGACTTAAGAAACTGCAGACCAGGAAGGGGGAGTATGGATGAGTAGAGTAGGGGACCCCTGGCTGAGCCTCTGGACTTTCCACGGTGATCAAAAGTGCCCAGGACATTCCCACAGTCACACAGCCCACCTCTTCCACTTCTATCTCTGACCAGGACTGATTTTCCTCTTCTATGGAAGGATGTGTGCCTACTGGACCCAGCATCCACTTCCCTCCAAAGCATCATGTGGGGGCCAGCAGTGATGTTTAATTTTCCCCTCCAGGAAGATGTCCTGTCCTGTGTATTCATAAACTCGAGATGCTTTTAGATCCTGAGCAGCTGCTTATTTCAAAGCAGCATTTTACACGGCTTAGCAGGCAATCAGGGGCCTGAGACTGAAAGCAGATAGGCTAGTGGGACTCAGAGAAGCTCATCCTTGTTTACAGAGTTGTCTATCTTGGAGGTTGGAGGAGGGAGACTGGGCCTCACTCAGGCTTCTGCGCTGATCCTCAAAATGTGTGTTGTGTGCTACCTGTGTTGATTGAGGTGTCTCCAAAACTGCAGATTCCAAGATCTCCACAACCCTGCTGAAATTCTGCAGGGAGCAGTATGTCTGGGAATCTGTACTTTTTGAGATGGAATTTTGCTCTGCTCCTCAGGATAGTCTCAAAATCCTGGCCCCAGGTGAGCCTCTAGGCTGAGGCTGCAAATGATGCTATTGTACTCAGCTTAGGGATCTGCGTTTTAGCAAATTTTCACACATATATTTGGGAAACTCTGATCTGAGGCCCCAAGAAGAGTTGGTCACTAATGCCAATTGCCAGGTGGCCCTAGAGAGCTGCAGAGGCCCTGAGGCCCAGCTTCTGCCACACACACACACACACACACACACACACACACACCATACATGTTCTTACACATTGCAACATGAGGGTACCCCCACTACCCCTGTGCTGACTCAGAACCTGAGATTCACAAAGGTTGAAGATCCCAGCCTGTGTTGCTTGGACTTTTTGTGGACACAAGCTAGAGTCCTCTGGGAAGATGGAACTTCAATTAAGAAACTGCCTCTATCAGATTGTCCCGTAGGCAAGTCTGTGAGGAAGTTTTTAAATTAATGACTTATGTGGGAGGGCCCAGCTCACTGTAGGTATTGCAATCCCTAGGTAGGTGGTCCTGGAGTGTGTAAGAAAGGTAACTAAGCAAGCCACGGGGAGCAAGCCAGTAAGCAGTGTACCTCCATGGCCTCTGCTTCAGTTCCTGCCTTTGGTCCTGCCTTTTGGTCCTGCCTTTGGTCCTGCCTTTTGGTCCTGCCTTTAGGTCCTGCCTTTGGTCCTGCCTTTTGGTCCTGCCTTTAGGTCTTGCCCTGCCTTTTGTAAAACAACACTCAAACCCACTCAAACTCCTGGTGGGTTTGAGCCAAGATGCCCAGTGGCAGGTGAGGGAGGCATGCCATGCAGACTCAGCCAGTGGTGGTATGGTGCAGTGGAAAGTTACTCAGACCATGCAGACATGGCATCCACGTGGAAAGTTTTATTATTAAAGGGGGAGGGGAGAGAGGATGGGGAAGTTAAGGAGGGAGAAAGAGAAAGGGGGAAGAGGGAAAGCAGAGGTGTGTACTACCTCATGGCAAGAAAGGGAGGAAGGAGGAGGAAGAAAAAAGAAGGGGGAGGGTTGATCAGAGTGATGACATCAGGACCCTGGGCGGGTCCCCAAGGGCTGGTTCAGAATGCTAACAACCAATTTTTTTTCCTAGCAACCTGCCTTCTCAGCTCCCTCAAGGGGTCTCCAGGATGGCAGCTAACTGAATGCTTCTTCACTCACACCTCCCAATTGTGCATCACTTCCAACCTCCCCCTCCCCACTTCACCCCCAAATCAGCAGGAAGCAGCCTGGAGAACTCGGGGCCCTCATTGCCCCCTCCACTTGCTGTCCATAACTCACCTTTTTATAACAATCAAAACCATAGGAATGTTAGAGTTCTGAACCACCCTTGGGGACCTGCCCAGCATCCTGATGCCCCTTTTTTCATGCTGAACTGTGAGCTGTAAAATGAAATAAACCCTTCCCTCCCCAAGTTGCCTTTGGTCATTGTGTTTATCAAAGCAATAGAAAGCACACTAGAACACAGCTCAAACCTGTCACTTCCTCGAAGAAGCCAGGGGGTTCTGGTCACTCCCTGCCATGGAATTGGTTCACAACACTCACAGCTAAAGTTATTTTGTTTAGTGATGGGTCTGAATTTCTCATCTGGCTACTATACCCTTGACAGTCCTGTTTATTGCCATGATCCCAGCACCGAGCACAGGAGTAAACGGGCACTGGTGATGGATGGTGGTGGTGATGTCTAGGGCTCACATCCAGATCTAACAACTCCAGAGTAGGCCATGGGCCCAGTGTGGTCAGGTTGGGCTGTGGCCACTCCACTCTGGGCCATACTAGAATCTCTTGGTGGTTCAGCCAGAAGGAAATGGTTTAGAACTAAGCTCTTACTGTGCAGGTGAGAAGTGTATTCCTGGGGTAAGTCTGTCTGATTCTGCAGGGAAGGTGGTGGACCCAAGATACTCCACCCCTACACTCTCCTCTCACCTGTCTGATGATGAAATTCTTCTTTCCTACCAGGATCTTGGGGCTGAAACCCCCAGTGGACTCAGGTCAGCCAACACCCGGCCTGGATTCTGAAATGTCCCCCTGAGCCAGGCGTGGCAGGACGGAATGTAGGCAAACAGCCCAGTCACATCCCTGAGCCAAAGACAACTGCAGCTGAGCCTCATTCTGGGAGAGACTAATATTCATGCTGCATGCTGAGCAGCTGCGGCAGCTGTTTCACGGTGAGCCTCTCAAGCCCGCCCCGCGGACTCCAGCTTGGGCCCAGCAAATGGACTTTTAACAGGCAGCAAATGAACATGTCAAGCTCAATCATTCCACTGTTTGGGAGGGATCTGGGGACAGTGGGATATGGTGACCTTGTGACCCAGCTGTCCCACCAATGCCAGGCTCCTCCCTGTCATAGCAACCTGCTCAGCCAGGGACCCCTCACATCTGATTTCCGTTCATCTCTGGCCCCACAAAAGCCATAGCTATTGTGGCTGGGGAGTTACGGGGGTCGCTCCAATCAACACTGGACCAGGCAAGGGGCCGCACCATTGGGAAGGGCATGGAAACACTTTCGGTCTCTAACTAGGGGCCCACAGGCAGCTTCAGTCTCACTTTGCCAACCTCTCAAGACATATGATATCTGGTTCACTCCCTCCAGCTGTGGCCGTCTCTGCCTTTCATAGTTTGAACCACGTTCTATGCCCCTTCTTTTCTGTTTAAGCTGTGAGTTTCCAGAGGAGAGGAAGGAGCAGACCCTTCCTACTTCCCCAGGCTGGCCCTGTGGGTCTCTGCTGGATGAAGGCGGAGAGAGGCCCTGCCCACAGGGTGGAAAGCTACATGCCTTGAGAGCTGTCTGTTAACATTAAATTTCATCCAGAAAACAGAGGTCAGTGGGGTTGAAATCAGTGCTACCTGGAGGCAGGAACGGAAGCAGAGACCATGGAGGAATGTTGCTCACTGACATGCTCCACATGGCTCACTCGGGTAGCTTTCTTATACAACTGGGGACCATGAGCCCAGGGACGGCTCTGCCTTCAGTGGCCTGGGCCCTCTCACATCAGTTAGCCATTAAGAATGTCCCCACAAACATGACAACCGGCCAATCTGATAGAGGCAATTCTTCAATTAAGATTCCCTTTTTCCAGGTGATTGTAGGTTTGTGTTGAATAGATCTCATTCACACTGTCAGCTCCCACCCCACAGGCCTCAGAGCTGTGGAGAGTTTTGAAAGTTTTGTTGAAGTCAGAAATCAAGATGGTAACTTGACCTGCAGAACTGAGTGGAGGATTTTCTCAAAAGACAAGCAATACTGCCTGGCATCTGGAGTAAATCAGGGATGCTCATCCTGGGGCCAAGGGCAACATGCCTTTGATAGTCTCACAGAGTACACCAAAGTGGATACCCCTAGTTGGGGTACCTAAGTCAGCAAATAAAATACAGAGCATCTTCTTAGATTTTCATTTCAAACAGTGACAAATTATAAATGCATCTGCTTCCTAGATCCCCCGGAACTGAGTACGACAGACTCAAGGGTTTCACTGTTCTGTCATGGTCTGGAGTCTATGTCAGAAATCAATGCATACAGGACCCAGATCTCTGAAGAACTCACAGAAGACTCCCCACTAAGTCTGTATCTCAGCTCCTGTGATGCCAGTACTCCCTGGCATCCCTTGGCTTATGGGAGGGAGCATCATTCTATTTTCTACCTCCATCATCATATCGTACACTCCCTGCTTGTCTCTATGACTTCACATGGCCTTCCCTTCTTCTTTCTTAGAAGGATACCAATTACATTGGATTTAAAACCTCATCTTCACTTAATAAAGTCCACAAAGATTCCATTTCCAGAGAAAGTCACTTCTAGAGGTACCAGAGGCTCGACTTGGACATATCATTAGGAAAAGACACAACTTTGCAAAAAACGAATGTTACACAGACTATGCCTACAACACCATAGGTATCTGGTTTTCACCTGAAATGTAAATGTAGCAGGATGTCCTATAATGGATCTGATAGTCATACTCCCAAGTCATCCGACCTTCCTTAAGGTCCCACAACCTGGTCCCTGGTTCTGTTGAACTATTTTTCAAAGGATGGAATGTGTGGCAGTTGATTGTTAATGTCTAAAGGCACTGAAAAGACAGCAAAAGATGGGTCAAAAGGCATTTGAGAGCAGATGTTGAACAGCTGCTTGTGCCTAGATCTGTGTAGGAAAGACTTTGATGAAGGCGTGTGAAGGCAGCACAGATGGGTCAAAGTGATGGAGGATATGCCCCTGCCTCGTCCCTGATATCTAGACAAATCATAATGACTATCTCTTCATTAAATGTCACTAATATCCCACCTCACCTCCCAAGACACCCCCTCTGCCCTCAGTGTGGCACCTTGAGCCTTGCTCCTTAGCATTGTGCCTTTTTCATTCCCTATCCTAGAACCTGCATCCCAAATTCCTCAGTCCTTGGTCCTCAGAACTGGTGGGCAGAGTCACTGAGACACACCCATCAGATTGTTACCACTCACCTCTCACCTTTGTGGCCTTTGGAGAGTCCTGATGGCTAGATGCTTTTCAGTACCTAGCATACTGAGAGTGAACACACATGCCTACTGAATGCTTACATCCTCCAAACACTGATGCTAACCTCTAATGGAACAGTATCCGGGGTAGGGACTTTAGAGAAGAGATTAGGGAACAAGAGAGGAACAGTCCTGAATGGAGTTAGTAGCTTTATAAAAATGGACTCCAGGTTGCTGGGGTAAATCAGGCTTATGGCCACCTGTCAGAATATCTGGCGATGATGGAATTAAGAGCCCTTCTTGTGCCATATGGAGACTGGGCCTAGGTCACAGCTGGGCTGGTATGAGTGAGCTGGGTGCTCTCCTCCTCCCATGGACTAGCACGTGCAATGTGGAAGAGGCTTGGCAGCCCGGTCCTGGCAACAGGACCTTGTATGTACTTCCAAGCTCTTGACAGAAACAGTGTGCCTGAGCCCAGGCCAGCAGGATGGACACCACTCACCCAGGGAGCTGAGGAAGTTGGCACCAGATGATCATGGTAGACCTGGATGCAGCGGACTTGGAGCAGAGCTGGACAGGGGCTGCTGGATGTTCCTCCTCAGCTGGTCTCCCTGAGGATGTCTCCTCCCAGCTAGTCCTAAGGAAGGAGAGAAAAGGCAGGGCAAATCTTGGGGACATGAGAAAGGAAAGGGTCCCCTCACTTTGGAACCCAGGAGAAGCCTCATGATGGCAGAGAGGTCAGAATCATGGCACAGCCACCAACAGCTTAAGGACAGTACCACACCAGCTCCTTCCCTTGTTTTCTGAGAAGCCAGTATCACTATACACACATGCTCCTATATGTGCACACACTCACAAACACTTGTGTGCACTTGTGCTACATCACATCCACTTACATGCACAACAGTGTGCGCACGTGCACACACACACACACAATCCACATGGGTGACTACATATCTTCCCATAGACAGACCCCTCTGTTCCCACATACACCGGCACACACCAGTCCACAGCCATATATTGAAACCCGTGAGTTGGAATTCACTGATTTACACACGCGCAGAGAGCTCTCACTTACAATGCCCAGCTTCCCAATTGCACCCACAGCTTATATTTAAAGCATTTTTTCCTGGCTCACCAGTGAAAAATAAATTTCTTTTCTCACTTTCCAGATTTGCTATCATCAACCTGGTGCCAATTTCCATTTAAAAAATGATACCCAAGAAAGAACAAGAACCTAGAAAGAAAATGAATCTCAGTCCCGACAGGTGGACTGGCGCCAGAGCCTCCCTACAGCGCTGCTGGCACTGAACGGCCTGTCTGTGTGGCTACAATTGCAAGGTCACAGGCACAAAGGAACCTGTGGCTAGGCAAGCTGGGCTAGTGCTGTGTGTAACTGTCATCAGACACATAAGGGGAGGGGGAGGGATGCATGACCTGCAGGACACAGACTCAGGTGAGCAGCTCTCAGGAGGCTGAGGCAGGAGAATCATGAGTTCGAAGCCAGCCTGGGCTCCATAGCAAGATCTTGTCAAAGAACCAATAGAGAAGCAGAATTGAGAGGATCAGAGCATCACTAACAGGTGAAGGGCCGTTCTGTGGTCACCACCACTGCTACCAAGATGGTACCAGCAGGAATGAGCCCCAAGAGAACAGGGATGAGAGAGGTGTTAAAAGATTTCCAGAAAGTCGCTGTGGCAGCTTGGACTCCCGTCAGGAAATGGCAGTAAAAGCTGGATAAAAAGAATGAAGTGGCTTGCTAACACATGGAGCACGTTGAAATGAGAGAAATCAGGGTTGAGGAGCTGGGTTTACTGCAAGATGCTACAGTTTAGGTTAGAACTGTCTCCCACCGACTTGTGTTTTGAATGTTTGTTCCTCAGCTGGTCACCCTATTTGGGGACGCTCTGGAAACTTCAGGAAATGGAGCCTGGCTGACAGAAATAGATCCGCAGGGATGGGCCCTTGGTTCCTGCCACACTCTGTCTCCTGTTACTTGGTGATGTGGACAGTCTCTACCAAACAAGCCCATGACACCATGAGCTTCCAGCTCTGCCATACCTGCCACACAATGGACTGAAATCTTGTGAAACCGTGAAACGAAATAATTCATCCCCCGTAAGTTGTTGGGGTCTGATCTTTTTGTCACCACCATGAAACGTAACTAAAACACAAAGGCAATGTGAACCAGGACTGCAAACGGGTGTCTTTAAAAACAAGAATTTATTGCTTCCATTCTGGGTTCAGAGAATCCGAAATCAAGGTGGTGTTCCAGCTGTCCTTCCAAGAGCTGGGATGGAAGTATGTATTCCAGGCGCCCCTCCCCAACCCCTCACGTGCATCACTACATCACCTTCCCTCTGCATACATGTGTCCAAACAGCCCCTCTGTATACAGACATGCAGGATGAGCCCACCCCCCACAACTTCATTTTAATTTGGTCACTGCTCCAAGTTACCAATCTCCAACAAACATCACATCCTGAAGTTTTGTTAATTAGGAATCCAGCATACTATTTTTTGGGGGGAGGGGAAACATTTCAACCCCAAACACCCCCAAACCAAACTGTCTTAATAATAAAACTGACAAGGACCCTGGGGTTTTACGTAACACCTGTGTGTCATAACCTCATTGATGGGGGCTCCGTTCCGCACAGTTCTGACCGCCCTGTTTTCACAAGAGAACAAGGCTCTATGCTGCTTTCAAGTTTTCCATTCCAGTCACTTATTTATTGTTCCTGCAAACTCATCTTCCTAGGAGGACAAATGGCTTCATTTGTGCCCCTAATTGAGAATCAACACAGTGCTTTGTGTTGGCTGGCTCATTAGAGCGAGGCCCAGGCGGGCTCATTTTCACAGAGCTGGTGAACGAACCCAACCTCTTATGAAAATCAGAGTTTGCAACTTGAAGTGAACAAACACAGTTTTCTCCAAACATTCTAATAAATTTAGTCTCTGTAACAGATATTCATGGTCTCCAATGTGAAAGTCTACGGTCCTTGGAACTATTAAAATAAACCTTTCAATATTTTAGGAAAGCGCCTCGCCCCTTAGGAAAGATACTCGGACAGAAAATCAACTTTATGATGACAAGATACAGAATAAATACAGATTTAACTTGAATTTCATGGTAACTGGTATGTAAATATTTGGAGCACTTCTCTCGTCTGTCTAAATAAAGGCTGATAGCTAATCCTGAGGTTTGCATTTGCAGATTGCTCATGCCCTCTCAAGGTACCTGCTGCTCGGGCTTCAGGCCTCTGGCTCTGCCTTTTAATCAAGTCTGACTTAAATGTTCCAAGTTTACAAGTTTTTTTTTCATGCTGGGACTCAAACTCAAGGCTCTGCTCAGACTAGACAAGTGCTCTACCCATGAGCTATGTCCCCAGCCATTGGTGTCTGTGACTTTTAATTCTACATAGCTACTGGGAAACACTGAGCATCTTTGTAAGAAGGGATCATGGGGTACCTCCGGAAAGATAAAGGCTCTATCACACATTGGCACCATGACCTTGAATGAGTGGCTTATAGAAACTCCTTTCAGCCTCAGTGTCTTTATTTGTAAAACAGACACAACACTGAGACCCGTTTCCTTAGAGTTCTGTGAGAATTAAGTGAGATAATGTGTGGGTGGTAGATGCTATGATGTGCCCCCACTTCAGAACCAAAATCCCTCCTTCCCCAGAGACTGGCCTCTGCCGAGAGACAGTCTTCTGCTACCAGCTACAGAAAACAGCCATGTTCAAGACACACCTCCTCCCAAGGGAGCCTGTGACAATACTGATCAGTGGAGGGATGTGAGGGCCTGTCCCAACTCAGTCTCTTAGTTGAGACTACATGAGCCACAGTTAAGCCACCACCTCTACCCAGCCCTGGTACCTGCTCATTGCTTCCCCGGGTGTGGATCCCAAGCCTTCTCCTCTCCTTCAGGAACACCCATCACCTCTGGCATAGACGCTGCAAGAACAACACATGCTGATAGGAGAGGAGTGAGAGAAAAGTGCAGGGTCCATAACCATCACTGTTTTTAAATGTTCCTGCTCCACTGAAAGAAAAAAAGAGACAGAGGATGGCCTCTGTGTCCTGGGAGCAAGCCGGTGTCTGGATCCAAATTTGTCTTAGAGATAGAAACCTCTGGGGAAGGTCTTAGAACAGTGGTTCTCAACCTGTGAGTCACGACTCCTTTGCGTGTTGAACGTCCCCTTCCACGGAGTTCACCTAAGACCATCCTGCATATCAGATATTTACATTACAATTCACAACAGTTGCAAATTTACAGTTATGAAGTCAGAATGAAAATCATTTTATCTTTCAGGGTCACCACAACATGAGGAACTGTATTAAAGGGTCCCTGAGTTAAAAAGGTTGAGAACTCACTAGTGGAGAAAGCATAATCAGAGTGTGTGCTGCCTTAGCCAGGAGAGCCCTGCCCAACTCCCTGAGGGCGGCTCTATTCCTCTCTGTCCTGAAACCATCCAGCAGAGACTGGTGAAAAGGTAAGAAATATGTGACTTCTGCCTCACGGTCTCTCTCTCATGGTTTCATCATATTGGTTTTATGTATTTTGTGTGTGTGTGTGTGTGTGTGTGTGTGTGTGTGTGTGTGTGTGTGTGTGTGTACATGCACATGTGCAACCATGTACTCCTACAAGCCTGCAGAGGTCAGAGGACAACTTGCAGGAGTCAGTTCTCTCTTTCTACTGTAGGGGTTCCAGGAATCAGAGTTCCCAGGACCAAACTCAAGTCATGAGATTTGGCAGCAGGCACCTTGACCCGCTGAGTCATCTTGCTGGCCCCCTGAAGTTTTGTCGTTTAATATGGACTCTCCAGATGACTTCTGCTCCTATGGTTCAGTGTTACCTTAGAGCAAGAACAGCTCTGGTAACTGGAGAAGCAAGATTTAGAGCAGACGTCAGGAACAGCTCCTAGCCACAGGGGCCTGGGGCAGGATGTGAGTTTTCCACTAAAACTTTCAAACACACAGTTTTTAAAAATTTATTCTGTATTATTGTGTTTAGGAATGAATAACTGTGTAAAAAACAACAAGGGATAGAGAGAGATCCATCCCTGCACTAATATGCAGACACAAATAAGCAGGATGTTCAAGAGAATCTTAGGTGATTTGTTTGGGCTGGAGTTTGTAGGAGATAAGAACTGTCTTGAGAGGAAGTCACGGAATTATGGAGGGTTCCACCCCAGAATCCCACACCAAAGAGTTTAAATTTTACTCCGAAGATGATGGTGTGTCCACAGGCTCTGTGAAACAGAATGTGTCACGGGTGTTGGTAGGGAAGATAAAGTGACACCCTCATCTAGTGACAAGGATGCCTTTCTTGATTGGGCTGCTCCACAAGAAGACAAAGACCCACGTCTTCTCTTCTACAGGAAAGCCAGAAGACAAACACGGGTTTGGAAAAGCCAGGAAGCTCCCATTTGGAGGAAGGCGAGAAGCTGAAGCTGCCTCCCCCAAGCAGCTGTGATGCTCGAGCCTTGGATTCGGTTTGATTATTTAAATAGAATGTGCTTCTCTCTGTCTGTCCTTGTTTTATATCAACATCTGAGGTGGCCGCAACAGTATCCAAATTATCCAGGGACTTGCTCTGCAAACAGCAGACGTTCAGCCACAAGCCACAGCTGGAAAGCCCATTTTGCTATGAAGTTCTCAGCTGTAAAGGGATCCAGATGTTCTAACATAATTTTGGGGCGGGGGTGCTGAAAAGATGCCAGAGTTTTACAAAGACCTGCCAAGTCTTAGAGTGGGTTTCTTAGGAACCACTCTGGAAGAGACGCTGGGAAGTGTCCTGGACAAGAAACTTGTGAGAAAATGGGGAAGACAAAGCTGGGTAGAGGGAGGAGCTGACCCTTAATGTAGCAGCTCCTGAGATCTCAGCCAGTCCTACAGGAGCTGGGGAGGTCCCAAACGAAGTGACAGAGGCTCTTCTTACCACCTCTGTCAGCCATCGTTCACCACAGGCTCATGTAGGATCTACAAGTGTCTACTAGTGGATGGCAATGTTCACCGAGGGATCCTTTCAGCTACTGAGAAATGGGTACATGCCTGGAGAGGGGATCTGGGCGGAGACTCCTGTCATAGCTAGCTTCAGTTGTCAACTTGACACAAGCCAAGAGTCACCTGGAAAGAGGGAACCTTAACTGAAGGGTTTCCTCTATCAGACTGGCCGGTTGTCACATCTGTGGGGACATTTCTAAATGGCTAACTGATGTGAGGGGGCCCAGGCCACTGTAGACAGTGCCATCCCTGGGCTCATGGTCCTTGGTTGTAAAAGAAAGCTACCTTGGTTGTAAAAGAAAGTTTTAGCTTGGGTTTTTTATTGCTGTGAAGAGACACTGTGACCATGGCAACTCTTATAAATGAAAACATTTAATTGGGGGGCTCACTTACAGTTTCAGAGGTTCAATCCATTAACATCATGGTGGGAAGCATGTCGGCATGCAGGCATGGTGCTGTAGCTGAGAGTGTTACATCTTGGAGGCAACAGGAAGTCGACTGACTGTCACACTGAGTGAAGCTTGAGAAAAAGACCTCCAAGCCCACCCCCACAGTGACCCACTTCCTCCAACAAGGCCACACCTCCTAACAGTGCCACTCCCTTTGGGGGCCATCTTCTTTCAGGCCACCACACCAAGTGAGCCATGTGGAACAAGCCTGTAAGTGACATTCCTCCATGGTCTCTGCTTCAGGCCCTGCCTCCAGGTTCCTGTCTTGAGTTCCTGCCCTGCCTTCCCTTGATGATGGACTCTAATCTATAAGCCAAGTTAACCTGTTCCCTCCCCCAGGCCATTTTTATCACAACAGAGAGGCAAACTGGAGCACCTACCATGGGAGTCCAAGTCAGCCTCCTGACCCAGGGATTCTCAAAGCGTTCAGACTGTGTGGCCAGTGCTGGGTTCTAGGACAGATCCAGGCAGCAAAGAACACTCCACATCTAACATGGCTCCAGGCACTTGGACCTGACTCGGGTGGCAAAGGAATGAAGGAAAGACAAACAGGGAGACAGAAAACCTGAGGCTGGGTGGTCTGAGCTCTCAACTGGAGAAACCGCAGCACCTTGGAAGCACAATGTATTCTACATAAAGCTAAACAGGGAGGCAGGGTTATTGTGTACAGCTGAATAAGGACAAGGGGTTATTAATGCAGAGAAACAAAGAAGGCAGGGTTGTTAATGCCGATAAACAAAGGGGGCAGGGCTATTACATGCAGATAAACAAAGGGAATGGGGTTATTACATACAGATAAACAAGGAGGCAGGGTTTATGATGTACAGCTGGATCACAGGGAAGGGTTTAGCTAATCTCAGTAGGAACAGTCTCTGTAGGGAATCAGTCTTCAGACAGTAAATATCTAGGGAAAGAAAGCTATGGTGGACATTTTCTACACACTCTCAATGTCCACGAATGGTCCAGAGGAAGGCTCTGCCATTTCCCTCTGAGCCTCACCCCTGGGGAGAAGGCATTGCCATTTTCTCCATGGACCCGAGGCTCTGAAGTCCTTGACAGCATGTCTTTGTCTTGTGCCAACAGAACACATTCACCTAGACTTCACTCAGACTTTCTCCACTTCTTACAAGATACCTACTTCCCTTCACTAAGTTTGGCCTCTGACATCTTCTGGGTCAGGAAAAGACTTCAAAAGTGAGGAGCTGGCTTGTTAGACAATGGTACCCAGAGCCTGGGAGCAGCCACAAAGCCTAGCTAAAAGTTCAAGACTCCCTATGGCTAACCATGCTGTGAAGAAGCCAGCTGAAGTAACCCATGTGGACATGGAGTTTTAGTCAGTGTAACACCACACGCATTGTCAAAGGCTTCCCTGAAAGCTTTCGCCCAGGCAAGCTTGAACTAGCTGCTGTGTAGGTTTGCATAAGTCAGCACAAACTAGGTCACACACTCAAATGCTCAAAGGAATCAAGTGGCCACCACAAAAAGTGAGAAAGCATATGCCCCCTCCTGGAGAGGGCACTTGAGACTCAGCCCCAACTAGTAACAGGAAAATGGGAACGAGGTCCTAGTGAGGCCAGTGCTGTCCAGTAGACTAGGACTCTAGGTTAAATTTCTATGTTAAATATATTGGTCTTCATTGTGGTTTGAAAGAAACTGGCTCCCAAAGGGAGTGGCACTATTAGGAGGTGTGGCCTTGTTGGAGCAGGTGTGGTCTTGTTGGAGGAAGTGTGACCCTTTGGAGGCAGACTTTGAGGTCTTATATATGATCAAGCCACACCCAGTGCCTCAGATCACTTCCTGTTGCCTCTGGATCGAGATGTAGGACTCTCAGCTACTTCTCCAGCACCATGTCTGCCTGCACACTGCCATGTCCCACCATGATGGTAATGGATTGAACCTCTGAACTGTAAGCCACACAATTAAATGTTTTCCTTGATAAGAGTTGCCATGGTGTCTCTTCACAGCAATAGACATGCTAACTAAGACAATCTTGAAATGTTGAAAAATCAATTCAAAAAATTTAAACACTTCATAAGCCACATAAAACTAATCAGTGGGTATATGCTTTTTGTTCTTGGGAAATTCACACATGACTTCAGGTGTCAAGCATGCCATACCACGCATATGAAATAATATATAGTATAGATTTGAGGTAGATAATTGAATCTACTCTGAGAAAAAAAGATAAAGAAATAATAGAATAAATGGGTAGATCATTTATCTACACTGAAAAGAAAAAGGGAAAGATAAAAATGACAAAAGGTAGACTACTGAATCTATTATGAAAAGAAAAACTGAGTTTATCAAATGTTACTGGACTGGACATTGTTAATATATATAATGGAGTTTTTTATCTGAATCTGTCAAATGTTAATGTACTAGACATCGTTAATGTAATCTTGACTGTGTATATTGTATATACTTATTGGATATAATCTTCTTGTATTAGCTATAATCCTTTTTAAATTTTAGACAAAAAGGGGGAAATGTCGTGGTATTGTGTTCCCCAAAATATTGTGCACCCTAATCAACTTATCTGGGGTCAAAGACAGAACAGCCACAATATTAAACATGAGGATAGGCAGTGGTAGCACACGCCTTTAATCCTATCATTCCAGAGGCAGAAATCCATCTGTTCAAGGATACAGCCAAGCATGGTGACTCACGATTTTAATCCCAGAGAGTGATAGCTGAAAGCAGAAAGGCATATAAGGCGTGAAGGCTAGAAACTAGAAGCATTTGATTGGTTAAACATTCAGGCTTTTGAGCAGCAATTCAGCTGAGATCCATTCTGGATGAGGACTCAGAGGCCTCCAGTCTGAGGAAACAAGACCAGCTGAGGATCTGGCAAGGTGAGGTAGCTGTGGCTTGTTCTGGTTCTCTGATCTTCTAGTTCACCCCAGTACCTGGCTCAGGTTTGATTTTATTAATAAGAACTTTTAAGATTCCTGCTACAATATAGTGTGCATTGTCCAATATGGATGGACTGTCCAGCATTTGATAGTCCTGAGATGGGCAGTATAAATTATAATGGATTAGCCAGTATGGGTAGTCATAAAATGGACAATACGGATCTAGTATTCTCGAGGAGGGGAGGGTGCCCTTTAGTGGATATTTGTTCAACTTTAGAGATATATTTTATTATCACAACTTGGGGGTTCATTAGCATCCAGTGGTTAGAGGTCAAGTTGCTAAGTACCACACAATACACAACATAGCCACCCCTGCCCCAACAAAGAACTACCTGTCTTAAAAATCAATGATGTCACCCTTAAGAAACCCTAGTGTAGATCATCTTGGATGGAAGTATAGCCAGACCCAGCCTGGAAAATGTCAAACATCCTGAACACGGCAATAAAGGCAGTCTGGGTCCACAAACAGGGTAGACAAGTGGTTCTCACCTTCCTAACACTGTGACCCTTTAATACAATTCTTTTTGTTGTGGTGACCCCCAACCATCAAATTATTTCGTTGCTACTTCATAACTGTAACTTACTACTGTTATGAATCATAATGTAAATGTCAGATATGCAAGATATCTGATAAGCGATCCCAAGGGGGTCATGACCCACAAGTTGAGAATCACTGCTCTCTAACAGAGTAAAGATGGAACAGAGCCAGGTAGCATGGCACAGGGCTGTGACCTCAGTAAGCCAAGAGACAGAAGTAGGAAGGTGATGAGTTTTAGGCCATCCTGGGCTACATGCGAAGGTAAAAATGTCCAGCAGACAGTGTGGCTGTATCTTCCTTCTCATTGCATCCTCTGTGCCTCATGATGACAGATATGATGACAATAAATACCTGAGTGACTCAATCAATCAACCAATGTGATGACACTGTGGAGCCTCTGGATTCTTCCCTAGCCCCAGGAGTCATGGGAGTCTTTGCCTCTTTCTCCTGAATACATACGAATTCAAAGCTCCTACCTTCTTACAAAAAAAAATAATAATAATCAATTAAGTGAAGGAAGACTGAAGAGGAAGCCACCTCACAGAGGGGAACTTCCTCATTGGCTGCCATCTCCCTTCCAATTCTTCAGCAGGATTATGTTACTCAGAGACCAGAAGCGAGAAGCCTGGGATCCATCTTCCCCAAACAGTGTGCTTCCCTCCTGTGCAGAGGGAAGAAATGGTGGCAGAGACTGGCATCTCCAGCACAGAGCAGTAAGTCCTTGAGGGCCACAGGAAGAGCAGGGCATGATGAGGGCCTCAGTGAAGAGCACACAAATGCCACCTGTGGCAGGGACTCCAGCCCTGAAACCAGAGCTCATGGTCCAGGCCACATAGCATTGAGTAAATATGTGCACCCTCCCAGGCTCATATCCTGGTCTCCAGAGGGGGCTACTCTAGCCTAGTGGACGCCTTCAGAGGACCTGGTAGGAGGTCCAGGAACGCAGAGAGGAGGATAGAGTAAAGCACAGGAAAGCAGAACCAGCAACGCCTGTTGTGCTTGGGGCAGTGTCTGGCTCTGGGGGCTACAGCTTCCTCCTAAAAGGAGGGGGAAATGTACTATCCTCAAGCTGAGCTCTCTCCTCTGTGGGATGTGTGCTCAGTGAGGTGGGCATTGGAAGGTCCAAGGTGGCGGGGGGCACTTATACAAGAGCAGCCTGTCTGAGTAGACATGGGCTCCTGTGGACTTGGTAGGGGCCTGGCCTATACCTATTCACACATGCCACAAGGAGTTTTCTCACATTCCATTCCTGCAGCATGGCACTGCTCTGCCCTACCCCAAGGTGAGCAAATCAACAAGAAGGCCTGATGTGAGATATTTGTACACTGTCAGGATGCATTGCTATGATTAGTATAATAAAAAGCTGAGTAGCCAATATCTAGGCAGAAGAGATAGGCAGAACTTCTGGGCAGAGAGAGAATGCTGGGAAGAAGAAGCCAGACGTTGAGGAAGCAGGATGGGCAGAACAGAGCAAAAGTAACCGAGCCATGTAAAAGAATGTAGACTAAAAGATATGGGTTAATTTAAGTCTTAAGAACTAGCTAGAAACAAGCCTAAGCTAAGGCCGAGCTGTCATAATTAATAATAAGCTTCCGTGTCATTTTTCATGAGCTGACAGCCCAAAGAAAAATCCATCTATAAAGGTCATTTTATATTGTAACTCCAGGAGAGCCGGAGGCAACATATTGGTGAGCAGCAGCTCCATGTGGTGAGGGCTCTGACTGATTCTCAGTTACTGCATCCTGAAGATAGAGTGTGAAGGGTTTCTAACTACAAACATATACATATATCATATACACATAATACATTCACACATGCACACACCTCCACCTTCACAATCAGTCCCCAGAGGGAGACCAAAGTGAGGTCTCAAGGAAGGTGGAGAGGTTGGAGAGGTGGTTCAGACTGTAAAGTGCTTGCCATCTAAGCTTAGGGACCTGAGTTCAATCCCCAATACACATGTAAAAAGCTAGCTGCAGTGGCACGCGACTGTAACACAGTGCTGGCAGCACAGAGGCAAGAAGGGAGGCTCATGGGACTCACTGACCAGCCAGCCTAACCTAATTGGCAAACCCTAGGTCCCAGTGAGAGACTTTATCTCAAAAAAGGTGGATGGCATCTGAGGAATGACACCTTAGGTTGACCTGTTGCCCATACACACACACACACACACACACACACACACACACACACACACACACACACACAGGAAGGTGGGAAACAGAAGTGAGCAGAAAGCTGAAAGGTAATAGGACAGGGAAGGCTCACATCTATCAGAAGACACAAATCCAGTCCCCTCACCCTACTACATCGCCTAGAGACTCCTAAGCAGCCAGAGAGGTTAACCCAGTGACAGATGTGAATCATTTACGGTTCCCCTGAGACGGGGATGGAAAAAAAAAATGATTCTCTGCCATTTGCTCCCCTCTAGAACACAAAGAACATACTACATGGACACTTAGTACATGTCCCCTGTGTGGCTTTACCCAGATTCCAGGTGCTCTTCTGGGCCAGATCCAGAGACTGTGGAGCCTTGCACCCCATCCCTTCCCATTGACACCCAACTCTGCACTTTCCTGACCTGCTGGGTCTCCTGTTGCTTTTGCAATATGGACCAATGACCTGCTGTGCCAGATGCCCACATCATGAGATCCTGCATCATCTTCATGATAGCACTGAAGCTGAGAGCAAAATCACTCCTGCTTGTCAGACTGGGACCCCTCAGTTCACCTGTCCAAGCAGCTGATGTGGCTGGAAGAACCTGGTCCTGCATCCTCCTTGCCATTACCACCTGTTTCCTTTCTGTTACAGCATTTCAGGGACCATGCCAGAAGCACGGTAAGACAGAAAAGGCACAGGCATTGGCAGCAGACATACCAGGGTTTGAACCCTGGCTCTGCCACTGACTAGGCTACATGATCTAGATAAATGGCTTTGTCTCCTCATCTGGCTGGAACTCAATAGTCATAACTGCAAATCAGGGGCATTGTTACTCAGGCCTGCTGAAGTTTCTGGCTGGAATATCTCCCAAAGGCCCTGTACTGAAGGCTTGGTCCCCATGATGGTGCAGTTGAAAGGTAAAGGGCCTTCAAGAAGTGGGGGACAGAGTGGGAGAGTAATGAAAGAGATATGAGAGATATCATGGGGATAGAGAGACACCTGATGCTAAGGAAATTCCCAGGAATCCACAAGGATGACCCTAGGTTAGACTACTAGCAATGGTGGAGAAGGTGCCTGAACTGGCCTAACCCGGTAACCAGATCAGTGAACACCCTTACTGTCATCATAGAGCCTTCATCTAGTAACTAATGGAAGCAGATGCAGAGATCCAGAGCCAAGCATCAGGCCAAGCTCCAGGATTCCAGTGCAAGAGAGGAAAGAGGGATTATATGTGTGTGTGTAGGGGGGGGGGAGTGTCAAGATCATGATGGGGAAATCTACAGAGACTACTGAACCAAGCTCATAGGAACTCACGAACTTTAGACCAACAGCTGTGGAACCTGCATGGGACCAGACTAGGCCCTCTGCATATGGGAGACAGTTGTGTGGCTTGGTTTGTTTGAGGGCCCCTGGTAGTGGAATCAAGATCTATCCCTGGTGCATGAACTGGCTTTCTGCAGCCCATTTATTACCTATTGAGGGACACCTTGCTCACCTTTGAGGCAGTGGGGAAAGGCTTGGGCCTGCCTCAACTGAATGTACCAGGCTTTGCTGACTCCCCATGGGAGGCCTTACCCATCTGGAGGAGAGGATGGGGGGGAGGGTGGGTGGGGGAGGGGGAGGCTGGGAGGGAGCAGGAGGAGAGATGATAGGGGGATCTGTGGTTGGTATGTACAATGAATAAAAAAAAATAAATAATTAAAGAAGAAGTAGGGTTTCGTGAGAGGTCTTCAGGTCATTGAGGATGAGTGGGTCTCTGAAGGAGACTGCTCAATTCATCCCCACCCCACCCCCACCCCCATTCTCTTTTTGTTTCCTGGATGATGAGGTAAGTGCGTCTACTTTGCCACATGTTCCTACCATGATGGGCTGCCTCACTATGGGACCAAAGCAATTGGCCCAATCAATCATGGGCTGGACCCTCCAAAACCGTGAGTCTAAGGAAGTCTTTGCCCTTTTTAAGTTGATTATGCTATGGTATTTTTTTTTAAGGTGATGGGTAACTGACTAACACGAGCCCAAGTAGTAACCAAAAGGAGACAATCTCATGTGTTGCAGCTTCTTGCACCAGGTCACGATACATTCCAGAGAAGACCAGGGACCCAGAGATGTCACACAATGTGTACAAGGTCCCACAGCAGCAGGCAGGCATGGGAGCTGGGCTTCACGCTCAGGTCTCCAGACTCCATGTTCGGGGATGTTTATTCCTCCCTACCTCTTTTTCAAACTTGGTTGCAGAATAAAGCAGGTTGAGCAGCTGACAACCGAAGCGTGACAGAGACCAACAGACAAGGGAACTTGAACTTGTTTGTAAAACATCCAACCCCACCCCTACCACCTCCCCACCCTGCTGCTCAGCTCAGGAAAGGAGGACAGGGCTCAGCAAACACAGCTTTCTGGCATCCCCCGAGGCTGCTGGCCATGAGCACAAGCAAAACACTGCCAGGGGACTGGGGGAATCTCATCCAACTGAGCATTTAGCAAATGCCCATTGCTGCCCTCCAGTGTCCCTATTAAGGTCAGCCTCTCCCAGGCTGGCATCCATGATCCAACAGGAAAAAGAAAAGACTTGTGGGGAACAAAGAAAGAGCCACCAAAGCTTTAACTTTATTATTATTTTTTTACACTAAATTGTATTGTACCAGATCTTTTTCTTTTTTTCTTTTTTTTTTTTTCTTTTTCTTTTTGGTGTGCGGTGAAGCCATCCAGTGCTGTCCTCTAGTGGTGGATTCTATATCGCAGCCATCTATCACATGGCAATTTGAATTTAAATGTTAAATAATTAAAATGAAACTAAAGTTGGTCTCATATTCCAAGCACTCTGTGGCCACAGGTGGATAATAGCCACCATATTGGCCATCGCAACTAGAGACTGTTTCTTTGAAACACTTAAGTGTGGAGAGTAGTTTTCTCAAGATCAACACAACTAAAAGTAAAATCAAGTACAACTTACATTTGAACCCATGCATGGTCAACAGGCATTCCTGGTCCATTTCAAGTTCTTTATCACCCTACAGCATTGAGTGAGCCCCCAGATCCTGTCCCTTCCAAACATAGCCTAAGGCAGGAGCTAAGGTGTCTGTTGCCGCCGCCGCCACCGCCACCACCGCCGCCGCCGCCGCGACACAGACACACAGACACACAGACACACACACACACACACACACACACAGACACACACACACACACACACACACACACACACACACCATAGCCAAAAGCAGAATAAACATGGAGGGATGACCTGTGCTCTTCTTCCCACATTTCCCTACCTAGCTGTCTTTTTTAGCCAAGATCCTGGAGTGGACAGAGATGGAACAGAAAGATGTCTTTAAAACAAAACCACGCCGGGCAGTGGTGGCGCACGCCTTTAATCCCAGCACTCGGGAGGCAGAGCCAGGCGGATCTCTGTGAGTTCGAGGCCAGCCTGGGCTACCAAGTGAGTTCCAGGAAAGGCGCAAAGCTACACAGAGAAACCCTGTCTCGAAAAACCAAAAAAAAAAAAAAAAAAAAAAAAAAAAAAAAAAAAAAAAAAAAAAAAAACACACAGTTTAGGAGACTCCTCATTTTTAATGTTTTTGGTTTGTTTTCTTGTGACTAGGTCTTATTATATAGCCCAGGTTGGCCTTTGACTCACCTGCCTTAGCCTCCTGGATTCTGAGATTACAGACGTGCACCATCATGCCCAGCTAGGAGAAAATGTTTTATGACAGCATACAAATCAAATACATGCTTATATTCCAGAATGCACATACTAATCACACACACACACACACACACACACACACACACACAACACACACACACACACACACACACACACACACACACACACACGAAGATAAAAGCATTTAAGGACACCCATGATTGTTAATACTGACAGACAGTACCACACCCAGAGCTTTTCAGGAAGACAGCTGAGAATGTGTCTCGAAACATGTTCCCTCAGAGCTGCCTATCTTAAGGTTTGGGCTTTTCAGATTTGTCTCTGATAACTCTCCCAGTTCCAGAAACATCAGTGAAGGCTGGCTGTATGTGAAGCATACAAGCGGTCGGTCTCACAACTGACTGACAGCCAAGGGATGCAGGTGGAGAGAGAGCGAGGCAAGAACACCCAGAGCTGAAAGGTGGCCCACAGATGTCAGCAGCAGTAAAACCAGAGAAGCAAGCACACCACATCCCCAATGTTGTGCCCAGACTAAGGCTGCCAGAGTTACCTAGGGACCTCCCGAAGTAGTGTAAGACACCACAGCATCATCACAAGCCCAGGCCAAATACTCTATGCCACAGCAGCCAAACAGGTGCCCACAGAGAGAGGCGAGCAGGATAGACAGCCAGGACTGCAGCACGATAGGACATACCAGGCACAGAACAAAGCCCCAAGTGAAGGAAATGCTCTGTCTATAACTGTCCCAAACAGGAAAAAACCCAAGTACAAATGGGAAGATGGGTGAACAAAAGGCGACAGATTACATTGTATACAGTACATAATAGAGTATTTCCCAGCAAGTTAAGAATCCATACAATAACTACAAATGAATCTCACAGGCACAGTGTTGAGCAAGAGGACCTGTATGCAGGGGGCGTGTGCCTGGGGACTGTGTTTATATACAGCTCCATAACTTGTTGGAGGGACCTGTATGGCCGGTCTCACTAAGTTCACCTCTGGCACGGAAAGTGGGGATACAGACTCGACAGGGACAATAGGGAACTTCTGAGTAACTAGAAAGGTATTTTTCCCCCATTGAACCATATATTTAAGATGTGTGAATTTACAGTGCACATGTCCTTCTTCAACAATGTCTTTTTAAAAGAGAGGGAGCATGCTAACTATCTGAACCAAGTGTTAACTGAGTGTGAGAGGCTGCACGGCTGGAGTGCACCTACTGAGCTTGGCCTGAGGGGGCGCCTTTTCATTGTGTTGTCTCGTCTGTTCTCTACCCCCACCTCACCCCACCCCACCCCGCTGTAATCTTTTCCCAAGAAGCTGCAAAACTGTCCCAGCAGGCCTCACAAAGTGGAGCTTATAGGAAATGTTCCAAGACAAACAAAACCTCACCCTGCTAGAAGGGAGCGCTTAGTCTCATGTGTACCCCACACCTCATCCATACCTCAAGTCCACCAGGGATGCAGGGAGGAGAAGCAGGCAGGGCAGGGTGCACCCTCTGGTCCCTCTAAACCACTCCTCTGTCCACTCAAGACCGCAAGTAGAGCCTGCAGTCAAGTCCCTTGAAGTCTGACATCTCTCGTCCCTCATCCCTCCAAGCCCTAATGCACCATCTCCAGGGGCTGAGCTCCTGTCGGGGTGGGGACCCCTTGGCTCTGGGGGTCCTGGGAAAACATTTCCATGGGTAGAAGGGTGTTAGCTCTGCAAGCGATGTTCCCAGATTTACACGGGGGACAGATCACTATGGCAACCAGACTGGAGTCTGGAGAGTTATAGGGCAGCTAAGCTTGGCCTCAAGAGTGGCCTGTGTCATAAAGAAACCCCATGAGGGAGCTGGAGAGGGGGCCTGGGGATACTTGAGAGGAAGGTTTCTCGTAAATGATAGCTGATGTGTGAGGGATGCAGAGGGGAGGAAGGTGAATGGTGCAACTGCTCCATGTACCTAAACCTGAGAACATGGACCAGGAAACAGATTTGGTCCATAAATGAAGAGTCCATTTCGGAACTATGTGGAATGCTGTGAACTAGACGGGCCTAAAATTGAAAAGAATACTCAATTTGATTTTTAAGTATCAATTAAAATATGGATTAAGTGAGGCAAAATAATTATCACTAGTGGCCAAGCCTGACTGGTAGTGAATACTGGGAAAGGTTCTAGAGCCGTGTGTCAGCTCGGATAAGTGGCATTAGCTGCAATAACACTCAGCTCCCAAAACTTGGCCACTTAAGCAAACAGTAGCTTAGTATTGGCTCACATTACAAACCACTATTTTCTTAATCAACTAAGCTTTGGGGACTGAGTGTCAGTACAGGTGATGCTGCTTATCCTAGCTAACACATAGTTCTAGAAGTTTTAGTCAGGGTATTTCATCATAGCAAAAGGAAAAGAAACTAAGACAGCCCACATGTGGAAGAGAGAGATGAGGGAGTTAGAGTCAAGGAAGGAACTGTTAGGTAAGAAAAACACAAGTGGAAGGCATGCAGTTGCTGGCTTTGAAGACAGAAGGAACCATAAGCCTAGGAATGCAAGATGGCTTCTGTGATGGTTAATTATCAACTTAACATGATCTAGAATTACCCAGGAGACAAACATCGACCCGTGTCCTTTCGGGAGTGTCTAGCTTTGGGTTAATGGAGGTAGGAAGTTCCATCCTAAGCATAGGTGGTGCCATTCTGTGGGCTGGAGTCCCTGACTGAACAAAAAGGAGAGAGTGGGCTGTGCACCAGCGTTTGTCTCTCTCTTTGCTTCCTGACATCTGCAGAAGTGACCAGCTGCTCCCTCCCACTCCTGCACCCTCTAACTGTGAGCCAGAATAAGCCCTCTCTTCCGGAAGGCGCTTGTATCAGGTATGTCGCCACAGTGATGAGGAAAGTGGCTAATGAAGCCTCTACACCCAGGAATGGGCACGGCGCTGTTTGAAATTGAGGACAGTTGTTTTACATGCCTGTTCCCCGGAGTATGGCCTTACTTCAGGGGGCTTTGGAACCATTAAAGGGTGGGGCCTGGTTGGCAGAAGTACATCACTAGAAGCAGGCCCTTGAAGGTGACAACCCAGGCCCTGCTTTCTGCTTCCTGGGCCACCACCTTGTGGGGGACTTCTGAATCGGGAGAGGGTGCAAGTCAGGGGCTCCAGGGGTCCAGGGACAATGACAATGTATCCGCTGGGACGGCTGCAGCAGAGCTGGCAATGGAACAGGGTACAGTAAGGAAAGGCAGGGTGTAGGTCTTGAGGAGTAACCCCAAACTCCTTGACACAGCCCCAGAATAGCAACCCTTCCTTAGCGCCGTTTCTATTTTGAAGACAGTTTCTACTATAACTCTTAATGTGGCAGTCATTTTTGGAGCCGACACTTGCTGGGACACTGACTGTGGATCACACCGTCCCAGCACCTTGCACAAGGAATGACTGAGGGAAGTGTGTTTTGTTTCCAGGTGTTAACACTGAGGCACAGAGCTTAAATACCTGCCCGCAAACACACGGGAAGGGGCCTGGATTCACACTGAAGTTGGTGGTGGGAAGCAAGGGCTGAAGAGGACCAGGCCTCCCTTGCGCTGCTCTGCTGGTGTCCGCAGTGGAGAGTCCCAGGAAGACTCAGAGCCCCCTCTTCTTCCCCAAACCCACCACAGACCAAGCAGCCCCTGCCAGCTCTGGCACATCCAGCTCAGGGTGGGAGCAGCTCAGGGTGAGAAGATGTCCCACCTGCCCGCCCCTAGCAGCCGCCTGTCCATCCCCTCAAAGACAATTCTCCCTAGTGTTTATTGCCTTTGCAAGTGTTTATTAGCCATTTCCTTGACAAATTTATGCCGAATCAATGTTGGAATAACAGCTAGGCTGCAAGGATTGATTTCCTGTATTTAAGACGAAACTGGTTTAGTTTGGAAGCCCAGAGCAAAAGCCTCACACTGGCTGACAAGATAATGCTTAGCTCAAGGATTCCTGGGAAGCCTTCCAAAGCCAGAGCCCTGGGAGGCAAATGGCCTTGGCCTTCAAGGTTGGGGCCTGGGAACTTGGCCCCATCTGTGCCAAGAAGGACCAGTAAGCAGGAACATGGCCCCTGAGTATTTCCCATATGCAGAAGATAGCACTGGACACTGCCTGAGCAAGTATGTCTCCTGCCCACCCAGCACTGGACACTGCCTGAGCAAGTATGTCTCCTGCCCACCCTCTCCTTCCTAAATGGGGAAACTGAGGCTAACTTGATAGCTTGGGTCTGTCTTTCTCTATGTAGGTGAGACTTCTCTGCATCTAGTGGTTACAGCTTTCTAACCCCAAAGTAAGTCCTCCCGATTTCCGAAACCACATCCCAAAGTGAACTGTGAGCCAGGGCATGTGACCCCTTTGAAAACAGCATGAGATATTCAGTTTTGCTACCAGCAACTGAACATCCAGGTCGGGTAAACAGCCCAGTCCCTGCATCCTAAACACAAATGAACAATAACACTGAAGTCATAATGATCGGCTGCAGGGTGAACTCTAAACATTCATGTGAAATCTGTCACAGGCCCCAAGACTCAGGAGTAAATTTGTATCATAGGAGAAACCCGAAGTAGTATAGATGATGTACACTTTCCCTCTATCAAACTTACCGTTATCCCACATCACAAAGACTTTGAAAACTGCCCAAGGGGCTGGGGAAATGGCTCAGTCAGTAAAGAGCTTGCCATGCAAGCCTGGGGTCCTAAGTTTGGCTCCCCAACTCACACATAAAAAACTGAGTAGAGTGGAGTAGGCCTGTAATCCCAGTACTGGGGTGGTGGAGACAGAAGGATCGGATCCCGAGATCTCACCACCCAGCCAATCTAACCTAATCATGAGCTCCGGGGTCAATGAGAACCCCTGTCTGAAAAGATACCGGGGAGAATGATTGAGGAAGACACCCAACATTAACCTCCGGCTTCCACACACATGTGCACCCAAATAATAACTTGTGTATACACATAGCACACACAGAGATGGGGGGGGGAGGTTATGGTATACTGAACCTCTGAATTGCAGAGGAAAAGTGACCTTAGCCATTTTCCCAGTACCCGTCTCTCTGATGCTGGCAGGGTCTCCCAGCTGCACCTTGAGCAGCCGCTGGGATGAGGGATTCACTACCTCTTGCCTCCTATTCCACCCTAAGTTAAGCTTCCCTGCAGCCTTTCCCCATGCATCCCCTGCTTGCTCAGGAAGCAATGAACACAGTGCTCCAAGTCAGGCTCTGTCCAGGCCAGAGTTAGCAGACCCTAAAGGGGGCTGGTCCCCATGCATGCTCCGTCATCGGCTAGCGCTGATGGTCTTAGGCTAGGTATGAAATCTGTCGGATATTCTAGTCCTGTTGTAGAATGGGGCTCGGTGGTAAGACAAAAGATTGGAGATGTAGCTCAACCATGGAGCACTTGTGTTGGGGAGTGTTATTCTAAGGTGTGTTACTTTTGTTTATGTTGCATTTGTTTAACTCTGTGAAGCTGTGTTAGTGTGCCTGTGTAAAACACCTGATGGTCTCATAAAGAGCTGAACGGCCAATGGCAAGAGAGAAGAGAGGATGGGCAGGGCTGGCAGGCAGAGAGAAAGAGAAGGAGAAATCTGGGAGAAGGAGAAGAAGGAACAAGAGAGGAAGGAGGAAATCTTCAGGGGCCAGCCACCCAGCCACCCAGCCACCCAGCCACCCAAGCACGCAGCTACACAGCCCCCCAGCCCTCCAGCCACCCAGCCCTCAGCTACACAGCCAGACATGGAGTAAGAAGGAAAGAAAAGATACAGGAATAGAGAAAGATAAAAGACCCAAGGCCAAAGACAGATGGGATGATTTAAAGTTAAGAAAAGCTAGCTAGCAACAAGCCAGGCTAAGGCCAGGCTTATTTATAAGTAAGAATAAGTCTCCGTATGTATTTGGGAGCTGGGTGGGGGGCCACTCAAAGGAGTAACAACACAACTCGCCTAACATGTACAAAGGCCTTGAACTCAGTCTCCATAGGGTAAGAAAATACATTTAAAAAAAATAAATAAATAATTTTAAAAAAGAAGTAAATAGTACCCATCTCTGCTCTTGACTTTGCATTTTAAGCCCAAGTTCAGAGTCTTCAACTCACATTTGCAACGTTACATAATTCCTTTTTAGTCCTTGGATCCATCACTAACTCAATTCCCACCCCACCTGGGTTCACGTGGCCTATCAACTGGATCGGTGGACAGTCTTCTAAGTTCATCTGAAAGGACTCTTGACAGATCCCTGTGGCACCGGAGACTTTCTTCCTGATCAGTGTTTCCCAAACTGTGTTCTTTGACATTTTTGCCTTCCTTGAAGTGGCAGGTGTGTTTGGCAGGTGTGTTTGGCGGGTGTGTTCGGGGCTAAAGGACCCGAGACGGGTGCTGAAATGACATTAATGTTAGCAAGCAAAGGCACAACGTGTAATGGAGACTTCCTTCCAGGCCCTACCTTCAGCAATACAAGCTCTCAAACCTCTTCTGTCCATGCTGAGCTATTTTTATGAAAGAATCACCTCTTCCCTTGCCCTTCCCCAAGCTTACAACATACCCTTTCTCCTTCTGAAATGGCCTTCTTCCATGTCCTGTTAGTGAGACCCTGGGGCAGCCCTGTCCTCCTCGACCTGCTGTAGGGATAGGCAGCAGCAGCCATTAGCTCTGATTCATCACTGTGAGCCCCTGTTAAGACCTGGGCAAAAAAAAAAAAAAAAACAAACTAGGAGGTGGTTCCTTCCATGGCCAAACCACTGTTCTTCCTGCGGCTGGCCCACACGACTCCCTGGAAGCCTTTTCTGGTGAGAACAGTTTGCTGGGCCTTGGGGCACCAAACACCTGGAATAATCCATGCACCTCCCCAGATGTGTGAAAGACAGCGAGCCTTCCTCAAGCTGTATTGTCACAGGAATGTCCGTTAGCCCCGAGGGTGCGCAGAGCTGTCCTGCCTGGTGAGTGTCCATCATTGTCTGTGCTTCCTATCCGGCCTGGGACCCAGCCTTTCCTGCTTCTCTTCTAGGAGGTGGTAAGTGAGACTCCATCTCCAGTTCAGTTTAGTGTTTCTGAGACAGAGTCTCAAATAGCTGGACCACACTAACCTGTTCAACTCCCTATGTGGCCAAGGAAGGCCTTGCACTTCAAATCCCCCTGCCCCTACCTCCCCAGTGATGGCGTTTCAGATGAGCACCACCATGGCCAGGTCTTACGCAGCACACAGTGGGCATCAACCTAGGGCTTCCTGCATGCTAAGCATGCATTCTGCCAACTGAGAACACCATCCCCATCTCCAGTCGTTAAACCCATTCACTCTTTCTCAAAGAGCGCCTTTTGTAAACTAGACTCCTCTCAGTAACGTCTGTCTCAGCACTGGCCGCTAGATGGCGACGAAAATATTTTTCTTCTCCAAAATGAACTACGGGAATCTCACAGGGCTTCTCAGTAAATAAAGGGATTGTGAGAAAGGGAACGTCCGCATTTAGGACATTTAGGACGCTCACTCCTTTTTCAATGGTGCCGCCCTTCACTCAGAGATGTTGACCCTGGAGGCACCTTCCCCTAAACAGTGATTCAGCTCAGGTTGGACGGACACTCAGACCCCCAGGAGCTTTAAAACTAATGAAGTCCCTCCAGCCCAGGCCAATTAGGTCAGAACATCTAGATCTGCCTTTCCCTTCCTAGTGCTGGGGACAGGACCATTTCACTGCTGCCCAAGGCGAGAGTCACTTACTTCCTGGAACCCTGGTGCCCAGGCCTGGAGGGACTGCAGGATTTACTAATGTTGCGGGCCACATCGCACTTCAAGAACCGTCTTAGAGAGGGAAAGTTCTGGAAGACAACTGTATGAAACTCGAGGTGCTGGGATGTCCCAAAGGAGACTATGTGGTTTTATTTCTACCTTTTCTTCTATTGCAACGCCGCCACCGCCGGAGTGCCCAATAATTCAAGCGAATTCTGATGGTAACCAGGCATTTAGGGCAAGTTATAGGTTCACCACAAAGTCAGGTGCATCTCTAACCCAGTCATTCATGGCAGCCCAGGTGATTCACACTGAGAACAGACCACAGCCTACAGCCCTCCCTCATTTCCTTGGCCTAACGGCTCCTTAGGTCCCATACTACAGCCTAAAATATGGAACCTTGGCATTTGAGAGATGAGCAGAAGGTCTTTCCAGCCTTCTCACTGAATAGGTCATGAGACTCTCAGCAAGAACTCCCCTCCTGAACCCAGCCTGATGGTACAAGGCTATAATCCCAGCCCTTGTGAGGTAGAGGCAGAAGGATCAAGAATTAAGGCCAGTCTGGGCTACATAGGGAAATTGTCTCAAAAATAAACAAAAAGAAGTATCCTCCTTATATCAGAGCGAAGGAGACCGTTGTTTCAGGAGATGTAGAGACACAGAAAGGAATCCGAGCACACAGACCCTGCCGGACCCCCTCCGTTTATTGCCCTTGGCTTACAACTCCTGTGTCCAGCACGGTTCCCACAGCTACACTCTGACCAAGGTCAGCATAGAACATTCCGGTTCCCTATGTCTTTGGCTCTTCATGTTCGTCATGATGTAAAAATTACAGTAAAGGAACTTGTGCGTCCATCTCTTTGTTGTTGTTGCTGTTATGGGGGCACAGCCACGAAGCTAAAATGGGAATATTCAAATAATTTAAAATAAAAAAAAATATTTATTTTCCCTCTTAATATCAAAAGACAGCAAAAATAGATACATTGGACTTCATTAAAACTAAAAGCCTTTGTATTTCAGAGACACGTTCAATAAAATTAAAAAGCTTGGAGTTTGGTTGAAAGTATTTATAATCATATATTTTATGATAGATTTACATCTGAGACACTTAAAAACAAAAACAACACTCCACGCCCCTCCCCCCCAGTGCTAGTCATTGGACTAAGGCTTCACACATGTTAGCTAGACAAGCACTCTACCATGGAGCTACCTCCCCAGCCCCTAAAAACTCTTAACATCCAACAACAAGCAAGCCAATTAAAATTCTAAAAGGCAAACGATTTGACATTTTCATGTGGCCCGTACATATGAAACTTCACTGGAGAAATGCAGATCAAAATCACAATGAAACAAGACTTCTCACCCACCAGGAGCAGTCAGAAAGTCAGAAAACGACGTGCATTAGTGAGGAGACAGAAACTGTGAAACATCCCCTCTACTTTGGGAAAATGATTTGACAAATCCTGCAAAGATTCAAGATGGACATGTCAGTTCTGTGATTCAGTAGATCCATTCTTAGATCTCTACCTCAGGGAGTATTAAAAAACGCTCACAACAAACACCGTACAGCAATGTTCACAGCAGCCTTATTTATAATGGGAGAATGGCAGACATGGCCCAGATGTCCATCAGCTGATGAATGGATCAACCAAATATGATAGACCCATATAGTGAACATGCTTCACCATGGAAATATAGGGGTTCTGATACATGCTACATCGTGGATGGTCCTTGAAAACATTGTACAGAGTGAAAGAAGTCAGTTACAAAAAAGCACATGACTCCATTTGTGTGAAAACCCATTGCGACAGAGAGATTATCACTGGGGGCTGGGGGAGGGGGAAATGGGAGCCACTGCTAAGGGGCTTCTTCAGGAGGTGATGCCAATACTCTTGAGTTAAGTACTGGGGCTCAGTACAAAGTTTAAGAGTGCACACACACACACACACACACATACACACACACACACACACACACAGAGACAGACAGACAGACAGTCAGACAGACAGATAGAGACAGAGACAGAGAGACAGATTTGGAGAGGTCAGGAGTGGAATTCCAGGCAGTGGGCAGTGGAAACGGTCTGTGCAAACGCCCTGTGACCTAAGAGCATTGTGCTTGTTGGGAAAGCACTAATCTGAGAGATGATGTCTCTGACCTAGGCAGGGGAATCCCAGAGGAAGCCAGGTTCTCAGATAATGAGTGGAGGAGGGGTGTGGAAATAATACCCCACCCCCACCCCCGTGGGGCACCTGCCCTGACCAAAGGCCCCTGCTTCCTTTTCAGTTGGCCTGACTGTTCCCTAAGGACTCGGGGTCCCCACAGCGTTCCTGCCCTTTCACCCCGCCTCCTCTGTTCACGCTGTCAAGTTCTGCCCCCCCACCCCCCCACCCCAGTCATCTGTGGTCCCCTCTGGCCTTGGTGACAGTCACAGGAAGGACAGGCCAGGGAGGCGAGAGCCTTCATCACAGTTTATGGAGTTCTTAGAAAGTGTTACTGAGTTGCCTGTGAGGTCTGAAGTCAGTCACCTCACAGAGTAGAGATGAGGTAAAGGTGCTATGCGCCACCAGGGGCAGATCCCGACATGAAGAAGACTCTAATTAAGGGTCTGCTGCTTACTTCCACTGGGCCCCTCTGGCCTGGAGAAGTCCAATTGTTAGCTTATTACAAGTTCATAGAAACGAAGTCCACAGTGTAGGAGAAGAGGAACCATTTCTGTTTCCCCGAAGGTATCAGTGGGATGGAAAGTGGGGCAACTGGGAGGTCCCCAAGACCCATACCAGCCTGAGGATTTGGTTCCATCCAATCCGGCCTCTCTCTAGCAGCTGCCCTTGCAGGACTAGCACATGCTGCTGCCTCTCCCCCGGCTGCACCATGCTCAAAGGACAGGCCTCAGGCCACAGGAGGCATTGTACACTGCATTGAGGGTATGGGAAAAGTTGGAAGCGGAGATGGAGGGCTTGTTTAGATGAGAAACTGGTGAAGGACCCAAGTCTGTTTGCCCCATCAAGCTGGCCAGGCCGGGCCCACCTTCCTGCCCCACAGATGGGGAAGGCTCCTACCCATTGTTCTCCAGGATGCTTTGACAGAGAGGGAAGGGAATGTGGGACCTAGAGACAGGAAGGTTCAGCTTCCGGGCACCAAGGTCTGCCAGACTCAGGCCTGCCCTCCAGACAGGAAGGCTGGTCCTTGGTCCCGTGCAGTCCTGCCCAGCTGCTGGGCCACCCCAAGCAAGGCCTCACCCTTTCTGGGCCCTTGTATGAGATGGGGTACAGGAGGATTTGTAAGTGAGCTGACGCAGGCAGAAAATTCCAGAATGTGGAGGAAGGAGATGCACAAGGTTTAGAGCTCCCTGGGCCCAGCTGTACCACTCAGTGCACGATTGCACTCCAAATACCACACACAGGACACATCCACAGGAATGCCTTGCACGTGCCACGCTTGGTCTCACACACTCACATCATCAGACAAATGCCACGCACACAGTAGCAGCTCCTACGTACTCACTGTTGCCCATTAACCTCTCTGCTGTTTCATTGTCAACACTTACTGAATAACTACTGTATACTTTGCGTAAATCTCCTCCCAACATCCTTTGAGGAAGGCACACAAACACCCCCATCGTACAGAAAGGAAACTAAGGCAGCAAAAGCTATGTGGCTGGTCTGGGATCAGCTAGACAAGCTAAGTGGAAGATACGAACAATCCCAACTAGCGTGGCCCAACCAGCTCTCGTCAAGCTCCATCCTGAGTCCTTTCAGCCTGGCTGTTCCAGTATCAAGGTCCTTGATCCTCTAGTGGTACTTCCCCAACAACATTGATAGGATGTCTGAGAGAAAGCAAGCAAGACAGCTGGGAAAGTGCTCTAGGCGAAGTTAGGAAGTTAGTCCCCTCTGCCCCAGGAGCTTTCTAACCGGCATTGTTCTCACCATCAGGAATGCAGTCCCCATCTGCTCCTTCCTGGCCTAGGACGGGCTGCCCAGCACCCCTCTTCCTCCTCAGGGTCCTGTGGCTGCAGCCGTAACTGCCACAGCATCTGGCCTCTCCTGTCACCATGTTTCAGATGTTCCCACCCCGACCCCACTCCAACACACACACACACACACACACACACACACACACACACACACACACACAAGATCACCCCATGGGGAGCTTACACCTAGATAGAGCAATCTTCCTAAAACAGAACCTCTTAAGTTTGGCCCACATTTCAAAACAGCTTGGGGGACAGCCGCCCACCTCTCTGGCAATGCCCAGCATTAAGGCATATCACCAGCCTGGCTCTCTTCCATATGGCTCATGCTCACCAGGGGATCTCCCACTCAATGGGGAGCTTCCCTATGCCTGGCACAGAGCTAGGAAAAGCTCAGGCATCATTGGGTGGGTTGGTTTGTTTTTAATGAGACGAAAACACCGACCAACAGTGACAGGGTCCTAGAAGTCTCGTGGCACTTCGCAGGGAGCTCTGACCTCCAAACACAACAATGAAAGTTGGGATCCTGGCTCTGCTACTTTAGCGCAAGTCAATCCACCTCTCTGAACTCCACCTCCCCCATCGGGAATGTGGGTGGCATTTACACCTCAGGAATGTTGTGAGGACTCCCAGGAAAGAGCCTGTGTTAGTGACTTTTCTCACCACTGTGCTAAAACTCATGACAAACGCAACTTAGGGGAGGAAGGGTTTGTTGGGCTCAAGGTTTGAGGGGCCGCAGTCTGTCATGGTGGGGAAGGCATGCTGGCTGGAGCATAGGCAGCTGATCACATCATATCGAGACAGGAAGCAAAGAGAGATGTATGCTGGTGTCTAGCTGGCTTCCTCCTCTTCCCCTTTTTATTCAGTCCATAGCCTGGTGCTGCCCATCTTCAAGGTGGGTCTTTCTCCTTGGCAAAACCTCTCTGGAAACCCTCTCACGGTCACATCCAGGGGTGTGTTTCCTAGGTGATTCAAATCAAGTCGAGTTGCCAATGAAGAGTAACCATTATGGAGTGCTGACGGCAGGCTTTGCAACTGAACAGACATGGAGCAACTGGAGTGTGGCAGGAGTTGGGGGTGGGGGAGGGGAGGGGAGGGATCCGGCGGACTGGGTGAAAGGTGGTGCATTCCAGCTGGGCATTGAAGGGTTGGGAGGGCCTGGGCTGGCACACCGAGGAAGGAAGAACATCCTAGAAAAGAAGGACAGCCTGGGCGAAGGCTCAGAGGCAGGAAGCAGGAGTGGCTGGCCTGGGCTGATCCACAGTGTTCAGCAAGGCGGAGCAAGACATACAAAAAGGAGCTTAGTTGGAGCAAGGCACAGTCACGTGGGGGCAGTCACTGGGTGTTGTAAAAAGGTTAGCTCCGCCCCCTGCTCTCAGGGCCATCATATCAGAGATAGGATGTAAATCCTAGGACCAGGATGGCACACGGTAGGATGCACAGGAGGAGCCTCAGAGCTGCCTCTGGTATCAAGAGCATCTATCTATAAGAAGAAGAGGAGAAAAAAATAGGAAATTTTTTCAGCAACCAAATCTGACTGCAGACAGACTATAGGGTAGTTAGGTGCTGCATGACTTCTCCAAATAGGATCTGCTCTCTGTTCCTCAGTGACACTCAGCTCTGGTCAAAGTATCAGGTAGTCAGCCCACACTAGCAAAAACAAGACCAAACCAAAAGGAATCAAGAGCCAGGAATGACCGGTGCAAACCTGTGAGCTTAGTATTCAAGGGAGGGGCTGAGGCAGGAAAATCAGTTTCTGCCCAACCTGGGCTACAGGGCAAGACCCTGTCTGAAATAAATAAATAAATAAATAAATAAATAAATAAATAAATAAATAAATAAATAAATAAATAAATAAATAAATAAATAAATAAATAAGAAATGAAGGAAGGGAGGGAGGAAGGAAGGGAGGGAGGGAGGGAGAGAGAGAGAGAGAGGGAGGGAGGGAGGGAGGGAGGGAGGAAGGAAGGAAGGAAGGAAGGAAGGAAGGAAGGAAGGAAGGAAGGAAGGAAGGAAGAAAAAAAGAAAGAAAGAAAAGGAAAACCAAGAAGGAAAGAACCCACAGTAATGCTGGCCATAGCAAGACACAGCTCATCTCAACTCCCAGCAAGGCAGCCCTGGGCTGAGAAGGGATGGAGGGGGCTACTGTGAGCCCTCTACTGAGTGCACATAGGCAGGGTGGAGCATGGGACAGGCTCCTGGGGAAGCCGTGGGACATGCAGTCACTGGGGAAGCTGCAGATCCGCCCTCCGTGCCCCGACAACGGTTCTGACGCATGCACAGCTCCAAGTCCCCATTAGGGAGAACTCCATCTATGCTCCACATCGGGACAAGCACAGCAATGAGACACATGTGGGTAGGAGAAGAAAGATGAGCTGGTGAGTGAGATCATGAATCCTAAAGCTGCTGCAGAGGAGGTAAAATCAGGGAGATCAAGGGGCTTTGCAAACAGAAGAGACAGGAACGCAGGAGATGGAAGAGCATGGGCAGACCCCAGAAGGTGGAGGTCACATGGCTTTACAACAACCACCTGTGATGAAGCCAAAGGCATCACCTCCTGCCTTAAAGTTCAATGCTCGGGACTGTGGGGAATTTTTATTGACAGAAAACTAGAAATTTTTATAGACAGAAAGACCCGGAAGAGTTCTGTTGACGCACTGTCGCAAGGCAGGAAAGCCTGCTGGGTAAAGAGCTTCCCTGTGGAGCTGAAGGCCTGTTTCAGAATTGGCATTGCACCAACAACAGGCTCTCCGACCTCAGATAGCCCTTAACTCCCAGACTCAGTTTCCCCATCTGTGTAGCAAGACTAATAACATCTAACTCCCCAGGCTTGTTCTGGGAACTAAATCAAGAACTCTCTAGGCGGCAGCAGCATGCAGGGAAGCTGTGGTCATTGGACTTGTGGATGTGGGTGCTCAGCCACAAACCCCAGGGGCTGCCAGCCTGTGTAAGTATCTCCAGGCTTTGTCTCTACCCACATCAGGTGAGGTCAAGGACTCTGCATTTCCAGTCCCTTTACCAACCCTGGTGATTCTGAGGTAGGAGGCTTGAGGATCGCACTCATTTTTTTTTTAAAAAAAAGATGTATTTATTTTTATTTTATGGGGGGGGAGGGGAATTTTACCTCCATATATGTCTGTGCACCATGTGCATGCAGTGTAAGAGGAAGCCAGAAGATGGCATCGGATCCTGTGGCACTAGAGTTACAGTCATTAGTGGCCATACGTGTGCTAGGAACAGAACCCAGATCCTCTGGAAGAGCAACAAGTACTCTTGGCCATGGAGCCATCATTCCTGCCCCCAGAGACCACACTCACATGAAGCACATGTTCAGTATGCCTTCTAGGGTTAATGATTCTGCATTTGACCCTCCTTACAGTCCTGAAGAGTATGACCTGAAGGCCATCCCAAAGGTGAGGAAAGCAGCCCAGAGAAGCCAAGCAACTGCTCTAGGTGGCACAGACAGGATCTGGCCCTGGGGTCTGCCAGTCCCACAGCCCGCAGTTCCTCACACAGGACTCCCTCCCTGGTCAGGCTAGGTGGGCATCCCCTGGCCCCTTCACAGCCTTCCCTTCCACCCCTTCCTCTTCTAGCTTGCTCCTAGTCTGCTGCAGCAGACCACCGCATTTCCTGCCTCCCTGACAGCCTCTGGGCTCCCAGTGCCATGTCCCATACTTGTGCCCTCCCGTCACCCTCTTTGCCTCCTTTAGGCTTGGAGCAGGGGTCAGGAAGTTCGTGAAACCAGGCATGAGACCCACAGGAGCATTAGCCTGGCCTTTTGAGGTCTGAACTTCCTCTGCTATGGAGATCTCCAATGCCATCCCTGGAGCACCGGGTACATTCGAGGCTTGTCCATCCGTTGTTTACAGATGACAGCAATGGCGGTATTCAGGGCAGGCATACCCACCAGGACCAGAGTACCAAAAGAGTTGGCAGTGGTAGCAGCACAGGCCCTGCCCCTGGTGGCCTGCTAGAGCTGAGTATGAGCCCCAGTGGAAAGTGCTGCCCAGGCAGACGTATTCCTTGAGTATGCAGACCACCAGGATAGGCAACCCTCACAGGAGAGCAGGCTATGCTGGGCCAGCCCACCCTGAGGGCAGGGGACAGAGCTGATCCTGGCAGAGAGGAACACAAATATTCCATCAAAGTTTAGACTCCATCTCCATGCCTCTGGTCCAGTTCAATTCTCAGGGAACCTGGAGGGAATGACTGGCTACACTGACTTTGCCTCCTTGTCCCCCTACCCTACCCTGACCATCCCCTCCAATCAGTTTTGTTTAACCTGCTACGATCAAGTCTATGACCTCATTTATCAAGCCCAATATCTGGAGCCGTCCTAGCCACACCCTTACCAAGGGTGACTCAGCTGCCACCCTACTGACCTCACTAGCTCCCACAGCCCCTTTATTAAAGAATCATCCTGTAATGGACCCGCAAACTTCAGAGGCTGAGCCCTCCCTCCCCACAAGCTGGTCTACTCCCATGGACCAACTTGGCTTCTCTTTGAATGTCACCCATCCACTTACCAACCCCATGCCTCTACTTGGTGTCTAATGGGAGTCTCCAAAACCACCTACCCCAAACAGGAAATCTTCTCCTCTATGCTTTCTCCATCCAGTCCCGGATGCCTGACAAAGGCCTGCTCTCCTATAGTCCCCCTTTGCCTCACTGAATAACAGGTCAAGTTGGTGACTTCCCACCCAGGAAGAAACCTGGGCAAATTGCCAAAAGGTACATTCTTGGGGCCTGCCTTGTAAGACTGCAAGTCAGTTGGTCTGGGCCAGTTACCTGAAAATTTTACTAGCTCACTACAGAATGAACGAACAGAATCTTGACCTCATCTCCCCAACTTCTCGGTTCTGAGGGACTCTGGTCTACCTTCTGCTTCACTGTCTTCTAAGTTCCTCTTTGGCTGACTCAGGCCCATGGCTGTACCCATTTTACAGATGAGTAAACCGAGGAACAGAGCCCTGACTGGCCCACAGTCACATCAGTCACATCACAAATGTAAAGCTACATTTCTTTGGCTTCGTCCAATATTCATAAAGTGAAATGGTGCCCACCAACTGACTCAGGCTGGTGCCTTGGAACTGAAATCCACACCACCCTGCCCAGAAGAAGCCAACAGGCACTCCAGTGCTGAAAGTGATCATCTGCCTCATTTCTAAGCCACCCCAACCCTGAGGCCGCCACTACCCCCTTTTCATCACATCGTTCCATGGAGTCACTGTGGAAAGCCATCTCTGTGGAGAGGCTGAGGCTGGATTTCTGTATTGGTTACTCCGTCCAGCTGGGAGTACTTCAGACCCACTAAGCTTCAGCTTTCTGAACTGTTAAGTGGAGGGGGGGGGATGTGACACCTGCCTTCAGGGTATGGTTGAAGGTACTGATAAAAGTCCAGGGCCCCACAGCTGGTGCTAGCCTCAGCCCCAGGGGTGAGACCTGGAATTGAGGTATGAGTTGAATACCCTCAGGTCCAAGGCCTCCACAGGGCCAGGCTGACCAGGCTGAGGCCGCCCACCATAGGGCTTGCCGATCCACAGGCAGCTCACAAAGGAACAATAACAGGAAACCATCCCGAGGGGAAGTGGGCCAGGGCCAGTTGGAAAACCTGCCTCCCTCCCAGGCTGGGTGTGGCTCCCCTCTCCCCTCCTGAGGCAGTCAGCGGAGCTCTACACAAAGCTCAGCCCTGGACAGTCTGAGGAGAGGAGAGTCTTCAGCTCACAGACACGGTAAGACTCCCAAACCTCCCTCTTCTCCTGTCCCATTGAGCCCGAACTAGGAGGGCCCTGGCTTGTTCATGTGGAGGATGGGCACTGTAGGACTCCTAGGGGACAACAGCTTCTCCAGGGCCTGAGTCTCCTCTGGGGCCAGAGTAGGGCTAAGGAATGTATATCTCTTAGTGTGCTAGGACACACATGTATCTCAGAGCCAATGTGGGAGAAAGACTCGGAAGTCTTACCAGTAGACTGTCTCACTCATGAGACTCCAGTGACCTGAAGTTTCTGTGGATAATAGGTTCAAAGAGGACAGGATTCCCAGGGTCACCCAGCATGCTAGGGCAGAAGACTGGCCTGGGCCTTGGATTTGAGTGGGATCTGCTTTGTGTGGAATGGGGCAAACAATAGCTCTGCGCTTCCCTGTCTACCAGGAGTAGCTCTGTCTTCTGCCCAAAGAACAGAGCTAAAGGGGAAGATTTATGAAGGTCTGACTTACCCTCCGTCGTCCCTACCCACAACTCCTCAAGGGACTGGGGTGGGATTTGGAGGGCTGAAAGGGGTACTCATTCCCTCTGTCAGTGTCTCCCACTTTCTTTTCTTTCCTTCTTTTTTTGGGGGGAGGGGGCGGGTGGTTTTTCGAGACAGGGTTTCTCTGTGTAGCTTTAGAGCCTGTTCTGGAACTCACTCTGTAGACCAGGCTGGCCTTGAACTCACTGAAATCCACCTAGCTCTGCCTCCCGAGTGCTGGGACTAAAGGCGTGCACCACCCGTGCCCGGCATGTTTCCCACTTTCAGGATGGGCGTTCTGAGGCTCAGCTCTAGACACTTGGGGCCCTGTTTGTGAAATCTCTTCCCTCATCTCCCCCAGACTCATGGGCCAATTTGTGCTTTGGCGGCTGCAAGCAGGAAGGCAGCCTGCCATTTCTCCCCCGATACCAGATACTCAGGGCCTAGAGCTCAAGAATTCCCGTGGCTGTGCAGCTCCACAAAGTCTCTGGAAAGCCCTGGAGACAAGGACCTCTGAGCCAAAAGCCTGGCTTAGCGACGGTGACCCTGAGCACCGATCTTAGACTACTCACTTCCGTGTGGCCTTGGGACGACTACCTAAGGTCTCCAAACCTTCATTAGGAGAGGCCATTTTTGGGTGCAATTCTATTCACAATCTGTGGTGGGCAGTGGAGACAGTACATGTAGAAAGAACACTCCAAAACAATGGCTGCTGGATTTGCTATCCAGTCCCAAGGAGTCTCTCTGTACTCAGAGAAAGCAACTGAGATTTGGAGACGAGTCAGGATGAAGATTTGAACCTAGAACTCGCCCTCCACAGCACGGGCTCATTCTGGTACCTGTGGTTACCCAGGGTCTCTGGCTTCTAGAACATAAAGTGGGGGGAACGTCTTCACAGTCCTTACACGTGATTTACACCCTTGGCTCTTGAAATGGCTCACAGCGAGAGGCAGATCGCCAGGGAATCACGGATGGATTTACCCACTGCCCCAGAGCAGTAGGTGGCTGTGACTACTGTAAAGATTCGGAATCCCAAAGCACAGGCACAAGCCCCCTCCTCACCTCCTGTCAGGGGGCGGTACCTAGCATGGGAAAGGAAGAGCTGAAGTGAGAAGCCATATACGCAGCTGCCCAGGCTGCAAGCTCCTTCGGGCATCTGTGCTTGTTACCTACCCCTGGAGGAACGAGATAGGCAGGCAAGGCTCCAAGAACAGGTGATGGGGGCACATGGAAAGCTTGGAGGATCTGGGAGGCTGGTGGGAGGCTAGGTTCTTCAGAGCAGGGCACAGAGGAGGCTGAGGAGTAGGAAGGTGTGTGACAGCCCAGAACAATTAGCTGTCCTCAGGTGGGCAAGGGGGTCACAAAACTCTCCTGCGTCTCTGGCCTGAGCCCAGCCATCTATGGACTGGAAAGTACCGAGCGACCCCAAGGGGCCCAGGGGCAGCTGAGCCTCAGGGGAGCCCTGCTAATTCTAACTTTCAGAGCTAGGAGCTGGGAGAAGTTCCCATACCTTGAAGGGGTTAAGCTGTCCACTCTGCAGCCTCAGCCCAGCCATTGTGCAGCCAAACAAGGGCCGGACATGGGGCAGGAAGCCAGAAGGGCCACACTTATTTTCTCTCAGAGTTAGATGACTCACAGTTGCACAGCTCCCTCAGAGAAGGCAGACGCAGCCATCATCCCCACAAAAAACTCAAGCCCCTGACCGAGTGGACCATTTCCAGTTGCTTTTATCACCTCTTGGGCACCCCTCAATTGACATGAATAATTCCCATGTGGCTGATGGGACCTCTGAGGTCCAGAGAGGCTAAGCAGACATTCTGAGGTCACACGGTAGTATAAATCGGACGGGGATAGGAGGGAGACCAGGTCTTCTGACCCCATAGCCATCCTCCATACTGGAGCTTAGAAAAGAGACAGTCGGCTGACTTAGACCACAGTAGCCTGCATAAGGACAAGCCAGGATCCTAGAGGCTCCGGGGATTGCCCTTACAGACTGGTTCTACTGCTATTGGAGAAATACAAAAAGCCCATCATAACTCTGGTCTAAGTTGGCATTGAGAGGAGAATTTACAGAGAGCTTCTTGAAGGAAGAGTAGGAACCTGGAATTCTGGGAAGACTACCACAGCTCCCACAAACTCAGCCTCAGTCTCCCATCTCTCTGTGGCAGAGCATGGTCCTTAAATCCACTCAGGGACACCCCACACACACACACCTAGCAGATACACAGGCAGGCAGGAACAAATGGGGCTCAGGGGGGGACAGACAATGGTGAATAACATTATCCCTCGAGGAGAACAGGGGACCGGAGATGAGCCCAAGGCAAGACCAGGAAATGAGGTCAGATGTGAGGCAGCCAGGGGAAGGTACAGCTCTAGACTGGAGAGGACAGGTAGGCGGAAGTCAAGCAAGACACCTGCCCACTTGTGTTGGGCTTCGCTTCTTCTCATCCCCCTGTCCAGGAATTCAGCTTTTGTTGCCTTTACTAGAGATACAGCAGCTGAAGCCCAGATACAACAAAACCCAGAGCCAAGACCACAAAACCCAGAAGTTAATAGGACAAACAGACAAACATAAGGATCTTGTTCTGATTCCCCACTATTGCCCCACAGCCCCAGCTCAGAGTTGGGAAGCTTGGAGGAGGTTGAAAGGCTCCCTAGGGTGGGAGTCCTCTGCCTGATGCTTGAGTTTGTCCACAGGAGACAGGGAGACATCACTGTGATTGACTAGTGATGTCTGCCATGGGTATGGGAAGAGATGAGCAGCAGCAGCCTATGAGATCTATTGTGGCTACCATACCTTAAGAGGCTCACTGCTCAGGGGTATGTGCGTCCTCTCTGGGGACCTGTATGAAAGATGATCTCATTGTCCTGAAGAATCAAAACTATATGGGATCTAGCAATGTGATGGCTGTTAGAGGGCCTTTTTGGGAAGACGCAAGAGCTTTTCTCAGTTAAACCACAGATGGTGTTTGCTCTGGCCACTCTGGGTGCTGTCTCCAAATATTCATGTTGGTTTTTAAATCATGTGAGTGAAAAGAGAATGGAAAGCAGTTTCAGAATGGGAAACTGAGTCACGGGAGGGGGCTGCGGATTTCACACCCTCAGGTTCCAGACCTGGATGCTTGGATGAAGTATAGAGTTGGACCCAGAATATTTCAGGGCAGAGAATGCTCAGGCTAGGAAGCAGAGGCTGGGCTGGGAGCTGGTGGCAATTGGAAGACTGCATGGAAGAGGTAACCTGGGGCTGCATTCACCCAGGGAACAAAGCTAGGGAGGGGCACCCCAGCATGCTGGGTGTAGGACAAGCATTGTGCATTCTAGAAGTCTTTAGGATGCCTTGGGTTGGGAGGGGTAGGGGGGGTGGAAGATGGAAGAGCTGGAGGGGCTGGCAGGGGACGTGCTCTGCCAGCTGGCTGGGGAGCTGCAAGAAGAGCTTAGACAGGGGAGACACAGAAGGGAGCCAGGAAACAACACCAGCGCAGCAGCAGGTCTGGGACCTCTAAGAACAGGTCTCAGGGCTCAACCGAGCTACAAAGGAGGACAGAGGCCCGCGGGGCCAGCTCATGGCTGATGGGCTTCACTCTCCCATCCTCCCGATGCCCACACTGACAAAACCCAGTTGCAAACATGGACCCTCAGGAAGGCAGTATAAGAATCACCAGAGAAGGCGGTGTGTGTGTGCGTGTGCGTGTGTGCGTGCGTGTGTGCGTGTGTGCATGTGTGCGTGTGTGCGTGTGCGCGTGTGTGCTTGTACCTTTAGATCCCACTCCTGTCCTAGCTGAGGCTCAAAGTGTGGGGTAGGCAACAAGAGCTGCCCAGGGCCACACACAGCGCTCAGGCTCCGAAGCCACTGAACTCGCAGGCACACCCCCTACATGTTCTGAGCCATCTCCGCCCACCGCCCTGCCCCTCATCCCTGACCCAGGACTCCAGGCTGGAGTCCACAGTCTGCAGGGGGCTGGGGTGGGGCTGAGCATTCCGTCCTCAGAGGTCCTCCCTGGGGCTCCACTGAGCTGCCAGATCCAGCCCTTGTCCTCATTGAAGGCCATAGGCCAGCTAGAGGAGAGGCCTTGTTCAGGAGTCACCTTTGTGGAGTCGCTGTGGGAACACGCCTATATCCAGGGCCATTGAGGACTTAACCAGGCTCCTTGAAGGATATGAGGCTCCAGGGGGAGGGGGGGGAGAGAGAGAGAGGAGAGGAGAGGAGAGAGAGGAAAGGATAGTTAGTTAGTTAGTTAGTTAGTTAGTTAGTTAGTTTTCCTAACTCCAGAGCTTTCCAGGATAGTGAACAGCCTCTCCAAAGCCAGAACCTGGCAGCTAGGATCTACTCAGGCTTAAGCGAGGCCCCATCAGATGCCTGTGGCAGGGGAGGGCAAACCCAAGACACTGGCCTTATGCCCCGCTGAGGGGCTCTAGCTGGAGCCAACTTTCCTACATTTGTTCAGCTACAAAGCCAGAACCTAGTCCCAGGGAGCCCCAGAGACACTCCAGCTCCTCCGCAGCCCCTCTTTAGCTGTGTCTAAAGCCTTCCTTCTGTCAGTGATCTGTAGAATTCAAGGTTGAGCACAGCTCACATCCCCTTTAAGGCCAAGTCCTAGGGACAGATGGGAACAAAGGGAAAGGGGGACCTTGCCTGATCTCCCACAGTGGATGAATGAGAAAAATGGGCTTCCTTGTGGGACTCAGGCTGCATGCCAGTTCTGTCCCTCCCCACACACCCTCTTACAGCTTCTTAAATCCTTTCCTCCCAGCACACTTCTCATTTTTGTGTAGAAGGTGTGGTTCGTGCCCACCTTCCCACGGGTCCACAGACACAGAGGCCTAGGTAAGGTATGTGCTAGCGTTCGAGTGACTGTGTAATCTTGTGCTCGCTGAGCTTCCTGAGGAAGTGATGTTGTATGACCTAGATAGGAAGGAACAGCAAGCCGGTGGGAATAGGAGGTCCCGGAGTTAAGGTCTCATAGCTAGGACTATGTTTGGAGTCTCAAAGGGAACCCAGAGAACAGCAGACAGAGCCACAGGGCCCTGTCCCATCCTACTCAGATGCCCAGTCAGCTTGGCCTTCAGAGCCACCTCTCAGTCCCCAGACTCTGGCCTGGGTGTCTTGTCTCTGGCACCTTGAACCATGGCTACTCTAGATACAGACTCCAAGAGCCCCCAAGATCCTTACCTACCAGGGCAGAGTTGAGTTCAGCCATACTCGGGCTCTCAGAGACTCGTGTCCCCTGTCCTGGGCTATGCTCCACATTGGCACATTCTTTGTCTTCGAATCTGGGATCTTCTTGGCATTCTTAGACTGACAGAAGGCAGGGCAGGCACTGTCATATTTTTGGAATTTATCATGAACATGGCCCCAGAGCTGGGGCATCATGACAAGGACTGGCAAGGGATGGCAAGGAATATGGGCAACCCCTGAAGTTCCACAGCCGAGCCACTAGGCACTTCCTGTCCCCTGGCCACTGTGCTCACACAAGTTTCCAGCTGTCCAACTCAGCATAGAAATCTCCAGTCCTCAACCCTTCCAAATGTCATTGGTGCTGTGATCCCACCCAGAGACAGTCTAAGCATGTCTGAAGCTGGTAAGAAGCCAGGGGCATAAAGAGAGTGTCACCTGGACAGAGTCAAATACTTAGGAGATTTTATTTCCAGTGAGACTACAGCCATCCTAGCTCCTGGACAGGAGGAGGGAACAATGGCTGTCCTACAAAACCCTTCCCCTCTGCTAAATTGCTAATACTAAAGGCAATAGACTCAAATAAGTATGGGCTAGAAAGTCCCCTGAGAAAGCCCCCTCTGAGGCCATATGTAGAAGGTCAAATTTTTAAAAAAGGCAGATTGTGCGATGGGCAATCTCTAGACTTGGATTTCCTCATCTGTGAAATGGGAATGAGAATTTCTGTATCCTAGACATGCTGGGGAGAATGTAAAATTTAAATGCGGAGGTAGCTCTGAAAGCCAAGCACTGGAAACTGTTATTAAGATAGGTGTTGCTGGAGCTGGAGGTGATGCCAGAAAGGCTATTTCAGCCTGAGCTTCCATGGAGCCTTCCCTTCCTCATTTGGAGAAAGGGACAATTGGCAGTTGCCTTGAAGGGTTGTGGCAAGGTTTAAATCAGATAACATGCTCAAGGAGGCCAGCTCACGTCACACCCCAGACCCCAGCTTTGGAGAGGAGACAGCCTTACTTGATCTCACCTCCCAAGGGCCCAGACTCCACGGCTCCGCCTCCTCACCGACAGCTGACTGACAAGAGAGCTGAGTGAGCAGATCTCCCTGTCCCCTGATGTAAGGGATGCTGTGAGAGCAAAGGCCGTTCCTACCAGAGGTGGAGAACTTACAGGTGACCTTGTGGACCGGAGGCTTTCTTTCAAGGGCTCACAGCAAGACCTCTGTGGGACACAGTCGGCAGAGAACTCTGCATGGCCAGCCAAAGCCTGCCAACAGGCTAGTGTCCCCTATGAGCCAATGAATTCTGCTTCATTGAAGTCCAATATAAAAATTTCCTCCTGTAACTGATGGCTGTTGTCAGCCCTCAGAACCCTTCACTCATCCCAACAGGTCCCAGTAAAGAAACCGTGTTTGCTCATTGTGTCGTGCAAAGTCCCCACAGGGAAGTTAATATCCAACTCAACGTCCAGTGTAGGCTCTATGAAGGGACTGCCAGCCAGGGTTATAGGGCAGGGGGAGGCCACAGGGACCTTGTGGAAGCACCCAGAGACCAGCAATGGAGGCAAGCTATTGTCTCCAGGACTGAAGGGGCAAAAGGGCAGACACTCTTGGAGCCCAGAGCCCAGAGCCTAAATCCCACAGAGGCTGCCCACTAGGAGCTGGCGTGATGGAGGGTGCAACCACAAAGGGAAAGAGAGACCAGAGGGATGGAGAAGAAGTGGCCTCTTTCTCTTCTCCCATAACCATAATACTGGACACCTCGTGGCCAAACACAGCTGGAGGCCAAGGCCAAGGCCAGGAGTCCCAGGGGAAACTCTGGGGCTCAGAGCAGAGGTTAGTGAGGGCGAGGAGGGGATCTGGGAGACAAAATGATCTACACAAACTCTCAGAAAATGACTGGGTGGAGTATTGTTGTTATTGCTCTTTTGAGACCAGCTCTTGGTGTGTAGCTCAGACTGGTAGTCATCATCCTACCTCAGCCGCCTAAGTCCTGGGATTCTAGGCAGGTGCCACTTAAGGATTGTCTGCTCAGGAACAAGTACGATAAGCGGACCATAATCCTCCGATGATGGTGACAAGCTACCGCAAATCTGAGGGCTTAAAGCCGCATGTGTTTATTTATGTATCGCTTTACAGTTCTGAAAGCCAGGAGTCTGAAATGGATCGCAGAGGGCTGAAGTCAGAGTTGTGACCCCTCTCCAGGCCTCTCAAGGGACCCATGCCCAGACCTCTTCCAGTTCCAGGGGCCATTTGTGTCACTTAGCTAATCGTCTCTCAGCACCTCAGATGAGTCTCACTACATCTTTTTGTGGTGCTGGACTCCAGACCTTCACATATTCGAGACAAGTGCCCTACTGTATAACTGCATCCTGAGCCCTCTCTTTACATTTTATTTTATTTGACTTTATATTTGAGGCAAGGTTTCATGTGTCCTGGGCTGGCCTCCAGCTTCCTATGTGTCTGAGGGTGACCTCTGAACTTCTGAACTTTCCAAATGCTGCTCATTTGCATGGTGCTGGAGATAAAGCCCAGGCTCTGTGCATAATGGGCAACAGTCTACCAACTGAGCTACATCCTTATTTACGACACAGGGTCTCCCTAGGTTGCCCAGGCTGGCCTTGAACTCACTCTGTAGCCAAAGAAGACCTTTATCTTGAGACCCTCCTGCCACAGCCACCTAAGTAGCTGAGGATAACAGGCCTGTCCCACCAGGCCTAACTACATCTTACTTTTGAATCTGACCCTCCTGCCTCTCTCTTCAAAAAACCCTGGGATTATCCTGGGTAGTCCAGGATCAACTCCCCATCTCAAGCCTCAAGCAAGCTCCTCCATTTAAGCATATCTGCCCAGAGTCCCTTTAGCTGTGTAAGCTGACCTTTCGGGTTCCAGTGTATAGGACATGGGTATTTGGAGGATATCATTCACCTACCACACGGACGTAACCCCTCTCCAGTGCCTTGGCCCTTGCTGCTCATTTCTGTCTGACCCAGGGGACATCATTGGTTCTTCAGACAAGGTAACTGCTCTTCTAAATTGGTGCTTCACTCCTGCTGATGCTTCATCCCGAAATCCTCTTCTTCCCTGTGGCCTTTTTAGAATTGACACTCAGGCATGGTCTTAAATAATTTTCTGCAAGGGCTGGAAGTGTGGCTCAGTTATAGTGCACTTGCTTAGCATACATGAGGCCCCTGGTTACACCCCCAGTGCCACTAAATACAATAAAAACCATCTCTGGAAGGCTACCTATGGCCTCCCAGTCTCTCATGGCCACTTCCTCCCCACAGCTGCGTCTCCCAATGGGATTCCCACTGCTTTATCTTCCTGTTGGTCCCAGTGTGGGGAACAGCTCCAGGGCAGGTCTTCCCATCTCAAGGCTGTGCTCCATGGACTAGCCATCACCCTCTGGACTAGCAGCACAGAGTTTAGGCTCTCGTCCTCTGCTTACCCCAGGCCTGAGAACTCTTCTCTTCCTTCTCTGTTTCACTTCCTACTAGATTACTTTTCCATTTCCTAGTCACTTCTTACTTGAGAGGAACAGAAAACCCCGTGCCTGGCAGTTCTTCCCCGGGCAAAGAAGGAAATGACTCACGTAGTATGCCTGTAAGGCGGAGGCAAAGGGTCACACTACACCCCCTTGAGTCAGGACCAGATTCCTGGTGGGTCTTCTGCCTCCACTACCCTCCCCCACCCTTTGTTCACTGCCTTCCTCCTGCCTGGCATCTTATTCCAAGGGTCCCCAGAATGTTCTAGGCAGACCCCTTTGTTGATGGTTGAATAAGACAACAAGGTCTGGGGAGAGAGAGCTTCCCCTAGGCACATAGGGCCTGTATTCAGGGTCCCATGCTAGGATACTGGAGTCCACTTCCTTCTAGGACAGACTTGGAGGAGCTGAGGGGAAGGGACCATGGGTGTTAAGGTCAGCACAGACAGCCCAGCCCTTGCTGAGGCCAGCCTGGCGCCAATGGCCCAGAGATGATGTTACTAGAGTTTGCAAACCTCCTGTGATGCACAGGGCCCATGCCTTCCAGCTCCCTGAAGGCACTCAGCTCTCTCCAGGCACACATTTTCTTCCTCCATACCATCCTAGGAACTGCAGGTCAGTGACACAGGGACCCGGGATGGGAGGCAGGGGAGGTCAGGGCTGAGAAGCCAGGTGGATGGCCACAGGCATGGCCTCCACCACAAGACACTGGAGATTTTCCATTCTTGAAACTTAGAATAGAGACGAGACTTGATCTCTGGGTGACCCACATTCCGAGCCTACAGGTGGCCTTCCAGAGTGCACAGTCCGTATAGTTGCACAGGGCCCTCACTTCAAGGGGTCTCTGTGATTTAAAATTCTTCCATCTTTATCTCAAAACTCCTTATTTAAAAAAATAAAGACCCACAGCTCTGTTTTACATTGGACCAGTCTCTCAACTCCCACCCAGCCCACCCCCTAAAGTGACCATCACCTGTGAGTTCTAGACTGAAGGGCTAACCTCTGGCCATCACCTGTGAGTCCTAGACTGAAGGGCTAACCTCTGGCCATCACCTGTGAGTTCTAGACTGAAGGGCTAACCTCTGGCCATCACCTGTGAGTTCTAGACTGAGGGGCTAACCCCCCCCCCCATTAAGATGTTTGGGATTCCTAGGAGGTTGCTGAAGGCAATATCAATGCTAGAGGGGCTTTCAGGCTGGAGTGTGCTGGAGAGATGCTTGGAAAAGCCTTTAAATCTACCCCAGAGCAGCTGGTGGGACACGGAAGGCATCAGGAAAGAGCTGGAATTTTGGGCCACACAGATTTAGTCTTGGCTCTGTTCCTTACAGTCTGGGTGATTTGGGGGAGTTACTAATTGTCTATGTGTCTTAGTTCATTTGTAAAATGAGTTACAATTGCACCAACCTTGGGAGTTGGGAGGAAGAAATAGTGTGTCCAAAGCTCTTGGAACAGAGCCAGGCAATAGTGAGCTCTCAATGAAGGTGACTGATTGTGGTCAGTGTCCAGGCTTCATTCTCAGATACACCATTTAATCAAAGGTGAAGATGAACTCTCTATGCCTCAGTTCCCTCATCTGTAAAATGGCAATAATCTGAGTGCTCCCACGGTGCTTTGCGAGCATGAGCATCGGTATGCCAGGTGTCCTTCCCAGCCTCCTGAGGATCTCATACTCCTGTGCCTGTGTTCATGCCAGTCTATGTAGGTGTAAGGAGAAAGAATCTCTGGGCTTGCCTTCCCCATGTAGACCA